>NC_044382.1:460288-1175643 GCF_006542625.1 Nomascus leucogenys | reverse complement strand
ACTGAGAGGTGGGGCCTCTAAGGGTGGTTGGGATTAATCTGTCGATGGATTCATGGATTGAAGGGTTATCACCGGAGTGGGACTGGTGGCTCCATTAGAAGAGGAAGGAAGACCTGAGCTGGCCTGTGAGCATGCTCAGCCCCCTGGCCATGTGACACCTGCGCCACCCTCAGGACTCTGCAGAGTCGCCAGCAGCAAGAAGGCCCTCACCAGGTTCAGCCCCTCAACCTTGGACTTCTCAGCCCCCAGGGCTGTAACAAATAAATTCTTTTTTAAAGTAAATTACCCAGTTTCAGGTATTCTGTTATAAGCAACAGAATAAGAAACAGACTAAGACAAGAGCACAGCGGGGTGGAGGAGCGAGGGGTGCCTGGGGCATCGGGGACTTGTCCGGGGTGGAGGAGCGAGGGGTGCCTGGGGCATCGGGGACGTGTCCGGAGGCCAGCTGTGTATGCAGCCGCAGTGCCCACAGGTTTCTGTGATCCTGATATCCCCCACCCTTGACTGTCCTGGATTCCAATCCGACTCTTGTCAGCTGTGCTCCTCTGGGCGAGGGATTCACTTCTGTCTGCCTTGGTTCTGTAGGAAGTGGCATGGAGAAGGAGGGAAGCAGGAAGAGCTGGGTGCAGCCCCTGCAGCAGGGAGGGTATAGGTCCTTATGCTGACTGCCTCTGTCCCCTCAACACCTTGCCTGCCCTCCCCCCATTGCACTAACCCACATCTTCCCTTCTCCCCTACAAGGACCCAGAGATGTGCTGAAGGGTGTAAGTCAGGGCTGTCCCAGCTGTGTGTTGTAGAAAGCTAAACTGCACTTAAACCAATGGGGACGTTTACTGGGAGGTGCCTGTAACATCACACCCAGGGGAGGCAGGGGCAGAGCTGGTCTGGAAACCCTAGGGCCATGGAGGCCACTGCAGGCCCAAATGGAGTTTGAAAACCCACAACAGTGGACTCTGATGGTCCCTCAGACAAGGGCTTCCATCCTGGGACTAGTCAGCCATGCTGGGCAGACAGGTTCATGTGAGGACATGGCAGGGAAGGGCAGAATTGGGAAAGGCAGAAGTCTGGAGGTTTCTTCTATGGTGATGATTAGAATGAGGGCATCTGAGCTGGGGCACAGCTGAGGGTGTGGCACTGTATGGAAACAGGGTTATTTGGGGGCTGTATAACTGAATGCTGAACCCAGTGGCCCTTAGCCCTCCTCCTCCGGGAATCCCCCAGAGCACCAGCAGCTGGGACCGTCCTCTCAGGCAGGGAGCCAGCAAGCTGTTCTCCAGAAGTGTGACCAGCCCTAAAGGGAAGACCTGAGATATGAACATGATGACACCCCCACCCCTGCCAGATTTCCCAGCAGTGAATCTTGCATCAACCAGCCCTACCATGTGCTTAGAACTTCCAGTCAGCCCACGTTGAATCTGAACAGACAGCTCAATGTCATATGGCTAAGAAAAGTAAGACAAAAAACTGCATCTTGAAAGAAACAGCCCCTGTGGAGAAGGAAAATTCAAAAAATAAAAATAAAACTATTGCTAGCTTCAGAGAGAATGAAAAAATATTACATCCTTAAAACAAGAACCAGCCATTTAAAAGTTATTCAGCACAGGTGTATGCAACATGGCCTTGCTCTGTCAGCTGAGATGGCCTAGAAGCAATGACATCTCAGCGGCAGCTAACACACCCAGAGACCAGATCTTGTTCTCTAATGTCATTCGCCATAAAAGGAACCAGGGATCCCTGGAGAAATGGCTGATTCTAGGGCTGGGACAGGGTATGGACAAGACAAACCTGGAGAATATTGTTGTGCAAGTAAGGAAGTACTTACCACACACACACACACACACACACACATACACACATACACACACATACACACACATACACATACACACACACACATACACACACACGCACACACGCAATGATGGGGCTATGTCAAAGAGACACAAGAGCCAACTGAAAGAGCCCCCAGTGGCTGTTGCTGGAACCATTGGAACAACAAACTAGCATAGTATTGGGTATGACTCAAAATATAAATATCTATGGTTCATACTAATAGAAATAATAAATGGGGAAGAATAGACAAGTTTGTGGCCGGGCGCGGTGGCTCACACCTGTAATCCCAGCACTTTGGAAGGCTGAGGCGGGTGGATCACGAGGTCAGGAGATCGAGACCATTCTGGCTAACACAGTGAAACCCCGTCTCTACTAAAAATACAGAAAAAAATTAGCCGGGCGTGGTGGCGGGCACCTATAGTCCCAGCTACTTGGGAGGCTGAGGCAGGAGAATGGCGTGAACCCGGGAGGTGGAGCTTGCAGTGAGCCAAGATCACGCCACTGCATTCCAGCCTGGTGACAAAGTGAGACTCTGTCTCAAAAAAAAAAAAAAAAAAAAAAAAAAAAAAAATATATATATATATATATATATTCAGAGCAAAAAAAAAAAAACCCTCAAAAATTAAATCATGTTGGCAGAAATGAAAAATCTTAGTAGCAGGTTGGGAGATAAAATTGAAGAAATCTCTCAGTAGGGCAAAAAGACAACAAATGAATGATAAAAAAGATAAGAAATTAGAGGCCAGTCCAGCAGCTTCCCCCTGGGAATAACAGACACTCCAGAGACAGAGAAACAGAGAAATCCACAACAAAGTAATTCAAGAAAATTTCCTAGATCCGAAAGGCAAAAGTTACCAGACAATCAACCCTAAATGAAATGTGACTCTAGGCAACGTGGTATTTCAGAACACAGGAAACAAAAAGGAGACAAAAGGTCACCTACAAAGACATCAGACTTTGGACTCCTCAACAGCAGCACTGGGAACAAGACGATGAAGCAGTATCTTTAAAATTCTGCAGGAACATCTTTTTCTGACCTAGAATTGTATGTTTAGCTAAACCCTCTATCAAGTATAAATAAAAAAATCATTTCCACACCTGCAGATTCTCAAAAAACTTGCCTTCTGCTGTGGCCTGAATATTTGTGTTTCCCCAAATTCATGTGTTGCAATCCTAACCCCTGCCACATGTGATGTTATTAGGAGGTGAGGCCTTTGGGAGGTGGTGAGTGTGAGGGTGGAGCCCTTATGAATGGCATTAGCACACTTATCAAAGAGGTTCCAGAGAACTCCCTTGCCCCTGCTGCCATGTGAGGACACAGCAAGAAGGCTGCTCTGTACAAACCAGGAAATGGGCCCTCACCAAGACTCCACATCTGCCAGTGCCTTGATCTTGGACTTCCCAGTCTTGAGAACTGTGAGAAATAAATGTCTGATTTTTATAAGGCACCAGGGCTGTTACAGCAGCCTGAGCTGACGTAGACACCCCTCAAGCACCTTTTCTCAAGAAGAATGGGCTTCACTGGAACAAAAAAGGAAACTCAGAAGGAGGAAGACACAGATACAGAAAACAGGGGCCCAGGCCGGCACGGCGGCTCACACCTGTAATCCCAGCACTTTGGGAGGCCGAGGCAGGCAGATCATGAGGTCAAGAGATCGAGACCATCCTGGCCAACATGGTGAAACCTTGTCTCTACTAAAAATACAAAAATTAGCTGGGCGTGGTGGCACATGCCTGGAGTCCCAGCTACTCGGGAGGCTGAGGCAGGAGAATCACTTGAACCCGGGAGGTGGAGGTGGCAGTCAGCTGAGATCACGCCACTGCACTCCAGCCTAGCAACAGAGCGAGATTCTGTCTAAAACAAACAAACAAGCAAAAAAACAAACAAACAGGAGCCCAACACAGAAGACATGGCCTGGGAGGCCCACGGAAGGTGGCAAGAAGTGACCCTGGGGTGATGGCTCTGCACCAGACGTGGAGGGCAATTGAGCCACACTGAGCAGTGTGACCCACGGGTGAACCGTCTTCACCAAGACCCCACCTCCATCAGGCCATCTGTAGCCCAGGGACGGAATGCCCAGGAGAAAGTCTGGCCTAGGTTCTCGGCAGTAGTTGGCTTGGCCCTGTGCCGATGAGAGGTGCTCCCCTCCTCTGCTGAGGACGCACAACATTCACAGAAGTTTCCAGCTTTACCCCCACCGAGAGCTGAGGCAGGCCGTGGCGAGCTTAGAAGCAGGATGAACAGGTCAGCCCCGTCCCTCTGACCGTATTTCCGCTGCAGGTCCAGCGCGTGGTCCCCACCTTGGCCCTGCCAGGTGCCTGACTGTGCTGAGCCCAAGACTCCCTCGAGACCTTGCTCACGACTTCCCCAAGAGGGGCCTTGACAGCTCCCAGAGAAGCAAGAGTCAGACCATGACCTGGAGACTGATCTGCTCACCTCCTGGAAGCTCCGTCCAGTGGGGGCAGTGCCGCCCTCTCCTTGCACTGCCAGCGTGCGCTCGCCCTCCACGTTCGAACTAGGCAGGGTATCTGGGGATACACAGGTGGAACTATAAAGAAAAGCAAGGGAACAATTAGCACAGAAGTCAGCATGGCCATCGCCTCTTGGGCATAAGGATGAAATACACTTTCTAGGTCTTGTCCAGAGAAAAATGTTCTGGCTAGTTTGTAGTCTCCTAATCTTGGAAGTTGCATTGGTCATGGATTGATGAGTAGGACAGAAACTATTCTAGCCATTTCCCTGGGACTGACCCAGGGCCTGGAGGACAGAAGTCAGGAAAAGCCCCCGCAATGCCTGGTTCCTGCCAGCTCTTCAGAGTCAGGATTTTAGAGGAGCCACAGGAAACCTCTGTTCGTGGTCACCACTGCCTGGCATGCTGAGGTAGGTGCGTTTTGGGGAGCCCCTAAGGGCCATAGCAGAACCCCCTTTGCTGAAGCCACATTTCTATCTGCTTCTGCCAGAGAGAAGTACAAAATATGATTTCTGCCACTCAACTATCTCCAAGTCTCCCATGAATGCCTCTCACTGGTGGATAGCCTGGAAATGTAGTTCCCAGGTTTCCAGCCCCTGTGATACAGGTGAGGGCATAAGAGAGGATGGAAATTTGCTGAGTAGCCCATAGGTAATCCTGAACAGGGTTTAATGAGATACTAGTGCTACACACATCAGTTGTCATGAAGACATCATTCAGGGGGTGTGTGACAGCACTTATGTAGGGAGCCTAAGTTCTCACTTCACAAAACTTCAGAACTCTCTGGCTTTCAATCTTCCCGCCTGATTGTATTAATGAAACCAAGGACTATAATAGGCTTATTGGGAAAAAAAATACAAATTTGAGAGTGTCACCCCTGTATGCTGTCTACAGGTTCTGGCCAACCCCTTCCAGGTTCAGTGGCCCCTCTGCTGAGTCCCAAATCTCTTGCATTTGTGGTGTCCTAGAAAACAGCCCTCCTTTTCCTACTAGAAACCCATAGGTCTCAGGTGTGGACGAGGCCAGTGGTTACTAACAAACAGGGCTGCCCCTCCAAACACTGCCGAGTTCCTGCACCGTCCTCAAAATTCAAAGTACACAAAAAGAATGAGGTTAACAAAATGCAAACACACACAGAAAATTGTATGTTCTTTATTGTCCTAAAATTGCATAGTACTTTGATTGTGCACGCTTTTAAATAGAGAGCAGAGTCGCCCACTTGAAACTACTCTCTTGCATGGGATATTTCAAGCTGTTTTACTACGAGCAAGGAGCAGGGACCAAAATGCTGCCTGGGCTTAAAAAGAGCCGTGATCAGATTAAACAGAAGTTGGAGAGGTGGAGGGATTTGGGCCACACACGAGAAGAAAATGTTGAAGGAGGTTGAGATTTCAACTGGACTTATAGGAGGCATAGGTGGATGCTGGAGGGGCTTCATGGATGTCAGGGAACAGGATTCAGGAGCAGCCTAGAGAGGAAAGAAAAGGAGAAAGGAGTCCAGAGGGCCAATGCCTTGTGCTCACATCTGAGATGAATGCCACCAGCCAGAAGCAAGCCTGGAGACAGCGCATGGGTAGCTAGGATGAACAGTTTGGCTGTTACCACGGCTACAGAAAGCCACGTACTAGAAAAATAACTTAAAAGCTATACAATCATCATTATAAATATTTTGTCTTTTAAAACTAACTCTAGTGTTGGTTATAAAAGGTTCACAGTTACTCTGAAGAGAGCTGTATCTCTATTGCACAGTAGTGGAGAAGTCTGCTCTGATCCCCATGTGTAAACAATGATTCCCTTCTCCTCTGGCGACTTCAGGACACAGAGAAACAGTATCTGCTGTAAGCAAAAGCACTTGGGTAGAAGGCACGTGGAAGCTGTCAAACTCTACAGGAGCACGCAGAACATGTGGGATGCCCACTTCTCTTCCCATGTAGCATCCCTGCTGTTGGGACGGGTCTGGAATCAGATGAAAGGTGGTGATGGTCTTGTCACGGCCTCATCCTCATTCCACAGTTACAGACTTGGCCAGATTTCTGGGGAAGTCAACCTAAAATGAAAGAAAGTGACTGTTCAGGACCCCAAAAATCTCAGCAACATGCTACCTCTCAAAGACAATTTTCAGAGTACTTAAAAACAGGAGACAGATGTTCACCATGGTCACCAACCTAGAGACCTGCGTCTTGGAGGCAGATTCCTTAGTCCAGAAGCTTCATTTAACTGTATAAGGTTTAGTCCCTCAATAAACATTTACTGTGCACCTGATGTGTGTCATGATCTGTTAACATGATTTAAAGAATACGGTTCATGCTTTTAAACACAGGTAACTTGATGTGTACTGTTAAAAATTCACTTTTGTTGCAAGAATATATATGAATTCCATGTGACTTATTCGTTTAGGGTGCAGTGGGAAGGAAATGTAGGAATGGTTCATAAGTAGGCTTCTACTGGGCCGGGTGCAGTGGCTCACACCTGTAATCCCAGCACTTTGGGAGGCCGAAGTGGGCAGATCATCAGGTCAGGAGTTCGAAACCAGCCTGACAAACATGGTGAAACCCCGTCTCTACTAAAAATACAAAAAAATTAGCTGGGCGTGGTGGTGGGCACCTGTAGTCCCAGCTACTCAGGAGGCTGAGGCAGGAGAATTGCTTGAACCTGGGAGGCAGAGGGTGCAGTGAGCCAAGATTGCACCACTATATTCCAGCCTGGGCGACAGAGCGAGACTCCGTATCAAAAAATAAAAAAATCATAAATAAAAAAAGAGGCTTCTACTGTATCTGGTATCTGCAATGTCTTACTACATTTAGATATTTTAAAAGATGAAACAAATATGACAACATGTTAGCAAATGTCAGTTCTGGATGATATGTACATACTCAGATATTCATTATATTCTTTGTATTGTTGTGTATTTTTAAAAGCTTCAAAATAAAATTGTAACAAAACTTCTATTTCTTTGCACTACAAACTGTGTGTTCTTACTTGATGTGAGATCATAAATTGGTTCTTTTCTGGAACATAGTTCGGCAATGTATGTTAGGAGTCCAAAATGTTAGATTACAGCTCATTTGTTAGATTAAGGACAAATCTTTTTTTTTTTTTTTGAGACAGAAGTCTCGCTCTGTCACCCAGGCTGGAGTGCAGTGGCACGATCTCAGCTCACTGCAAGCTCCACCTCCTGGGTTCAAGCAATTCTCCTGCCTCAGCCTCCTGAGTAGCTGGGACTACAGGTGCCCGCCACCATGCCTGGCTAATTTTTTGTATTTTTTTAGTAGAGATGGGGTTTCACCGTGTTAGCCAGGATGGTCTCGATCTCCTGACCTCGTGATCCGCCCGCCTCGGCTTCCCAAAGTGCTGGGATTACAGGCGTGAGTCACCATGCCTGGCCAGGACAAATCTTAAATGTGGGACAACATTGTATGTACAAAGATGTTTGCTGCTATGTTATTTATGAAGACAAAAAATTGGGAACAGTTTAAATAGTAGAAGATTGGCTAAGTAACCATTAAGAAAATCATGTTATAAGATTGTGATGGAATATTATGCAATGATTAAATGCTACATATAACAAGCTCATAAAGATGTCAGAAAATACTTGCAATATAATAATAAAAGGAAGATGCAAACATTTTATCCTTGACATAATATTAAATAATACTAAAAAAAAAACTCACATGCATAGGAAAAATCCGGACTAAAATATTACATCTGCTAATTGATATTGCCTCTGGGTGATGAGGTTGTTTTTGGTTTTTGGTTTTGAGACAGTCTCACCCTGCTGTCCACCCTGTGCAGTGGTGTGATCCTAGCTCACCGAAGCCTTGAACTCCTGAGCTCAAGTGATCCTTCCACTTCAGCCCCACAGGTAGCCGGGACTCCAGATACATACCACCACATCAGGCTAATTTTTAAAAAATTTTTTGTAGAGGCAGGGCCTTGCTATGTTGCCCAGATTGATCTCAAACTCCTGGCCTCAGGCAATGCTTCCACCTTGACCTTCCAAAGTGTTGGGATTACAGGTGTGAGCCACCTTACCTGGCCAGGTTATAGTTTAGTGCCATGACCTTCTCTATACATTTTGCAGTTTCCAGCTTGTTTTGGGGGCCGGGGGGTGATATAAGCTACTTTAAAAAGAAAGCAACTTTAGGCCGGGCGCAGTGGCTCATGCCTGTAATCCCAGGACTTTGGGAGGCTGAGGCAGGCGGATCACGAGGTCAGGAGATCAAGGCCATCCTGGCTAACACAGTGAAACCCTGTCTCTACTAAAAATACAAAAAATTCGCCGGGCGTGGTGGCAGGTGCTTGTAATCCCAGCTACTCGGGAGGCTGAGGCAGGAGAACGGCATGAACCCGGGAGGCAGAGCTTGCAGTGAGCCAAGATGGTGCCACTGCACTCCAGCCTGGGCAAGAGCGAGACTCCATCTCAAAAAAAAAAAAAAAAAAAGCTACTTTAAATAAAATTATTTATTCTATGACTATTTACTCCAAGTATTTAAAGAACAGAAAGGAACTTTGGGGTTATGTCTCTCCTCTCTGCTGTTAGGTGCAGTTTTTAGACGTACGTCATATCCTCGGAGAACAGCCAGGTGGAAGGACAGCAGCTGCAGCGGAATCACGCTCAGGATGCCCTGGAGGCAGTCCACGGTGTGGGGCAGCTCGATTGTCTTATATGCAAACTTGGAACTTTCAGTATCATCCTTGGAGCACAGTATAATGGGGCGACCCTAGAGCAGAGAAATAGCATCATAAAATAGATCATCTCTGAAAGAAGCAATCCCTGACGCATGCGGACTATCTGGAAGCTACGTTACTATGATGAGAACAGTCCTCTTTTGCATTTGCTGGAATCATGGGTGAGGTGGTATGTGTGGGACACAAATGCTTGGAAAGGATAAAGTGTCTGATGCTTTTTGGTGGGTTTCTTCCCCTTCCCTGGTAAGGAGATCGCCATCCTGCTGCATCATTTGGCACCCATTTGTGCCTTGCTGAGAGCAGGGCAGACTCACTCCTAACTCTAGCGGGGCTTGTGGTCTAGTGGTGGAAAACAAAATCCTAGACAAGCAAACCAAGAAATAAAGATGAATTCCAGGCCGGGCACAGTGGCTCACGCCTGTAATCCCAGCAGTTTGGGAGGCCGAGGCGGGCGGATCATGAGGTCAGGAGATCGAGATCATCCTGGCTAACACGGTGAAACCCCGTCTCTACTAAAAATACATAAAATAAGCCGGGTGCGGTGGCGGGCGCCTGTAATCCCAGCTACTCGGGAGGCTAAGGCAGGAGAATGGTGTGAACCCAGGAGGCGGAGCTTGCAGTGAGCTGAGATCGTGCCACTGCACTCCAGCCTGGGCAAGAGAGCGAGACTCTGTCTCAAAAAAAAAAAAAAAAAAGAATTCCAAAGAAATGCCACCAAGGCAAGAAAACAGGATAATGTCGTTGGGAGACTGGCGAGGTCTCTAAAGCTCTCTCAGAAACAGGAGACATCTGGATTGAGCCCTAAATGATGAGGGGACAACTCTCGGCAGAGCGCTCTGTGGGAAAGGCATTCCAGACAGCAGGGACAGCCAGTGCCAAGGCCTGGAGGCGGGTGTGGGCGCGGCGCTAGTGGGAAGCAGAAGGAAAGCTGGAGTGCCTGGAACTCACTGAAACAGGAGGGAAGGGCCAGATAATGCAGGACTGTGGGTCTCTGTGGCTTGACAGGCAGGTATGGGAGGGTTTTAAGTGGGGAAATTATGCAATTGTGTTTTATACCCTCACTCTGACCTCTGCTGAGCCAAGTGTGGCAACATCTGGATGGGGCACCTTGCTGGATTTCACCTCCCTGAAACTTCATGAACTCTGCCCTCCTACCTCAGGGCAGCTGCTGTGTACAAAGCATCTGGTTGGTCTTTGTGGCCAGTTCCAGGAAGGGAGCTTCCAGCCTCTGGACTTTCCCATGTGACAGAAGCATCTTTGTTATTTATGGGAGGTCCCTTGGACTATACCTGACTTTATGCTAAGATGACGACTCGTGGTGGGCCTGTAGCTAGTTCCAGGATGGGGTCTCGCCCTGCTAGAAAGGCCAGCCACATGATTAGAAGGTTGGGGCTTTGAGACATGAGGCTGTCAGCCTGACCTCCCAACCTCCAAGGACGAAAGTGGGGCTGGCGACTGAGTTCGATCACATGGCCAATGGTTCACTCCATCCTGCCTACTTAATAAAACCACAATACAAACTCTGGACACTGAAGCTAGCAGCTCAGGGGAGCTCCCGGGCGACACACAGTGATGTGCCAGGAGGGTGACACATCCTGAGGACACACGCTTCACATCTGGGGCCCTCAAACCATGGGTCTCTTCTTTTGGGTTGGCTGTGATTTATATCTTTTATAATAAAACTGTAACCGTATAGTCATTTCCTGAGTTCTATGAGTCGTTCTAGAAAATTATTGAACTTGAGGGGACAGTGGGAATCCTTGAATTCATAGGCAGTTGCTCAGATGTGTGGGTGGAACCCTGGCTTGCAACAGGTGCCTGAATCGAGGGCAGTCGTATGGAAAGCTGTGCCCCTGCCCTATGAGATCTGACCTAATTCCAGGTAGTTCCCATCGGAGCTGCTTGGCCGCAGAACCTGGGGAAACCCTGCCCCAGGGATGTCCACCAGGAGTACCTCCCCTGAGCTCCAGGCCGGGGTCCAGTGCTGCTCACGGCAGTGTGGGTCTCTGGGCCCCACCAAAGAGCTGTGTGGGACAGCTGCAGGCTAACCAGCTCCCTTCCAAGTGTGTGTACTCCTCACAAGGGGGCCCGGGGGAGGGTGTGTGGTCACAGCCACTCACTGGCCAGACCATCCATCACTGGTACTGGCAGACAGTGGTGAGGTGGGCATGCATGGAGAAAAGCAGTAGAGAGCTGGCCCAGTCCAGTGGAGAGCCCTCACCTGGCGGGCTGTGACTTGCTGCAGGGCATTCTGGCATTTGGCGAAGCAAGGATCCTTCATGATGACCATGATGACGGGCATCTGCTTGTCAATCAGTGCCAGGGGCCCGTGCTTCAGCTCCCCAGCCAGGATGCCTTCTGAGTGCATGTAGGTTATCTCTTTAATTTTCTGGAAACAGGAGGTGAGATCAGAGTCACACTGGGCAGATGGGGCTGGAGCAGATCAGCCAGAGGGGAAGAAGGGGAACCAGGGGAAGGATGACTCTGGAAGGTGGCGAGCCAAGGGTTGCAAGGCAGACAGATGCCTGGAGTGGTTGACAGCACTGAGGACGCACAGCAAGGGCCTGGGAAGAGGCCTGGCTACCATCCAGAGCAGGCACCAGCCCAGGACACAACCTCTGTGTCCCCACACCAGCCCCGGGCACTGCTGCTCTGTCTCTGTCCAGTCCCACGCACAGCCACCCCTTAGGACAGACAAGTCGGGGTCAGCCTAGCTCGCCCTCTTCTCCTCCCTAGCCAGTCACGTGTATAACAATGGCATTGTATTCAGCTTAGCTACACCTTCAATTAATCATCTGATTAAGAATTCACCCATTAATAACTTCCAAAGAGTGGTTCCAAGCAAAATCGCACAAACTAGGGTGTTATTTGAATTAATTTTTTTCTTATGTTCAGGTAGATCCGTCTCTATTCAGTTACCACAAATCCACATCATTGAAATGGTGAGATAGTCGAAGCCATCATCTCTCCACTCCCCGCTAGCACTGTTGATTTAGGTCAGGGCCACACTGTCAGGAGTGCGGCTCCACTCTGGAGGCTGCAGACAGCTGCAGTGCCGGCCTCGCAGTGACCAGAGGACCACTGGCTTGTGCCAGCAGCCACCTAAACACTTCTTTCTTCAGCAGACTCATGTGGCAGCATAGCTGCAATGTGCATCTCTTGCCAGCACGTTCAGCCACCGCAGCTCAGCCCTGACCCATGACGCAGAGTCATCTGGGGGCTGACAGTACACCCCAGGCCTTGCCTCTACTGCACCCCAAGAAACAGCACCTGCCTGTCCTTTAACAGGAGTCAGAATCTCCAGGGGGCGGGTGCAGGAGATGGAGCTCACCGAGGTCAGCCCTGCACTCCCCACAAAGACCAAGGAAATCAACTCTGAATGTTTCCGGTAACCACTTGCAACTGGCATTGTCTTTCTTTCTTCTTTCTTTTTTGTTTTTTTTTGTTAAGATGGGAGTCTCGTTCTGTCACCCAGGCTGGAGTGCAGTGGCGTGATCTTGGCTCACTGCAACCTCCTCCTCTTGGGTTCAAGCGATTCTCCTGCCCCAGCTTCCCATGTAGCTGAGATTACAGGCATGCACCACCATGCCCAGCTAATTTTTGCATTTTTGGTAGAGATGGGCTTTCACCACGTTGTCCAGGCTGGTCTCGAACTCCTGACCTCAAATGATCTGACTGCCTTGGTCTCCCAAAGTGCTGGGATTACAGGCGTGGACCACTGTGCCGGCCTAGCATTGTCTTTCAAATGGGGGTGGTGGGGAGGAGATAGGAGAGGATGGCAGCCCAGCTGGGCCACAGTTAATGCCCTCGTCTTGGTGGCCAGTGCAGCCTCAGCTGGAGCACTGTCCCGTTACCCGGGCTGAGCATCTGCTCTGTGCACGGCACGCTGACAGTGAGGAGAGGGCAAGTCCGAGATGCAGGGTCCTGCACAGCTCTCTGCCCGCCCTCTGGGCAGCCCTGTGGCCCTGGCACCCTGTCCCTGCCCCATCGGCTTTCTCTTTCCTGGCGTGGATCTTTAATGCTGCAGGGGGCAAACGGACTGTCACCAATTTTTGAAAAAGCAAGGCCTTCGAAGTTAATTCCTGCAGGATCTCAAGGGGACTCCCCTTGGAAGTTTGAGGGGTAACAAGGAAACTCTGTGGAGAGCCTACCCCTCAATTTTGGTGGAAAAAAGCAAAGGCCCCACGGCCTCAGGTCTGACTCAGGTCCTCCACGTCATCTTGAGTGAGATACTTAAGCTTTCGGAGGCTTTGTTTGCTCCTGGATGAGAGGTGAATAGCAACCGCCAACCCCTCAGAAGAAGCTCATGAGGTCTGAGTGAGCTGTTCCAAGTGGACCCTGGCAGTGGCTGGACAGCTGGAGGGGCACACCCCAGGTGCCCTGTCCCCTTCTCCTCAGTAGATTGGGAGATCCCTGGGGGCAGGCACCTGCCTCACCCATCTCTGTGTGCCCAGGGCTAGAAACCCGGAGGAGAGCTGGTGCTTAGCACAGGGTCACAGGAGTGGCCAAGGGGTCCTTAGGCCCGGCCCTCCCCAAGCCCAACGCCCTGCCCTCCTTCCCGCTGGTTCCTCCGGGTCTCCTGTGCCTGTCCTCCGTGGGGGTGGGGGCTGGGGGTGGGGGCTCACCAGGGCTCCTTCCAGGCAGGTGGCGTAGTTGTAGCCCCGCCCCATCACCAGCAGTGACCTCTGCGTGTAGAGCTCCAGGGCTAAGTCGTGAATCTTCTCGTCCAGCGACAGCACTTCCTTGATCAGCTCTGGGCCATGCACATGCAAGGAGCAGAGGGAGGAAACCAGTGATGCTGATTTTAAAGCAATATTCACGAAGACAAATGCTGGGGTGTAGACGAGGTTTTGAAAGCACATCACTGAGCGCACTTTGCTTCCTCGCATTCGTTTAAAACGGAGATTACAGGAAATAACTTGGGCTCCTGGCCAGGATTTTGTTAGGGTGGGGATTCGTATTGTGTGAATACTTACTTCCTTGAGCACCAACAAGGTAGGTAGGGAAGTACTATTTCTCACTCCATTTTGCAGGTAAGACAACTGAGGCTCAGACAGGCAAAATCACCCATTGGAGACAGAGCTGACAGCACCACTTAACACCCCTCTTTCCTGCTGTGTCTCAAGACAAGGCCCCTGTAAGTGGGACCACCGGTCCTCAAACTGTTTGGTCTCAGGACTCCTTTACGCTCTTGAAAATTATTGCAAGTCCCTCAAATTATTGCACATCCCTAAGAGCCTTTGTTTTTGAGCTAAATCAGCCAACATTTACCAGATTAGAAAATAACACTGAGGGCCGGGCGTGGTGGCTCACACCTGTAATCCCTGCACTTTGGGAGGCCAAGGTTGGCGGATCACAAGGCCAGGAGATCGAGACCATCCTGGCTAACACGGTGAAACCCTGTCTCTACTAAAAATACAAAAAATTAGCCGGGCGTGGTCGGGTGCAGTGGCTCACACCTGTAATCCCAGCACTTTGGGAGGCTGGGGCAGGCGTATCACGAGGCCAGGAGATTGAGACCATCCTGGCTAACATGGTGAAACCCGGTCTCTACTAAAAATACAAAAAATTATCTGGGCGTGATGGCGGGCGCCTGTAGTCCCAGCTACTCGGGAGGCTGAGGCAGGAGAATGGCGTGAACCTGGGAGGCGGAGCTTGCAGTGAGCTGAGATGGCGCCACTGCACTCCAGCCTGGGCGACAGAGCGAGACTCCATCTCAAAAAAGAAAAAAAAGAAAGAAAGAAAATAACAACGAGAAATTTAAAAATATTCACTTTAAAATAACAACACTCAATCTATTACATTACTTCATTTTCAACAAGAATTGGTGAGAAGAGTGGCACTGCTTTTTGTTCCTGCAAATCTTTTTAGTGTCTGCCTTTTTAATAAAAGTCTGCTGACTCCCATATCTGCTTTCACATTCAATCTGTGGTGATATGTTCTTTTGCTTGAAGTATAAAAATAAAATTCAGCCTACAAATACAGATTTGTAGTTGGAAAAGTGAGGAGTGTTTAAATTATTTTTCAGATAATTGTGAATATTGTTCTTTGACACCACAGTACATCAAACTTGAGAAACAGTAGGTTCTTGAAAGGGTAGGTGCCAATATAGAATCTGAAATCCTATCAATCAACTTTTTCTACTTTGTTATGTTAAAATTTATTGTTCTGTCTTGTGCTTTTAAATGGATCATTTACAAGTGCATAATCTGTGACATCATGAACTGGCCACAAAGGTATGTAAATCTTCTTAAAATGGACACTTTTATTATAAAATTTTTTTTCTTTTTTTTGAGACGGAGTCTTGCTCTGTCACCCAGGCTGGAGTGCAGTGGTGCCATCTCGGCTCACTGCAAGCTCCGCCTCCCGGGTTCACGCCATTCTCCTGCCTCAGCCTCCCAAGTAGCTGGGACTACAGGTGCCCACCACCACGCCCTGCTAATTTTTTGTGTTTTTAGTAGAGACGGGGTTTCACCATGTTAGCCAGGATGGTCTCGATCTCCTGACCTCGTAATCCACCCGCCTTGGCCTCCCAAAGTGCTGGGATTACAGGCTTGAGCCACCGCGCCCAGCCTATAAAATGTTTTTTAAAAATCACCTTGTTGAAGTCACCTTGATCTCATCAGAGAAGTCTTTTTTTTTTTTTTTTTTTGAGACAGAGTCTCACTCTGTCACCCAACCCGGGGTGCAGTGGCACAATCTTGGCTCACTGCAACCTCGGCTGCCCGGGTTCAAGTGATTCTCCTGCCTCAGCCTCCTGAGTAGCTGGGATTACAGGCGCCTGCCACCGCGTCCAGCTAAGTTTTTTTTGTATTTTTAGTAGAGACAGGGTTGCACCATCTTGAATAGGCTGGTCTTGAACTCCTGACCTCATGGTCCACCCGCCTCGGCCTCCCAAAGTGCTGGGATTACAGGCATCAGCCACCGTGCCCGGCCCTAGAGAAGCCTTTAAATGTTGGGAACTGGTCAAGCTCATGGTAACAGAGGTGTTTTCTAACACTCAAAGTTTTGCGTGGGAGCTCAAAGTTTATCATTGGCAACAAATACCATGGGTTGCTTCTACTGATGCATCAGCTGATTGTTCGTTTTGAGAAAATCTCTGCCAAACACGAAAATCAGCTTGCTACTGAATGGGATGGCTGCTTCTCTTGAGACAAGTATCACACTGCAGCGTAGAGCAGAAAGGCTTTTTTTTTTTTTTTTTTTTTTTCCAGACGGAGTTTTGCTCTTGTTGCCCAGACTGGAGTGCAATGGCGTGATCTCAGCTCATTGCAACCTCCGCTTCCCAGGTTCAAGTGATTCTCCTGACTCAGCCTCCCAAGTAGCTGGGATTAAAGGCGCGTACCACCACACCTGGTTATTTTTAGTAGAAATGGGATTTCACTGTGTTGGTCAGGCTGGTCTTGAACTCCTGACCTCAGGTGATCCACCAGCCTTGGCCTCCCAAAGTGCTGGGATTACAGGAATGAGCCACCATGCCCGGCCCCAGTAGAAAGGCTTTACATGTACTCCCCATTTCATCATAAAGAATATTACAAAGAGTTGTAATTTACAGACTATTAATTTTTACCACTTCGTCAAGGCCATTCCTTTTTTTTTTTTTTTTGAGACGGAGTCTCGCTCTGTCATCCAGGCTGGAGTGCAGTGGCGCCATCTCAGCTCACTGCAAGCTCCGCCTCCCGGGTTCACACCGTTCTCCTGCCTCAGCCTCCCGAGTAGCTGGGACTACAGGCGCCCGCCACCATGCCCAGCTAATTTTTTGTATTTTTAGTAGAGACGAGGTTTCACCATGTTAGCCAGGATGGTCTCAATCTCCTGACCTCATGATCTGCCCGCCTCAGCCTCCCAAAGTGCTGAGATTACAGGTGTGGCCATGCCGCCTTGGAGGCGTGCAATGGAGACTTCATGCATCTATTGGTAGCTTGTAGCTGATTTTTTTTTTTTTTTTTTTGTGGTTTCACCATGTTGCCAGGTGTCTCAACTCCGACCTCAGCATCTGCCCCCGCCTCCCCTGATTACGTGTGCTCTTGCTGCCATCAAGGCCATTCTTTTTTTTTTTTTTTGAGATGGAGTCTCACTCTGTTGCCCAGGCTGGAGTGCAGTGGCAATCTCAGCTGACTGCAACCTCTGCCTCCCAGGTTCAAGTGATTCTCCTGCCTCAGCCTCCCAAGTAGCTGAGATTACAGGCACCTGCCACCACATCTGGCTGCTTTTTGTATTTTTAGTAGAGATGGGGTTTCACCACGTTGACCAGGCTGATCTCAAACTCCTGACTGCAAGTGATCTGCCCATTTCAGCCTCCCAAAGTGCTGGGATTACAGGCGTGAGCCACCGTGCCCGGCCGTTGAGCCATTCTTAAGGGAAATTGGGTGTGTGCTGGTGAAGGACACAATGACCAGTAGGCCTTCCAGTGTGCTGGGTGCCAGGCACAGCCACCACTGCCTTTGCAAATGTGGACACAGGCAAAAAAAAAAAAAAAAAAAAAAAAAAAGATTTACTATAAAGAATATATTACTATGCGAACAATTTTGCTCAAAGGGCTTTGCAGACACTCAGGACCTGTGGATCACATCTGGAGAACCGCTGACTTGGACGTCAGAATTGGGTCCTGTTTTGCACGGTTATGACCTGGCTTAAAGGAAGAATGCTTTTCTCAGAAATAAACCTGCAGCATGCTGTCTCGGCCAGTGTCAGGCCCCGAGGGCCTGGAATTGACCATTCTCTGTGGTGGCCCTTCCCCCACTGCCTGCTCTGGGGTTTGGCCTTGGCTCCCAGGAGGCTCCAGCGCCCACTCTGTCTCCGGGAGGGCACTCCCCAGGAGCCCCTTGATGTCCTGTCCGCAGTGAGCGTTCCATGCCAGCCTGGGGCAAGGCTCGGTTCATCTCCGCCTCTCAGGCCTGCACAGAGGTCTCTCTCCTGCTCTGGCATGTGAGTGGCGGAAGGAGGTGAGCCGCTGCTTATCTTGGCAGGCCAGGGTTGGCACACGGGGCAGGGCATGGCACTGGTTCTTAATATACATGTGGTGGATGAATGAAGAAAGGGGAGGCCACGGTCCCCAAGGAGGTCATGATTTAGTGCAACAGACATTGTATCTCACCAGCTACAACAGCTGCGACTGTGCTGCTGCCCAGCAAATGGGGAAAGTGTGGTGGGGCTGCCAAGGAGCGCCTGGCATAGGAAGGGCCTGGGGCCATTTGCTCTTTCTCGAGTACTTACTGAGCACCTACTGTATGCCTGCCCTGTGCTGGACACCAGCTGTCCAGTGGCGGCTCTGGCAGACAGGGCAGTGTGTTTGCGGAGCCGACACGTTAGTTGGGGGAGACAGGCCAGTCAACAGGTGAACAGGCTATTTCAGGTCATGAGGTGTGTTATAAAGAAAATAAACGGTTAATGTTTCACAGAGTGCTGGGGTTGGGGCCTCTGTTAGCGTGGCCAGGGAGGGTCTCAGGAGGTGACATCTGAGCTGAGGTTTGGGAGATGAGAAGCTGTCGGCTGTATGCAGAGCAGGAGGAAGATGGTTCAGCAGAGCAAAGAGCCCGTGTGAAGGCCCTGCGGTGAGAAAGTGCTCAGCACCGCTAAGGACCAGGGAGGCAGCGCAGGGGAGGGCGGGGGCCGAGCAGGATGAGGTCAGAGGCAGCAAGGCCTCCAGAAGGGAGTTGGGGCAGCTAGAAAGTTTGAGGAGGAGGGAGAAATGAACAACATCCTGTACAGGGGAGAGTCGACAGAGAGTGGCCAGCAACAGTCCACTAGATCTGAAAACATGGAAAGCTGAATTCTAGAACATACCAGGTAAAGATCTCAAGCCACGGATGATCTCTTGCCTCCTGTTTTGTAGTGAAATTCGATCTTCAGACATCATCAAACCAAACATCACCAGAGAGATGAACTGACTGGTATAAGCCTGTGCACAAAGAAGGAGGTGGCAAGGACCTTATTTTCATTTTTTAAATCAACTTTAGTTTTTGAGACAGGATCTACTCTGTTGCTCACGCCAGAGTGCAGTGGCGAGATCATGGCTCACTGCAGCCTCAACCTCAAGTGATTCTCCCACCTCAGCCTCCCGAGAAAATGGGACTACAGGCGCCACCACCCTGCCCAGTTAATTTTTAGGTTTTATTTATTTATTTATTTATTTATATTTTGTTTTTGAGACAAAGTCTTGCCGTGTTGCCCAGGCTGGAGTGCAGTGGCTCAATCTCGGCTCACTGCAACCTCCACCTCCCAGGTTCAAGTGATTCTTCTGCCTCAGCCTCCCACGTAGCTGGGATTACAGGCACGCGCCACCACACCCGACTAATTTTTGTATTTTTAGCAGAGATGGGGTTTCACCATGCTGGTCAGGCTGGTCTCAAACCCCTGACCTCAGGTGATCCGCCCGCCTCGACCTCCCAAAGTGCTGGGATTACAGGCCTGAGTCACCGCAACTGGCCTAAGTTTTATTTTTGACGGAACGGGGTTGCCTGGGGCGGTCTGGAACTCCTGGGTTCAAGGGATGCTCCCGCCTCAGTCTCCCACAGTGCTGGGATTCCAGGTGGGAGCCCCGTGCCAGCCCTAAAGGACTTTAAAATAAGCGTCTCCAAGGTGCTCAAAAAGTCACAGGACAACATGGACGAAACACAGGAACATGACTTGGGAATAAAATGAGACTAAATATTAAGATACGGGAATCCAAGAGGGGAGGGGAAAGGAAGGGAGGGGAGAGAAGGGGTGAGGTGGGAAGGGGAAAGAAAGGCGGTGGCGCGGGCAGAGCAGGGCGCAACTGCCCAGCGCGTCCAGGACGAAGGAGAGCGGGCTCTGGTGCACCTGCCTCCTCCAGGCTCTCCCTGGGACGGGCGCCCGTGGCTCCTCCTACCTTGGTGCTGGCCACGCCGATCTCCGGCCCTGCGTTGATGTGGACGCCGCAGTCGGTCTCGCGCGAGATGGAGCTGCCCACGGTGTTGGTGACGCCCACGGTCAGGGCGCCGCGGTCCTTACAGTAGCGCAGCGCCAAGAGGGTGTCCGCGGTCTCGCCTGCCGCACAGGGGCCCTCTCAGTGCCGCGCTCCGCCCGCCTCAGCCCTACCCCAAACCCCTTCCTCAACCTCCGGCTCTTACAGGGAAATCGGCGCCCAAGACACAGCCGGCAGGTGTTCAGAAAGGAAAACGCACGCTCAACAGCCTTTTCGGCTGATTCTTAGATTCAAGATGTGTTACTATTTGTGGCAAGCATTTTTTCATTTAAGTCTCGTGACAACCCCATGAGGACCATCGTCCCCATTTTCCTCTTGAGGATGAGGGCTCAGAGCCAGGATCAAAGCCACACAGCTGGTGACAGGTGGGCCTGACTCCCAGGGCCCTTTCTGCAACTGAATAAGCTGCCTGATTCAGAACATGCTGAGATGGAACAGATTTAACATTTGAAAAGCAGGAATGTCCCCAAGTGGTGTTTCTCAACTAGATCCTGTTTGAAAGGACACTTCTTGCAAGCCTCTCAGTGTGGACTCAAATTGTTTTTAGAATAAAGCTAAACGGCTTCATGCATAAACCAGCACAAACTCCCTGTGTTTGTAAGTCCTAACGAACTCAAATTAAATTCACATAAGCCAGACTATAAAATCTATAAACTATAAAATGACCATAAAATCAAAACTGTTGAAATCCTCACGGGTCGGGAGGCTGTTCTGTCTGCAGGGCCACTGCTCTTGGCTGTGTCTGTCCCAGCTTTGCAGGGCAGGCAGGTGCCGCCCGTACTAGGTGGCCCAATTCTCCTCTGCTTTTCTTTCTTCAGAGCCCTGGGATATGGCACTGGAGTGTCACGGGGTACTGTGGTGAGGGTGGGGGAAGGGGGTTCTAACTTCTGTCACCCGTGCCCTAGGGTTTAATAGTGTTTTTTCAATCTCATTAAAGGGCTGACTTCTGTACACACAGAGATTCGGAAGCTGCCACTTCATTATTTTCATATTAGGCCCACCTCTGTTCTTTTGTTAATGTCTCCCACCAATTTATAAAATAGTTTTAGGCTCTGGTGGGATCGTAAACCCAAAGGTGAATGTGGCAGCAGCTCCTGCGTCATAAGGTGGTGGGCCGGATGGTCGGTGTACCTGTACTGGTTTTTCTTCACTTCTCAACAAAATGGAAATGGTATTTAAAATTGAAAATGGCAGTAGTACTAAAAGTCCCAATAGATGATAGAGCATTACAATCAGTATTTAGTTGTGGTAGTAACACCGTGGTTATATGTTTTTCTTTTTTTCTTTTTTTTTTTTTTGGAGACGGAGTCTCGCTCTGTCGCCCAGGCTGGAGTGCAGTGGCGCGATCTAGGCTCACTGCAAGCTCCGCCTCCCGGGTTCACGCCATTCTCCTGCCTCAGCCTCTCTGAGTAGCTGGGACTACAGGCGCCCGCCACCACGCCCAGCTAATTTTTTGTTTGTTTGTTTGGGTTTTTTTTTTGTATTTTTAGTAGAGATGAGGTTTCACCGTGTTAGCTAGGATGGTCTTGATCTCCTGACCTCGTGATCCGCCCGCCTCAGCCTCCCAAAGTGAGCCACCGCGCCTGGCCGGTTATATGTTTTTCTTTTATCATTTAAATCGTGCAGCCTGAAGTATTTATATGGATGAATATCATGATGCCTGGGATTGGCTTCAAAGTAACCCCATGGAGATGAGGGGTTAATATGAGTGTGTCCGACCAGCACGAGATGGGCTGGATGAGGCTAGGATATTCATTATATGAAAACTCTACTTTTATAAAGGCTTGGAATTACGCGTAATTAAAACATTTCAAAAATCCTCCATGAGCTCAAGGAGGCTCCGAGCCTATGGCCCTGGATCACCTCCCTGAGGCAGCTGGAGCAAATGTCAAGCCTAGTGTTGCGATGGCACCAGATGGGATGCATGTAGCTCGGGCGACCTTCCTTGGCCCTAAAAGGGAGCACTGTCTCCCCACACCTCCCCCTGCTGGGCAGCCTGGGCACTGCATGCCACAGGCAGCTAGGCTTGGACACGTGGGCACAGAGCCCATACTGGGTCCTCCACGTGACTCTCAACCTAACAGAATGTTAAAGGAGACGTTTTTTCTATTAACATAAATCAGCAAACATTTATGAGCACCTTGGTAAGTGGTCCTTGAAGTCTTGGATAGGCAAGAAGAGGGAGAAGCCATGGGGCAGGGGAAAAACTAAAGTGCGTGGATTTCCAGCCCAATCCCAGCTCTGTCACCCCCTGACTGCATGGCCTTAGACATCCCTTGCCCTCCCCGTACAATGGCGACAGTGATCCATGGCTCTAAGGGTTAAATGACCGCTGCAAGAGAGGGTTCACGGCACAGGGTAGCCGTGCAGGGGACTTAACTGAATGAAGGAGAAGAGGGGAGAGCCCAGAGCTGACCTGACGCAAGGCTGGCCACACCGCCTGTGTCCCTTACCTGACTGGCTGATGAAAAAGCAAACATCATCCCTGAACACAGGCGTGTTCCTGTCCAGAAAATCACTAGCGAGTTCAACCATCACAGGAAGCTCAGTCAGTTCCTCCAAAACTTGCCGCGTCTGAAGCCAACAAGCATAGAGACTAAAGTCGGTCACAGGCACGAAAGGACACGGGGCAGCTGGGCTTCTAGGGACAGTTTGCGACACGGAACCTCCCTGTCCAGGTGGCGAGGGGACTTCGGTCACCCACAGGCCACCTCAAAGATAAAAGGGTTCCGTGTCACTTCTCACACTAGCTCGTGGGAATGGGTACAAGGGCTTAGCCAAATTCAGAAGGCCAAATGAGTGACAAAACTGAAGGCCAGTGTCTGGTCCTAGACTGCTGTCGATCTCCCCATGCACGTGTGTCACACTCACAGCCACGGCAGCGTGGTAGCTGGTTCCACAGCCAATCACAATGAGCCGTCGGCATCGTCGAATCTCCTTCAAGTGGTCCTTCAAGCCACCCAGGAGCACTGCAGGGCACACGACAGGGCGTTGATGCTGAGTCTACACAGTCACCACATTCCCTGAGACTAGGCACAGGCGGAGGCTCCCCACCGAGTGTAGGAATTACCTGTGTTGGTCTCAAAATTCACCCGACCTCTCATAGTATTGAAAACTGATTCTGGCTGTTCGAAGATCTCCTTCTGCATAAATGCGCTGAAGTTACCTGGTCAAATAAACATCTGGTCAGTTTTAATTTCATTATATTTCACTGCTTTTCATCAGGAATAGTTCACTGCTTTTCATTATGCAGTAGTGACAGCAACTCCACTGCAGATTCCCAAAGGCATCCCCAGGGATTATCCTGCCTGACACTCACTACCATCAGAGGGAAGCAGGTCAGGAACCAGGACTATCTCCAATTTACATATTGGATCCTCCGGCTTGAGGAAGGGAGGGATTTGCCCGAGGCATGCAAGTAACAAATGGCCTGGCTGATCCCTCTGGGCCATGTTCCCTTAGCAAGGCCAAAAGAAAGTAAAGTGCTTCACTCCCAAAAAGCCACCCAGCTAGGAAAGTACAGCTAAGCAGGCCCGAAGAAACAGGCAATTTTCTTTTTAATAAATACCCTCCTGGTTTCTGTAATGAAAACCTTTCCAGCCACACAGGCATTTCCAGGGCTCTGATTTGAGTGGGATTGGATGGTGCTGACGAGACAATGGGGCTGCAGGGTGTTCGAGCCCCTGATGCAGCAGCTGCACCTGATGCTCTGGAGGTGCCCACAGGCGGGGCAGGCTGTGTTCTTTAGGATACGCACACTCATGACGCCAACATCGCCCGTGCTCCCGACCTGTCACCCATGACCTGGCACTTGTGTGACGAGCAAATGAAGCAAGTGGGGGAATGAGGGGTGGTCACCATAGGGGAGGGGCTGGGGAGGGACCATGGCAGACACAGGAGCAGAGAAGGACTCTCTGAGGGGGTGACATTTCAGGGGAGCTGGAGGCAAATGAAAAGGAACCAGTCCTATGAGAAGAACAGCGAATGCAGGGGCTGTGGCGGGGCACAGTGGGACAGAGGGTTGAGTGCGGTGGGGCCAGGCTTTGGCCCCACTGGGGTGTGGGGTTTGTGGGCTGTGGCAGGGAGTTTGGATTTTATTCTAAGAACAGTAGGAAACCATTGGAGGGCCTTGAGCAGCGGGATGATCACAGGGGCTGATTCATGTTCTTAAAAGTTTGCTCAGGCTGCCCTGTGGGGTAGAGGTTGTAAGGGGACAGAAATGGGTGCAGACAGAGAGGCTCTCCTTGTAGGGAGAAAGTGTACCCCCACCCTCCTATTTACTGCAGACCTGCAGACTTCCACCCAGAGGAGAAATGATGCCCGAGGGTGGGAATGTGTCCCGCGGAGTCGGTGAAGGAAGGCAGCTGACACACTGGGCTCAGTTCCAGTAGGGAAGACCTGGCGCCTGGCTGCAGACAGGAGCCCCCGCTTGGAGGCGCCAGGCCAGCCTCCCCACATCCTCTCACCTGTGCAAGCCACAGGCTACCTGCAGCCCTGCCCTGGTGGCCACAGAGGGCAGGAGGGCTGTGGCCTCTACTAGGGCCAGGCAGAGAGTGTCAGGAGCTCCACCAGGCACACTGGCTCCTGAGGCTGCCGCACATGGACTCTAGAGGACACCTGCCTTTCATGATTTGCTGCAGTTCCATCTGCAAGGTCTGGATGGCTCGAGATGGGTCATCACTAGCCGAGCGCTTGACCCGGTGAATGGAGAGTTTCCCATCAGCCACTGCGGCGATGTCATCGTCCTCCAGGAAGATGACCCGGTTGGTGTGCTCTATGATAGCGCTGGGCAAGGGAAACAGGCACCATCAGTGCCCCGCCCGAGCAGTTACGAGGCAGCAGCCCCTCGCTGGTTCCCAAGTGCGGGGGCCACATTGTTGGCATTTTAGGAGGCACAGAGAGACCACACTAAAAACACTGATTTGCACATGAATCTTCCTTTTCTTCTCCACTCTTCCCTCCTGCCCCCACGGAATTATTCTGAAGCCAGTCCCAGACATTATATCATTTCTTCTGTAAACACTTTACCATATGGCTCTAAAACTATTTTAACCTCCTATAATACCATAATCATCTCTAAAATTAATAGTTGTTCCTTTATGTCATCAAATATCCAGCATGTTCACATTTCTCCAATAATCCCATGGCTGTCTTTTTATAACTGGTTTCTTCAAATCAGGATCCAAACAATGTCACCTCTGGAAGATACTCGAGAACCAACCCATTATTCTGAGTCGTGAAGGGAGAGAATAAAGCATTTATCTCGCCTTTCTAAACAATCTGTCTTTCGGAACAACCACATACTTTATGAAGGCAAGTTTCTCTAAGAAGTGATACAGCTGGTAATGAAGAAATAATGGAATTAGAAGAATCAATTTATGAACTCCTAATTATTAATAGCTCTAATCAAGGACCATCCATGGCTGTTGAAACCAGAAGGTACAAAGCTGGATGAAGCTTTATCATGGATGGATAAGGCTGGCAACGCTCAAACCCCTGATGGCTCTTAGCACAAAAAGAGAGATGGTGAGCCATCACCTGCCTCCGGATGGAAGGACACACCACCAACCATGTAGTCTTGCCAAAAAAACAAACCTGAGTAAGATCGAGCTTTTAACACTCGTAAACTCCAGTGTACAAGAAACACAGGGGACAGGGGAAGATGGTAAATGACACCAGGGGGTGCATTCAGCAAAACCCAGACAATGGGAAACTCATTAGGACAAAAGACCTAGTTTCTTACACATGCGCACACATGTACACAAAGGAGCCCTAAAAGTAATCTACAAGCTATGCTTACCAAAGAAACATAGGGTCCTTGTATTTGTTTGTTTATTTATTTATTTATTTATTTTTTTGAGACTGAGTCTCGCTCTGTTGCCCAGGCTGGAGTGCAGTGGCACAATCTCTGCTCACTGCAACCTCCGCCTCCCGGGTTCATGCCATTCTCCTGCCTCAGCCTCCTGAGTAGTTGGGATTACAGGCGCCCGCCACCACGCCCAGATACTTTCGTGTATTTTTAGTAGAGACGGGGTTTCACCGTGTTATCCAGGACGGTCTCGATCTCCTGACCTCGTGATCCACCTGCCTCGGTCTCCCAAAGTGCTGGGATTACAGGCGTGAGCCACCGCACCCAGCCCGTTGTGTTTATTTTTATAACTTTCTCTGTATGGAAAGGAATAATGATTTTTTTCCCTTGAGATCATAACACAAAATCTTTTTAAATAATTTTAAGTTTGAAAAGTTGCTAAATGAAAAAGAAAGGTAATTAATGGTATATAGTTGTGGTATAAACCATCAGCTTGGGCTTGAAGGACTACTGGAGAAAACACCCTCGGCCGGGCGCCCTGGCTCACGCCTGTAATCCCAGCACTTTGGGAGGCCGAGGCGGGCGGATCACAAGGTCAGGAGTTTGAGACCAGCCTGGCCAACATGGCAAAACCCCGTCTCTACTAAAAATACAAAAATTAGCCGGGTGTGGTGGCGGGCACCTATAATCCCAGCTACTTGGGAGGCAGGAGAATCACTTGAACCCAGGAGGCGGAGGCTGCAGTGGGCTGAGATTGTGCCACTGCACTCCAGCCTGGGTGACAGATCAAGACTCTGTCTCAAAAAAAAGAAAAAAAAAACACTCTCATTCTATCAAGAGCCACACCCACACGTGACTGCCTGAAAATGAACACTTAAACTCCTGGTGCAAAGGTAAGGAGAGAAACTATCAAGGTCTAAGGCTCTAAGAGAGGTATATCCAGCCAGATCCTAGGGAAGAAAGAGAAAGAAGGATGGCAAGCCACTGTACTGGAAAAAATATTTTAAACAAAACTTTGTATAAAAGTATACAAATAGCTTTGTATACTTTGTATAAAAGTATACAAATAGCTTTGTATACTTTGTATAAAAGTATACAAATAGCTTTGTATACTTTGTATAAAAGTATACAAATAGCTTTGTATACTTTGTATAAAAGTATACAAATAGCTTTGTATACTTTGCATAAAAGTATACAGTTTTATACAAAATTTTGTATAGAAATATATTTTTGTATAAAAAGTAGAAATATGGAGTGACAAGAAGTAAAAACGGCCCTATCCTGTCTCCAAGAGATCAACACTGCTTACATTGTAGCATTAACCAACCAACAATGCATGATGCATGTGTGTTTACATTTATGTGTGCATCTACATGTTTGTTTAAATATATTTTATTTCCAAAATGGGTAGTCATGTAATCTAGTCCTTAGGGCCACTAGCCCACGAGTTAGGCTTGAGGTGGACTCGGGGCCCTCTGTCTCTTGCCAGTCCTGTGCCCGTGGGCAACATACATAACCCCCTGGAGTTCCTGTCTCAGGTTCCACCTGCGTAAACAGAAAAGAGCTGTGCCTTCCCCAGAGGTCTGTCATGATTATTGCATGGGATCCTGGTGAGGCCCTCATACTGTGCCCCGCACACACTGGCCACCATTGCCCAAAAGCTGGACAGTGTGCTCGCATCTGGGAGGGCCACTCGCCATTCCTTTCTCAGCACGTGTTGTCTTTCTTGTCTCTACACTACACGTGACAGAATCACTTCCTGAAGTTCCAAAGGCATAAACAAATAAAATAATATGGAGGGTTTTGTTTTGTTTTGTTTTGTTTGAGACAGAGTCTCGCTCTGTTGCCCAGGCTGGAGTGCAGTGGTGCGATCTCGGCTCACTGCAAGCTCCGCCTCCCAGGTTCACGCCATTCTCCTGCCTCAGCCTCCCGAGTAGCTGGGACTACAGGCGCCCGCCACCACGCCTGGCTAATTTTTTGTATTTTTTGGTAGAGACGGGGTTTCACCACGTTAGCCAGGATGGTCTCGATCTCCTGACCTCATGATCCGCCCGCCTCGGCCTCCCAAAGTGCTGGGATTACAGGCGTGAGCCACCGTGCCTGGCCTGGAGGGTCTTAATTATAGCACAGAATTCACAGATTAATTTGGGTAGAGTCAATATTTTTAAAAAATAACTTGTAATCATTAAATTGGTTTTACATGTTGAGTGCATTAATTTTTTAAAATAGCTACTCTGGAAGCTGAGGCAGGAGGATCCCTTGAGTCCAGGAGTTAGTTCAAGGACAGCCTGGGCAACTTAATGAGACCCTGTCTCCAAAAAAAAAAAGATAAGAATAGTAAGCCTTCCTACTGAGGAATGTGGAATCTCTTCCTGTATTCAAATCTCTTACTTCTTCATAGTAAATTTCTGTAGTCTTCTCCAAATATGTTCTGGAGTATTTTTGTTAAAATTTACTCTAAAGCATTTTTTTTTCCAGCTGTGGTGAATAGTATTGCTTTTTCGGTTCACCTAACGTTTGCTGACTGCATCGTGCCCGGTCACGTGAGGTGACACCTGAGAACAAGGTGGACATGGTCCCACTCGAGCCAGATACAGTTTAGTGGCTAAGGCCAGGATATAGGATTTCCACACCTTTACTCCCAGCTGCTAGTACTATCAGTTCTAACAGCCTTTTGGCTGGGTTTAAAAATGTGTAATAGTATTGCCTACAAATAATTATTCCCTCTCCTTTCAGGCATTCAGGCCTTTTTTTTTTTTTTTAAAAGAAACATCTGGCCGGGCGCGGTGGCTCACACCTGTAATCCCAGCACTTTGGGAGGCCGAGGTGGGCGGATCATGAGGTCAGGAGATGGAGACAACCCTGGCTAATACAGTGAAACCCCGTCTCTACTAAAAATACAAAAAATTAGCTGGGCGTGGTGGTGGGCACCTGTAATCCCAGCTACTCGGGAGGCTGAGGCAGGAGAATCACTTGAACCCAGAGGCGGAGGTTGCAGTGAGCCGAGATCGCACCACTGCACTCCAGTCTGGGCAACAGAGTGAGACAAAATAAATAAATTAATTAAAATAAAAAAAGAAACATCTATCATACTTCATTGAATATAAGTTACTATTGATCATTAAGATCACAATTATTTGACAAACTTCTAAGAAATAAAAGCTTCAACAAATTCTAATGATACTACGCCAAAATCTACAATTCTGTGTGTTTTAGAATCACTGAAATAATACCAGCGTCTCGTTGGTATTCTCGGCGTGTTCTAAGGGGCACCATTTGGGAAGCGCTGCCCTGACCTCAGCGTTAAGTATGATGCTGGCTGTGCGTTTAACCAGGCCTCGCCTCCCTGTCGCTCCCGTTTCCCAGGAGACCTGGCCTGGTGTCCTCCCTGCCTCACAGCACAGCCCTATTAGAGGCTGGTCAGGAAAGAGAAAACCCATCAAGAATGGAAACATAACAAAGGCCCAAGCTTTTGGGTCTTTGAAGAAGGTACCAGAGGTGATTACAGCGGTTTTCTACTTCAAATGGCAGGAAAGTGCTTTGGTTCTCTCTCTCCCTCGCTCTCTCTCTCTCTCTCTCTCTCTCTGTGTGTGTGTGTGTGTGTATAACTTTTTTTTTCCTGAAATGAGTATAAAGCAGAATTTCTCAAATTTCAAAATCATTATTTGGTGGATTGATGAGAGCACGGACTTTAGAATCAATTGAAAAACTCCCTGTGTCTTGGCTCTGTCTTTCACAAATGGTCTCACCCCAGGCAAAGGCGAGGAGGGGCGTGGGAGGGACTGAGGTCTAGACACACTTGTCTCATCTAAAGGGGGCAGCCTTTGAGCAGATCCAGACACCTGCTACCCGAGAGAGGGCTGCACAGCGTGCCCAGATCTGCTAGTTCTTCCAGAGAAGCTAGAGATTCAGATTTCTCTGTGAAATCTCCAAATTTTACAACATTGGCAACAACCCATTCATTTTGTGCAGGCTCGAAGCACTGTGCCCACCAGTGCATCTGGCCTTTAGCCACCAGACCTGCCTACCACAGTCTCGCAGGCGCTCCTAGGGCAAGGACTCCAGGCCCAGGCCCAGGGATGGCTGAACTCTTCTTCGGCCCTGCGACTTGCTGAGCCACGACAGCTCACATGGAAGGATGAGTAAGAACCGCAGTGTTTAGACAGGCATTCTTTGATTACATAATCCCAGGAAGCGAAGAGAAGAAGGCTCAGTTACCTTGCATCAGAAGCAAAGAAGAATTCCACAGCCTTGTCGCCCACAGCATGCAGGCAGGCGGAGCTGTCCAGCCTCTTCATCCGTGTCTTACAGATATTCTTCACATTCTCCAGAGTGCCTAGCAAATGGAGGAATGGGTTGCAAATCCCACTGGGATGTTTTGTTTGCATAACATGCAGCAAGGAACCAATTTCCCCTCTGAATATGTGTGGGAGAAATTTGCAATTTTTAGCTTTGGCTGTGTCAGCCAAATCGTGTAAAAGATCCCCAAATAGCACAGCACCACCGCAAAAGCATTTAAATGGCTACAGTGTGAGAGGAATGCAAACAAAAGCAAACCAAAGAAGCACTCACATCAAAGCCCAGTTGCCGTTATACAACAGCACTTTTGTGTATGTTTGACAACATACAAAATCATGATAAACTCATGTCCATAATAAAAAGCTTAAAAAAAATGGAGCCAAGTCTCAGTTGCGCAAAAACCTTTTAGACCTGGAGCTGTGCGCCTGTTGGGTCTGGCTCAGAGTGGGGCTTCCTTGCCTCAGAGGGGAGCTGACCGTGCCAGCGCCGCTGCCGAGTCCTGCGACGCCAGGCAGCAGCTGTGCTGTGCCAGTGCTTCTTGAGAAACTTACACGTCCTGTATAAGATGGGGATCTGCTCTGTGGAGAGCTTGTATTTGCTCCGGACTCCGATGAGCAGGGGGCTGCCTCTCCTGTAGGGAGAAAGAGGCATCCCATGACCCACCGCCTTTGATGCCCAGGGCTGGGTGTCTGCCCAGCATCTGAGGTAGGATCCCCACATCTAGCCCTTTCCCTGATCTTGTGATCTGCCCGCTTCAGCCCCCCAAAGTGCTGGGATTACAGGCATGAGCCGCTGTGCGCCCAGCCAAATCATGAGATCTTCATCACGTTCACCACTGGAAGTTGTGAATCAGAAGGAAATCTCCTAAAGCTCTTTCCTGAAGATCCCCTGCCGAGGTGCTCAGAGAGCCAGGCTCCAGTGGCTGAGACAGTGACACCGGGACAGGAGGCCTGAGTGAGAGCCCCTCACCTTGGCCAGCTGCAGACTCCCTGAGATTTTGGAGGTTTTGGGGTGGAGGATCCTGTTTAGGTCCCACAGGACGGACGCCTGGAGCACAGGATGGAAAGGCCAGCTCCTGAGTCCCAGGTCCCTGACTTGGCATCACCCACCTGCCCAGTAAGCCTGGTAACCTGTCTCACTCCCACCCTCCTAGGCCGGGCCTCCTCCAGTCCAGTCGAGTCCCCACATGTGATCAACCCACACAGTTAGATGGCGGAGGCTGAGCGTTCGGCAGCGAAGGAGGCGCTGGTGGGGTACAGGGGCACTCTGGGTCTCCACCCAGCCTCGACGGCAGCGCATCCCTATCACAATAGGGCCCTGCACCCACCATCTGCCCCAAGACCCCCTGTTGTTCCTTCCCTTCCCCTAGCCCAGTTCTCTGGCATTAGTGGGCACTAGTCTTTTTGTATATTCTCTACTTTGTAGGTGACATAAGGTGATTTCTTGGGTGGTGTTTTGTCTCTGCCTAAGTGACACCCTGTGGATGTACGTTTAGAATCTTCACCCTGTACCAGGTAGACTTCATCATAAAAAGGACAATAACTGTCACAGGCAAAATCTCAGGGAGTCTGCAGCTGGCCAAGGTGAGGGGCTCTCACTCAGGCCTCCTGTCCCGGCGTCACTGTCTCAGCCACTGGAGCCTGGCTCTCTGAGCACCTCGGCAGGGGATCTTCAGGAAAGAGCTTTAGGAGATTTCCTTCTGATTCACAACTTCCAGTGGTGAACGTGATGAAGATCTCATGATTTGGCTGGGCGCACGGCGGCTCACGCCTGTAATCCCAGCACTTTGGGGGGCTGAAGCGGGCAGATCACAAGATCAGGAGTTCGACACCAGCCTGGCCAACATGGTGAAACCCTGTCTCTACTAAAAATACAAAAATTAGCTGGGCATGGTGGCGGGTGCCTGTAATCCCAGCTACTCGGGAGACTGAGACAAGAGAATCACTTGAACCCGGGAGGCGAAGGTTGCAGTGAGCCGAGATCACGCCACTGCACTCCAGCCTGGCCGACAGAGCAAGACTCCATCTCTAAATAAATAAATAAATAAATAGATCTCATGATTTAAATGACATCCTGCTTCCAAAATCTAATCCTTTGCTCATTCTTATAAATTACAGCATGCAAATAAAATTTACCATAGGTGTGCACAGAAATAGGCGGCTCACTCTGGTAACACATGCACTCTAAACCTGCAGTTCTTCAAACCAGGCAGGTAAAACTGCAGTGGTTACTAAAGGATGTGTGTCTTTTCCCCTCTACACATTAATTTATTAAGAAGAGGAAAACACAGACGAACACTGTAATAAGACAATTTAAGAGAGCTGCTTCAAACACATGAATTGGAGTACAATCCGGTAACATTTTGCCTTAGATGATTTCTTGCTAACTTAGATCAGTGAACTAATAAGTGCTTGCTCATCGGCTGGAATCCAGTCCACAGATATCCATAATCTGTTAGGCTGACTCAACGCAGTTCCTAAATTTTTCTTCAACAATAACATACCTTGTTTTCCAGTCACGTTGGCCTGTTTGGACCCCACTTACGGCTTCTCAAAGCGGGGGACAAAGTCTGGGGCTTTGAGGAAGGTGCTATGAACACCTTGAATATTTTAATCATTTATTGTCTAAAGCAAATCTGAGAGATAGTTCTGGGGCCAGTGGGGAATTAGCATAAATAGTTTATAATAATGGCAGTGAGAAAGTAGGTGGTTATCTAATTTTCTTGGCAAATGACTCCCCCAAATTTTATTGCTGTAGGTTGAGCTCTGTGGTTTCTCTAGACCTTGAGACATAATTCTCCCAAGACAACCCGAAGATTGTCCTGCAGGTATAGAGCCCTCAGTTATAGGCAATTTAGAAAAATAAAGCTTTATTGCTTCTTCACACTGCCTTCTTCTGAGTTCATTTAAAACAGCAAATCATGATAAAATTGGATTTTAAAAAGGGCTTCTAAATTTGATAGGAACCAACTGGTATTTTATAATTCTATGAATTGAAGGAATTAAATTCCAAATGGCAAATTAGTTCCAGTCTTAGAAAAGGTTAAAAAAATGATGATAAATTCCTGTTGTTTCCTGCTGAGATACTATGCCAGTCTGGAAGAGACAGCCTCACCCCCTCCGGCCGTCTCCCAGGCCACAGGTTCATTCTAGATGGCTCCCCCAGGGCTTCAGATGAAGCCCGCAGCCCGCAGGGCACGGAGGCCATTTAGAGCCAGCCTCTGTCCGCCTCTCCACGCCCCACAGCCCTTGAGGCCCTGGAGCAGTGTCCACACCACCTTGCTCACCACCGTCTCCCATGCCGGGCACACAGCAGGTGTCAGTAAACACACACTGGGCCTAGAGCGCCTTCGTCCCACCAGTGCCCTTGCACCGTGCCCCCACCTTGCCAACGGTGATCCTGGGAGGTCCCACTTCCTCTGGGCCCCTTGCCTTTGCTCATGCTGGTTCCTCTTCCCACTGTCTGCCTGTCCCAGGAAGCCCCCTGCCTGGGGCTACCTGCCATTGCCCCCCTGCCAGGTAAGGTGATATCCTGTGCTGGGGCCGGGCATAGGGCATCACTATCCTCTGCCCTTCTCTGCCCTCCCACACAACCGTTCAGCCCTTCAAGGCAGGGACCAGGTCAGATGTCACTAAGTCCCCAGGGCCCAGCACACAGTAAGTGCACAGCAAATATTAGTTGCATGGTTGGATGGATGATCAACCTATGTGAATATAAACAGGATGGCACTTAATCTGCTTCTGTAAATCCATGCAGCACTGGGGGCCCACCATAACAGAGGGACACATGGGGGCAACCAGGCTCTCTGAGCCGATTCCTGGGATGCTCCTTTGTGAAGGTGAAGTTTGAGCTCCGGGCCTTCAAGGCCTCTTCTGTACTGGATCCAAATCAATGTTCACTTTGCTCCCTAGTTTCATGTTCATAATTTTTCATGCTTTTTCTTAAAGGGGGGCCCCATATTGTACAGGCTTCAAGCCCCCAAAACCTGGATCTGCCCAGTCTGTACAATTTTATTTATAACTGGAATTTGTTGCCCACCTCTAAAAATCTGTGGAGATTTCAAATACAAATCCAACGTTCTGGTTTTTTGGTTTTTTTTTTTAATTCAGAAGTGTAGCACCACCAGCCATGGAGATGGTGGGCGCGGTCCCCGGGGCTGAGCCACAGTTGTCCTTTAGACACCACAAGCACCTTTCAGCGTGCCACGGGCCCTACGTCTCCCTTCTCCCTCCAGCTAAGTGATTTGATTTTCATTCTTTCTTATGGGAAATGCCAGTGTGTTTTGCCTCACCTTGTGGCAACAGCTTCTCCTGGGTAATGGATGCTCTTGAAAACCAGCGCGAATGCACCTTCCTGAAAACACACAAACAGTGAGGGTCAGCTCGTTCTAGCAGCCGCTGCTGCAGCCTGGCCACAGCCCAGATGCGTCTCCCTGTGCCCCTCTTCACGGCGGGAGGTCCTGGGGTCCCTCAGGGAGCTGAGTGCAGGACAGTGCATCTGGGGTGACATCACGAGGGAAAGCAAAACAGACGGTGCCACGGGAAGTACCACGAACCAGAACGTGTGAATTCCACGGTGAGCAATGTGCGGCATGCTTGCCCAGGCCCACAGGGAGCCCGGCAGGGGTGCCAGCTGGGTGGACAGGGGCAGTGAGAGTCACAGGAAATGATAGCTGGGACCAGGCTTCCCTGCCCTGCTCAGGGACAGCACCTACTCAGCAAGCCTCTGTGAACTGCACTTTAGCTCAACACACGGTAGGGCCTTGGTTCAAATCCTGGCTCCACCCCTTCACTGGGCTATCCCTTTAGCCTTCTCGCTGCCTCATTCTAATCGGTGAAGGAAGTGAGAACAGCGCCACCTGGTGTGGCTTCTGTGACGATGATAAGCTAACGCACTGAGCCTGGCATACGGAGGAGACCCAAGAGAAGCACAGGTTGTTATGACCGTTACTGCTATTATCCTTTCCATGGATACGACTGTCACTTGCCCTCTGGGCCTCAGCTGGTTGGTCTGTGCAAAGCCAGAACTAGAATCCAGTTCTCCTAACACAAGAGGCCAGATGGTTTTTTGACTTAAATTCTCGGTGTAAATTTCTCCCCCACGTCCTGACCATCCTGTACTAACTTACTGCAACCCTAGCAGAGCTCAGTTATATATAACCAGCTGCAAATCTGAAGTTCCACATGAAATCCTCCAAGTGTGGAAGCCATGGGCAGCCCCAGGCCCTGTGTGGTCAGCGCGTCGCGTCTAGGTTGCCAACTCAGCTACGAGGCCAGAGGAACCTGAGTCAGCGTCCCCAGGCCACAGCGGGGCTTTCAAACTGCCCCAAACCAGGGGGCTTCAGGCAGACTCTGGTGCTTTTGTCAAAAATAAAATAGGACTGAATGGAAAAACACTGCACGTTCTCTACCAAAAAGAGCCTGGTACTGTCCCAGGTAGGAAAAGTCTTAAGTTTAAAAGTGTCATTATGAGCGAGGTATTTCTGAAATTTCAAAATAAAAATGGAAAAGAAGAAACAGCATGCTGTAATACCTAATTGGCTCACTGTACATTATCCAGCACATTAAATGTGGGATAGGCTGTTGTTTATAAACACGTCCTCTAAATGATGCACCTCCAAAAACGGGAGTTAGAGGACAAAAAGGGCTTCAACAGTAGACTTACTTTTTATATCAGACTCTGAAAACACCTGCTCAAGAATGATGTATTTTAAACTGCAGGGTGGTGCCTGCCAGATATTCTGGACTCTGGGCCAGTGTCCAGGCTGCCACAGCCCTGGGGGAGCTAGTGGGTGGCACTGCTGTCTGAGAGGATGGGTTCTGAGAGGCCTGGGCCCCTCTCGTCCTCCCTCACCCCACATGGGCCTGTGTCTGCTCCACCTCCTCCTCAGTGTAGGGGCCTCCCCTTGGACAATACACCCAGTGTGTGCTCCCTTCTCAGGGACTTCTGCTCCCTGGGTCCTGTCCTCTGGGATGTCCCCAATCTCTCTCCCCGTCTCCCTCTTTTGGGCCATTCCGTTCCACATACAGACATGCTCTGATATCGCCTATCACAAAAACAGGCCGGACACTGTGGCTCACGCCTGTAAATCCTAGCATTTTGGGAGGCCAAGAGAGGTGGATCACTTGAAGTCAGGAGTTCGAGACCAGCCTGGTCAACACAGTGAAATCCCGTCTCTACTAAAAATACAAAAATTAGCCAGGTGTGGTGGTGCGTGCCTGTAGTCTTAGCTACTTGGGAGGCTGAGGCAGGAGAACTGCCTGAACCCCGGAGGTGGAGGTTGCAGTGAGCCAAGATCACACCACTGCACTCCAGCCTGTGCAACAGAGTGAGACTCTGTCTCAAAAAAGAAAAACCTAAAAACACATCCTCCCTTGGTACCACAACTCTCTCTGCACACCACCACCAGGTTCATATGTGCATCCTAAAAAGCCATGGACTCTAATGCCAGTCACAATTTCAGAAGTGTCACAATGAAGCAGGGCACTTTCTATTTGATGCTGACTACCCAACCACAGAACGTCTTCCAGTTCTACAAAAGTGTGACATCTTAAGGCCAGGCGCTGCAGAAGAGCTGTCTTTTATCCTCAGGACTCTGTGCAAGTTTGTCTAATAAGGGCTTACAGAAAATGAAGGATTCCTTGGCACTTGCTGCTTGAAAAAAATGTTGTTTTTTTTTTTTTTTTTTTTTTGAGACGGAGTCTCGCTGTCGCCCAGGCTGGAGTGCAGTGGCGCAATCTCGGCTCACTGCAGGCTCCGCCTCCCGGGTTCACGCCATTCTCCTGCCTCAGCCTCTCCGAGTAGCCGGGACTACAGGTGCCCGCCAACACGCCCGGCTAATTTTTTTTTGTAGTTTTAGTAGAGACGGGGTTTCACCGTGGTCTCGATCTCCTGACCTCGTGATCCGCCCGCCTCGGCCTCCCAAAGTGCTGGGATTACAAGCGTGAGCCACCGCGCCTGGCCTGAAAAAAATGTTTTTAATGAAAGAATGAAGGAATGAGTTAGACAGATGGGATTTGTAACTCACCAACTGCTGAATGACTCTCTCAACCAATGTTGAAAACGTAATGTCCTCAGTTTCTCTGTTGTCGAACACATATTTAATCAGCTTGGCAATGGTCTCTGTATCTGTTTCTGACTCAAACTCGTAGCCTTTGCTTTCCTGGAATATGCAGGCGGCACAGTGTGAGAGATTGGTCATTGCACAATGCCTGCCTGGCCAACTCCCTCTCCTCCCTGGTGATCTGCCCTTGGAGTGACTTAAATCAAGAACAAGGAAAACTGGGAAGGGACGAAAAATGTTTGCCAGCATCACACAGCCAAATACCTCTGAGTCACTCCGGGAGGCCCTGAGATCATCCCACCTCAGAAGCTCACCCTTGCCACTAATCTGGACATTGCAAAATAACAGCAGTCAAAATGATAAAATATGTTGAGTCAAACCCACCCACATGCCAACTAACAGCACAAAGCCTTTCAAACTTTAGACATTCACTGTCTGACTTTCTGTCCCAACTCCGCCGGTATAGGAGTTGCTGTTATATAATGCAGACAGTTTAATAAGACGAAGTTCCTGTTATTTTGATTCTGGGAATCTGCAGTGGCCCTTGAGATAAACACTGATGCCCTGTTATCTCCTCAAACGAGATCTGCAGGGCCTGACTCAGTCAAGGCAGCGGTTTCTTCTCAACACAGTGACGTGGCTGAGTGTGGGTCTCACTCAGTTCCCACACTGGTTTCCGCAAGGAAATGAGCTGGCTGGAAAGTTTCTGGGGAGACCAATCCCACCTGACTGAGACACCACCTAGGGGAAGCATCTTACCAGAAATTTCCTCAGATCTTTGTAATTTGTGATGATCCCATTGTGGATGACAACAAATTCTGAAAGAAAAGTTAAGAGAGAAATGCTTTTGAGAAGGACGTTCGTGTTAGATGTGAAGAGACAGGATTTCAAGGCTTGAGAACTCTCTGCAAACTCCAGGCCTCAAGACTCCCGTTAAGCACACTTTGTTTACAGTGATTAGCACAGGTGTTTACGGCGGCTACTACAATGGAACCGGGATTAGCACCAGGGATGTCTAGGGCGTGGCTACTACAATGAGATCCCGAGGAAATACACATCCCTCTTTCAGTGACTGGCAGCCACCAGCCTGACTGTGCAGAGAGCTTTCCCCTGTGCACTACTATAGTTATCAAACAGGTTTGGGGTTCATGTCCCACAGGGATGATGGGCCCTTCGGTCCAGAAATGATTCCAGGCACTCTCAGCTGGCTTTAGGCACAAAGAGGTTGCAAAGAACAGTCCAGTCCCGTGCTTTGTTTGACCCACACTGTGTTGTAAAAATATTTGAGTTTTTAAAGTTCTGAGTGTTCACTTTAAAATCCTGGTTTCCTTGGGGGAAAAATCCCAGAAGTTCTGGCATCCCCAGGCTCAGCCACATTCCTCCACAGCAGGATCTGCCAGCTGCAGCTTCTCCCGCCTCCCCCAGGCCTGCACACCCAGCTCACTGCACAGGTGGCACCCCGCTGGTCCTGGCAGGGGGTGGGGGGGTTGGGGGATACGGGGGTGCAGTGAGGGCTATCTGCCTCCACCCCACTGCATTTTCTCAATAAATAGTGGGTGTATGAGTGCCTTGAGAGAAAGGTCCAAGGCCAGCCTGAGAATTTTTCTGGGCAAGTAGCCCCGTTTCCCTCTCCTCCTAGAGGACAGAAAGATTCCCTAAATATTGACTATTTTTTTCAAAGCATCACTGTGAAGTCTTATTTGTTTTTATTATTATTATTATTATTATTATTATTTTGAGACAGAATCTCACTCTGTCGCCCAGGCTGGAGTACAGTGGCGCGACCTTGGCTCACCATGACCGCTGCCTCCCGGGTTCAAGCGATTCTCCTGCCTCAGCCTCCCAAGTAGCTGGAATTACAGGTGCTTGCCACCACGCCTGCCTAATTTTTGTATTTCTTCAGTATAGATGGGGTTTCCCCATGTTGGCCAGGCTGGTCTCGAACTCCTGACCTCAGGTGATCCACCCACCTCGGCCTCCCAAAGTGCTGGGATTACAGGCGTGAGCCACTGCGCCCGGCCTATTGACTATTTTTGGTCCCTTCCTTGGATCTCCAACTCAAGTTTTCCTTCAGTTCAGGAAACATTTCTCCCACAGCATCTTTTGAAACCTTTTCCATTATTCTTTTTCTTTATTCTCACCATGATTTCCTCTATTTAAAAAAATCATACTGTTTGTTTTTGTGAGGTCACACCCCAAAATGGGAGGGCTTAAATAAGAAAAGCCCAGTTTCAACAGATGTGCTGACCATAGCTCAGCTCTATTCTTTATTTATTCATTTTTTTTTTACTGCTCTGTGCTCTGATAGCTTCTTGTGCACACCAGTTACCCATATGTTGGATCCATATTAACTGGCTCCACATCCATCCCCTTCTCCATTTTTTAAATATCTATGGTGATATTGTTTCTTTTTCTTTTTTTCTTTTTTTTTTTTTGAGATGGAGTCTTGCTCTGTCGCCCAGGCTGGAGTGCAGTGGTGGGATCTCGGCTCACTGCAAGCTCCGCCTCCTGGGTTCACGCCATTCTCCTGCCTCAGCCTCCCGAGTAACTGGGACTACAGGCGCCCACCACCATGCCTGGCTAATTTTTTTGTATTTTTAGTAGAGATGGGGTTTCACCGTGTTAGCCAGGATGGTCTTGATCTCCTGACCTCGTGATCCGCCCGCCTCAGCCTCCCAAAGTGCTGGGATTACAGACGTGGGCCACCGCGCCTAGTCAGTGATATTGTTTCTTTACATTATTCTCTTAATTCTGTCACACTTTCTTTCATCTCAGTCTATGATCCTATCATTAATTTGTTTCCTGGAATCCATGTTGTCTTTGTGTAATTTCCTTGTGCGGTATAGTTGCTAGGCGTTCAGACTTCCTTAAAAGCACGCTCTTCAGTTATCACTGCTGAGTTGTTAAAGAAATTTTATAAATCTTTGCTTATTGCCCTGTTGTTTTCTTTTCAATTACTCATCCTGAGTCAGGGCTGGAGTGTCCAAGTCTGGGTGTGGGTGGGGCTCCTGGGAGCCTCCCTGCTTTGGGGACACAGTGAGAATCATCTGCATTGAAGTGGGGGATTTTCCAATGAGGTTCATTTTATCGCTCAGGAGGGCAGGAGGCTGTGGCTGAAGTGGCAATATCTCAGGGCACATGGTCTGGGCGCAGCGTCTTCTCGGCCCGCATGACTGCCCCAGGGACCAGCTTCTGCCTTTGACCTGGGCTATGGCCAGATGTACATTCTAGGTCCTCAGCACCATGGGGTCTGCTGTCCTCCTCCTGGACATAGGGTGTTTGCCTCAGTCACGAAACACCCTATGGTTCAGGGCAAGAGCCAGACCCAAGGAACAGGCCCCCGCAAAAACCTCACTCCCTCAAGACCCTGACCGCGTGGATGCATGAGCAGCCCTGGCTCCTGTGCTACCACCAAGCTGCTCTGCTGAGCAGGGTGGATGGGGCTCTCCTTCCATTCTCTGGGGGACGCCTTCCCTTCCAAATTGGGCAGGGTGAGCTGGTGACGCCCTGCAGAGTGCTCTCGGGAGAAGCGGCACCACTGCGCTTTCTGTGGGTGGTGGGGGTGCCTGCCCATCCCGCCCAGTTACACTGCCTCGGAGAACCACTGATCGGCAGTGGGTGGGGGACACCAAGCAGGCTGGTGCTGCTCTCCTGTGGCCCGACTTCCACAAGGATTAACCGCAGTGGGACTTGTCAAGTGTCAAGGCTTAGTGCCTGCTAATCAGCTCCCAGTAACTGCTCTGATGTATTTGGTCCCATCTAACATTGGGCTTGGCACGAACTTACATTATGCCAGAGGATGCCTTGGGTTGGGGGGTCCAGTTGACTTCAGAAATCACTCTCTTTGCTGTGCACCCTCCCCTGGCATGTCCAGGTTCGGGGCTTCAGGGGCCTGTGACCAGACCAGGCCTCATCTAGAATGGGGGACCCCCTGGAAGGCCCAGGTTATGTCTTAGACTCCTGCCTGCCCATGGAGGCCTCAGAGGAGACAGACAGGGATTAGATCCTCTCTTCCACTCCATGCCTACTGCATCCCACTGCAGGGGACCTGGCGCCCTGGGGCTGACCACAGACCCCTGAGAGCTGCCACCAGGAGCTGCAGACCTATCAGTCTTTCCCCCATGAGAGGGGGCAAGGGTGTCATTTAAAAGAATCACGCGCGGAGAACTGTACTGGCGACCCACGCAAGTGACACAGACCTGTGAGCTGGCCTGAGGGGGTGACTGGGCGAACAGGAGAGCCTGAAACCCACCAAGGACAGCAGGTGCAGCGACCTTGACCCTCTGCCAATCCGCGGGGCTCCAACGTGCTGTCAGCTCAGTGTTCCCAGATCCTCCAGTTTTTTAAGCGATGCCAGAAGTCTGGACTTTTGTGCACAGTGTTCTCAATTTGTAAGAACGTGAAGCAGGCTGAGTTGAGGGCTCTCCACCTGGGAAGAGCCCTTGGGCTTCGGGCTGCGGCCCCTACTTCTCCAAACCCTAAGCCCTGGCTGCTGAGGTCTCCTGCTGGGGTCCACAGTGTGTCTGGTGGCACCAATCAAGACCAGTACAGCCCCTGCCCTCACCTGGACCATTCTGTGGGGAAGAGATAGGTTTAGCTGCATAAGGACAGAACCCATCCTCGCCTGAAGGGCACAGCCTTCTGCAGCATTTCCGTCACTTGGGGAGGGACAGTGCCCAGGCCCCTCAGTCCCTCACGCGGCTCCATCCCACTCATGGGCTGGGTTCCAAGGAGCCAGCAGCTCTCCTGGTTAAGTGCCATCGTTTTCCTGTGCACTCCTGGGAGGCCAGCACCACCCTAGGACCAGGGTGCCTGCCTCCTGACTGAGGCCCAGGCCGCTGGCAGAGCTCTGGGAGAGGGGACGTCCGCATTCTCTTGGGAAGACGAAGCAGGCTGAGAAGTCAGTTAGAGGTGGGCGTGGAACCTGCTTTAGTGGGCACTGGCCCTGACACAGCTCAGGGTGAGGTGGAACCATGGGGATGGGGAAGCATGCCACGTACCGTTGCCTTTGTCCGAGCGCTGGGGGTGGCTGTTGACGGCACTGGGGACCCCGTGGGTGGCCCAGCGCGTGTGGGCAATGCCGAAGTGTGTCTCAAACTCCACTTTTAAGTCCATGCTGTCTTGTTCTAAATGAAAGGAAAATCAGTTTGCCGCACTTGAACAAGTCTTGACCCAGGACTGTGAGTGCAACCTGGTGTCGTTACCCAAGTCACATCACCCACACTGACGGCACCTCCCCACCAGCTCCCACCCTGGGAGTCCGTGCAGGCCCACAAACCGCCCGTGCTGAGGATTATTTACTACGTGTCTGTAGCTTAGCTCACTTCTTCACAGAAATAAACTTGCTTTAAAAAGAAAATGATATATCCCTACCATAAACAGAAAAGCAGTATCATTTGCCGGAATAATTAAAATAACTACTGTATATAACTGTTAACACTTAAAAAAATTATCCATGTGCCACCACCACCTAAAATAAACCATCCCATACCCTGCAAAGCCCGGTTTTACAGGGCTTAACTCTCCTTCTGTTTATCTGAGCTGGGACAAATGAAAATCTCCAGTCTCCGGCACTGTTGGAATACAGTTCTAGAAAATGGCCGGCACTGGCGGGCACGGTGGCTCACTCCTGTAATCCCAGCACTTTGGGAGGCCGAGGCGGGCGGATCACGAGGTCAGGAGATCGAGACCATCCTGGCTAACACGGTGAAACCCCGTCTCTACTAAAAATACAAAAAAATTAGCCGGGCGAGGTGGCGGGCGCCTGTAGTCCCAGCTACTCAGGAGGCTGAGGCAGGAGAATGGCGTGAACCCTTGGGGGGCGGAGCCTGCAGTGAGCCGAGATCGCGCCACTGCACTCCAGCCTGGGCGACAGCGAGACTCCGTCTTAAAAAAAAAAAAAAGAAAGAAAGAAAGTGTCCAGCGCTGCACTAGCTCCTCCCACTCAGAAGTCCTCCACTTACTGTAAAGTTCTTCATCAAGAGCCTTGACTTTCCCCCTTTTCTTGACCAGCTGAATGTGTCTTTCTTTGACTTCGTGATTATTCCCATCGATCGCCACACCTGTGATGTAGACAGTATTTGTTATGTTGGAACTAAAGCTTTTCCTCACACACTTGGCACAGGCGCTCCACAGGGTCAGGGCTGCATGCCCCGGGCTGTCCGTTTACGGCAGGTTGGAGAGCTGTACAGTTTTCAGGAAATCTACTTTGAAAGAGGCTATGACTGTAGCCAGGCTTAACAGCAAGTGAGGAAGCCCCTGCCTCCTCCCAGCCGCAGCTGCCCCCAGCCCCGTCCTGCCTAGGGTGAGCCCCTCGGGACGCTTCCCTGCTGCAGGCGCTACCAGGCCCTCGGCTGACGGCAGTGGGCCCAGGCAGGGCATTTATCCCAAGGGCTCCTCGCATTGTGATATTTCGTGGGTATCTCCACAACGTTAGTGTTCCTCCCATCGTCTATCGGACGTGCTTCCTATTAAAAGTCGACAGGGATCTAAAATCATCGGGCTCCCCCTTTCTCCTCAGGCTGCATAATTAAACAGGGTCAACAGACTAAACATCCACCTCTGCAGTGAATGGAGGCCTGAACTCTGAGACAGCCACCCAGTGGAGCATTGTGTAGCCACTTAGAAAGCTACGTAGAAAGAGTTTAGGATGGGCCCAGCGCGGTGGCTCCTGCCTGTAATCCCAGCACTTTGGGAGGCCAAGGTGGGCGGATCACAAGGTCAAGAGATTGAGACCATCCTGGCCAACACGGTGAAACTCCCTCTCTACTAAAAGTACAAAAATTAGCCGGGCGTGGTGGCGGGCGCCTGTAGTCCCAGCTACTCGGGAGGCTGAGGCAGGAGAATGGCGTGAACCCGGGAGGCGGAGCTTGCAGTGAGCCGAGATCGTGCCACTGCACTCCAGCCTGGGCGACAGAGCGAGACTCCGTCTCAAAAAAAAAAAAAAAAAAAAAAAAAGAATGAATGAGTTTAGGATCCTAGAAATGCTAAGTGAAAAGAGAAGAATATAAAATGACAAAATTGCATTATTATAATTAGGTAAAAACAAAAAGTATCAACGTACAACACCTCCACCACAGACCACCCCAACAGACAACAGCGACCGGAGAAGGGTCCCAAAGACTGATGGGGGGGTCCCTTTTTAATGAAGCCACCTCACTGAGGCAGGGCTGATAAACACAAAGCTGTACGTACTTAATGTCTACAACTCGATGCGCTGGGAGGCACGTGTGCCCCCATATGAAAGCATCACTGCAATCTGTGCCATCAACCTCTCACCTCCAAGAGTCGGCTCCTGTCCTCTTTATGTATTGTCTTGTGTGTGATAAGAGGACTTAGCATAAGCTCTGCCGTCTTGGCTGGGCTCGCTGGCTCACACCTACAATCTCAGTGCTTCGGGAGGCAGAGGCAGGAGGATTGCTTGAGGCTACACCGGGCAGCACCGTGAGACCTCATCTCTACCAAAAATAAAAAATTAGCAGGGTGTGGTGGTGAGCGCCTGTAGTCCCAGCTGCTGAAGAGGCTGAGGGTCGCCTGAGCCCGAGAGTTTGAGGCTGCAGTGAGCCAATTTCTTGGAACTGCACCCCAGCCTGAGTGACAAAAATAAAAATACAAAAATCTACCCTTTTGGCAAATTTTTATGTGCAAAATACAGTGTTGCTCGTGTCAGGCACATGCGGCAGAGCAGCTGTCCAGGACTTACTCACGCGGCATGACTGCGGCTTTGTACCCTCTCTGCTTCCTGATGGGGGCACTTCTGATGAAGGGGGTTTTCTGGGGTTTTTTACCCTTGTTTCTTCTATTTTTCTATAGTTTTCGAATTTCTTTAACGGATAAGTGTTATTTTTATATTGAAAACAGACGTTAAAAAGTAGCAGAAAAATGCCCTGGTTGTAAAACCCCCTGCAGATGAGATGGGTGAGACCAGAGCAGCGGAGCCCCGTCCCCAGCCGCGAGGCGGGCGGCCGCACACCCACCTGCCGAGTCGTAGCCTCTGTACTCCAGCCGCTGCAGGCCCTTGATGAGGGTTTCAAAGATCTCCTTCCTTGTCCGGGGGACTCTGTAGTTCATGTAGGCAAAGATTCCTGTTCAAAGAGGAAAAAAATGGCGCATTCATAAAATACTCAGTTCGTGTTTGGAAGAAAATGATTCTGGGGATGCACCAAGGTGGCATCACAAGGGTCTCCCAGGGGCTTGCAGAGGTGGGTATGCCCCTCCCCGGGCACAGCTGAAGAACAGCATGCCCCTTCTTCCTCCTGTGACAAAAACCCCCAGAAAGCCTGTGTCACATGTCTTGGGCTGGCTGGCAGTTCCACTGCTGAGAATTCATCCTATGCTGCAGTTGCAGGAGGCAGCTTTCAGTGTGGCAACGTCCATAATAGAAAAGGCAGCAATGAAACCCAACCACCTTGGGACATCCGGAACTCCCCACCTCCACGCACTCCCTGATTTGCAGAGCACACATCTAGGAGTGCCATAGGAAGTGACAGCAGCCCCCGGGGCAGATGGGACAGGCGCTGGGACCTTTGTTTCCACAGTCCCCTTCTCCATAAGGCTGGAGCTTGACCTTCAATAAGCACTACTTGAGCCGGGTGCGGTGGCTCATGCTTGCAATCCCAGCCCTTTGGGAGGCCGAGGTGGGTGGATCACCTGACTTCAGGAGTTTGAGACCAGCCTGGCCAACATGGTGAAACCCCATCTCTACTAAAAATGCAAAAATTAGCTGGGCGTGGTTGTGTGTGCCACTAATCCCAGCTACTCGGGAGGCTGGGGCAGGAGAATTGCTTGAACCAGGGAGCTGGAAGTTGCAGTGAGCCGAGATCGTGCCACAGCACTCCAGCCTGGCGACAGAGCTGGACTCTGTCTCAAAAAAAAAAAAAAAAAAAAAAAAAAAAAGCACTACTTTTATGACAGCAAGAATAAAACCATCTCATGCCCCTTGGCCCCTGCAGAATCCTATGTTCAAGGTAGGCCTATGAGTCAAGATGATTTTGTTCCACTTGACTTTCTGTATTCGTATTTGAAGATAATATTTTTCCAAATAGAAAGTTAGCCGTTGTGTTGGTTCTGCCTTCTAGATTCCTCCACTCCCCGTTTGTGATGACAGATCCTTGATCTCTCTCCTGCCCTGTACATGCCCCATCCCCATCCTGTCATCCCTCTGTCCTTTCATCCTCTCTCCCACCACTTAGGAAAACCTGCGCCCCTCAAAGCTCAGCTCCAGCCCCCACCCTGGGCAGGTGTGCTCCTGGCTCTGGCCACCTCAGCGCTCTCACGTCATGGGACACCCGCAGTCCCTGCCAAGGGCACAGGCTTGTGCTTCTATCTCTGTATTCCGCACTGTGTGTTGGCACCCGGTCCTGTTCACATGTGGAACAGAATATGTGAAGAGTGTGTATCCATATCCATGGAGGGAGGCAACAGCATGGCAGCATGGACCATAGAAACGTCACTGGGTTTCAGGCATATTCACGGTAGCGGTCCTAGTTGGCTTTGGCTGCTGTAACAAACCACAGACTGCCTGGGTTATAAGCCACAGACATTTATTCTCACAGTTCTGGAGGCCGAGAAGTCCAAGATCAAGGTGCCGGCAGATTCAGCGTCTGGCGAGGGCCCATTCCTTACAGACAGGGACTGCTCATTTCAACCTCGTATGGTGGAAGGGGCCAGGGTCTCTCTGGAGGTTTTTGTTTCTTGGAGATGGAGTTTCACTCTTGTTGCCCAGGCTGGAGTGCAGATCTCGGCTCATGGCAACCTCCACCTCCTGGGTTCCAGCGATTCTCTTGCCTCAGCCTCCCGAGTAGCTGGGATTACAGGCATGCGCCACCACGCCCGGCTAATTTTGTATTTTTAGTAGAGACGGGGTTTCTCCATGTTGGCCAGGCTGGTCTCTAACTCCCAACCTCAGGTGATCCGCACGCCTCGGCTTCCCAAAGTGCTGGGATTACAAGCGTGAGCCACCCTGCCTGGCCCGCAGTTTTTTTGGTTTTTGTTTATTGTTTTGAGACGGGGTCTCGCTCTGTTGCCCAGGCTGGAGTGCAGTGGTGCGATCTTGGCTCACTGCAAGCTCCGCCTCCTGGGTTCACGCCATTCTCCTGCCTCAGCCTCCCGAGTAGCTGGGACTACAGGTGCCCGACACCACGCCCGGCTAATTTTTTTTTGTATTTTTAGTAGAAACGGGGTTTCACCGTGTTAGCCAGGATGGTCTCAATCTCCTGACCTCATGATCTGCCCACCTCAGCCTCCCAAAGTGCTGGGATTACAGGCGTGAGCCACCAGGCCCGGCCCCGCAGTTTTTAAATAAGGGCACTCATCCCATTGGTGAGGCCCCTGTCTCCATGACCTAATCACCTTCCCAAGGCCCCACCTCCTAGTAACATCACCATGCAGCTGAGGGTTTCAACAGATGAATGACGGGGGAGCACAAACTCTCAGGCCACAACAGCAACTTGCCTTACTGAGAACTCCCTGTGGGCCGGGCACTGGGCCACCAGTTCCCACAGAGTCATCCTATGCTCGAAACAGCCTCTGTCCATGGCCCTCCTCTTAACTTCTGGACCAGAGCCACAGGGGAGCCTGTGACTCGTCCAGAGCCAGAGTGGAACCAAGAATCCCCGACTCAGGACTTAAACACTCCTACCCACTGGCCAGCACCCCGGGATGGATGCCATGAGGGTTGCAAGAAGATTTATTTTCTCAACTATGTTTTGCTGGGATGAGAGAAAGGTCTGATCAGGATTGAAATTTTTCCAGAGGTGAACCTCAGAGAGGACAACCTGCCCACAGATAACGGACAGCTGACTGTGATTATACACGAAACCACCTGGAACATCTCTGGTCATTGAGAAGATCAGATTCATGTCACTATGCTACATCTGAATAAATGATAAACTTCAATGAAATCAATGTTATATTCCTAAACGGTGAGTGGGGTCCCATCATATAAACTTAATTAATCTATAAACAGTCAAAAATAGGCAATAAAATTAAATAGTACTATAAATTATACTTAACATTCTTACTGAAAGCTACTGTACACAGGATATGTTTGCACATGTGTATTAAGGTAGGGGATTTATATATAAAAATATGTACACTGTGCTTTCTGAGCAGTTACAGGCGTTTTCCTTTAAAATCAGCCAAGGGCAATTTTCTCAGTGGGCTATTTTTGTCCTCCTTGCCGTCTTTAGATCAGGTGAGAGGAGTTGAATGTAAGGGCTGTGTGTGCAGTTGAGGCCCTTCTCCCGCAGGGCCGAAGTGCCCCCAGCGAGGGCCGTGCAGCGCTGCTGCTGGGTGTTTATGGTTCCAGAAGCTCACATAACAGCCCCCGAACATCTGGGCATGGGAGGTACTTTTGTCACCTTATTTTTTAAAAAGATAGTTATTTTTTGATATGGTTTCACTGTGTCCCCACCCAAATCTCATCTTGAATTGCAGCTCCCATAATTCCCACGTGTTAGGAGGTAAATGAATCATGGGGGTGGATCTTTCCCAAGCTATTCTCGTGGGAGTGAATAAGTCTCATGAGATCGGATGGTTTTATAAACAGGAGCGTCCCTGCACACACTCTCTTCTCTTGTCTGCCGCTGCGTGAGACGTGCCTTTCACCTTCCGCCATGACTGTGAGGCCTCCCCAGCCATGTGGAGCTATGAGTACATTAAACCTCTTTCGTAAATTGCCCAGTCTTAGGCATGTCTTTATCAGCAGCATGAAAATGGACTAATACATCTTTTAATGTCAATTAAAACATTTTAACAGCTTTCTGAAGACATAAGTCATGTACCACACCATCCTCCCATCTAAAGCATGCGATTCAGTGGTTTAGTATATTCAGAGTTGTGCAACTATCACCATTCATGTTTAGGTGAAACTTTTTTTTTTTTGAGACAGGGTTTCGCTCTGTTGCCTACGCATTTGTGCAGTGGTGTGATCTCAGCTCACTGCAACCTCGAACTCCCAGGCCCAAGCTATCCCCACAGCCTTGGCCTCCCAAAGTGCTGGGATTACAGGCATAAGCCACAGTGCCCAGCCTAAGTGAAACTTTTCATAACATTAATTCTTCTAAAAACAACCAGAGGCCAGCACAGTGGCTCACGCCTGTAATCCTAGCACTTTGGGAGGCCAAGCTGGGCAGATCACGAGGTCAGGAGTTCAAGACCACCCTGGCCAACATGGTAAAACCCTGTCTGAACTTAAAAAATAGAAAAATTAGCTGGGTGTGGTGGTGCACACCTGTAATCCCAGCTACTCAGGAGGCTGAGGCAGGAGAATCTCTTGAACTCAGGAGGCAGAGCTTGCAGTAAGCTGAGATCGCGCCACTGCACTCCAGCCTGGGTGACAGAGGGAGATTCTATTTCAAAAAGAAAAAAAAAGAGAGAAAGAAAAAAAAAAAAAAACAACAACCAGAAAGTTCCCTGTGGGGACATGGTCAAATTCTGGTCAATGTAAAGACCACAGTTAAGCGAGAGAGGGAACAACTCAATAAAATCTTTGTTAGAGTCTTTTACACCGAACTTTCCTGGCATCCTGGGCTGGGAATGTTCTAGAATTATACTTGTACCACCCTAAGGGAAGCAGACAGACATCACAGATGACACAAGGTTCAGAAATGTACCCACTGCCAACTCTGAAAAGGTTTTGCCTCTGAATGATGTTCCCCAGTGCTTCATGAGTCAGCTCTGCAACTCCCCCTGCAGCTCCCCCACCTCCCAGCCACGCTTCACTCCTGCACACACGTCAGGCGAGAACGTTCAGCACGCTCCACAAGGCACCGCTGACTTTCAGACCCACGACAGCCTCCTGGACAGCAGCGGGGATGTAAGGGGTCCTTGTCCTCGGGACCACCAGCTGTGTCCGTACCCAGCCGGGAGGCCCAGTGGCCACTCAGGCACAGCAGGAGAGCTGACTGCAGTGAGAAAAGCTGCCAAGGAGTGGTTTTCACCGTCTTTGCGCAAGAATGCATAAATCTCATTTTCACCACGAGCCCTCTTGTGTAGTGACATCCCCTCAGTCATTTCTTTCATGAAGGATGCTCTATTTCTTTCCTTTTGCAGCTCACCCTCTTGGCTGGATCCTCCCTGCACTCTACGGCACTCAAGTGAATAAAATAGCGTTCACACTGTGCTCTTATTATTTAAAAATAAAACACAGGATAAAATGAAGCTCCTTTCCCAGGAATTTCTCCTGCTATTTACATTGGAATTCCCTTTTGGAATTCCTTCCATCCATAAATAGAAGCTACAACGAGAATCCATTTTTTTTAAACCTATGAGGTTGGTAAAGATCAAACAGTTTGACAGTGAGAGTTTAAATTCACATACCCTCTTTGGAAGGCACTCTGGCAATCTCTCAAAATTAAAAATGTACACATCTGTGGAGCAGAGCTGTTGGGCTTCTAAAAAGGTATCCAGCGGACTTCTTTGCAGAGATGCACGTGCACACGTGCGAGGACAGCTGCTCAGGGCTGTTGTGGTTGCCAAAGACTAGTGACAGCCTGATGTCCGGCAGGGGACAGGCAAGGGACAGTGCAGCCACACAGCAGGGCCTTTTGCAGGCAGCCCTCAACAGAGAGCAAGGGAAAGCTGTGCATTCTCTTGGAAGGCAATGTAAATCTCCAAGATGTGTCAAGGGAAAAAGAAGCTTGCAGAACATGAGTAAATTATGCAAGGGCTGGGGGAGGAGCATGGAGCATTTCTAGAAGGGCACCACGCCCAGAGGGCAGTCAGGGGTACCCTCTGAGGTCACTGGATGTCGAGCAGAAACTTCCTTTCCACTGCACGTGTCCTCTTTATGTGGTTAAGACATTTCACCATGTGCCCCTATGTGAATTAGGTGGTGGTGAGTACATCACCATTATCCAGATGCCAGATAATGTCTAAATAAGCAGAGACTTCATTCTATCCACGGGGGTATGTCCTAGCCAAGACCTGAGGGTTGACATGGACCGACTGCTTGGACAGTGGCGTACATGACACAGACCTGCCTGGTTCACCTGGATTTCCTGTGGCACAGGCATTCTGCTGAGGGGGACCTGAGAGCTTCTGGGGACAGGAGGAGTGACCGTGCGGCACCTGGGACCCCCGGCCAGGCCGGACCTCTGGCTGGTTCTGCTTTCCACCAGTGCTCGAACCCTCCTGGCGTGTCCGAAGCACCAGGGTCACAACGGCCCTTCCCTCTGCAGGGGACGCCAGGCCTGCCCTGGCCAGGCCCTCTTGCCCCTCGACCTCTCCAGAGGGGCTGGGCCCACCTGACTTGGCTGGTCCCCAGTTCCACTCCCCTGGAAGAGCAACAGCCATAAGAGGGCTATAAGAACGGGCGACCTGAGCACATGCCCCAGCCTTAAAAACGCCGGCCCAGGGCCACCCGCCTGGGTTGGCTTCCTCCCTGCTGCTGCCATTCACCAGCCAAGGCATGCCCAGAAGCACAGAGGGTGCGGCCAGTGCCGGAACCCACCTCGAACCCCAGCTCCAGCCCTTGGTTTCGGTGCAGTCTCCAGCAAGTCACTGAATGTTCCGACCTCAGTTTCCCTGTCAGTGAAACAGGGTGACGGCTACAATAGTGCCTGCCACAGGGCAAGGAGCTTGAGAAATTATCCCTTGAGAGGTTATCCTTCCATAAAACCGAGGGGGAAATAGTACCATTTACTGTCATTTCATCTTGGCCTTCTGCCTGGGGAAATAATGGTTAAACCAAATGCGTTATTTGGTTGTGGCTTGATCAAGATTTAATTCATCTGTAAACAGATCTCAGGCCCACAAGGCCACATTGCTGTACTGGGTGCTGCAAGCTACTGGGATGGATCCATCAGGGGGCCTCACTGAGGGCTCCTGAGAAGGACAGCGATGCACAGGGACCTCCCAAGCCCACAGGGGAGGTGGGAAAGGGCTTCCCGCTGGGGTGGGAGTAGACAGCTCTTTGCAAAGCTGGCTCTTGCTAGCTCTGACCCATTCTGCAGGTTTTAGCAGACAGGTTCCCCATGCAAGCCTTTCCTGCCACCTTTTCCAGCCACATAGCCCTGGTTATTCCATGCCGCACTTGCTTCCTTGTCTTTTTCTTCGGCTCCCCGCTGGATTGTAACCTTCTGGAGGATGGGACCACATCTGTCTCATCCATTGCTGAGTCCCCAGCACCTGGCCCAGGGCCTGGAACATCTTAGGTGCTCAATATATCCATGTTGAGTGAATGAATGAACAGATGGAGGAATGCCAGAGAAGGTAGCCTTTGAGCTGGGCCTGAGACAGCCACGCTCCACCAAGCACAAGCAGCTCTGCTCGCTGGGACCCACAGCAAGGACAAGAGGGACACAAAAGCAGGAGGACCCTGAGTGCCAGCCCCTTACAATGGGAGCGTGGTGCCACCAGAGCTTTCAGTTAACCCCAAGATAATCAAACACAGAGGCTTACGGCCCCCCACACAATACCCCTGGCCCCATGCACCATGAGGATCCCAGGACTGGCATGAGGACAGCCTTCTAATCAAATGAGCCAGAACCCTGCTGGGTGACCTGCAGGGTAAATCACCATCTGCAGTGGCTCCCCACATGCTAACCCTTCCCGAACTTCACTTCCTCTAATCCTCATGATGTCCTGTGCCAAGAGACTGTGGTTCCCAGGGATAGAGATGGCATCGGAGGCTCCACCTCCAAAGACTTGAGTAATTCACAGCCAGGTCTGCCTGATTGCAAGCCTGGGCTCACCACTTCTACCCCCACCTCCCCAGAATCAACATACAAACCTATCCCAAGGAGAGAGACATAGCTCACACAGAGGGTCCCCGGCTTCTGGGGAGATTCCCGCCTAGCACCAGATGGGTCCAGGACAGGTGCTGCCCCCTGAGAGCCGAGCCCCACCACGGGACAGTCCAGCTTCCAACTCCACCTTTCTCTTCCTGTTCAGCCCCCTCCCACCAGGGCCACGGTGACCACGGCAAGGCAGCTTCCAGGTACATCCCTCTCTCGTCTTCTCTGCCCCGGGGGCCCACCACGTGACGTCAACTCCTCCTGCTGTCTGGCCTGAGCCCGCCTTGGTCCCCATGCCACCCTGCGGCGTCCGCCCTCTGCGTCCCACTCCTGCAGGGTGCCCTCAGCCCAGTGCGTGCACCCCTGGGGCCCCCAGGCCTATGCAAATGTGATACCTTCTCCAACCCCCTACCCCAAATGAAGATCTTTTCCCTCCTCTGACCCCCTTTTTCCAACTTTCCGTCCCCTTTTCAAGGCATCTGTCACTTTCTACCTTGATCTACTGCTCTTTCCTAGCCTCCACTCCCAGGGCTGCCCACGGTGTTGGAGAGGCATCACTGGCAGGCGACAGGATTTTAAGTGAGCTGAGAACGGGGCAGTAAATAATACCAAACTTCTTTGGGGGAAAGTTCTCCCCTTTCTGTTACTCTTGTTAGCTTGGAAATCTCCTTGCAGAACTGAGAGGGAACAGACATCAGGCCTAGCAAACCTGGGAGCAGCCATATTTCTCACACTGAACTGACAGGGGATGGACCCAGCCAGGTGGGGGATGCTGAGTGCCCAGAGGGGCTGGACAGGGAGGTGCCTTCAGGTTCCCAAGAGCCTGCAGAGGGTTGGGATTGAGAGGCCAGGACAGCCGAAGGCCGGAGTGCCTGAAAATGCAGGCTTCATGGAAAGTCTGATACAGGAGCATGGAGTTCTTTTTAAAGAAAAGGAGCACTTTGCAACCTCTGCAAAGATGGCCCTGGGCCAAGCATCCTTCCCACCGGCAGGAGAGCCCAGGTGGCTTGGAGAAAGGCCCGGCCTGGGGGCAGAGGCTGCCCTGGCCCCACCACCCAGCGTGGTCATGCGCCCTGTGGTCACCCACCCAGAGCTTCCAGACAGCCTTTCAGGGCCCTATCCTCAAAATTGATAGATAAAATGAACTGGAAAAGGTCCCAGAAGGAGAGGGACTGAGAAAAACTCAAGGGGATTCCAGAATGGACTCGACATGAGCCCTCCGAGAGGAGACTGTAGCCTCTTGGCCCCAGCTCCCTGCTATGATCTGGGGCATCCAGCACTTTCTCTGCACAAGGCCTGAGAGATCACACAGGAAGTCAGGAGCAAAGACACCATGAAGGGGCACGCAGGCGGGGCCTCTGAAGCTCAGGGTTCAACCCCCAAGTGACAGATAAGGACAATGGCCCGCGCAGGGAGGTGACATTCCCTGGACACCCAGCCAGAAGGTCAGCCACACTGGGCCACTGAATTCCTGGGATTTTCTCTACACCCCCTGGAGTGCTGAGGGTGGGAGGGAGGGAAGGGATGATTTGCAGCCTGGGGGATGGAGAAGACACCACTTCACAGCAGCCAGGTTGGGCCCATGTTCTGATTCTGGTGACGCTGTTTTGAAAAATCTCTCCAACTTTGCAAGCATCGGCTTCTCAACGAAAGCCCAGCCCTCACTGTGAGTGAGGGGACCGTTCCAGGGAGAGGCCCAGCCAGGGCTGCACACAGGACAGGCTGGCTCTGGGACGCGATGTCACCACCCACCCAGGCCGGGACTCCCGCCTCAGAGAGTCTGTTTTTCTCCCACCATCTGTTGCTTCTCCGAACTGAAGGGCTGACCTTTACAGTCCATGAGCCTCCTAGAGATTAGATATTATCCCAGGTCCCAAACTGGATTACTTCCTGTCTCAACAGAAGAGTACGGCCAAGTTGAATGTCTGCCTCAAGGAGTGCTCGTGAAATTCCCGAGCGTGTGCACGTGTGTGCCTGGGCCTGCCTGTGTGTTTTGGGGGAAGAGGGACAGGTCCACTCTCCTGGGTGAGGCCCGCAGGTGTGGGGAGTCCCCTGGGCCTTGGGCAAGGGCTGCTGAGGAGCTGTGGCCTCTCTGACCATCCAGCCTTCATTCTCATACACTGGGAAAGGTCACTTGGTAAAGCAGGGATGACAGTTCCTGCCACCTCCTTGCAGAAACAAGATCAAAGCTGGAGGTGCTGCAGATGCATGTGATCCCACGCCAGGCTCTTACAGAAAGACAGAGGAGCCTGCGGGCCTGGCGGGGGCGCTGAGCAGACCCGGCACCTGGCTCAGGGTAAGAAGGGGACTTGGCTCCCCTGGAGACAGCCCTAGACTGCCCCAGGCCTCTTCGGGACCTCAGGGGTTAAAGTGACCTCACCATTGGAATCCATGAGACAATAGACTCTGCTTCCTGCGGTAACCTGGACAGGACATTTCTTTTCTTTCTTTCTTGTTTTCTTTTTTTTGAGACAGGGTCTTGCTCTGTGGCCAGGCTGGAGTGTAGTGGCACGATCTCAGCTCACTGCAACCTCTGCCTCCCAGGTTCAAGCAATTCTCCTGCCTCTCCTTCCCGAGCAGCTGGGACTACAGGTGCGTGCCACCACCCCCGGCTAATTTTTTGTATTTTAGTAGAGACGGGGTTTCACCATGTTGGCCAGGATGGTCTCAATCTTCTGACTTTGTGATCCACCCACCTCGGCCTCCCAAAGTGCTGGGATTACAGGTGTGAGTCCCCGTGCCCGGCCATTTCTATTTTTTAATAGAAAAGTTGCTAGTGTCCCTTTCATTCTTACAGTTTCACCAAAAACAAAGTGGGAAGTGATATATACTCTAAAATTTAATTAAAAGAAAAAGAATCTTAAGAAAAGAAGGGGACAGGTACAGTGGCTCATGCCTGTAATCTCAGCACTTTGGGAGGCCAAAGAGGGAGGACGGCTTGCGCCCAGGAGTTCAAGGATGCAGTGAGCCATGATCGCCCCACTTCATCCCAGCCTGGGTAACAGAGTGAGACCCCACCACTAAAAATAAAAATAAAATACCTACATAGTTTAATTGTTTTATTGTGAAATTCATTTTCAGAATTTTCTCTCAAACTTATAACCTCAAATTAATCTCTCTCTGTAAGCTAATTTTGCTAGATACAAAAATAATCTCTCAATTGAAAAGCACTGTTTACTGACGCTATACCATAAAGGTATAAAAAGGTTTTTCTGAATTTGGGAAAACCCCGAGGAGACAGTGGAGGGCTGCAGCCAGCACGGAGACTGGAGTGACACGGCCACAAGCCAAGGAACGCAGCAGCCCCAGGAGCTGGGAGGGGCCGGCGACGGATTCTCCTCTGGAGCCTCTGGAGGAGGCACAGCCCTGAGGGTACCTTGATCTGGACCCAGTAAAACCGATTCTGGACTTGTGGTCTCCAGAGCTGCAAGAGAATACATTTCTGTTGTTTTCAATCAGCAAGTTTGCAGTCATTTGTCACAGCAGCCAGTGGAGGACACACCAACCAGGACAAAAGATGGTGATGTCAAGGCAAGGGCTTTGCCTCCTGGCAAGAACTAAGAATTCTCCAATTCTTCACAGCGATTGTGTTTTTTTCTCCCTCACAGATTACTAAGTGCAGTATGGGAAGCACAGGGACAGTTTACAAATTCGTGGATGGGAAGCGCAAATCTTTTCTGCCAAATCCCCATGCATGCCTGGTCCCTGCTGCCACGCCGGCCCCGGCTCATGCTGTGCCCCGGCCCGGCGTGCCTGCCACCCCCCTCCTCTCTGCAGGGCCCGTGCTTGTGTCTGGGCCCTTGTGGCACTGCCCCAGGTCCCTCCCCTTCTTCCTAGGAAAGTCAGCTCCTGCCTCTGTTGTGCAGAGTCCCATCAGTGAGGGAAGCAGCTGGGAAGGACTGGGAGAACAGGGGAGCTTGTGTCCATCACCCAAGGGGTCACCCAGGCCCTATTTGGGAATAAGGACCCCGGGTTGCTCATCTTCAGATTTTATCAAGAGAAGCCAAAACTCCCACCTACTTATGTGAAATCTCCCGATTTTGTACTTTGGTAACTAATATAGGAATAGGTTTAAACCCTGTGCGCCAACCAAAAAGATGTCTGTCTTCCCTGCGCGGCCAGTACTCTACCAGGCTGTAGCCCGTGCTCAAGGTCCTCCCTCCGCAGCAGCACTGCCCTGATCGGCACCCCGTCCCTGCTGGTGACCAGTCTCTGGTCTAGCCCTGCGGCTCACCTGCCCCTTCTTTGAGGGGAGGACCACACCCATGAGATCTTCGAATCCCCCAGGGCCTGGAAAACACTGGGCATTTCCACTAGTGGCTGAACGAAAAAGGAAGGAGAGAAAGAAAGGAGAGAGAGAGGGAGGAAATACTGTAAGTTTCCTGTCGCAGAAAGTCAGCAAAATGCCAGCAACTTTCAGATGCCAATAAAACCCAAGTGTCATTTCAGCTAAATTCTCAGTGCACTGAAAGTCTTTGAGAATCATCTGCTGTTTATAGAGGATCAACTACTGCCGAGTCCTGGCTTCCCATGAGGGAAGCAGCAGGATAAAGGACAGCAAGACAGAATCTCAGCAGTGTCATCGGCCAAGTGATAAGGAAGGGCCTTAGGTCTCCGCCCCTGAGGGAACGGCCCAGGAGATCTGAGACCCGAGGCCTGCTCAGATGCCAGGTGTGCACAGGCTTCGCAGGGCCTCAGCTTCCCCAGTGTAAAGTGAAGGGCTCATCTGGTTCTTTCTAGGAGCATCTTCACGATTCTTGCAGGATCCTTGTACTAACAGCATAATCACTACTTTTTTTTCTGTAGAAATTGATTAAATTTTCAAAAATTTAAATGAATTCATGCCAAAAGAAAACAACCACAAAAGGAAAATCAGTATCACTTGTCATACATACTCAGACCATCGTCCCCCCAAAACAGACCAATGTATTCAATTCTAGCCAGCTGCTGCTGCCTGCTCTGAGCCAGGAATGGCTTCCCCTCTGCAAAGGATACTTAGCAAGTGTCAGAGAGATGTTAAGGACACATTAGCACCAAGTTGAAACTTTCTCCTGATGTTCTTGAAAAGGAAATTAACTTTCCCATGCAGGGATTCCATGACTTCCTGCTGAGCTGTGCCCTTCCCAACTCCCCCAGCCTCCCCCAGCCCCAAATCAGCAAATCTGGGAATTCTGAGAAGGCACCTGACCCAGCACGCACTCTTTGATTCTGGCTCCGAGTGGGCACCCCCACGGACCGCAGCCACTCCTGAGCCCTGGGTGTCCTTCGAGGACCTCAAGCTCCTTCTCACATACAACCACAAGTCAGTACCAGAAAATCTGAGGATACAGGTGGTCACACCCCAAGCTCAACCTTTCCCTAGGAGACAACGTGTGTGTCCCTTTAAGAAGCAGAACAAAAACACTTGTGATTTTGTGAGCTGGAGGAGGTAGAGCCCCCCCAAAGCTCAGAGAGACTTGGGAAAAAGCAAGATGCCAGTAGGAAGGAGGATGACAGGCAGGGGTGGCAGTGGGGGCAGAGGAGCATCTGACAGGAAGGGGAAGGGAAACCTCTGGTGCTTTGGGGCAGACCCTCCTGGTTCAAGGGTCTCCTGCACGAGTCTGGCTCCAAGGCCACCAGTTTTGGCCAAGGGTCTTGAATGCTACACTGAGAGGTGTGGAACATCAGGGCTTGGACATCTGGCAAAACTACCACCTTTGCCTCATCTCTGCCCCCCAGAAACACCCAAAGGTGGCTCTACACATGGCGAATGGCGTCTGGGAGTACGAGATTTTAGCTGAGGGTTCAGGAATTTCAACGGATGCCTGTTCAGCCTGGGTGAGGCGGCATCCCGAAGCACGCTGCCTGCCCCACCGTAGGTCGCTCCCTTCTGCTGAGCAGCTGGCCTCCGAAACAAGGCCTGCACAGACCTCGACCAGGGCTCACCGCGGGCGCACCCCACCTCGGCCCTCAGCAAAGTCAGAGAGAGGCCTTTCATGGCTTCAAAAGTTCCTCCAGGTCCTCCAGCCACAGGAGGCTGGAATGGGTAACTGAATCCTACTCAAGGAAAAAAAAAAAAAAAAAAAAAGAGCACAGTGACCTTTTGTCCCAGCAGAAGTTCCCGGCTCTCTCCCGGCCAGCGGAGGCGGCCCAGCCAGGAGAGTAAAGAATTGCAGATGTGCGCTCCGGGCCGCCACCGCCCTCCCCACGGTCCCGCAGCCACGCGGGACAGCGCGGGACCGCCGCGGGAATCGGACGCCCGGCCCCGCTCCCCGCCCCGGACTCCCTCTCGTAGCTTCGGGCCGAGGCTCGGGCAGTGACTGCCTCTTCCCCGCGCAAAGAGGCGGTAACACGGCACCAACCCTTCTAGGGACCAGACGTTCAAGTGGGGTCGCGAGGAGGACGCGCAGGCCCTGCCTGAGCGCACTGACGCAGCGGGGGCGACCGGGCGGGCTGCGGGGCCGGCGGGGCGGGGTCGCCTCTCCTCCTCGGTGGGCGCGGCGGGCTGAGTCGGGACGGGAGCCCCGCACTCGGGATGCGCCGGCCTGCGCGTGGCCGCCTTTGTGGGCGACTGGGAGAAGCGGAGGAGAGCGACCTCGGTCGGCATGGGGTGGGGACCCCTCCGTTACGGGGTCCGGGCCGGACCGGACCAAGTCCCTCCCCTCCGTGGGGACCGGGCCTCGGTCCCCCTCACTGCGTCCGAGACCAAGAGTCGGGCTGGACATCCCCCACCCACACCTCCGAGACAGCCCCTCGGGGAACGCGGGTGAAGGGCAGGCAGGCCCGGCCGACGACAGCCCCTCGGTAGGGCCCGGGGCAGATGGGCGCCCCCAGCCAGGTCCTCGGCGCCTGCTTTGCGGGCGGAGGCGCTGAGAGGCTGCGGCTCCGGGACCCGCCGGCGGCGCGGAGGAGGCGGCTCGGGCGGGCGCGGCACTCACCGCACATCGTGGCTGCTTCTCGGGTTCCTTCGAGGCTCGGGGGCTGTGTCTGTTCGGACGCTGGGGCTCCTCCGTGGGCTCCGTGGGCTCCGCAGGCTCCGCAGGCTCCGCGGGCTCCGGCTCCCGCCGCTCGGCCTCCAGCCCTTATAACCCGGAGCCCTCCGAGAGGGGCGGGGAAGGGGCGGGGCCTCCCCGCCCACCTGCTCCCATTGGCCCCCGGTTGTCGTGACAACGACGGGACCCCGCCCCCAGGAGCCAGGGAGGGGAGCGAGGGGCGGCTCCCGGGCGCGGGTCGGGTCTGTAAGGCTGGGGCGCCCGGCGCCAGATCCCGGAGGGGGCTTAGGGCAACCAACGGCCCGAGTTCAGACCCCGACCCGACCACTGAGGAGGCGTGGAAGCCGGGCAGGGCCAGATTGCGCTGCGCCTCCGCTTTCCCATCTGTGAAACGGGGCCACTCAGGGAAGCTCCTTCCCAGGGGTGCTGAGAAGTCAGACGGTCTGTGTAAGGGCAGAGCAAGGGGTCCGGCATCACACGCGCGCTCAGGAAACCCGCGTGAGCAGCTGTTCCTGCCGCGCTCCCATCTGTGTAACAGGCTTGTTTCAGAGCTCCACAAACCTAGAAGCCTGGTCCTCACCCTGCATGGAGAGAACTCCTGGGCTTGGCGGAGAGATGAGAAAACTGAGGCTCCCGGAGGCAGAAAAGGACTCTGACAAAACCGGACCGCCGCGGCGGTGGCAGAATTCGAACCTGGGATTTACCGCAGAGCCCGAGCTTGAAGGCGAGGGTTCCGCAGGTTGTGAACAAACCTGGAGGCACCCCAGGAAGCCCCGACCCCACCCGCGCCGAGCTGCTCCGCAGATCTGCCCTGCGCTGCAGGCCCGCGAGGAACCCGGGGGTTCCTACACCTGGGGTCGGAATCCGACCCCCCAGTGAGGCACCAGGGCCCTCGTTTCTCTGCCCTAGTTCCCAGCCGTCCCTCCCCTTCCCCCTGCACTCTGTGCCCCTCGTCTCCCGAGGAAGGTCACGAGAACCGGCCCAACGTTTGCGCACTTTGAAGCTTTTTTTTTTTTCTTAAAAAAATCCTGAAATTCTAAACAGATCCTCCTCAGTCGTGTAAAAAAAAAAAAGATTTTTACCTCTCGTCTAGAGCATTTTTCTGACATAATCCCTCCCTAGTTTTACCGCGACTCAGCAAGCCCCGGGGGAAGGAGGTTGTGCCATTGGAGGGTTGAGAAAACTGAGGCTCCACGACAGCGAAGGAGGGGGCTTGGGTGAGTCGTGTTGTTGGGAAATCTCAGAACGATTCAGGAGTCGCCGCGTTTGCCCCCAACCCTCCGCTATGCAGGGTCGCTTTCCTTCCTTCCTTCTCTCATTCCTAAGTACCCACTTCACACCTGTCAGGGTGCAGGTGCTAGAGACTTATTGATGAATGAGAACAGATCTGGCCCTGCCCTCCTGGCACTTACAAGTGAAGGGGAAGCAGACACTAAGCTCGTGGTTACACAGAGAGCTAAAAATTCCAGGTAGGATACAAGGAGGGGGCTGGGCCAGCAGTGGAGAGGGTGCCAGGCTCTGCCTGGGACTGGCCAGGGCTGCGCTGGTGCAGGTGGTCCAGAGCCTAGTGAAGCCCAGAAGGAGGGAGCAGCAGGCAGTGCAAAGGTCCCCTGGGTGAGGGCTAGAACTTGAATGTGGAGATCAGGTTGTTTGGCCCAGACTGGCCTCCACTGTTGTAACTGAGGTGGGGACAGGGTGATGTCATCAGGCCCTCTGCTAGCACCAAGACCCCAGGAGCTCTGGGGTCCTAGCAGGGTCCAAATCTGTCCTTCGTCCTCCTGGAGGAGTCACAGCTCCATGGTGAGGAATGGCATGTGTGCACACTACCACCCAAGGGGATGTGTCTGTAGCAGCTGCCAGCCTAGCATCACTCCTGCTTTGAGCACCAGCTCTCTGAGAGTCATTTGGGAGGTTGATGGCCTGGGCCTGGCCACATAGCCTGGGCAGTGGTTCAGAGGTCAGCATATGGCCCAGGCTGGGACGTTGATGACTTGCTCCAGCACATGAGGGAAACCAGCAGAAAAGATGAGCTTGGCCTGGCACAGTGGCTTGGGTCTGTCATCCCAGCACTTTGGGAGGCTGAGGCGGGACAAGTGCTTGAGGTCAGAAGTTGGAGACCAGCCTGGGCAACAGGGATACCCATCTTTACAAAAAGTAAAAAAAAAAAAAAAAAAAAAAAGCCAGGCACGCTGGGCGCAATGGCTCATGCCTGTAATCCCAGCACTTTGGGGGGAAAAGTTTGAGATCTTTGGGATTGCTTGAGCCCAGGAGTTCAAGACCAGCCTGGGCAACACAGCAAAACCCATCTCTACTAAAAACACAAAAATTAGCCAGGTGTGGTAATGTGCACCTGTAGTTCCAGCTACTCGAGAGGCCGAGGCATGAGAATGGCTTGAAACTGGGGGGTGGAGGTTGAAGTGAGCCGAAATTGCACCACTACACTCCAGCCTGGGCGACAGAGCAAGACTGTCTCAAAACAAAACAAAACTTCAGGTGTGATGGCATGTGCCTGTAGTCCCAGCTACTCAGGAGGCGGGAGGACTGCTTGATCAGCCTGGACAACATATTAAAACCTTGTCTCTACAAAATAATTTTTTTAAATAAAAAAGATGGCTTATCCTCTCCTGAGCGGTGTGGCTGGTAGGAGGATGTCCTGGTGATGCTGGGGACTTTCTCATCACTTTTGCAGTGGGGTGGAGAGAGGCCGCTGAAGAGTGGGGCAATCAGAGGGAGGCAGATGGATCTAGGATGGAGACGATACACATCAGAGCCCCTGGATTCGGCCAGGTCTGAAGCCAGGATTTATCCCTGGACTTCTCAGTATCAGGGCTCAATGAATTCTCATCTTTGCTTGAGGCACTCTGAAGTGACTTCTGTCATTCGCAACCAAGTAGAGTCCTGACTCTTTGATTGTGCTGGAACTAAAGTCTGAGACCCAGGGGAGTGGATAGGCAGGAAGCCGGTGGCAGCCCAGAAAGGAGGCCTGGTCTGGATCAGGGGGCCCAGGCTTGGCCCTTTTGAAGGAGGGAAGATGCAGGACCGTGCCTAGGTGCCTCTCTCAGCTGGACCCCATACCTGTGCTTACAGGGGGAGCAGGGTGCTGAGTCTGCTCCTAGAGGTCCCAGTGTCCACTGTCCATCCTGCTTTCCATGGCTGGCCCCAGCCACACTTTCCAAGAGTGCCTCAACCCTTCTGGCCAGCAAGTGAGCCAAAACCTGGCTGCTTCACCTACACAGCTTATGCAAGCACCTGATAGTTGGGAGATTTGCTCATTGATCTGGCTTCTCCTGAACAACCCAGAGATCTTTTCCCCTCCCCCAGGCTCTACCCCCAACACAAACTGCCCAGCTGGGTCCCATGGCTGTCCAGGTAGATGAGGAATGCACCTGCCATCCCCTGGCCACAGGCCCTGCTCAGCTGCTTTTCCCTGTGACATTTCCACTACGGTCTGGGGAGGGTTATGGGGCCCATGGTAGGGTAAGGGCCTTCTCCAACTCCTGTGGGGTCCAGGCTGGACTTTTGCCAATTCTCATGCTGTCATCAGGGTCCTCTCTACCAGTTTCCACCAGCCCAGCTCTGCCTGAATCTGGCTGGGCTATGGCTGCAGGGTGACCTGGAGTGGTCACCTGTTCTTCTTGATCTCGTTTTGCCCTTCCAGATGTAGAAATGCCAGGCACATCTCAGTGTGGCCTAGAGACACAGCCCAGCCCAGGGACCACAGGGCCTCCTGAACGTCAGCAGAGGGCCCAGGGGGCTGGGGGTGCAGGTCGCTGAGGCCTGCAGCTGGGAGTCCTGCACTGGATCACTCCATGGCGTGGGGAGGGAGATCCTAGGGGAACCTCTGAGTGGTGCCCACAGTGGGCGATGGGTGGGGTTCAGGGAGCCCAGAGGAGACATCACAGTTGTCGTGACTCGGACAAAGTGTCCTGCCTCAGGGAGGCCAATCCTCAGTTCAAACTTAAGATGATGGGGCACCAGGAGTAGCAGGACTAAGGGCCAGACCTGGGCATGGGGCAGGAAGCCACAACGCTCCACCCCCTGCCCCTCTTGAGAGGCTGGGATAGGGTGGATGGGGCATGAGTAGGGCACAAAAAAGAAAAAAAAAAAATGAAAAGTCCCCAGTTAGGAAAAATCTGAGAAAACTGATCTGGGGCCAGGATTGAAGGACAGCCAGAGGTGGAGAGCCAGGCAGGAAACTGAGGCAAGAATCCTTGCAAGGAGTAAGAAGCTTGTCTGGGGCCTGAGAAAGGGGCAGGGTCATGTTTTGTCCCCCAGATGGCTTCACCACCGGCCCCCACCACCACCCCAGGGCTGAGGTGAGGGAGGGCCACACCCCATCCCTGTCATCAGGGCAGCCCAGGGTGCACAGAGGTCGTCTCTCTCAAGTTCCTGGGTGACAGGGACCTGTTTCACCACCTTTCTCTCTCCTGTGGGAACTTTGGAGGAGGTCTGCCACAAAGCTGAACTCATGCATTCTTTTATGATTGTAGGGTTTTCTTTTTTAATAGGGCTACATATATGTTTTATAACTTTTTTCTTTTTGAGACAAAGTTTCACTTTGTTGCCCAGACTGGAGTGCAGTGGCAGGATCTCAGCTCACTGCAACCTCTGCCTTCCCCATTCAAGCAATTCTCATGCCTCAGCCTCCTGAGTAGCTGGGATTACAGGTGCCTGCCACCATGCCCAGCTGATTTTTTTGTATTTTAGTAGACACAGGGTTTTACCATGTTGCCCAGGTTGGTCTCTAATTCCTGAGCTCAGGCAATCCACCCGTCTTGGCCTCCCAAAGTGCTGGGATTACAGGTGTGAGCCACCACGCAGTGCCTGAACCACTGCACCCGGCCAATTTTTTTCTTACAGAAGAAATACATGTTCATTTTAGGAAACAGAGAATAAAAATGTTTTTAAAGCGTTAATAACTCATCTTTTTACCCACCACCAAATGTTATTCTCTGCATCTATAGTCAGTATTTAAACAACAATACAGTCATTCTGCGAACATTGTTTTGTAGCTGGAATTTGAATTCCGGTTAGAGAGAACTTCAAATTGTGCTGCAAAGCTGGGATCTGGCCCAGAGTCATCAGCGCTGTCTCTGATGCACCTCTGTGCCACGGCATCCTGGAAAACTTGGGCTTTCCGCTCTGCTTGGCCAGGAGAGGGTGGGGGTTTGTTCGAGACGAGCACTAATCTGATATTGCACTAAGCATTGGCTGTGAGATGGAGGTGGTGGGAGGGCAGCAGGCTACCCTATGTTGCTCCATTGCTGTTAACTCTCTGGCCAAGACAAGGGGGCTGGGGCTGTGGGCTGAATGTGTGTGTACCCCCGAAATTCACATGTTGAAATCCTAGCCCCCAAGATGATGTTATTAGGATACAGGGCCTTTCGGAAGGTGACTCAGTCGTGACAACTGAGCCCTCATGATTGGGTTAGTGCCTTACCTGAGGGACCCCAGAGAGCTGCCTTGGCCCCTTGGGATGCAGTGAGAAAGCACCGCCCATGAACCAGGAAATGAGCCCTCACGAGACACCAAATCTGCTGGTGCCTTGATCTTGGACTTCCCAGCCTCCAGAACTGTGAGCAATAACCTGGTTGTTTACAGGCCACCCAGTCTGTGGTGTCCTGTCGTGGCAGCCAAATGGACGGGGAAGACGCTGATGAAGGTAACGCCTTCTTTCCTCACCTGTGTGGCCCTACCTATGCTCACCCCATGCCAATCACTCAGTTATTTCAGGCAAAGCATCTTCTCAGGGACAAGAAGGCACATGCTGGGGTCCCTGCTGGAGCAGGGAGAGGCCTCACATCCTCAGACCATGTGGGGAAGTAAAGTATGGCTGTTCATTTCTTTTCCAAATGTCCTCGGCACTTATGTGTGCCTGCCCTGTGCTAGGCCAGGGGGTGTAGAGAGGAAACCAACCCAGTTTCCACCCTTGAGGAGCTTATAGCTCATAGTCTAACAGCAAATACACACACACACACACACACACACACGCACACACACAGAAAATAGGGAGTGGCATTCCAATTCTAACTGAATTTTACAAGTTGGAAGGCATTCAGCTGCAAATTGGGTGGGGAAGGGCACGCTGGGCATAAGGTCAGCTGAAGCAAAGGCCAGGTAAGAAAAGCAGGCAAGGCTGGGCGTGGTGGTTCACACCTGTAATCCTAGCACTTTGGGAGGCCTAGGCGGGACGATCACTTGAGGTCAGGAGTTCAAAACCAGCCAGGCCAACATGGTGAAACCCCATCTCTACTAAAAATACAAAAAAATTAGCAAGGCGTGGCGGCGGGCGCCTTTAGTCCCAGCTAGGCGGGAGGCTGAGGCAGGAGAATCACTTGTACCTGGATTTGTACCTGGGAGGCGGAGATTGCAGTGACCCCAGGTCGCACCACTTCACTCCAGCCTTGGTGACAGAGTGAGACTGTCTCAAATAGAAAAAACAAAAAGAAAGAAAAGAAAAGAGAAAAAAAAGGGAGAGAGAAAGAAAGAAAAGAAGAGCAGGCCAGGCACAGGGAGTGAGTGGTGCCGATCCTGCACACCTCGTCTAGAACCATACGCCCACAGGGTCAGGGCAGGCAACGTAAGGAAGGAAGGTGAGTGGGAGGGGAGGCAATAGGGAGTGGTGGTGTGTCCAGAGTTGGGTCCTGCCAGCGGGTTCGTGGTCTCACTGACTTCAAGAATGGAACCGCGGACCTTTGCGGTGTTACAGCTCTTAAAAATGGCAGGACCCAAAGAGTGAACGGTAGCAAGGTTTACTGTGAAGAGCGAAAGAACAAACATTCCACAGCAGCTAGGGGACCCAAGCGGGTTGCCGCTGCAGGTGGCGGGGGGGGGTGGGGGTGGGGGGTGGCCAGCTTTTATTCCCCTGTTTGTCCCCGCCCATGTTCCGTTTTTGTCCTATCAGAATGCCCTTTTCTCGATCCTCCCCGGATTGGCTACTTTTAGAATCCCGCTGATTGGTGCATTTTACGGAGCGCTGATTGGTGCGTTTTATAAACCTCTTGTAAAACAGGAAAGTTCCCTGAGTCCCCACTCAACCCAGGAAGTCCAGCTGGCTTCACCTCTCAGTGGAGACTGAAGACTCTTCCTGGTACCAGAAAAAGGCAGGAGGCTGGCCACTGAGTGGAGACCAATGTGGGGCGAGGGCTCAGTGTGGAGGTGGGTAGGAAGACTGTAAGAGCCTCTTCTGAATAATTCGAGGTAGGTGTTTCAAGCTGTGTTTATTCGCACATTCACTAAACAGACCTTTCCTGAAAGGCCAAAGCCAAGCGCTCCTGGGAGCAGAGCTTTGCAGCCTGTCACTGACCGAGGGCTGAGGACGGCTCAGTGGCTCAGATGTGCTGAGGGTGAGAGGGCGGCACTTGTGATCACCTTGGGCCGTCTGCCCCATCAGAGCATCTTCTATTGTTCAGGACTTCTCCCTGCTGAACCCCAGGGGGAGCCAGCCCTGGAGCACTTGCCTGGGGCTTGAAGGCTGGGCAGTGGCCCAGCAGAGTGGGATGACAGGGATTCGTTAGGAAAAGAGTTTCACACTGTGGGCCACACAAGATCTCTTCTCTGTTGCATATTCTTCTTTGTGCGTTTTTTGTTTTTGCTTTTGATTTGTCTTTCACAGTCCTTTAAAAATATGAAACCATTCTCGGCTGGCTGGCTGGGCATACAAAAGCAGGCCAGGGTCAGGATTTGGCCTTGTGGGCTGTGGTCTGTGGGTCCTTTTCTTTTTTTTTTTTGAGACAAAGTCTCACTCTCACCCAGGCTGGAGTGCCGTGGCGTGATCTCGGCTCACTGCAAGCTCTGCCTCCCAGGTTCACGCCATTCTCCTGCCTCAGCCTCCCGAGTAGCTGGGACTACAGGCGCCCGCCACCACGCCCGGCTAATTTTTTGTATTTTTAGTAGAGATGGGGTTTTACCGTGTTAGCTAGGATGGTCTCGATCTCCTGACTTCGTGATCCACCTGCCTCGTCCTCCCAAAGTGCTGGGATTACAGGCGTGAGCCACCGCCCCCGACTGTGGGTCCTTTCTTTAATGGCAGTGCTCAACCCAGGCCTGGCCATGGAGTTCAGCCCTCAGTAGAGGGTGTCTGCACTGAGCCGCTTGGGGGCTGTATGTGATGGACCTGTATACGGCTGCTGTTGGCAGGGGGTGAGGAGCTCGCACACTCAATGGGAAGCCCTGAGAACCTGGCTCAGGAAACCAGCAGGGTTCCAGGGCAGCCTGGTGTCCAGAGTCCTCCAGGACAGCAGCCTACGTGGGGGGCTCTGGCTGCACAAGGGCTACTGTGGCCAGCAAAGGGCCGCGTCTGCATGCCTTCCCAGGAAGGTGCATGTGTGCTCTGGGGTTACAGCAGCCCTGGCCAGGAGCCCTGGGGGAAGGAGCCCCGAGTATGAGGAACTCCAGGCTTCCCAGAGCACATGCCCCAGAGGGGCTGCTGTGATGCAGGCCAGGGAGCCCAGAATCGCCTGGGCCACCCACTTAAGCTACCATGGTGATTGTGGAGAGGTGGGCCCTGCCTTGGCAGGTTTGCATTCTTCTGAGGGGCCTACTTTTGGCTGTCTTGACCTAAAGTTTGCCTCTGTGCCAATGTTTACCCTGCACCCCTGCAGATCCCCTCTCCACCCACTCCTCCTGCTCTGTGCCCTGTGAGTCTGGCTTCCTCAGGGGTCTAGGGCCCTCTGGCTTCTGGTGGGCTTTGGCTAATGAATGACCCAACAGGAGGTCAAGGAAGGGTGGGGAGTGAGGTCAGGATATTTGCCCTCCAGGAAGCAACTGAATCTCTTCCATGGGCCTCAGGTTCTGTCTGGTTTTCTCTCCTGCAGCTACACTCTCGGGGTCCAGCCCCTTCAGGTCTAGGAGTGGCCTTTCTCCAGCTGGGCACCCCCTTACACCTGCACACTCCCATCAAGGAATGCTCCTCAATCACTCTGTCCAAGGCTGCAACCTCGGGGCACCAGCTGTCTGTGTCTGTCCAGGACTGTCCTGGTTCTAGCACTGAAATTCCCACGTCCCAGGGAACCCCTCAGTCCTGGATGAACCAGAACAGTTGTCACTCTGGCTGCCACCTGTTTCCTTGCATTCTTGTCTAGTGAGCTGAGAGTAAGAAAGGCCCAAGTTTGGGGCCAGGCTCGGTGGCTCATGCCTGTAATCCCAGCACTTTGGGAGGCCGAGGTGGGTGGATCATGAGGTCAGGAGATCGAGACCATCCTGGCCAAGATGGTGAAACCCTGTCCCTACTAAAGATATGAAAAATTAGCCAGAGGTGCTGGCAGGTGCCTGTAATCCCAGCTACTTGGGAGGCTGAGGCAGAGAATTGCTTGAAGCCGGGAGGCAGAAGTTTCAGTGAGCCGAGATCATGCCACTGCACTTTAACCTGGGCGACAGAGTGAGACTCTGTCTCAAAAAAAAAAAAAAAAAGCCCCAAGGTTGGACTCCCAGTGTCTCAGGACCAGTGTGAGAAGTGCAGCAGTTGCCCAGTACTGAGTGTGGCCGTTTCTTCAAGGGGGTTGCCTCCAAGTTCTTCCTATCCCAATGCCTAGGCTGGGTGCTGGCTGTGCTACCTGCCTGGGCTTCCTGCCTGGCCCCGTAGGCAGCTGAGCCAGCAACACCACATACTGCAGAAGTCCTACAGTTCGTGGGCTGGGGGGTGCGTAGGAAGAGTAGGGAGCGCTCTGAGTGTGGTGCTGAATGTCTCCTCTGAGTCTAGCAGAGGCATTTGGCTGTAATTCTTAGAACTCAGGACAGGGACAGAGGTTGAAGGTTTGGGACCCAGGACACTTCTGGTGTCTCTCTCCAGACAGTGGGTTTTGGGTGAGCCATGCAGACAGGAGTGGGCAGCATCCCAAGCAAGTGTCAGCCCAGCGCCAAGGGGCATGGGCCAGACCCCAGAGCATGCCTGGAGCCACTCCCTGCCCCCTGAGCGGCCTTGCTTCCCTGTGCGTCTAGGCAGCTGGGTGGGACATGAGACTCTCCCAGCCTCTGCTGGTGCAGGTAGGAGGCTTAGGGAGGGCGTCCACTAAATGAGCCAGCCATGGTACCTTCTGGAGTGACCAACAGGCAGGGGGGTCATCTGTGCCTGCTTCCCTCTCCACTGGGGTTAGCACCCTGACTTCTTCTGTGGAATCACCCCTTCTCTCCACTTAGCCTGCTGGATCATGAGGGGCTGCCAATCAACACAGTCTGGCTCCAGGCTGGACAGGGGACCTCAATCAGCCTGATGAGAACTAGCACGTGTCATCTCAGAGGAGTTTTGCTGGACTCATCAGAAAAGAGAGGGTCTGTTTCCCACAAAGTTACTAAGGTGTTAGAATGCAAGACTGGGCTTTTGCTTGTGGGGTTTCAACTTGACCAAGTGGAGAGACTCTGAGAGTGGGGATAAAACAGGAAAGACGATCTGTGTGCCTGGTCCAGCCCTTCCTATAGCCACGCTTGCCTAGACTTCTCTGTCACCCAGGCTGGAGTGCAGCGGTACAATCTTGGCTCACTGCAACCTCCACCTCCCAGGCTCAAGCGATCCTCCCATCTCAGTTTCCTGAGTAGCTGGGACCACACGCACACACCACCACGCCTGTCTAAGTTTTGTATTTTTTGTAGAGATGGGGTTTCACCATGTTGCCCAGGCTGGTCTCGAACTCCTGAGTTCAAGTGATCGGCCTGCCTCGGCCTCCCAAAGTGCTGGGATTACAGGCGTGAGCCACCACACCCAGCCTTCTCAGGCTTTTTGTTCCTTGCTTGGATGGGGGCCTTGGCTTGCCTGGCAAGGTTGACCTTTGTTTCCAGGGACTTCTGCACCGTTTGCCCTCTCCTCTGGCCTTTGCTGCCCTGGGCCTGGCAGTGTTTAGAGGTCTTCCAAGCAGCCTGCCCAGTCACTTAGGCATTCCTTATCTTCATGCACGCTGCACGGTGGAGGTGGGCCCTTCCCTTCTGGGAAGCCTTCCTGCGATATGGTCTTCAAGCACTGATCTTTGTGAAATTCCTTGAGGTTTCTCATGGGATGTGGTAGCACTACCACCTGTTTACATAATCTGTGAGATGACTGACACCATAACCATGACTTTTATTTTTCACTGGAGCAGTGAGAGTGGAGGTCTCACAGCCCATGATGCCCCAGGAGGCCTGTTGCTGGAGAACCCATGAGTGCTCACTGGGGCGTCTGCTCCATCCTTTCACATAAGTGAGTCGCACTGTTGCTAGGGGTGGAGATTTTCTTTACGCAGCCTGAGCTGACATAAAGGGAGCTCGTAACGGCTCTAGGAGGGAAAACACCTCCCAGGTGTGTTCATAGACAAGACAAGCCAATAAAACGGGGCTTCCGCATTCTGAGGATATGGCCACGTGTTGCTTATGTTTGGAAATAACTAGACCCATTTACAAAACTCATCCTCCTTTTCTTGTAAATGGAAACTACTTTTTGACTTTCTTTTCTCGATAGTATTATCTTCAGAAAATCTTTCTGATCTTAAAGGATATGTAGATACACATATATTTTTGTTATGAAACATTTCAAGCCGACACAAAAATAATCTGATGAACCTCCACGTACTCATCACCCAGAGTCAGGCTATTATCAACATTTGGCCTGTCTTGCTCCATCGATTGCTACAGTTTTTGCTTTGTTTTGTTTTGCTGGACCAAATCCTGATACGGTTTGATTTGCTAATACAGGCATACCTCATTTTCTTGTACTTTGCCTTATCGCATTTTTCAAATATTGAATTTTTCACTAAATTGAAGGTTTGTGGCAACCCTGCATTGAGCAAGTCTATCGGCGCCATTTTTTCAACAGCATGTACTCACTTTGTGTCTCTGTGTTAGCATTTTTTAGCAATAAAGTATCTTAAGATTAAGATATGTGCATTTTTTAGACACAGTGCTATTGCGCACTTAATGGACTATAGTAGGCCGGGCACAGTGGCTCACGCCTGTAATCCCAGCACTTTGGGAGGCCAAAGTGGGCTCATCACAAGGTCAGGAGTTCCAGACCAACCTGGCCAACGTGGTGAAACCCCGTCTCTACTAAAAATACAAAATCAGCCAGGTGTGGTGGTGGGTGCCTGTAGTCCCAGCTACTCAGGAGGCTGAGGCAGGAGAATCACTTGAACCTGGGAGGTGGAATTGCAGTGAGCCGAGATCAAGCCACTGCACTCCAGCCTGGGCGATAGAGCAAGAGTCTGTATCAAAATAACAATAATAATAATAATAATAGACCGTAGTATAAACATAACTTTTGTTGTTGTTGTTTTGAGACAGAGTTTCCCTGTTTCGCCCAGGCTGGAGTGAAGTGGCGTGATCTCGGCTCACTACAACCTCCGCCTTCCAGGTTCAAGGGATTCTCCTGCCTCGGCCTCCCGAGTAGCTGAGACTACAGGCACGCACCACCATGCCTGGCTAATTTTTGTATTTTCAGTAGAGACGGGGTTTCACCATGTCGGCCAGGTTGGTCTCGAACTCCTGACTTCAGATGATCCACTCACCTCCGCCTCCCAAAATGCTAGGATTACAGGCATGAGCCAATATGCCCGGCTTAAACATAACTTTTATATACACTGGGAAACCAACAAACTTGTGTGACTCACTTTCTTAGGATATTCACTTTATCGTGATGGTCAGGAACCAAACACAAAGTATCTTCCAGGTATGCCTGTAATTCATGATATGGGTTTTAAAGTAAAGACTCTTATGACCACAATACCAGTATCACAGCAAACAAAACTCATAATACCTTAATAGTATCCAACACTCACTTCCTATTCCTACTTCCTTGTCTCGAAAATATCTTTTTACAGCTTGTTGGTTCAAGTCAGTGTACAAACAGTATCCACACATGGCTAGTGTGTTTCTAAGACTTGTAAAATATGTAATCCATGAGAATATTCACAACTTCCCCGTGCCATTCGCTGTCCCATCTTGGGGTGGTCTGAGAGTAGCAAGCGTTTTTACAGCCTGCAAACCCTGTGTAACTGTGCTCCCGTGAACGTCCATTTCCTGCCTGACCCGGCGCAGGCACTGAGATTGTGTGGGCACCACGTGCTGCTGGAAAAGCAGCAGCCCCAGGGCCCGGAGCCCAGAGTGGCAGGAGATGTGAAGACAAGGGCGGGATGGGTAGAAGTGCCGGTGCACGCCAAGAGGCGGCTGCAGGGTGGGGACAGTCCTGGCTCCGTAGTTGGGCTGGCCAGGGCCAAGCCTTGACTCCCTGCGGCTTCGAGCCTCTGGCATTCTCCTCTTCCATCAGACGGAGGCAGCTGGCACTCTCATACACTGCTGGGGAGAGTATCCATGGGTACAACTTGCTTTTTTTGTTGTTGTTTTTTTTGAGACAGAGTCTCACTCTGTCATCCAGCCTGGAGTGCAGTGGCGCAATCTCAGCTCACTGCAATCTCCGCCTCCCAGGCTCAAGAGATTCTCGTGCTGGGATTACAGGCATGCACCATCATGCCTGGCTGATTTTTGTATTTTTAGTAGAGACAGGGTTTTGCTATGTTGGCCAAGCTGGTCTCGAACTCCTGGCGTCAAGTGATCGTCCCACCTCGGCCTCCCAAAGTGCTGGGGGTACAACTTTCTAGAGAGAAATTTGGTAGTATGTATGAACGACCTTAAAATGTCTATTTTCTGACACATGATTCTAATGGGATAATGAACAACCGGGCAAAAAATATTCGAGAGGTTCACCTTGTGCTGTTTATACTTAGCAAACGTTGAAAATAACCCACATCCATCAACGGGGATGGGTTACGTGAAGAATGAAACATGCCCACCAGGAAAGGTCACGCAGCCCTGAGACTCAGACACAGGCTATATTGCTAAGCAGGAAAAGAGGGCTACGGCGACGTTGTCGTATTGCATAATCCTCATTGTGTTCTTGTTTTATTTTTAACAGCTTTATTGAGATATAATTCACTTACATACAATTCACCCACTTAAAGTGTACAAACTCGGGAGTGTTGGTGAGAAGGTCTGGTTTGTTAGGGGAAATGTGTGCTGGAGACCTCAGGTACAGCATGTGTGTCCTGGAAAATTGCTAAGAGAGTAGATTGCCAATGCTCCCACCACAAAAACAAAAAACACCACAAACCCCAATAATGATGTGAAGTGACGGATATGTTAGTTGGTTGGTGCTAGTTGTCTCATGATGTCTATCTATATCAAAACATCACGCTGTATGCCACAAATATGTACAATGTTCATTTGTCAATTACGCCGCAGTAAAACTGGGGGGAAAAAAGTATACAATTCAATGTCGTCCAGTATATGACCAGAGTTGTGCAACCATCACCAGCATCAATTTGTGAACATTTTCTTCATCCTCCAACCAAAAAAGATTGGGAACCTCTGAATCTGGAGAGAAGTTGACCATGGTGCTCCTGGAAGCAGAAAGGCTGGCCCCTTGCCTGGGAGAAGCAGCGTGGTTTTCCCGTCCTGCCTGCAAAGTGGCTAGTGGCAGGTCTGTAAGCAGGGCTGGGGAATGCTGCGAGTCCGGGGGGCCATGGAGGCATGTGCCAGGCCTTTGTCCTGGAGCCCTCATAGGCTGGACAGGACCACACCTACAGAAGTGTAATGAGCTGGACCTCCCCTCCCACCAGCAGCTCCTCTCAGGAGTCCCTGGTGCCTCCCCCATCTGCCCAGGCTGCTGAGTTGGGGTCACCGGCCTCTTGGCACCAGCCTGTCTGGCTAGTCTGCTCCTTGGCAGAGAAGTCAGGGCAGGGAGAACAAGGGGCTCTGTGTCCTCTAGGGGTGCAAACTGCCCCACATCACGATCTCAATCAGTGGAGTGAAATGATTTGGACCTTCTCGTAAATCTGCAGATGTTGGTGAGCAAAAATAACTGAAAACAAGCCAGCATCCAGACTCCTAGCCTTCCAGCCTGGCACGTCCAAGAGGTCCAAGTGCATAGATGGAGTCACAGCAGAGATCCTGATGGCAGGGGCCACTTTCCTGGAAGGGACTCGCCAACCCTGTCTTGGCTCCCACTGACCCTAAACATAGGCAGGTCACAGTGACTGCCCACTCAGGGATCCTAGATCCTGACTATCAGGAGACTTCATGCCAGGTACCTCTACACCTGCTGTCTGGGAAACCATTTGAGGTGCGACATTGTTCTCTCATTGGCCAACAAGAAGATCCCTGGCCGGGCGCCGTCGCTCACGCCTGTAATCCCAGCACTTTGGGAGGCTGAGGCGGGCAGATCACGTCAGGAGATCGAGACCATCCTGGCTAACACGGTGAAACCCCGTCTCTACTAAAAATACAAAAAAAAATAGCCGGGTGTGGTGGCGGGTGCCTGTAGTCCCAGCTACTCGAGAGACTGAGGCAGGAGAATGGCGTGAACCCGGGAGGCGGAGCTTGCAGTGAGCCAAGATTGCACCATTACACTCCAGCCTGGGCGAGAGCAAGACTCTGCCTCAAAAAAAAAAAAAAAAAAAGAAAAAGTCCTTGTAGTCTGTGACTGTGGTGCCTCGATGGATCACAGTGATGGGCCCAAGGGCTCCACTGAACACAAGGCTGTCCTGGCCCACTCCTGCCTTCTCCTCTCAGCTTCTGCCCCCTGACTCTGAGTCTAGCCTGGACTCCCACTGAGCACAGACCTCAAGCCTGTGGGGCGGAACTCACCTCAAATCAGCTGAAGCAAAAAAGAAAGGAAAGGTACTGTTCCCGAGAGTGGGTCCAGGGGCTCAGGTAGTTCTTCCTGGTGCCACCCACCGCACCTAGGAGTAGAGGGGTCACTGGAGCCAGTCTTGATGCTATGCAACTGGGAGAAAAAACTCAAAGTGGTGCAAGTCAAAAGGGGATTTAATTAGTTCACATAACTGAAAAATTCATGGGGCAGGTGCAGGCATGGCTGGATCCAGGCACTCAGATACTGAAGTCTCCTACTGTCTCCGTCTCTCAGCTCTGCTTTTCTCTCTGCTGCTTTAAGTCGGTTTTCTTTGCCTGGTGGCCCTGGAAGTTCCAGGCTTGTATCCTACTGGCTTAGCAACCCCAGTGGACAGCGGGAGCATCCCCAAAGGTTCAGAGGAAGAGCTGGGATTTCCTCAGGTCATGTTGGGAATCATGCATCCCTGAGCCAGTCACTGTATGGTCACTACAGGTCTGGGCTTCAGACCCATCATGGGGTGGGGTGGGGTGGACTGGACATCTCCAAGACAAATCTGAGGTGCTGTTAACAGACCAAGGCAAGGACGATGGGTTGTAAACAACTTTTTTTTTTTCTTGAGACGGAGTCTTGCACTGTTGCCCGGACTTGAGTGCAATGGTGCAATCTCGGCTCACTGCAACTTCCACCTCCCGTGTTCAAGCAACTCTCCTGCCTCAGCCTCCCAAGTAGCTGGGATTACAGGTGCACACCACCACGCTCGGCTAATTTTTTTGTATTTTTAGTAGAGACGGGATTTCACTATGTAGGCCAGGCTGGTCTCGAACTCCTGACCTCATGATCCGCCCACCTCAACCTCCCAAAATGCTGGGATTACAGACGTGAGCCACTGCGTCAGGCCTTGAGCCACCGTGCCCAGCCTGTAAAAAACCTTTTGTCCATCACAAACGTGTAAGAGTCGGCCTGGGCCAGGGGGAGGGACGTCAGGGCAGGCAGGGCCAGGCGGAAGGGAAGCGTGTGGGGAGGGGATCCCGGTGGGTTGAAGCAGGAACCTCATGGGGTGCTGCAGGTGGAGCCCGGGAGTCTAGGGTGTGGGGCCCACAGACAGGGCGGGCTGGGCAGTCCCTCCCCATGCCCTCCGTTGTGGGAGGCTCAGCGGAGGGCCTTAGACAGAAGTGACCTGGAGGGACCTGCACTTTAGGAAGATCCCTGGGGCAGTGGGACGCTGAGTGGGCGGGAGGCTTCAGGGGAGCACAAACAGGGTCCCAGAGCTGCTGGAGAGGGGAGGGAGGGAAGGAAGCGTGGCATGCCCCATGGATCCAGCTCTGGAGGGCACCAGGAGCACTGAGGCTGGCTTTCAGAACCAAGACAGCAGCAGGCTGGGGAGGTGAGGAACACGCTTGCGCCTGGCTGAGTAGGTGCCAGTGGACACCCCATTCTGCAGTGGAGAGGTCCATTGGCAGTTGGATATGTATCTGGGGCTTAGAGAGGGAGCTGGGCTGGAGGCTGGTCAGAGTCAGGGGACCTGGGTGGGAAGAGGTAGAGGGTGGGGACGGGGAAGATGCAGAAGAACCCATGCCAGGAGGCCTGATCTGCACTCAGGTGCCTGCTCCTGCTGGCCTGTGACTTTGGGCAAGCCCCCGCATCTCCTGGAGCCCTGATTTCCTCCTCTGTAAAACGGGGCTGGGAAAGCCTAGCTCCTGGGCAGTCATGAGGGCAGAAGAGAACAGGCTCTGCAAACTGCGTGGCACAGCGTGCATGCTCAGAGGACAGTGAGGAAGCCTGCAGGCAGGGCAGGGGCCAGGCCAGAGAAGGTCCCAGAGCCACAGCTCAGGGAGGGGCAGGCTGTCCATGGGGAGGGGCAGCTGCTTCTGGCTCCCTGTGAGCTAAACTCAAGTGTCCCTGGTGGAGTCCGATGGGTGCGGCTCAAGCTGGGGAAGGACACTCCGTCAGTGGGGGTTCTGCAACAGGGTCACTGCCAAGAACAGCTGCAAAGCCACCCTGGCGGTGGCATTCAGAGCCTTCATTATTTTCTTCAGAACACACAGCTGGGAAATAAATGATCACTGGCTGCAAGGATGGGTGTTGGCCAGATGGCCTTTCTGTCACCCCTCCCAGCTAAAAGAGATTTTGGGAAATTGTCTTGTCATCAGACGAGGAAAATGAGCTGTGTGCTGCCTGTTTTCAGATCACGAGTGAGTCAGACAGTGGCGGGGCTACAGAGAGTCTCAGGCCTTTGGACTAATCCACCCACTGGACAGATGGGAGAGGGGCCCGCGAGGCTGGGCGCCTTGTGTGGATCATCTGGCAGGTCAAGGGCCCTCGAGGTGGCCACCAGCTGGTGCGGACTCCTGCCCTTCAGGTGGGGCTGCACTCCGGGCTTTGGCACGAGCTCCAGCACCCCCTAAACTTGCCTGCGGCCCACTTAGTTAGGGATGGTTTCAGAGGGGCCCACCGTATCCTGGGCAGTCGTGGTGTGAGAGGTTAGGGGTGTGTGTGTGTGTGTGTGTGTGTGTGCGTGCGCGCAAAGGGGGAGCTAGAGGCCGGGCATGCGTGATCTCCAGGGCCACGAGCGGTATGTGAGCTGCATTCTCTAATGCCAGGGAGAGTGGATGGCACAGGAAACCGCTGCTCCTCTTCTAGGCCTTGGCGTTTGCTGTTTCCCCAGCCTGAAGCCTTCCTCCCTTCCCAGGTGGCTCTTGTCCCCACTTCAGAGAAGCCGTCCTGACTGCTCCATTGACAGCAGTCACCTAATTCAACCTGGCTACTTGCCTGATGCCCAGACCCTGTCCAGAGTCCCTGGGGTGCCCCCTTGCTGGCCAAGTCGCAGCTTCCATCACCAGGCCTTAGCCAAGCTTCCATCCTGTTTCCAGCTCCCTCTGGGAGGGCCCCGGCTGGGCAAGCAGGGCCTTTGTAACCTCCCTCCTAGAGGAAGGGACAAGCCCCTGGGATCTGAGGAGTGGCGTTGGGCAGAGGCAATCAGGTGTCTTACTGGGCCTGACAGGGCGACTGCACAGCCTCATTCCTCCGCTGCCAACCACTGAGACGGTGCAAAGCTCAGGCCAGGGCTGAGAAGCAACTGCCCAGCAGGCGCTTCCCCCAGAGAGCTCCGTTTCTGTGGCCTCCCAGGCCTGGCCTCCATACCTGGAACCCTCTCGTGGCAGGGAGCAGGGCTGCTTTGAGCCTGCGGGGTTAGGGTTTGGACCTCTGCTCTGATGCCAAGGCTCTTCACTGCTAGCTCGGCTCTCTCCAGGCGTGTTGACGCACACGCCAAATGGGAATTATACTCCAGCCCAACTCGTGAGGATAACATAAGAGAAGGTAACAGGAATGTTCATAAAATTGTATAGTAAATTTAAGTATTTTCAAAAAAAATAGAAATCAAGCAAAAATACTTTTCTGTTTACAATAAGAGGATAGTTTAAAAAAAAAATCTCGGCCAGGCGTGGTGGCTCACGCCTGTAATCCCAGCACTTTGGGAGGCCGAGGCGGGCGGATCACGAGGTCAGGAGATCGAGACCACGGTGAAACCCCGTCTCTACTAAAAATACAAAAAAAAATTAGCCGGCGTGGTGGCGGGCGCCTGTAGTCCCAGCTACTCGGAGAGGCTGAGGCAGGAGAATGGCGTGAACCCGGGAGGCGGAGCTTGCGGTGAGCTGAGATCGTGCCACTGCACTCCAGCCTGGGCGACAGAGCGAGACTCCATCTCAAAAAAAAAAAAAAAAAAGAAAGAGAAAAGAAAAATGATGCTCTAGGGTAGATACTATTCCCTGGGCCATGGTTGTCATAGCAACTAGAGTGGCAGTCACTTGCTGTTCCAAAGCCTTGGCCTCCTTATCTCTTGCTATCACCAGACATCCTTTGAGTAATCACGATGCCACCACAGGCCAGATGTCCCAAGTCCCATTTCTTTCTGGCAGGGAGGTGTGATCTGTGTGTTCCTCAAATACGTGAGCAACCAGGTTCCAGAGACTATTTTGAGGACCTGTTTCCTGGGGCACATTCAAATACGATAAGCTGAGGAGAGTTTGGCTTGTTTTAAAGCTTTGTTGAGGTATACCTGGGATACCATCACAGCCAAGGCACTAAACACATCCGTCACCTCTGAAAACTTCCTTGTGTTCTTTTATTTTTATTTTTGTAAGAACCCAACAGGAGAGCCACCCTCCTAACATATTTTATCTATTTATTTATTGAGAGGGAGTCTCACTCTGTCGCCCAGGCTGGAGTGCGGTGGCGCAATCTCGGCTCACTGCAACCTCCGCCTCCCAGGTTCAAGCGATTCTCCTGCCTCAGCCTTCTGAGTCGCTGGGACTACAGGCACGTGCTACCGCACCTGGCTAATTTTTTTGAGTAACATATTTTAAAGTGTATAATTCTGAATCATGAACTCTGGGCACTACGTCATGTAGCTGAGTTCTAGAACTTACCCATCTTGCATAACAGAACTTTGTAAGCCATTGAGAAACAATTCCCCAGTTTCCCCAGCCCCCAGTCACTGGCAACCACTGTTCTTTTCGCTACTTCTATGAGTTTGCCTATTTTAGACACCTTACGTAAGTGGAATCCGGCAGTATTTGTCCTTCTGAGTGGCTTATTTCACTTAGCATAATGTCCTCCGGATTCATCCATGTTCTCAGATACTGCAGAATGTCCTTCTTTGGTGGAGAGTTTAATAAGACACTCTACCAAGGTGTGAGGAGGGTGCAGAAAAGCCCCAAGGAGAATGCAGCCCTCCAGGGCTATCCTGCTGGGGTCGGGGAGGAGCCACCACCCAGGATCTGTGACCCTTAGCAAAGGAACAAGGCCAGCCCAAGGTGACCCTGCAGGGCCACTCCCTCTCAGGAAGGCCTGTTGGTCCACCCTAGTGTCAGGCTCCTGAGGCAGGGTGTGAACTGCAGCTGCAAGGCAAAGCAAAGTCATCTGGCACTCATTTCTTGCACTTTTGAATTCCTGGCTTGAAATTTGGGTCTCCTACAGTTTCACGCTGTTTTGATGTAAGGAAGCTTGTGTCTGAACCAGACGGGTATTTACATGGTGCCGTGTGTCACTCCTTTGCATGGGCCCTGGAGCCCAGCCACAGGAATCCCTTGGAGGCACAGTGGTTTTTGGCTCTGTGGGTTGAGAAATTCAAGTACGAGTTAGTGCATGTGACTTAAAAACCATGCAGGACAAAATCAATCTGCAACTAAATATTTGTGCATTTCACTTTCTCTCTCAACATTTAAAACTACCAACCAAACTGGGTTCATCCTAGGACTGTCTCCACTGTCCAAAGGGAAAGCTCACACCAATTTCAACCATTTCTTCACAGGGGTCCCCTCTGGGGTCAGCCCTGGGTCCTAGCCTGGTTCCTGTGGCTTCCCCCACCCCGGCCCCCCAAGTTTCCTGACACAAGGTAGCCACCTTCTTCCGACCTCCCTAGGGCAGCCAATCCCTCCCCCACCCCATCCCATCCCATCATGAAAACTCTGTTGCCCATGCCTCAGTCTGAACTTTTCTGGATTTACAGCGCCATCACCACCCAAGGTATGCTGGTGTTGTGCAGAGTTACTCTGGCTGGGCCAGCCGGGGCTTGGGAACGTTAGCCTTGAGGGCTGTGCTGTCTAGGTGTGGGCCCTGCAAAGTGGGAGTGACACTGACCTTAGTGGGTATAGGGACATGGAGTTACACGCAGGAGAAGCTCTCGCTGATGCCCGTTCACCATTGGTGCCTCTCCGACACTAGCCCTATTTTATGTTTTTAGACTCAGAGAGGAGGGCCACAGACTCAGAGTCCTTGGCAGGCAGCAGAACGTGTCATTAGACTGGAGTAAGTTTTGTTTTCACTGAATTAATGTTCATGGTTCCCTTCTATTTATGGGAAACGAATCTAGTTTTATATTTAACTTAGTGATGTAACAGTGCATTTTAAAATAAGTTTATTTAAATGAAAACAGGGAGACACATTTTTTAAAAATCCAGGTGGTGAGTAAACATCGCAAATGCTGACCATGGCAGGCCTGATGTACGTGGGAGTCAGCTGGGTGGCTGTGTCTTGCAGCGCGCCCCCCATGCTGGTTTCCCCACCTACACCCTCACCCCTTGCAGTGGGTGTTAATTTCCAGTGGCTGCCGTAACAAGCTGCTTCAAATGGGTGACTCAATGGCAACACCTATTTATCTTTGCACTGTTCTGCAAGCCAGAAGTCCCAAATCAAGGTGTCAGCAAGGGCCTAGGGGAGAATCCTTCCTCGTCCCTCCCAGTTTCTGGCGGCTCCAGGTGTTCCTTGACTCGTGGATGCATAACTTACATCATTACCTGGGTGGTCCGTGAGGGTCTCCTCTTCTCCCTGTGTCTCTCCTCTGTGTCTCCTATAAGGACACATGCTTGCATTTAGGGCCTACCTGGATAATCCAGGATGCGCTCGTCTTGAGATTATTAAATGAACTACACCTGGACAGACTCTTTTTTTCAAATAAGGTCACGTTCACAGGTTCTGAGATGTAGACACATCTTTTTTGGGGGGGTGAGAGGGTCATCATTCAACCCACTGCAAGTGTGTTCTCCACACGCAGACTTGGACTGCAGGTGCTGTCCGGCCTCTGCTCGGAGCTGCAAGCTCAGTGCCCCCTCTCCCACGCCCCGGCCACTCTCCTGTTCAGTGGCTTCACTGCAGCTGCACAGAACGGCTGGCCCCTGCATGTTTCTGCTCCATGCCGGGCCTTTCACCCCTCGTCCTGGAGCTCTCTTCCTGCCCCCGGGACCCTGCAGGCTGTTCCATCACTGCTTCAGGTCTTCGCTCCCGTGTCACCTTCTCAGTGAGACTTTCCCCAAACGCTGAACACTGTATGTCCTGCAGCCCGACCCCGGGTCCTCACACCCCCCTCCTTCCCGCGCCCTCAGTGCACGTGTGTGTTTATGCCTGCCCCCCCTCACTGGAGCCTCAGCACTGTGAGCATGGGACGTTTTGTCCGTTCTGTCCACTGCTGTAGTCCCAGATTCCAGACCAGTGCCGGACCCACAGTGGGTGTTCAGGAAGCACGTGTCGACTGAGGAGTGCGTGGGGCTGGGGGGGAAGGTAGAGTCGGGGGTCAGGGGGCACCTGGCTCCAACCAAGCGTGATGACTGTCTGTGGAGCCTCCAACCCTGGACCCGTGGGGGTGGGCTGCCAAATCTGAGAAGAAGTTGGTCTGTTTATACATAAAGATACTTCTGAATGGTTTCTCTGCTCTTTTAGGTAAAACTCCAAGTAACACCAACTGAAACTTATCTTTTTAAATTGCTTTTTTATTGTATATATATATATATTTTTTTGAGACAGAGTCTCGCTGTCTCCCAGGCTGGAGTGCAGTGGCGCGATCTCGGCTCACTGCAAGCTCCGCCCCCCGGGGTTCACGCCATTCTCCTGCCTCAGCCTCCCGAGTAGCTGGGACTACAGGCGCCCGTCACCTCGCCCGGCTAATTTTTTGTATTTTTAGTAGAGACGGGGTTTCACCTTGTTAGCCAGGATGGTCTCGATCTCCTGACCTCGTGATCCGCCCGCCTCGGCCTCCCAAAGTGCTGGGATTACAGGCGTGAGCCACCGCGCCCGGCCTTTTATTGTATATTTTTTAATGGCAGCATGATGTTTCTGTCCTCAGGGTGGTACCTGTGAGCCGGGGAGGTGGCTCGGAGAGTCTTGGAGCCGTCTTGGTGACATGCGGGAAGCTTCCCACCCTGAAAACCGGAAGCCAGCTCTTGCCAAAATTTTGAGGATGAACACGGAGACCAGCTCAAACTTGGAACTTGTAGGCCCTGAAACAGAGAAGGCCCCTGGTCTGAGAACTCCTTGCTTTCTTCCGGTGGAGCCGCTGGCTGGGCCAAGCCCCTCCTTCTCTGGTGGGGAGTCCACGTTCTGGCCCTCACTCCCTCATTCTTTTCCTGGAGGAAGAAAAGAAACTTTGTTCAGCAGAGTTCCAGCACCTGGTCCTTCCGACTGCAAGCCTGCCTTCCGTGCCCCGACCTTAAATAGGAAGGCGCCAGGAAAGGTCCACCTCCAGGCCGGACACAAGATACCTAACCCAAGAATGTGCCGGCGGCGAGGGAGATGGACGGGAGTGGGCTTCCTCTTCCTCCGGGGTGAAGGCCCGGCAGGCCGGCCTGGCCCCTTCCTGGCCCCTTCCTGCTCATTCTCAGGAACACACCTGACTGCTGCCCCTCCCATTTATCCAGGACTGAGGGAGCCTCAGGGCCCAGGGGGCTGCAGTCCTCAGACTGTGACCTTGCATCGGTGACTTTGTTTCTGAGCCACAACCTCCTATCTGTAAAATGGGCTAATGCTAACCCAGATGGTGGTGACAATTCAGTAAGTCGTGCTACAAGGCACCTGCCTCGACTGGCCCCCAAGCAACGCCAGAGCCTGACTCCCACCCCATCTCTGCTTATTCCTGTGGACACGAGCTCAGTCTGACAACCAGAACCCTCAGATTTCTTGGGTAATAAGGGAGTCCAGGCAGCGCTGTTTCTCAGAGCAGTAAGAGGATCCAGCCTCCACCCACCCTGGACCAGGCCTCCACATTCCTCCTTGTCTTCAATGGGGCGCTGCTTCTGCAGCTGCCTCTCCACTCCAGCCTTGGTGGGTCACCTCTCCCAGTGCCCCCGTGTTACCATAATGACCAGAGGAGCGTCCCAGAAGGCCCGGGGGATGCGTCATCCCCATCAAGGCCTCCCGAGGAGCCCTTTCACCTCTCTGAGCCCCCGTGTCCTCCTCTGTGAGGACAGAGCTGTGGCCACGGTGACCCACAGGCTCCTTTGTCACTGCTGCCTCCTATCACTTGCCTGCTGAGCCCAGTTCAGTTCCCTTTCTCCTCTGCAAAGATACCACAGCCCCCAAATCTGCACATCTTCTCAGTTCCCTGCCCAAAGCCTGGGTCTCACAACCCCTGCCCCTTTGCCTTTCCCAGCTGTTTCCTCGGGGCCAAGACTGGCCTTTCATGCCCCCCACCCCCAGCTCTGTTTGCTTTCCTGGCTGGGTGCAGACAGCAGGAGGCCCCCACTATCTGCTAATGACTTCCAGACGTGGCCTGGAGCACAGCTGAGCAGCTGGACCAGGCTGGGGCGATGGGAGCAGGGCTGGCAGGGCTGGAGGGAGAGACAGGGTCCCTTGGGAGGAAGGAGAAGCTGCAGAAAAGGCCATGTGGGTCAGGCCCCAGCCTGCCATGAGAAAGATGCAGGTGGGCTTGCTGAAGCTGGGGCTTGTGAGCCCCTCCCTGCTGACACTGTCTGGTTCCCTGTGGCCCCCCATGGGCCCTGCCCTGTCCTGCCTGGCAGCTGTGTCTCTGTGGCTTTTCCCTGCATCCCACCTTGTGTCTCACTCCCCCACGGCTTTGCTTAGGCTGTGCCCTTGTAAGAAACACTCTCCTTCACCCTTCGCCCCTCTGTTAAGGCCTACTCCAGGAAATTCTCTATGCCTGAGGTCCTCCGGCCTGCAGGTCCCACCCCTTCCTGTGCCTTCCATGGTCTCTTTTCCTGGCCCAGGGCTCCCACAGGCCAGTTTGGCCCCAGGCTGGGTTCCTCAGCGGGGGTGGGCACCCTCACCTCTGCAGTTTGTGAGGTCGGCCTCTTTTGAACCACAGGGGAGAGGACCATTTCCCAAAAGAAAACGAGGAGGACGCTGTCATCACGGAAGGAAGAGCAGAGAGAAAAGCGCTGGGTTCTCGGTGATAATTGTCTGAGCAGCTGGAACAAGCCTCACCTGAAGTGTACCCTGGGCTTTTCAGGTACATGATCAAATACATTCCTTTTGTATTTAAGTCAGTGTGATGTGATTTTATGCCACTGCCATCCCAAAGATTCCTGAGGGACTCTTGCCCTCCCAAACCAGGAGCCAAATGTGGGCCATGGCGGGAAGCAGGGTGAGCAGGAAGCTGGATGAAGCAGAAGCTCTCACTGAGAAGTGGAGGGTAGGGCCAGCGTTGCTGGGAAACACCTGGAAGGGAGAAGAAACCTTCTTGGTGAGGGTCAACCTCACACCTAGAAGGGGGCAGTATCTCTGCAGATGCAGAAGGGAATGACTTCGCAACCAAAAGTGTCTGTGCGGCATGTAGGGTTGGGAAAGGAGAGAGCAGCCCCCAGCCACTCAGGCTTCAGCAGAAAGGCATCTCTGTCTGGTGGTTTTGAACACTGAAAGCAAGACATAGGAAGCTGCAAGAGTGTACATACCCCATTCTGCCAGAGGCCAAGCTTCCTGGGCCCAGCAGCTCTGGCTGCAGATGGCCAAGCCTGCGGTCCTGGGCCTCAGGGCTGGACCTACAATCATGGGCAACTGTTCCCCCGGTGGGAATGCCAGTCACACCGAAATGAGGCTGGGATTTGGGGGAGGGAGGGAGGGGCCCGCTGCAGAGCTAGAGGCACTGATCTGGGTTCAGAGGCTGACTGGCCACAACCTGGGCACAGGAGGGTCTTGATTTGAAGACATCTGTGGCCTTTAGGTCCCACGAAGGTTAGGGTTCAGATGTCTGGGGCAACCCCCTAAAGATGACAGGTGTCTTGGACAGCCTGAGGGTGCCCAAAACAGCATGGCTGATGACACATGCATCCTCACGTGGGTTATGTGGCTGAATGGCACAGGCCCTGGCCTCCCGTGCAGCCCTCTTCTTCTTCTCTCCTCAGGTTGGCCCACAGCAGGCAGTACTTGCTGGGCAAGTGGCATGTAGTACGCCAGACTCCACAGAACCAGCCTGTCGGTGCAGTGGGGTGAGCTGGCGCCTTTGTTACTTTTTCCAGCTGAAAATGATATTCAGGAAATGACAGAAGCTTAAACAAGACAAGTGCATTTAGAGCTCATGTAAGCGCAGTCTGGGCTTAGGCAGGCCACAGGTGGGGTGGTGGCTCTGTGTCGCCAGGCTCCTTCTACCTTCCTGCTCCACCACACACAGCAGGTGGCACCCATCCTCAGCATCACAAGGCAGCTGCTGGGCCTCCAGCCATCATGTCCAGTGTCTAGATAGAAAGAGGAAGGAGGCCGGGCGTGGTGGCTCACGCCTGTAATCCCAGCACTTTGGGAGGCTGACGTGGGCTGATCACGAAGTAGGAGATCGAGACCATCGTGACTAACATGGTGAAACCCCGTCTCTACTAAAATACAAAATATTAGCCTGGTGTGGTGGTGTGCGCCTGTAGTCCCAGCTACTGGGGAGGCTGAGGCAGGAGAATTGCTTGAACCGGGGAGGCAGAGGTTGTGGTGAGCTGAGATGGCACCACTGCACTCCAGCCTGGCAAGCAAAAATACAAAAGAGCAGGCTTTCTCAAAAGGCCAACACAGGCCGGGCGCGGTGGCTCATGCTTGTAATCCCAGCACTTTGGGAGGCCAAGGCGGGCGGATCACGAGGTCAGGAGATCGAGACCACGGTGAAACCCCGTCTCTACTAAAAATACAAAAAAAAATTAGCCGGGCGTGGTGGCGGGCGCCTGTAGTCCCAGCTACTCGGAGAGGCTGAGGCAGGGGAATGGCGTGAACCCGGGAGGCGGAGCTTGCAGTGAGCCGAGATTGCGCCACTGCACTCCAGCCTGGGCGACAGAGCGAGACTCCGTCTCAAAAAAAAAAATAAAAAAAATAAAAAATAAAAAAAGGCCAACACAGACTTCCACGTATAACTAATTGGCCACCTCCACATGCAAGCCAAGCTGGGATCTAACCCCCATACATACTGTCTTTCTAAGGCAATGGTATATAATTAGAATTTAATACTTTCATTTTGTTTTTATTTTTATGATTACATTTAATTTATGGCAAGTTGTTAGAAAATTAAAGCCAGTAATATACAAAAAAAAAAAAAATTACACACACACAAACATCATGACCAAATAGGGCTTGTTCCAAAAATAAGTCACTGGGCCAGGTGGCTCACACCTGTAATCCCAGCACTTTAAGAGGCCAAGGTGGCAGATCGCTTAAGCCCAGGAGTTCGAGACCAGCCTGGGCAACATGGCCAGATCCCCGCTCTACAAAAAAAATACAAAAATTAGTCAGGCGTGGTGGTGCGTGCCTGTAGTCCCAGCTATTCCAGAAGGTGAGGCGGGAGGATTGCTTGAACTGGGAAGTTGAAGCTTCTGTGAGCCAAGATTGTGCTACCGTACTCCAGCCTGGGCCACAGAGCTAGACCTGGTCTCAAAAAATATATAGGAAAATAAAAAATAGATTGGAAGCGGTGGCTCATGCCTGTAATCCCATCATTTTGGGAGACCAAGGAAGGTGGATCACCTGAGGTCAGGAGTTCAAGACCAGCCTGACCAGCATGGTGAAATCCCATCTCTACTAAAAATACAAAAATTAGCCAGGTGTGGTGGCAGGCTCCTGTAATCCCTACTACTCCAGAGGCTGAGGTGGAGAATTGCTTGAACCTGGGAGGCAGAGGTTGCAGTAAGCCAAGATCATGCCATTGCATTCCAGCTTGGGCAACAAGAGCAAAACTCCATAAAAAAAGAAAAGAAAAGAAAAGAGTGGAGGGGCCGGGCGCAGTGGCTCACACCTGTAATCCCAGCACTTTGGGAGGCCGAGGCAGGTGGACCACAAGGTCAGGAGATGGAGACCATGCTGGCTAACACAGTGAAACCCCTGTCTACTAAAAAAAATACAAAAAATTAGCTGGGCCTGGTGGTGGGCACCTGTAGTCCCAGCTACTCGGGAGAACTGCTTGAACTCAGGAGGCGGAGGTTGCAGTGAGCCGAGATCGTGCCACTGCACTCGGGCCTGGAGACAGAGCAAAACTCTGTCCCCTCCACACACCCCCAAAAAAAAGAGTGGAGGGAGGATGGTGGGGGAGAAGGCGGTTGGGGAGAAGATGGTGGGGGAGAAGACGGGGGAGAAGATGGTTGGGGAGAAGACGGTGGGGGAGAAGACAGTGGGGGGAGAAGACGGTGGGGGAGAAGACGGTGGGGGAGAAGACGGTTGGGGACAAGACGGTTGGGGACAAGACGGTGGGGGGACAAGACGGTGGGGGACAAGACGGTGGGGGACAAGACGGTGGGGGAGAAGACGGTGGGGGACAAGACGGTGGGGGAGAAGACAGTGGGGAGAAGACGGTGGGGGAGAAGACGGGGGAGAAGATGGTTGGGGAGAAGACGGTGGGGGAGAAGACGGTGGAGGAGAAGACGGTTGGGGACAAGATGGTTGGGGACAAGACGGTGGGGGGACAAGACGGTGGGGGGACAAGACGGTGGGGACAAGACGGTGGGGGAGAAGACGGTGGGGGGAGAAGACGGTGGGGGAGAAGACGGTGGGGGAGAAGACGGTGGGGGAGAAGACGGTGGGGGAGAAGATGGTGGGGGGAGAAGACGGTTGGGGACAAGACGGTGGGGGACAAGACAGTGGGGGAGAAGACGGTGGGGGACAAGACGGTGGGGGAGAAGAGGTCCAGAAGAAGAGGATCGGGAAGAAGATGATGGGGGGAGGGTGGGAAGAGGGAGTGGGGAGAACACCGTAGGGAAGAAGATGATGGGGAAGAAGAAAGTTGGACGGGGTGAGGGAGTAGGGGGAAAGATGGTGGAGAGACGGGCTGGAGAAGATAGGGGGAAGAAGACGGTGGAGGGAGAAAGTGAGGGGAAGGTGGGGGAGAAGACGGTGGGGAGGGGCGGGGAGAAGGCCATGGGGTAGAAGACGATGGAGTTGGGGAGAAGATGGTGGAGTGGGAGAGAAGTTGTTGGGCAGAACAGAATTGGGAGAAGAAGGGAAAGGAGGTGGGAAGGGAAGAAAAAGACGGTGGAGGGAAAGGAAAGAAGAGGCTGAGAAGAGTTTGGGGAGAGGAAGTGGAGAGAGGACATTGTGGGGAGAAGATTCTGGGAGAACATGGTGGGGAGAAGGCGGTGGGGAAAGAGAGTAGGAGTTAAGGAGAGGAAATAAGGAAGTTGGGAAGAAGATGATTGGGAGAAAATGCTTAACAAATTAAGTATAGAGGAAAGGTATCTCAACACAAAAAGCTCATGTGTAACAAACCCTCAGCAAACATTCTCTACAAAAAAGTTAAAGCCTTTTTTTTTTCCTAAAATCAAGTACCAAAAAAAAAAAAAAATCGTGCTCACTCTCATCACTCCTTTTCAACCTAGTAGTGGAATTCCCAGCCAGAACAATTAGGCCAGAAAACAGTTAGAACAGATGCACAAATTCAGCAAAGCTGCAGGTACAAAATCAACTTAGAAAAGCAGTAGTGTTTCTACATATCAATAAAGTATCTGCAGAAATTTTTAAAAATCTCATATAGAATATCAATAAAAATTTAAATACTTAGGTGTGAATTTAACCCAAATGGCAAAAGGCATGTATACTAAAAACTATAAAACGCCAATAACTGGCCGGGTGCCGTAGCTCACGCCTGTCATCCCAGCACTTTGGGAGGCCAAGGCAGGCGGGTCATAAGGTCAAGAGATCGAGACCATCCTGTCCAACGTGGTGAAACCCACTCTCTACTAAAAATACAAAAATTAGCTGAGCATGGTGGCGCATGCCTGTAGTCCCAGCTACTCGGGAGGCTGAGGCAGGAGAATCACTTGAACCCGGGAGATGGAGGTTGCAGTGAGCCGAGATCTCACCACTGCACTCCAGCCTGGTGACAGAGAGAGACTCCCTCTCAAAGAGAAAAAAAAAAAGAAAGAAAGAAAGAAAAGAAGGAAACCACAGACTGGGAGAAAATATTTATAGAGGCCGGGCGCGGTGGCTCACACCTGTAATCCCAGCACTTTGGGAGGCTGAGGCGGGCAGATCATGGGGTCAGGAGATCGAGACCATCCTGGCTAACATGGTGAAACCCCATCTCTACTGAAAATGCAAAAAAATTAGCTGGGTGCAGTGGCTCATGTCTGTAATCCCAGCACTTTGGGAGGCCAAGACAGGCGGGTCATGAGATCAAGAGATCGAGACCATCCTGTCCAACTTGGTGAAACCCACTCTCTAGTAAAAATACAAAAAATAGCTGAGCATGGTGGCGCGTGCCTATAGTCCCAGCTACTCCGGAGGCTGAGGCAGGAGAATCACTTGAACCCGGGAGGTGGAGGTTGCAGTGAGCTGAGATCTCACCATTGCACTCCAGCCTGGTGACAGAGAGAGACTCCCTCTCAAAGAAAAAAAAAAAAAGAAAGAAAGAAAGGAAGGAAACCACAGACTGGGAGAAAATATTTATAGAGGCCGGGCGCGGTGGCTCACACCTGTAATCCCAGCACTTTGGGAGGCCGAGGCGGGTGGATCACAAGGTCAGGAGATCGAGACCATCCTGGCTAACACAGTGAAACCCCATCTCTACTAAAAAATACAAAAAATTAGCTGGGTGTGGTGGCAGGTGCCTGTAGTCCCAGCTACTAGGGAGGCTGAGGCAGGAGAATGGCGTGAACCCAGGAGGTGGAGCTTGCAGTGAGCTGAGATGGCGCCACTGCACTCCAGCCTGGGCGACAGAGCAAGACTCTGTCTCAAAAAAAAAAAAAAGAAAATATTTATAGAACATATATCTGACAAATGACTAGTATCTAGACTATTAAAAGGACTCCTACACATCAAAAAGAAAATGACAAAACGAATGAAAAAGAAAAAAAATCCTTAGTAATCAGAAAAATACAAATTAAAGTCACAACAGAATATACCACCATATACCTACCAGTGTGGCTAAATTTAGAAGACTGACAATATGAAATATCAGTAAAGTCATGGAGCAACTGGAACTCACATGCATTGCTGGTGGAAGTATAAAATGCTACAACTCAGGCTGGGTGTGGTGGCTCATGCCTGTAATCCCAGCACTTTGGGAGGCCGAGGCAGGTGGATCACAAGGTCAGGAGTTCAAGACCAGCTTGGCCAACATGGTGAAACCCCATCTCCACTAAAAATACAAAAATTAGCCAGGCACAGTGGCAGGCGCCTGTAATCCCAGCTATTTGGGAGGCTGAGGCAGGAGAATTGCTTGAACCTGGGAGGCGGAGGCAGAGGTCGCAGTGAGCCAGGATTGCTCCACTGCACTCCAGCCTGGGTGACCGAGTGAGACTCAGTCTCCAAAAAAAAAAAAAAAAAAAAAAAATGAAACCATAAGTGCAGGTGGAGTGGTACAAGAAGGTTCATACAGGATGATTCAATTTATATGAAGTTCAAGAACCATCAAGTCTAATGTATAATGATAGAAATCAGAATAGTAGTTGCCTCTGGGGGAATATGGGTATGGATTGGCTGGTTTGGGGTATAGGAGAGCTTGTTATTTATATTGATTTAGGTTGAAGTTACATAGGTACACTCATAGACTAAAATTCACCACCTGTGGGCCGGGCATGATGGCTCACACCTATAATCCCAGCACTTTGGTTGGCCGAGGCGGACTTAAGGTCAGGTGACCAGCCTGGCCAACATGGTGAAACCCTGTCTCTACTAAATATACAAGAATTGTCTGGGTGCAGTGGCTCACGCCTGTAATCCTAGCACTTTGGGAGGCTGAGGCAGGAGGATCACAAAGTCAGGAGATCGAGACCATCCTGGCTAATACGGTGAAACCCTGTCTCTACGAAAAATACAAAAAACTAACTGGGCATGGTGGCGGGCGCCTGTAGTCTCAGCTACTCGGGAGGCTGAGGCAGGAGAATCACTTGAACCCAGGAGGCGGAAGTTGCATTGAGCTGAGATAGCACCACTGCACTCCAGCCTGGGCGGCAGAGTGAGACTCCATCTCAAAAAGACAAGACAAGACAAGAAAAGAAAATTCACCACCTTAAAATGTACTTAAGATTTATTCAGGATCAGATGCAGTGGCTCATGCCTGTAATTCCAGCACTCTGGGAGGCCAATGCAGGCAGATTGCATGAGCTCAGGAGTTCAAGGCCAGCCTGGGCAACATGCCAAAACCCCGTCTCTACAAAAAACGCAAAAAATTAGCCAGACGTGGTGGCATGCACCTGTAGTCGCAGCTACTTGGGAGGCTGAGGTGGGAGGATGGCCTGAGCCCAGGAGACAGAGGTTGCAGCGAGCCGAGATGCCACTACTGCGCTCCAGCTTGGGTAACTAGAGCCAGACCCTGTCTCAAAAAATAAAAAAGAAGATTTGTGCATTTTACTCTTTGTAAACTATATCTCAAAAAAATAAAAAATAGATGGCCGGGCGCGGTGGCTCACGCCTGTAATCCCAGCACTTTGGGAGGCTGAGACGGGTGGATCACGAACTCAGGAGATCAAGACCATCCTGGCTAACACAGTGAAACCCCGTCTCTACTAAAAATACAAAAAATTAGCCGGGCGTGGTGGCGGGCGCCTGTAGTCCCAGCTACTCGGGAGGCTGAGGCAGGAGAATGGCATGAACCCGCGAGGCAGAGCTTGCAGTAAGCTGAGATCGCGCCACTGTACTCCAGCCTGGGCGACAGAGCAAGACTCTGTCTCAAAAAAAAAAAAAAAAAATTTAAATAAATAAATAAATAATAAAAAATAGAAATAAATCAAGAGGCCAGGTGTGGTGGCTCACATTTGTAATCCTAGCACTTTGGGAGGCTGAGGTGGGCGGATCACAAGGTCAGGAGATCGAGACCATCCTGGCTAACATGGTGAAACCCTGTCTCTACTAAAAAAAATACAAAAAATTAGCTGGGCATGGTGGCAGGAGCCTGTAGTCGCAGCTACTCGGGAGGCTGAGGCAGGAGAATGGCGTGAACCCGGGAGGCGGAGCTTGCAGTGAGCTGTGATGGCACCACTGCACTCCAGCCTGGGCGACAGAGCGAGACTCCGTCTCAAAAAATAAATATAAATAAAAAATAGAAATAAATCAAGAGGCCAGGTGCGGTGGCTCACGCCTGTAATCTCAGCACTTTGGGAGGCAGAGGCGGGCGGATCATGAGGTCAGGAGATCAAGACCATCCTGGCTAACACGGTGAAACCCCGTCTTTACTGAAAACGCAAAAAAATTAGCTGGGCATGGTAGCGGGCACCTGTAGTCCCAGCTACTCAGGAGGCTGAGGCAGGAGAATGGCGTGAACCCGGGAGGCGGAGGCAGAGCTTGCAGTGAGCCAAGATCGCACCACTGCATTCCAGCCTGGGCAACAGAGCGAGACTCCGTCTCAAAAAAAAAAAAAAAAAAAAAAAAGAAATCAGGAGCCAGAGAATAGCTGGAACTCCCTATGCTATCTTTGCAGTAAATGTCTTGTTTTTTAACATGGCCTGGCCTAGTCTCTGACCCTGGCAGACAAAAGAATTTGTTCTTGAGGTGTGAGGACCTGTCAGACTTTTTGCCAGGAACCACAAAGTGGCCGTGCCTGCACCAAAAGGGACAGCACTCATGTCTTCGTGCTGCCAGCTGCCTGCCTGCCATCTCCTGGGCCTCAGACTCTAGTTCCAGCAGGTTGAAGGAGTCAGTTTGAAACTAAACTCCACTTAGTTTCAAATGGCAGAACCCAGGGGAAAGGAGTAGAATTGGGGCTCCCTCCCACTTCCATCAGAAAATTCCAGGGCCCTCTTGCTCCACCCCATCCCTGTGCTGACACCTGCCAGCTGGCCCTTCCCCCACCTGGGCCATGGGGCGGTCTCCGGCACCCTCTTCCCCACTGCTGCCCTGCGTCTAGGTTCACGGCCCTCCCACCCTCTCTCTGAGGCCCCTCTGGCACTCATTCCTTGTGACCCCCTTCCCTGGGCCCCATGGGCCCTTCTCTGAGAGGCCCATAAGCAGTAAGGGTGGGATAGGGCCACCAGGGCTGGCCATCCCCACTCAGTCTCTCTGGCCATTTCCTTCTGGGAGTGCCCTCGGGCGGGCTCTCCACAAGTCTGTCCCTATCCCACAGAGATGCTGAGCTGCAGTGGGGCTGTAGGACAGCTGCTGGGGGGGCCTCTCAGCCTCAGGTCAAAGTGCTTCCCTGACGTTCCTGATTGCAAATTACAAACAGCTCTGACCCCCTTGTCGCAGTTGAAATGGGCGTCCAGAGCGACGGTGCGGGAAGCTGGTGAGTAAGTCAGAGGCTGTCTCAGCTCGGGGGACGGCTGTGCAGCCCAGGAGGGAGGAAATGACGGTGCTGTGTCAGAGCCTCGTAAACAAGCATGACCTCACGCTCGTCCCGCACACACCCCTCTGAGATCAGGCAGACCCCTCCTGTCCCCTGGGCCTGCTGCACATGGGCCCTGACGCCACAGGGCCTCGCTCCTGGGGTTGGGCCTGCAGCTTGCGCAAGGAGCACAGGGACATGGGCGGCTCAAGGAGGACATGCTGGCCCCGCCCCGTGAGCCATGGATGAGAAGTACTGGACGCTTGTGTGCCAGGCCTAGGCGTAGGTACTGGGGACACGGGGTGGCCCTTGCCTCCGGGATCCCTGGTGGGGACACGGTCATGTGAATATTTTATCACAATGCAGAGCAGCATAGCGGGGAACGTCCAAGGCACAGGGCACCCAGAAGAAAGGGAATTATTCTGCCTGTGGGTCAAGGGAAGCTTCTGGAAGGAGAAAATTTGTCCACTCTATCTTGAAGGGGCTTGCCAAAGCAAGATAAGGAAAGGGATTCCAGGCTGGGATGCCAAGAAGGGCTGTCTGGAAAAGGCCAAATTCAAGGGCGAAAGGACTGGGAGCCTGGCCACGCTGACCCATCTGCCCCCAGCTTCCTGTTTCTCCTCCCAGAGGGACCCCAGGAGCCGCACAGATTCAGTAGCTGAGCACTCCACATTCTGGGTCCTCAGTGCGCAAGGGTGACAGGTGAGGCCCCACCCTGCCAGCTTTCGGATGGGGACCCTTCCCCTCCAGGGAGGTCCCTGAGGCCACCTGGCTCTGACAGTGAGGAAGGCTCCTTCCTGCCCACCCCTGGCCCACCTGCCCCCCATGTGTCATTTCCAAGTTTTCGCCACTCTGGCTACAAACCCCAGGCCAGGAGGCAGGCTGCCAACCTCGCCCAGGTTGCCTTGGGGGTTCCATTATCCCCAGCCTGGGCATGAAGGAGAAAGGTGAGGACCCAGCAGCACGGCCCCACTCAGGGCCTCTGCAGTCACCCCCTCCCAGCCTCCATCCATGCTGCACATGTCCACAGCTGGATGGTGGGAGGGTGACTTCCCTTGTGCAGGATCAGGGCACGGTTGGGACTTGGTGGAGGCTTGACTGGAGCTGGGGAGGCTTCGGTGTGACCTGGCTCTTCTGACTCCCATGGGAGAGTCACCATGGTGCCCTGTGCTGAAGAATCAGTAGCCGCTGGGGCTGTGGCCAACTGGGAAGGGAGGTGCTTATCTGCAGGGGTAGCTGCTGCCCAGCACCAGCCACCTGTGGCTTTGTGGAACTACAAGTCACATGTGGCCAGACCACAGAGCCGGCCCCACCCCATCTTTAAAGAGAGGCTGGAAATTCAGATATTAGGTAAATGCCTTCTGATGTTAAAATGTGGCAACCAGTTCAAAATGTGAAAATGCTCCATAAGGGCCAGTTAACACAAGTCTGTGGGTTGGCGTGGCCTCCAGTGGCCATCTGCATCCTCCGCTTTTCACTGAAACATTGCCCCAATTTACAAATGAGGCTACTGAGGCCCAGAGACCCACGGTGACCCCCCACAGGAGGCAGAGCCAGGCGTAGACATCCCCCACTCCCTCTGCCTCAGTTGAGCTGCCCTCTGAGGGCTGGATGGTGGCCACCAACCTGGCTGCTCAGTGAACTGCCACCACTTCTGGGTGAGCCATGCAGAAGACCTCACTGGAGTCCTGCCCCCAGTAAACACCTGGGACACACTTCCAAAGCCCAGGCCCGGGCCTTCGAACAGTTTGCAGGCCCTGGGAACTGATTCCCCTCTTGGGCACAGGAGAACAGACCAATGGGGGCCCAGGGTTCCCCAGGCCCATACACCCTGCGTGCACAGGCTAAGCCCTTCAAGGTGCTCTTCCCCTTACCAAAGCCCCAGCCTCCCTTCCTTGTGGACCCCATCAGAGCTGACATGCCAACAAGCCAGAACCCTCAGCCTGGACCTGTCTCAAGGAGGCTGCCACGATCACCTCTCCAGGTCCCGTCTGCTGTTCCTGACATAGTACGGAGGGGCTCTGGGGGGCTGGAAGGCCAGGATGCCCCAAGCTGAGCTGGGGCAGTCCCCTTGGAGTGAAGGTGCACATCTTGCCACTTCACCAGAGCATAAAAGATGCTCCTCCGCTGCTCCCTCCCTCCCTCCCTTCCTTTTCTCTTTTCTTTTCTTTTCTTTTCTTTCTTTTCGACGGAGTCTTGCTCTGTTACCCAGACTGGAGTGCAGTGGCGCCATCTCGGCTCACTGCAACCTCCGCCTCCTGGGTTCAAGTGATTCTTCTCCCTCAGCCTCCTGAGTAACTGGGATTACAGACACACACCACCATGCCTAGTTAATTTTTGTATTTTCAGTAGAGACGGGTTTTCCCCATGTTGACCTCAGGTGATCTGCCCGCCTCGGCCTCCCAAAGTGCTGGGATTACAGGTGTGAGCCACCCACTCCCAGCCTCACTGAACTATTTCATGCATTCCTAGCAACAGTCCTCTGAGATAAGTCTTATTATTTTTTTGTGTGTTATACAGATGGGCTGAAATTGCCCATGGCAATACTGGGATTCAGAGCAGCACCAACACTAGGAACCAGTCTTATCTGTCCTCCGAGTCCGTGCTCTTAACTGTTATGTGCCCTCCCCTCGTGGCCCTAGGTTCAAGTCGCACCTGTCACTTTTTTTTTTTTTTTTTAGACGGAGTCTCGCTCTGTCGCCCAGGCTGGAGTGCAGTGGCGCGATCTTGGCTCACTGCAAGCTCTGCCTCCCAGGTTCACGCCAATCTCCTGCCTCAGCCTCTCTAAGTAGCTGGGACTACAGGCGCCCGCCACCACGCCCAGCTGATTTTTTTAGTAGAGACAGGGTTTCACCACGTTAGCCAGGATGGTCTCGATCTGACATCGTGGTCCGCCTGCCTTGACCTCCCAAAGTGCTGGGATTATAGGCGTGAGCCACCCTGCCTGGCCACACCTGTCACTTTGTGTTCCCGAGCCTCAGTTTCCGCATCTGTAAATAGGCTACTAATCTTCCTAGCAAGCTTGTTGTGATGCTGTGAGGAAGGACTTAATATAGCATGGGTGGCTGCTTAACCCTTGTGTGATTCCAGGGGGGCCTGGAGCTAAGATTGACCCCTGGACAACCCTGGGTATGTGGCCCTCCAAATTCGATGCTTTTGTGTATGTCCAGGTCCTTGGACATGGCTGAAAGGTATTAGTTTCTCAGCACTTGTCAGGATTGTTTTATGCAAACACCAAGAAAGCAGATGTATCTGGCCTCACCTTGGGGGTCCTGAGTTCTGGCTGCCACAGCAGGGGGTGCCTATGTGCAGAACCTGCTGTAGGAGCCTGGGATCCTGAGGCCTGGTCAGCTTCCCTGGGCAGAGACATTTTTCCTGTGTCCCTCCAGCAATCTGCTGTGGAGAGAAGTGTGTCCTGTGTGACCCCATGGGAGGAAAGGCTTGGGAGCCTGTGCTGGTCTTTCTGGACTTCCCGGCCATACATCTTCGCTGTTGCTTTGACTCTGTATCCTTCTCTGTCATAAAGGTTAGCCATGAATATAACCTGCTACTGAGTCTGGTGAGCTCTTCTAGCGAAACATCAAACTCAAGGGTAATCTTGAGACCCCCAAAACAGAGGCTTGTGGAGGCATTTATAAAGCATCTGCCAGCTGGGTACAGTGGCTCACGCCTGAAATCCTAGCACTTTGGGAGGCTGAGGCAGGCAGATTGCTTGAGTCCAGGAGTTTGAGACCAGCGTGGCCAACATGGCAAAATCCCATCTCTATTTAAAAAAGAAAAGAAAAGAAAAGAAAAGAAAAAGGCCGGGCGCGGTGGCTCACGCCTGTAGTCCTAACACTTTGGGAGGCTGAGGCAAGTGGATCACGAGGTCGGGAGTTCGAGACCAGCCTGGCCAAAATGGTGAAATCTCATCTCTACTAGAAGTACAAAAATTAGCCAGGTGTGGTGGTGTGTGCCTGTAATCCCAGCTACTTGGGAGGCTGAAACAGGAGAATCACTGGAAATGGAGTCAGACCCTGGGAGATGGAGGTTGCACTGAGCCAAGACAGTGCCACTGCACTCCAACCTGGGCAAAAAGAGCACAACTCTGTCAAGAAGAAAGAAAAGAAAAGAGGCCGGGCGTGGTGGCTCACACTTGTAATCCCAGCACTTTGGGAGTCTGAGGCGGGTGGATCATGAGGTCAGCAGTTCGAGACCAGCCTGGCCAAGATGGTGAAACCCCGTCTCTACTAAAAATACAAAAATTTGCCGGGCATGGTGGCGAGTGTCTGTAATCCCAGCTACTCTGGAGAATCGCTTTAACCCAGGAGGCGGAGGTTGCAGTGAGCTGAGATCGTGCCACTGCACTCCAGCCTGGGCAACAAGAGCGAGACTCCATCTAAAAAAAAGAAAGAAAAAGAAAAGAAAAGAAGCGAAGCAGGGCAGGGCGGGGCGGAGCAAGGCGAGGCATTAAAAAAAAAAAAAGAAAAAGAAAGAGAATAAAGCATCTGCCCAAGGCAGGCACACGGGGTGGCCTCAGCCATGGTGTCCAGAATGACCTGTGGGGCTTCAGCCTGTTCCCGCTTTCCCCATTGATCCTGTCCTCTCTTCTGACCAGGGATGGGTTTTGACCTCCACCCTCAGTTCTGCCCTTTGCTTCCCTAACTGCGTTTAGCATTCTTTCCCCATGGCTGCTTCAGAGCTGACCTCCCACCAGAACATCCCTGGTCAGGGCTGGGCCCTGTCCCTCACTGGGGACACAGAGTGAAGAGGCTGACCTTGACCCAGCAGGTGAGGTCGGTCGATGCCCCAGTCCAGCCTACCCCGAGAGTGGGCAGGTGTGCTCCTCAGACGGGCGCGTCCCCGGAAGGCTGCCAGGTCTGACTGGGAACTCCTCCCTTTGCATGTACTGAGGTCAGGCCTTCGGAAGCTGCCGCTCTGGCCAATGCTAAGACAGTGCTTCTCCATCCCGGGAGGTCCGTGTATCTAGGCTAGTCCTATGGGGCCTGAGTGCTGGAAATGGAGTCGGACCCTGGGACGGGGCAGCTTGAAACCTTGGGAAGAAAGGAAGAAGTGTGGGTCAGACTGTAAAAGTCATTGAATAAAGAATGTATGAACACATGTTGCCCCAGCGCCCCCAGCGGAGGACCACCAGGACCATCCCCTCATTGAAGCTTGGGCTGCCACTAGGGAGCGCACCCAGACGGGAAGGACTGAGTTGGGAGAGGCCTCTAGGAGGTGGGCTCATGCTGGGAGAGCCGAAGGAGGGTTTTCAGGAACGCAAGTGGGTTCTGAATTGGGTGCCATCAGGAAGCAGCGGAAGTTTGATGATTCTTCATAACATTTACCTAGGAGATGGGAAGAACAAGAAAGATTAATGTCATCGGGTTAAAAAGCAATTGTGGGCTGGGCGAGGTGGCTCATGCCTGTAATCCCAGCCCTTTGGGAGGCCGAGGCAGGCGGATCACTTGAGGTCAGGAGTTCGAGACCAGCCTGGCCAACATGGTGAAACTCCGTCTCTATTAAAAATACAAAAATTAGCCAGGATTGATGGTACGCACCTGAAGCCCCAGCTACTCAGGAGACTGAGGTAGGATACTCAGGAGACTGAGGTAGGAGAATCGCTTGAGCCCAGGAGGTGGAGGTTGCAGTGAGCCGAGATTGTGACACTGCACTCCAACCTGGGCAACAGAGGGAGACTCCGTCTCAAAAAAAAAAAAAAAAAAAAAAAAAGGCCGGGCACAGTGGCTCATGCCCGTAATCCCAGCACTTTGGGAGGCCTTGGCCAAGGCGGGTGGATCACAAGGTCAGGAGTTCGAGACCGGCCTGGCCAATATGGTGAAACCCCGTCTCTACTAATTATACAAAAATTAGCCAGGCGTGGTGGTGGGTGCCTGTAATCCTGTAATCCCAGCTACTCTGGAGGTTGAGGCAGGAGAATCGCTTGAACTGGGAGGCGGAAGTTGCAGTGAGCCAAGATTGCGACACTGCAGTCCAGCCTGGGCGACAGAGCAAGACTCTGTCTGAACAAAACAAAACAAAACAAAACAACAGCAATTGTGTCCCAGGGGAGCCAGAGAGGGACTCTTCGGAGTTGATGTGGCTATGTGCTTGCCTTGCTCACTTATTGTGATATTCTGCAAAAGCGGTTCATATTCATTTGGGAACATTGTGGCCCCTGTGGCAGCTTCCAGCTGCCAGACCATTTTTCACTTTCTCAATGTGTAATCCAAGTAGCTCCATGTTTTCCTGTTCTCTGGGGTCAGCTTCTCCCCCTTCTTTTCATTTCCAAGTGAAAAATTCCAGAATGGTCCCCAATAGCATATTTGTAAGTATTCCTGGGAAGCACGGACACATTTTGCAACCTCGATGGTCCCAGCGAGTCATGCCTCCCAACATGCACACCCTCGTGTAGTCCTCTCCTCTAGAATATGCGCTGAGCCTGTGTCGCTTGCTTTAACCGACAGAATGAGTCAGAAGTGACACGGGGCCAGTTCCAGTCCTAAGCCTTGAGAAGGCCTGGCAGTTTCCACTTTTGCACCCTTGAGAGCTGTCATGTCAGAAGTAAGATGTAAGAAGTCCGCTCTCTGCTGGAAAGATGACCCAGAAAGGCCACTCGGAGAGGGAAACGTCCTGAGACTATGAGGAGAACCAAATAACTCAACTAACAGCGGGAACCGAGGCTTCCCAAGTCCGACTACAGCTGAGCCACCCCTGGCAATCGGAGCAATCTTAGCCAAAGCACCAAACAGATGAAGACACCGCCCTGGGCATGCCAGCCTCAGCAGACGTCACGTGGAGCAGAGGGGAGCCATCCCACTGGGCCCCGTCTGGACTGCGGACTGTCTCAGTGTTCACTGTCCTTTGATGGAGGTGTTGGCAGCAGTGTGTTGCTGTATCTTGACATTCTCTTAACTCTATCATAAGAAATGGTGGAAATGCAATACGATGCAGCTGGCATTTGGCCTCTGCACAATAAGGAGCAGTGTTTTTTTGGTTTTGTTTTGTTTTGTTTTTTGAGATGGAGTCTCGTTCTGTCGCCCAGGCTGGAGTTCAATGGCGCGATCTCGGCTCACTGTAACCTCTGCCTCCCAGGTCCAAGCAATTCTCCTGCCTCAGCCTCCTGAGTAGCTGGGATTACAGGTATCCACCACCATGCCCAGCTAATTTTTGTATTTTTAGTAGAGAGAGGGTTTCACCACGTTGGCCAGGCTGGTCTCGAACTCCTGACCTCAGGTAATGCACCTGCCTCGGCCTCCCAGAATGCTGGGATTACAGGCATGAGCCACCGTGCCCGGCCCGGAGTACTGTGTTTTATGACAAACAGAGAGTGCCTGCCTGAATTCAGTTCAGCATGATCAACCTCCACTGGCAGCTGCCCCGCAGGAATGAGGATCGTAGCTGCCCAGCTTCCAGCTTGTCAAGGGAGGCCAGCAATCTCGGTGTGCATGTGATTCTCCCAAGTTCTAAATGCTGGTGCTAAATGTTTGGAAACAGTGTGTAGGCCATCTCATGTCCAAGGAGAGGAAATGCAGCAAGCCCACCTGCAGGTTGATTGTGGCTTGTGATTGATCACTTCGTCCCCTCTCATCTAGAGCACATCTTCTCAACACGTAATATTTAAAAGTATTTTCATTTCAGAAAAAAACACACAAGCTTTTCATACTCCCTGAGGTCTTCTTAGCTATCTACTGCTGTGTAACAGATGATCCCAAGGCTTGGTGGCTCGACTGGGGAGGGGTCTACTTCCAAGCTCGCTCACATGGTTGTTGGCAAAACTTGCAGGCCATCAGACCGAGAAGCTCAGTTCCTTGCTGGTTGTTGGCCACAGGCCACGCTCAATTTCTTAGCCCATCGGCCTCTCTGTAGGGTAGCTCACAGCACGGCTGCTGGCTTCATCTGAGTGAGCCAGCGACAGTGGGTAAGAGAGGAAGCCTGCAAGTGAGGTGGCTCCCGCTGCCTTTACAGCCTCATCTCAGAAGCGACACCCATGGCTTTTTGCCTTGTTCTTTTGTTGTTGTTGTTGTTTTTAATTTTGAGACAGTCTCGCTCTGTGCAGTGGAGTGCAGTGGCGCGATCTCAGCTCACTGCAAGCTCCACCTCCCAGGTTCACACCATTCTCCTGCATCAGCCTCCCGAGTAGCTGGGACTAGAGGTGCCCGCCACCACGCCCGGCTAATTTTCTTTTTGTATTTTTAGTGGAGATGGGGTTTCACCGTGTTAGCCAGGATGGTCTCGATCTCCTGACCTCATGATCTGCCCGCCTCAGCCTCCCAAAGTGCTGGGATTACAGGCGTGAGCCACCGCGCCTGGCCAAATTTCCTTCATTTTTAAGGCTGAATGATACTCGATCGTGGTTCTGTGCCACCTTTTGTTGATTCGTTCACCTGTGGACAGACTTGTGGGCTGCTTCCACCTTTTGGCTATTGTGAATAATGCTGCTGTGAATGCAGGCTTACAAATATCTCTTTTGGGTCCTGCTTTTAATGCTTTTGCTATATACCCAGAAGTGGAATTTCTGAATCATATGGTAATTCTATTTTTAGTTTTTTGAGGAATCAAAACCACACAGTGGCTGCACCACTGTACCTTCCCACCAACAGTGCACACGGTTCCAGTTGCTCTGTGTCCTCACCAGCACTTGGTATTTTCTTTGCTATTGCTGGTGCTCATCCTAGTGGATGTGAGGTGGTACCTTATTGTGGTTTTGATTTGCATTTTGATATGGCTCGAATGCTTTATCCTCTCCAAATCTCATGTTGAAATGTGACCTCCAGTGTGGGAGAAGGGGTCTAGTGAGAGGTGCTTGGATCATGTGAGAAGGGGTCTAGTGAGAGGTGGACGGATCCCTCATGGATGGCATGGTGCTGTCCTCAAGGTAATCAGTGAGCTCTCACTCCGTGAGTTCATACAAGATCTGGTTGTTTAAAAGAGCCCAGGTGCAGTGGCTCACGCCTGTAATCCCCGCACTTTGTGAGGCCGAGGTGGGTGGATCACCTGAGGTCAGGAGTTTGAGATCAGCCTGGTCAACATGGTGAAACCCCATCTCTACTGAAAATAAAAAAATAATAAAAAAAAAATTAGCCAGGCGCGGTGGCAGGCACCTGTAATCCCAGCTACTCGGGAAGCTGAGGCAGGAGAATGAATCACTTGAACTTGGGAGGTGGACGTTGCAGTGAACCAGGATTGTGCCACTGCACTCCAGCCTGGGCAAAAAGAGTGAAACTTCACCTCAATAAAATACAATAAAATAAAGAGCCTGGCATTGCCTCCCTCTCACTCTCGCTTCCTCTCTTGCATGCGACACACCCTTGCCTTACTTTTCCACCAGAATTGTAAGCTTACTGAGGCCTCACGAGGCAGATGCCAGTGCCATGCTTCCTGTACAGCCTGCAGAACTGTGAGGCAAATGAACGTCTGTTCATTATAAATTATCCAGCGTCAGTTACTTCTTTATGGAAATGCAAATTAGGACTAACACACGTTCCCCAGTGAGTAGTGATGCTGAGCGTCCTCATGTGATTGTTCACCACCTGCATATCTTCTTCGGAAAAATGTCCTTTGTTCATTTTTTTTTTTTTCTTGTCGTCAGGCTGGAGTGCAGTGGCGCAATCTTGGCTCACTGCAACCCCCGCCTCCCGGGTGCAAGCGATTCTCCTGCCTCAGCCTCCCGAGTAGCTGGGATTACAGGTGTGTGCCACCACTCCCGGCTAATTTTTGTATTTTTGGTAGAGACGGGGTTTCACCATATTGGCCAGGCTGGTCTTGAATTCCTGACCTCAGGTGATCCGCCCGCCTCGGCCTCCCAAAGCGTAAAACAAAAACCGCACCCGGCCTGTGTATGAGTTTTATCATCGGCTTCTGTAAGCTGTGAAAATAGATATTCCTCTAAGGGTCTCGAGCACATTATGGCAGGTCTTGGATGTGTCCAGAGTCTGTGTTATGAAAACAATTCTTGAATATTCTCACTAAATTAGATTTTGATGGATACCAGCGTCTGGAAGTTACTTGGAAATAATTTAAATAAAGCCAAAATTGCTCTGGGCCGTTTTGCCAGCCTGACCCTGCAGAGGTGCTCAGTGTGTGTCTGCTGGCCGTGGTGGGGCTATGGGGGAGGTCAGAAGTGTCACCTGGGGACTAGTGGTCAGTGTTATTTCTGCTCACCCAGTAGCCATTCCCCTCTCTGGGAAAGGCGCCCTGATTTTCCCGCAGGGGAGCAGCCTTCCCTCACGGGCAGCTCATGCAGTCGCATGGGGCTGAGCCACGCCCTGGGGTGAGCATGAAGCCCAGGCCTGGTCAGTAAGAGCAGGGACCACAGCAAGATACAACACGAGGGGTTTCCTAAGCCACATGACTCTCCCCGAGCCAGCTCTGGCCCACGGAATATGGGCAGAAGTGACTCGTGCCATTTCCGGCCTGCCCCTCGCGATATCTCCCAGGTGTGACGTTGTCTCCTTTGCCTTTCTGGGATGAACTTGAGACCTGGCACTGAAGATGTTAGGGTCACAAAATGGGGGGGGGACCCAGACATGTTAGTGACTACTTGGAGGGCTCCCATCCTCCTGACACTGGACTGTGACGCGAGCTGTAACGTTTTATAATGTTAAGTCACTGAGATCCCAGGATTTATGTGTTGCCACAGCAAAGTCTAGCCTATGCTGACAAATATATGACCCAAACCCAAGCCAGACTAATTAGAGTGGGGCCCTAAGGACTTGGGCATGGAAAGCTTCTCTCTTTTCCCGGAAGTCGCTAAGCCATTAGGATATAAACCTGGAGTGCCAGGGCCGTCATTTATGCACATGTATTTCATTTATTATACGAGAATTTACTGAACCCTTTCTATGCTCCTGGCAGTGGCCTGGACTCACAGGAGTCGGTCTGAGGATGAGGCTAACACAGAAGAAAGCCAAATCGAGAAGCAGAGCCTGGCTTTAGACCCCTGGATCCAACCACACCTGGAACCATCTGCATTCTTTCTTGTAAACCGTTTTGAGACTTGCATGCTACAAGTCAAAACTAATTGAAGGATAAAAACCGTTATCAAAAGCAAGGTCATAGGCCTTGTGTCATCCAGAGGGGCTCGTTAGAGGCAGGATATAGATACTGGCTCAGACAGAACCTTCCAGAACAGAGCAAGTGAATGCAATGGTGTACAGGACTAGGCATGCCCTGCCTCACTGGGATTCAGCTGCGATGGTGCCTGTACCTTTACCAAGGGCAGCGGAGGGAAGCGCAGCCCTGGCACCCAACCTAGCACTGAGGTTTGCCCTGATACCCAGGCTTGTCTGTGGGCACTCAGGCCAACCCTGTGTTCTGACTGCTCAGGTCGGCTCCACGAGCACCAACCACACACCTGACCCCAGGCTTTGCAGGCATGACAAAAAACAAGTCAAAATTAGGAGACAAATGAAAGTCAATTCAGTTGTGTTCAGCACAAGTTTACGGAGCTTCTGCTGTGTTCCATTTTCAGTGCTCCTTTGGAAAACCATCTCCAACACTTTTTATGTGTCAAAAACTTTTTTCTCCCTCCCTCCATTCCTCCCTCTCTTCCTTCCTTCCTTTCTGCTGCTCGACAGTAGCTGAATATAACGTCAACAATGCCTGTGCTGGGCAGTGATCATGGAAGGATCAGTGGGACCTAGGGCTTCAGATTCACAGAGAGTGTGCTGTCATTTACCTGTTTACAAAATATGGATATACAGGGTCTCGCTCTGTTGCCCAGTGGAACGATAATGGCTCGCTGCAGCCTGGAACTCCTGGGCTCAGGTGATTCTCCTGCTTTTTTAACCTCCCAAACGTAGCCGGCACCACAGGCATGCACCACCACGCCTGGCTGATTTTTATATTTTTTGTAGATACGGGATTTTGCCATGTTGCCCAGGCTGGTCTCAAACTCCTGGGCTCAAGCAATCCTCCCACCTCAGCCTCCCAAAATGCTGAGATTATAGGTGTGAGCTATGGTACCCTGCCTTACAAAATATTTTTAGCTCTTCATCTTCTGAGCATATGATCGGCTCACACTTCCCAGCCGCCGTGTCTGGGTGGGGTTGGACGACTAATGAGTCAGAGAAATGAGCTGAAGCATTTAATTGCTTATGCAAGATCTGCCAAAGCTCTCGGTTTCCCTCTGCCATGGTGACGATTGAAATGACTGTTGAAATGGTGGCTGCTTTTTTAGCCTGAGTCCTGGAGAAATGAGACATGGAGCAGAAGCCATGGATAACCTATCGTAAACATGTGACATGAGGAAGAAGTCAAGCTTTGCTGCTCTACCTCATGAAGTGTTGAGGGTTCTCTGTCATTGAAGCAATGGCTTCACTTATCCTGAGTGATGCACAAATTTGCCAAAGGATGTAACACTGAGTAACACGCACAACAGAGAGGCTTCCACGGCACAGCTACGCAGGTCTCGCAAGGGTCTCTGCTCAAAGGACGCCGTGCTCCTCCTTGGTTGAGGTCTTGGTTCCTGCTAAGGCCCCTGGCTTTACACTTCTGCCCTCCCGCCTCCGATGGAAACAACTTTTCATCAGTCTGTCTGGGGTCCGACTAGGTGGCAACGACTTTTCGTCAGTCTGTCGGGGTCCGACTAGGTGGCAACGACTTTTTGTCAGTCTGTCGGGGTCCGACTTCTGGACCGAGCTGGCCTGGGCAGGATGCCCTACCCAACGGTCCTGCCTCTCTGAAGCTGTGTTAGCTTCCTGTTGTTGCTTTAACAAACTGCCACAAACTTGGTGGCTTAAAACAACTGACATTTATTCTCTCACAATTCTGAAGGCCACAAGTCCAAAATCAACGAGCTTCAGCAAGATGCCTCAAGGTTCTAGAGAATAATCCATTCTTTGCCTCTTCTTTTTTTTTTTGAGATGGAGTCTCACTCTGTTGCCCAGGCTGGAGTACAGTGGCACAATCTCAGCTCACTGCAACCTCCGTCTCCTGGGTTCACGTGATTCTCCTGCCTCAGCCTCCTGAGTAGTTGGGAATACAGGCACGTGCCACCGCGCCCAGCTAATTTTTGTATTTGTAGTACAGACAGGGTTTCACCACATTGGCCAGGCTGATCTTGAACTTCAGACCCACCTCGGCTTCCCAAAGTGTTGGGATTACAGGCGTGAGCCCCCACGCCCTGCCTGCAAAGACGCTTTTTCTAAATAACATTCACAGGTCTCAGGGATTAGGACATGGACACATCTTTTCAGAAGCTACCACTCAGCCAACATATGTGTCCAACTAATGAGGTGGAGGTATGGAACCCTTTGTAAGAGCCCATGGCAATGACTAATGCATTCAGTTTTCATATTTCTATGTTAATGGAATATTTAGGCAATATAAAATGAAAAGTAAAATAAAGCCTCAAGTCCCCATTGCTTTGTTGAGTAGGGGCCAGCATCTGTGCTGGTTCTCTTCCTTCTGCCTGAGCTGATAAGATGTCAAAGGCTGGGATGGGAATGTTCACACCATTTGGGTGCTGGCTTTTCCCTCTAAGAGTAATTCCTGGGAACTCTCCATCTGTCCAAATGTCTGCAACTTAGGTCTTAGAAATTTTTCTGACCACTGAATGTGGGTTCACCACTCCTAAGTGTTATTTTATGACTGTTTAATGATTTTTTCAGAGACTTCTTCTTGGTTTGGATCCATTGCTGGTGAGGTGGTGTGATCTTTTAGGGGTGTTAAAGAAACTTGCTTTGTCATATTAACATTTCTAACTCCTTCTCATTTGGGTAGACGATGTCAGAGGGAAGATCTGGGGCTCAAGGGCTGCTGTTCGGATTCTTTTGTCCCATGGGGTGCTCCCTTGATGTAGTGCTCTGCCCCTTCCCCTAGGGAAGGCAAATACTAAAAGGCAAAAAATGGTTTGAAGAGATAAACCAAGTGTCAGACCCACACTCAGAGGTGGCAGGGATGTTGAAATGATGACTGTGAATTTTAAACAATTATGATTAAATGCTAAGAGCTGTTGGCCAGGAGCGGTGGCTCACACCTGTAATCCCAGCACTTTGGGAGGCCAAGGGAGTGGGGGGCGGATCACCTGAGGTCAGGAGTTTGAGATAAGCCCGACCAACATGGCAAAACCCCATCTCTACTAAACATGCAAAACATTTAGCTAGGTGTGGTGGCGTAAGCCTGTAATCCGAGCTACTCAGGAGGCTGAGGCACGAGAATCGCTTGAACCCGGGAGGCAGAGGTTGCAGTGAGCCGAGATCGTGCCACTGCACTCCAGCCTGGGTGACAGGGCGAAATTCTGTCTCAAAAAAAAATAAATAAAAATTGCTGAGAACTCTAATGGGAAAAGTAGACTGCACACAAGAAGAGATGGGCAATGTAAACAGAAAGATGGAAATTCTAATAATAAAAGGAATGTTAGAGATGGAAACTACTGTAAAGGGAATGAGGAACGCCTTTGATGGGACCATTAGTAGATTACACATAACTGAGGGAAAAAAATCTCTGAGCTTGTAGATACGTCAATAAAAACTTTCCAAACAGAAATGCAAGGAGAAAAGAGAACACACACACACACACACACACACACACACACAAAATGGGGCCAGGTGAGGTGGCTCATGCCTGTAATCCCAGCACTTTGGGAGGCCGAGGCAGGCGGATCACAAGGTCAAGAGATCGAGACCACCCTGGCCAACACAGTGAAACCCCGTTTCTACCAAAAATACAAAAATTAGCCAGACGTGGTGGTGCACGCCTGTAGTCCCAGCTACTCGGGAGGCTGAGGCAGGAGAATCACTTGAACCCAGGAGGTGGAGGTTGCAGTGAGCCGAGATCGCGCCACTGCACTCCAGTCTGGGCAACAGAGTGAGACTCCGAGACTCATCTCAAAAAAAAAAAAAAAAAAGAAAAAGGAACATAATATCCCAAAACTGCGAAATAACTACAAAATTTGTAACATATGCATAAAAGGAACACCAGAAAGGGAAGAAATAAAGAAACAAATATTTGAAGCAATCATAACTGAGCATTTTCCCCAATTAACGTCAGACACCAAACCACAGGCAAAGAAACTCAGGGAACAGCAATCAGGATAAATCCCTCCAAAACCAAAAAGATGACCCCTCAGCATATCATATTCAAACTGCAGAAATCAAAGATAACAACACAATCCTGAAAGAAACCAGAGGGGGAAAATATCTTATCTACAAAGAAGCAAAGATAAGAATTACATCTGACATCTCAGAAACCATGAAAGCAAAAAGGGTGAAGTGAAATATTTTAAGTGTTAAGGGAAAAAAACCCACCAACTTACAACTCCCCAACTTACAATTCCATATTCTGTGAAACCATCAAAAGTAAAGGAGAAAGAAAGACTCTCAGACAAACAAAAATTGAGAGAGTTTGGCAACAGTAGACCTATCTTGCAAGAAATGTTAAAGAAGTTTTTCAGAGAGAAGATAAAACAAAATCAATCTACATAAAAAGGGAAGTGTAATATAGAAGAAATAAGTGCGGGTAAAAGAAAAACTTTTATTTGTCTTATTCTTAATTGATCTAACAGATAACTGTTCAAATAATCACAGCAACAATGTATTCAACGATTATAGCATATGTATAAATGAAATGAATTACAGCAATGATACAAGACTCAGGAGGGAGGACTTAGGAATACTGTGTTGTTATAAGGTACTTGCACTGCCTGTGAAATGGTATAGAGCTATTCTGAAAGTGAATTTGGATGAGCTGTAAATGTGTTTTGCAAACTCTAGGATGACCACTAAAACAAAGTTTTTGAAAAAGTGTAATTGAGTAGACTGGGCATGGTGGCTCACGCCTGCAATCCCAGAATTTTGGGAGGCTGAGGCAGGTGGATTGCTTGAGCTCAGGAGTTCAAGACCAGCCTGGGCAACATGGCAAAACCTCGTCTCTGCCAAAAATACGAAAATTAGCCTGGCATGGTGGCCCACACCTGTGGTCTCTGCTACTCAGGAGGCTGAGGTAGGAGGATTGCTGGAGCCCAGGAGGTCGAGGCTGCAATGAGCTATGATCACGCCACTGCACACCAGCCTGGGTGACAGAGCAAGACCCTGTCTAAAAAAAAAAAAAAAAAAAAAGTATAATTGATATCCTAAGAAAGAAGGAAAAATGGGATCATATAAAATCCTCAGTAAAAAACACAAACAGCAGAAAAAGAGTAGAAGAAAAGAGGAACAAATAACAAGAGGCACTAATAGAAAACAGTAACAAATGTGGTAGATATTAATTCAATTACATAATCACTTTAAACATCAATGGTCTTACTATACCAATTAAAAGACAGAGATTGGGCCAGGTGCGGTGGCTCACACCTGTAATCCCAGCACTTTGGGAGGCTGAGGCAGGTGGATCACGAGGTCAGGAGATGGAGACCATCCTGGCTAACGCGGTGAAACTCCATCTCTACTAAAAATACAAAAAAATTAGCCAGGCGTGGTGGTGGGCGCCTGTAGTCCCAGCTACTGGGGAGGCTGAGGCAGGAGAATGGTGTGAACCCGGGAGTCGGAGCTTGCAGTGAGCTGAGATCGCGCCACTGCACTCCAGCCTGGGAGACAGAGCAAGACTCCATCTCAAAAAAAAAAAAAAAAAAAAAAAAAAGACAGAGGTTGTCAGAGTGGATCAAGAAACAGACCGAACTATATGTTGTCTACAATAAATCTGATTTAAATATATAGACACATGTAGATTAAACATAATGAAATGGAGAAAAATATACCATGCTAACTAATCAAAAGAAAGCCAGATGCTGTTATCAAATGCATTCTTATCTAAGGGACTTAAAAAAGAAAAAAGATAGGAAATAGTAGTTGGCATGGAGTAGTGATAATGATAATGAGGAGTGGTATGGAGAAAAGGGAACCCTTGTACATTGTTGGTGGGAATGCAAATGAGTATAACCATCAGAAAACAGTATGGACTTAAAAAATTTAAAATAGAACTATTATATGACCCAGCAATCCCATTTCTACATATATATCCAAAGTACATGAAGTCAGTATCTTGAAGAGCTACCTACACTGTCACACTCATTGCAGCATTATTCACAAAAGCCAAGATACAGAAAGAAACTAAGTGCCACTAATGGATGAATGAATGTGAAATATATGAATTCTATAAAGAAAATATGGCACATACACACATATACACACATACACACACATATACACACATATACACACATATACATGCATATACACACATATACACGCACATACACGCACATACACACATACACACGCATATACACGCACATACACGCACATACACGCATATACACGCATATACACGCACATACACGCACATACACGCACATACACACATACACGCATACACGCATATACACGCATATACACGCATATACACACATATACACGCATGCAGTGGAATATTAATCAGCCATAAAGAGGAAAGAAATCCTGTCATTTGCAACAATGTGAATGAACCTGGAGGGCATTGTGCTAAGTGAAATAAGCCAGACACAGAAAGACAAATATTGTGGCCGGCGCAGTGGCTCACACCTGTAATCCCAGCACTTTGGGAGGCCGAGGCGGGTGGATCACAAGGTCAAGAGATTGAGACCAGCCTGGCCAACATGGTGAAACCCTGTCTCTACAAAAAAATACAAAAATTAGCCGGGTGCAGTGGCGTGCACCTGTAGTCTCAGCTACTCGGAAGGCTGAGGCAGGAGAATTGCTTGAACCCGGGAGGCGGAGGTTGCAGTGAGCCAAGATCACACCATTGCACTCCAGCCTGGCAACAGAGCAAGACTCTTTCTCAAAAATAAATAAATAAATAAATAAAAATTAATAAAAAAGAGAGAGAGAGAAAGAAAGAAAAAAAAAGGAAGACAAATATTGCCAAATATTGCATGATTTCACCCATATGTGGAATCTTAAAAAGTCAAACTCAGAGAAGCAGAGAGTAGAACAGTGGTTGCCAGGGGCTGGGAGCAGGGTAAGTGGGGAAAACATCAAGGGCATAAACTTTCAGTCATAAGATGAGTAAGTTCTGAGACTCTAGGGTTCAACATAATCGCTGTAGTTAATAATACTGTATCGTATACTTGAAATTTGCTCAAAGAGTAGATCTTAAGTGTTCTTGACACACACACACACACACACTCACAAAATAGTAACTATGTGAGGTGATGGATGTGTTAATTAACTTGATTATGGTAATCATTTCACAATCCTTACATATATCAAATCATTACACAGTATGTTTTAAGTGTATACAATCTTCATTTGTCAATTATACGTCAATAAAGCTGGGTGGAGGAGAGACGTGGAGCGGCTATACTAACTTCAGACAGAACCAACTCCAGAGCAAAAAAAACGATCAGGGATAAATGGGGCCATTCTATAATGATAGTGAAGCCAGTTCAGAAGACACAGCAGCACTTAACGTGTAACAACAATGCATAGATAAATTACTATTGTAGCTGGAGACTTCAGCACCCCTCTGTCAGAAATAGATCCAGCAGGCAGACAATGATTAAGGACGCAGTGGAACTCAACAGCACCATCAAACAGCTGTATGTAATTAACATCTATAGACAACTTTAGCCAACAATAGCAGAATATTCTTCCCAAGTTCACGTGGAACATTCATTAAATAGACTATATTTTGGGCCATAAAACATACCTTAACACACATAAAAGAACAGAAATCATGCAATGTATGCTCCCGGACCACAATGTAATTTATTTTTTTTTTTTTTGAGTCGGAGTCTCGCTCTGTCGCCCACGCTGGAGTGCAGTGGTGTGATCTCGGCTCACTGCAACCTCTGCCTCCTGGGTTCAAGCCATTATCCTGCCTCAGCCTCCCGAGTAGCTGGGATTACGGGCACACACCACCATGCCCAGCTAATTTTTGTATTTTTATTAGAGACGGGGTTTCACCATGTTGGCCTGATGGTCTCCCTCTCTTGACCTTGTGATCCCCCCACCTCAACCTCCCAAAGTGCTGGGATTACAGGTGTGAGCCACCATGCCCGGCCCACGATGTAATTAAGCTAGAAACCAATAACAGATAGATAGCCAGAAAATCCCACAATATATGGAGATTAACTGACTTCTAAATAATACATGGGTCAAAATAGGAATCTCAAGAGAAATTTAGGAATATTTTGAATTAAATGAAACTAAAATATACAATTTAACACTTGTGAGATGCAGTGAAAGCAGTACTTAGAGGGAAATTTATGGTATGCTATGCAAATGTTAGGAAGAAGGAAGATATGAAATCAATAATCTAAGCTTCTACCACAGGAAAATAGAAAAAGAGAAGCAAATGAAATTCAAGGTAAACAGAAGAAAAGAAATAATAAGAATTAGAGCAGAAATCAATGAAACTGAAAACGAGAAATCTGCCAGGTATGGTGGCTCAACCCAGCACTTTGGGAGGCTAAGTCGGGAGGATGGCTTGAGCTCAGAAGTTTGAGAGCAGCCTAGGAAACATGGCAAAACCTCGTCTCTACCAAAAATACAAAAATTAGCCTGTCATGGTGGTGTGTGCCTACAGTCCCAGCTACTCAGGAAGCTGAGGTGGGAGGATGCTTTGCACCTGGGAAGCGGAGGTTGCAATGAACCAAGATCACAGCACTGCACTCCAGCCTGCATGATAGAGCCAGACCTTGTCTAGAAAATGAGCTGGTTCTTTGAGGAGATCAGTAAAATTTATTCATATCTTGCCATGCTATTAAGGAAAAAAGAAAAAAGACACAAATTACTAATATTAGAAATGAAAGAGTGGCTGGGCATGCTTGCTCACAATTGTAATCCCAGCACTTCGGGAGGCCTAGGTCGGGGGATCACCTGAGGTCAGGAGTTTGAGACTAGCCTGGCCGACATGGTGAAACTCTGTCTCTACAAAAAATACAAAAATTAGCTGCATGTGGTGGCGTGTGCCTGTTAATCCCAGCTACTCAGGAGGCTGAGTCAGGAGAATGGCTTGAACCTGGGAGGCGGAAGTTGCAGTGAGCCGAGATCACACCATTGCATTCCAGAAATGAAAGAGGGACATCACTGTAGGCCCCACAGACATTAAAAGGATAATACAGGAATACTATAGACAATTCTATGCCCACAAATAACCCAGATGACGTGGACCAATTCCTTGAAAGACACAATCTGCCAAAACTTACACAAGAAAAAACAGACTATCTGAATAGTCCTATATCAGTTAAAGAAATTGATTCACGCTTGAACCTGGGAGGCGGAGGTTGCAGTGGGCCAAGATTGCATCACTGTACTCCAGCCTGGGTGACAGAACAAGACTCTGACTCAAAAATAAAGAAAAAAATAAAAGAAAGGACCATGCTAGATGGTGAATTCTACCAAACATTTAGAGAAGAAATTAAAATTCTCTCCAATCTCTTCCAGAAGTTAGAAGCAGAGGGAATACTTCTGAACTCACTCTGTGAGACCAGTATTACCCTAATCCCAAAAGCAGACAAAGGCATTACAAGAAAATAAAATGGCAGACCAATATCTCTCATAAACATGTATGAAAAAATCCTCAACAAAATACTAGCAAATAGAATCCTACAATGTATAAAAAAAATTTATACACACTGACCAAGTATGTGAGACTAATTGAATATTCAAAAACCAATTAATGTAATGTAACTCATTACATCAACAGACAAAAGAAGAAAAATCATATGGTCATCTTAGTAACTGCAATAAAAAGCATCTTCCTCAACTTGATGAAGAACATCTACCAAAAACCTGAAGCTAACATCATCCTTATGGTAAGAAGCTACAAGTTTTCTCATTAAGATCAGGAACAAGGGCTGGGCACGTGGCTTATGCTTATAACCCCAACACTTTGGGAAGCCAAGGTGGGAGGATCACCTGAAGCCAGGAGTTTGAGACCAGCCTGGCCAACATGAGGAAAACCCGTCTCTACTAAAAAAACAAAAATTGGTCAGGCGAGGTGGTGCACACCTGTAATCCCAGCTACTCAGGAGGCTGAGGCATGAGGATCATTTGAACCCAGGAGGCGGAGGTTGCAGTGAGCCAAGTTCATGCCACTGCACTGCTGCCTGGGCAACAAAGTGAGACTGTGTCTCAAAAAAAAAAAAAAAAAAGATTGGGAACAAGGCAAAGATGTCCCCTCACCTTTTCTTTTCAGTATCATACTGGAAGTTCTTGTTAATGCAATAAGACAATAATAGGAACTAAAAGGAATACAGATTGGGAAGGAAGATAAAACTATCTTTGTTCACAGATGACATGATTTTCTATGTATAAAGTCTAAAAGAACAAACAACAAAAAAACCTCCTGGAAATTGTAAGTGATTATAGCAAGGCTTCAGGATACAAGGTAAATATACAAAAGTTAATTCCTTCCTTATATATGAGCAATGAACAAGTGGAATTTGAAAGGAAAAACATACTATTTTAATTAGCACCCAAAAGAATGTAATACTTAGATATAAATCTAATAAAACATGTACAGGATCTATATGAGGAAAACTGCAAAACTCTAAGGAAAGAAATAAAAGAACTAAATAAATGGAGAGATATTCCATGTTCATGGATAGAAAGATTCAATATTGTCAAGATGTCAGGTGTCTTAGTCTGTTCAGGCTCTACTATAACAAAATACCTTAAACTGGATATTTTATAAATAGCAGAATTTATTGCTGACAGTTCTGGAGATTGGGAAATCCAAGATTGAGGCGCCAGCAGATTTGGTGTTTGGTGAGGGCCTGTTCTTCACAGATGGCACCTTCTCTTCCTATACCCTCCCATGGCAGAATGGGCACACAAGCCTTATAAAAAGAGTTACAACCTCTTTTATAAGGATGTTAATCCCATTCATAAGGGCAGAGCCCTCGTGACTTAATCACCTTCCAAAGGCCACACATTTTAGTATGATTGCATTGAGGATTAGGTGTCAATACATGAATTCTGTGGGGACACAAACATTTAAACCATAACATCAGTTCTTCTCAACTTGAGCTATAGGTTAAACGCAATCATAATGAAATTCCCAGCAGGTTATTTTGTGAATAGCTATGAATTGATTCTAAAGTTTATATAGAGAGGCAAGAAGACCCAGAGCCATCAACACAATATTGAAGGAGGAGAATAAAGTTGGAGGACTGACACTACTTGATTTCAGGATTACTTTAAAGCTACAGCCATCAAGACAGTGTGGTGTTGATGACAGAACAGACAAATAGATGAATGGAACGGAGTCGAGAGCCCAGACACAAATAGACCCACACAAATATAGTCAACTAATATTTGACAAAGGAGCAAAGGCAATCCTATGATCCCATGGAGCACAGATAGCCTTCATCAAATGGTGATGGCATCTGTGTTAGTTCGTTCTCACACTGCTGATAAAGACATACATGAGACTGGGTAATTTATAAAGGAAAGAGGTTTAATTGACCCACAGTTCAGCATGGCTGGGTATAGCCTTCATCAAATGGTGATGGCATCTATGTTAGTTCGTGCTCACACTGCTGACAGACATACATGAGACTGGGTAATTTATAAAGGAAAGAGATTTAATTGACTCACAGTTCAGCATGGCTGGGGAGGCCTCAGGAAACGTACAATCATGGTGGAAGAGGAAGCAAACACGTCCTTCTTTACATGACAGCAGCAAGGAGAAGTGCTAAGCAAAAGGGGAAAGGCTCCTTATAAAGCCATTAGATCTGTGAGAACTCACTCATTATCATGAGAACAGCATGAGAGTAACCACCCCTATTATTAAATTACCTCCTACCGGGTCCCCGCTATAACACATAGGGATTATGAGAAGTACAATTCAAGATGAGATCTGGGTGGGACACAGCTAAACCATATCAGCATCTATGTTGCTGGGGTGGGAATAATCTAGAGACAATTCTTACATCCCTCACAGAAATTAACTCAAAATAGGTCACAGTCCTAAATAATATGCAAAACTATAAAACTCCTAGAAGATAACATAGGAAAAAACCTAGATGATTTTTTAGATGCAATACAAAAGGCATGATCTGTGAAGGAAAAAATTGGTGAGCTGGACCTCATTAAAAATAAAAACACTGCACTCCAGCCTGGGTGACAGAGTGAGACTCTGTCTCAAAAAAACAAAACAAAAAAACAAAACAAAAAAAACGTGTTCTGAAAAACACAGTGTCAAAAGAATGAGAAGACAACCCATAGACTGGAAGAAAACATTTGCAAAAGAAATACGTGATAAAGGACTGTTATCCAAAATGCAACAAAAAAACTCTGTAAGAAGGCCGGGCGTGGTGGCTCATGCCTGTAATCCCAGCACTTTGGGAGGCCGAGGCGGGCGGATCACGAAGTCAGGAGATTGAGACCATCCTGGCTAACACGGTGAAACCCCGTCTCTACTAAAAATACAAAAAGTTAGCCGGGCGTGGCGGCGGGTGCCTGTAGTCTCAGCTACTCGGGAGGCTGAGGCAGGAGAATGGCGTGAACCTCCGGGGGCGGAGCCTGCAGTGAGCGGAGATCGCGCCACTGCACTCCAGCCTGGGTGACAGCGAGACTCTGTCTCAAAAAAAAAAAATAAAATAAAAAATAAAAAATAAAAACTCTGTAAGAAAAACAACAACCCAATTTAAAAAATGGGCAAAACCGGGCCTGGTGGCTCACGCCTGTAATCCCAGCACTTTATGAGGCCGAGGTGGGCGGATCACAAGGTCAGGAGATCGAGACCATCCTGGTAACACGGTGAAACCCCATCTCTACTAAAAATACAAAAAATTAGCCAGGCATGGTGGCAGGCGCCTGTAGTCCCAGCTACTCAGGCGGCTGAGGCAGGAGAATGGCTTGAACCCGGGAGGCAGAGGTTGCAGTGAGCTGAGATCGTGCCACTGCACTCCAGCCTGGGTGACAGAGCGAGACTCCGCCTCAAAAAAAAGAAAAGAAAAGAAAAGAAAAGAAAAGAAAAGAAAAAGATGTTAATAGTAGAGGGGCTGTGCAGAGGGGTGGGTGGCAATGGTGCAGGGGATATATAGGAATTCTCTGTACTTTCCATTCAATTTTGCTGTGAGCCTAAAGCTTCTCTTAAAAAATAGTCTATTTTTAGCTGGGTGTCGTGCCGTGGCTCATGCCTGTAATCCTAGCACTTTGGGAAGCCGAGGCAGGCAGATCACCTGAGGTTAAAGAGTTCAAGATTAGCTTGGCCAACACAGTGAAACCCCATCGCTACTAAAATACAAAAATTAGCTGGGCATGATGGTGGGTGCCTGTAATCCCAGCTACTCAGGAGGCTGAGACAGGAGAATCACCTGAATCCTGGAGACAGTGGTTGCAGTGAGCCGAGATCATGCCACTGTACTCCAGCCTGGGGGGCTGAGCTAGACTCCATCTCAAAAAAAAAGAAGTTTATTTTTAAAAATAATAGGAACTGGGCAGAAAAACAGATCAGTAATACCCAGAGCCAGCCTGAGACTCCTCTCTTCTTTTGTTCCCCTTTGGTATGGCCTGGCCTAGACTCACAGGCTGCCTGAGGCCCAGATGTAAGTGCTGGATGTGAACAGAAAGAGCTCTAAGAGAAGCCCTTGATGCAAAGAGTGGGGACGGGGCCCCTAGGTATAACAGAGAGTGGGGGAAATCTACTTGCTTCCATCTCTTCCACCCTGCCCTCCAGGCAGTCTCACAGAGTTGCAGCAACAGTAGCCTCTGGAAGGTACCTAAAACTCTGAGGGAGGAAAACCCTTCCTGACCAGACAGCTGTGGTCCCAAGAGGGTAGGGGGACTCCCCACAGCTTTTGTTTTCTGTGTTCTCACACTGCCTGGCTCCACAGGCAGACACAGCAGGAGGAAGTACATGACAGAGCAGGAAAACTAAAGTCCCAACATTCTAGTTAGAAACTCAGGAAGTTTGGGGTGGGTGGGGCGACTGGATGCAAAAAAAGTGTTGGAGAGATGACATAGAGGAAGAAGCTTTAAAAAATCCATCTGATACATATACAATTTTGTTTGAACTCTTGCACTCACCTCTTAGCTGGCCATGTGCATGCATGGATCTGACCCTAAACATCAAATTGATGGCTTAGAGATCTAAGCTACAGGGTAGACCACCATTCAGGTCCCAGATTAGCCACTGGGTGCCGCACACGCAGGACAAATATAAATACCACTGCGAAGGCTTTGAAAAGTAAACTGAGATTGGAATCACAGTTCTCAGAAAGCAGGTAAGCACTCGATTGCTAAAACATGCAAACAAAAACTCAACATTCTCCATTAGAGCTAAACGAGATTTAGAGTTCCATAATGTAATATTCAAAATGTCCAGTACACAAGAGTGCTCAATATATGAAGAACTGGGCAAATCTTGACAACTCTCAAGGGAAAAGACAGTCAACAGATGCCAACCCAGAGATGACACAGATGCTATTAGAAGATTTTAAAGCAACTATCACAGTCATGTTGCAGGAAGTTAGGGCAAACAACTCTTTGAAAGGAGTAGAAAGATAGCAATTTTTAGCAGAGAAATAGAGGATATTAAAAAGAACCCAATGGGAATTTTAAAACTTAAAAAAACTATAACCAGGCCTGGTGCGGTGGCTCACACTGGTAATCCCAGTGCTTTGGGAGACTGAAGCAGGAGGATCTCTTGAGTCCAGGAATTTGAGAGCAGCCTGGGCAACATAGTAAAACCTCATGTCTACAAAAAATTTAAAAATTAGCCGGATGTGATGGTGTGCACCTGCAGTTCTAGCTACTTGGGAGGCTGAGGTGGGAGGCTTACTCCAGACCAGGAATTCAAGGCTGCAGTGAGCTGATTGGGCCACTGCACTCAGCCTGGGTGACAGAGCAAGACCCTGTCTGTAGTAATAATAATAGACTGGGGAAGAAATTACTGAACTTGAAAATAGAGCAAACTAAATTACTAAAATGACTGGATGACTACAGAGAAGAAAAATGTAGAAAAAAATGAACACAGCCTCAAGCCTGTGAGACATATCAAAGGGCCTAACATTCATGTCATCATAATTCCAAAAGAAAAGGTGAAATAGTGAAAAGGAGTGTGAAAAAAATTGAAAAAGAATGACTGAAAACTCCCCAAATTTGGCAAAAAAAATAAAAATAAAAAAATAAACTTACAAATTTAAGAAGCTAAATAAAACACACACAGGATAAACTTAAAGAAATCCATGCCCACACACATCATGTACTGAAACTAATGATAAAGAAATATATCTTTAAAATAGTCAGAAAAAAAGGACACACTATAAATATGGAAACATCCATTCAAATAACTGCGGATTTCACATCAGAAACCATGGCACACAGAAGAGAATGGAAGACTATTGTTAAACTGTGGAAAGGAAAGAATGGTTCAATATGGAATTTCAGATCTAGTAAAAATATCCTCCAGAAATGAGGTGAAATAAAGACATTCTCAGAGGAAGAGAAACTAAGATAATTTGTCACTGGTACCCTAGCTTTCAAAGATTTTAGAGGAATTTTTTTGAGACAGAAGGGGAATTATATAAAAGGAAACTTGGAACAGCAGGAATAAAGGAAGAAGAACATTTACCTATGTATGGGTAAATACATAGGCTATTCTTCTATTAGGTTCTTTAAAATACTTTAAAACATGCTTGATGTTAAAAATAAAAAAGTGTCCAGGCATGGTGGCTCACACCTGTAATCCCAGCACTTTGGGAGGCCGAGGCAGGTGGATCACCTGAGGTCAGGAGTTCAAGACCAGCCTGACCAACCTGGAGAAACCCCATCTCTGCTAAAAATACAAAATTACCCAGGCATGGTGGGCATGCCTGTAATTCCAGCTACTCGGGAGGCTGAGGCAGGAGAATTGCTTGAACCTGGGAGGCAGAGGTTGCGGTGATCCGAGATTGCACCATTGCACTCCAGCCTGGGCGACAAGACAGAAACTCCATCTCAAAAAAAAAAAATTAAAATGAAATATGAAAAAATTATCAAATAACTGAAAAGATGGTATCTTCAGGCTGATAACCACACTGTCTTGATCATTGTAAGTTTAAAAGTCCTGAAATCTGGTATGGGTTAGTCCTTCATTGTTCTCAAAAGTTATCTTGGCTGTTGTAGGTCCTTTGCATTTCCATAAGAATTTTAGAATCACCTAGTCAATTTTCACAAAATAGCTTCCTGGGATTACGACTGAGATTGCACTGAATCTGTAGATTAACTTTGGTAGAGCAAACATCTTAGCAATAGAGAATCTTCCAACACATGAGTGAAGTATATCTCCCCATTTATTTAGATATTCTTTAATTTTTCTCAGATATGGTTTGTAGTGTGAATACACAGGGCTTTCACATATTTTCTCAGATTTGTCATATTTTAATGCTATTTTAAATGATGTTTATTTTTAACTTCAATATCTCATTTTTCAATCCTGATATGTAGAAATATAATTAATTTTGTATATTTATTTTGAACTCTGCAATCTTGCTAAACCCAGTTATGAATTCTGGTAGGGCTTTTTTTTTTTTTTGTAGATTTCATCATAGTTTCCCCATAGGGGATCATGCCATCTGTGAATAAAACCATTGTTTTTTTCTTCTTTCCCAATTTGGATGACTTTTATTTCTTTTTTATGCCTGACTGCACTGGCTAGAGCCTCCAGTACAATCCTGAGTGGAGGTGGTGAGGGTGAATATTTTTGCCACATTCCTGGTTGTAGGAAAATGTATTTCGCCTTTCAGTATTAATATTATGTTAGCTGGAGGTTTTCCATACGCTCTTTACCAGGTTGAGGAAGTTCCCTAGTTTGCTGAAGGTTGTTTTTATCAGGAGTAGATGTTGGATTTTTGTCAAATGCTTTTTTTTAATTGATTGAGGTGATTATATGATTTTTCTTTTTTAGTTTCTTAATATGGTGTACTAGGTTCCTATGGTAACAGATTACCACAAACTTGGTGTCTTTAAAACACAAAAATTGATTCTCTCATGGTTATGAAGGCTAGAAATCTGAAATCAAGGTGCCAGCCAGGCCATGCTCACTCAAAGCTCCAGGGAAGAACCTTCCTGCTGCTTCCAGCGTCTGGTGGCCCCAGACCTTCCTTGGGTAATGGCGACGTAACGCTGATCTCTGTTTGCCTTCACCTTCACACGGCCTTCTCCTTGTTTGCCTCTGTGACCACTTCTCTCCTTATAAGGATACCAGTTATTGGACTTAGGGACCACCCTAAATTCAGGACACTTTCATTTGAGATCCTTAACTAATTACATCTAAAAAGACTATTTCCAAATAAGGTCACATTCTGAGGTTCTGGGTGGAAATGACTTTTTTTTTGAGACATGGCCTCGCTCTGTTGTCTAGGCTGAAGGGCAGTGGCACAATCACAGCTCACTGCAGCCTCAAAGTTCCGGACTCAGGCAATCCACCTGCCTCAGTCTCCCAGGTAGCCAAGACCACAGGTCCATACACACAGCTAATTTTTTAATTTTTTGTAGAGACAGTGTCTTACTATGTTTCCCAGGCTCATCTCAAACTCTGGGCTCAAGTGATCCTCCCACCTCAGCCTCCCAAAGTGCTGGAATTACAGACATGAGTCACTGTGCCCAGCCAACATACAGTTTTGTTTTTCTTTTTTTGTGAGACAGAGTCTCGTTCTTGTTGCCTAGGCTGGAGTGCAATGGCACAATCTCTGCCCACCGTAATCTGCACCTCCCAGGTTCAAGCAATTCTCCTGCCTCAGCCTCCCAAGTAGCTGGGATTACAGGCATGCGCCACCACACCCGGCTAATTTTGTATTTTTAGTAGAGACGAGGTTTCTCCATGTTGGTGCGGCTGGTCTCGAACTCCCGACCTTTGGTGATCCTCCTGCCTCAGCCTCCCAAAGTGCTGGGATTACAGGTGTGAGCCACTGCGCCCAGCCAACATACATTTTTGAAGGACACTATTCAACTCACTAAACATGACATATTTTATTTGATTTTTGAATGAATGCTAAGCCAAACTTGTCTTCTTGAGATAAACCCCTATTGGTCATAATGTATTAATCTTTATAAATTAGTCTTTATAAACTTTTCTTTAAAAAATTCATCTATATTCATTAGCTATTTTAGTCCTTAATCTTCTTTTCTTGTAATGTCTTTGGATTATTATTATTATTATTATTTTGAGATGGAGTCTCACTCTGTCGCCCAGGCTGGAGTGCAGTTGCAGTATCTTGGCTCACTGCAAGCTCTGCCTCCCGGGTTCAAGCAATTCTCCTGTCTCAGCCTCCCGAGTAGCTGGGATTACAGGCACCCACCACCATGCCTGGCTAATTTTTGTATTTTTAGTAGAGACGAGGTTTCACTGTTGGCCAGGCTGCTTTTGAACTCCTGACCTCAGGTGATCCACCCACCTCAGCCTCCCAAAGCCCTGGGATTACAAGCGTGAGCCACTGTGCCGGGCCAATATATATAAAAAATATATATATTATAATACATATGCAATGTATATATTATATATCTATTATGTATAATGTATATATTATATATACAATGTATCTATTATATATAATGTCTATATTATATATACAATGTATCTATTATATATAATGTATCTATTATATATACAATGTATTATATATGCAATGTATCTATTACATATAATGTATCTATTACATATAATGTATATATTATATATAATGGATACATTATATATATATTTTATATATATTTTGAAACTGAGTCTCGCACTGTCTCCCAGGCTGGAGTGCAGTGGTGCAATCTCGATCTCGGCTCACTGCAAGCTCCGCCTCCAGGGTTCACGCCATTCTCCTGCCTCAGCCTCTGGAGTAGCTGGGACTACAGGCACCCGCCACCACACCCAGCTAATTTTTTGCATTTTTAGTAGAGACAGGGTTTCACCGTGTTAGCCAGGATGGTCTCGATCTCCTGACCTCATGATCCACCTGCCTTGGCCTCCCAAAGTGCTGGGATTACAGGCGTGAGCCACCGTGCCCGTCCCAGTCCCGATTGTTTTATAATATTACTTCATTATCCTTCAAATACCTGTGGAATTTGTAGTACTATAATCTCTTTCATTTCTGCTCTTGGTAATTTGTATCCTCTCTTTCATTCTAATCAGTTTGGCTAGAAGTTTACCAATTTTATAGGTCTCTCTTTTTTTTGTTTTCAATTTTATTGATTTCCTCTTTGATTCTTATATTTCTTCTGCTTACTTTGCATTTAATTTGCTCTCCTTTTTCTTGTTTCTTATGGTATAATCTGAAGTCATCAATTTGAGATATTTTTTCTTTTCTAATATAGGCAAATAGTGCCATAAATTTCGCACTTCACCTGCATCCCACAAGTTCTGATATTTTGTTTTTTCACTTTCATTCCATTCAGAATAATTACTAATTTGGCTAATTTACTTTTGATTTATTCTTTCACCCATGGGTTATTTAGAATTGTATAACTGAGTTTTGAAATACTTGAAGATTTCCGAGCTATCTTTCTGTTGTTCATTTTTTTTTTTAGATGAGGTCTCGCTCTGTCACACAGGCTGGAGTGCAGTGGTATGATCATGGCTCACTGCAGCCTTGACCTCCTGGGCTCAGGCCATCCTCCCACCTCAGACTCCCAGTAGCTGTGACCACAAGCACACACCACCATGCCCAGATAATTTTTTAATTTTTAGTAGAGACGGGGTTTTGCCATGTTGCCCAGGCTCGTCTTGAACTCCTGGGCTCAGGCAATCCACCCACCTTGACCTCCCAAAGTGCTAGGATTGCAGGTGTGAGCCACCACATCTGGCCTCTGTTGTTCAATGTTGCCCAGGCTGGAGTGCAGTGGTGCAATCATAGCTCACTGCAGCCTCGAACTCTTGGGCTCAAGGGATCCTCCTGCTTCAGCCTCCTGAGTACCTAGTACTATAGGTGTGCACCAGCATGCCTGGCTATTTTTTAAATCTTTTTGTAGAGATAAGATCTGGCTACGTCGCCCAGGTTGGTCTTGAACCCCTGGCCTCAAAAGATCCTCCCACCTTCACCTCCAAAGTATTGGGTTTACAGGCATGAGCCACCATGCCTGCCCATCACTTTTATTTTTGAAAAATATTTTCACTATTCCACTGTCTTCTCCAGACAAGAAATCTAATGTCATCCTGATCTTTGTTCCTCTGTATAGAAGGATTTTTGGGGCTGCTTTCAAGTTTTTCTCTTTATTACTGGTTTTAAGCTTGTGATGATGTGATTTTCTTCTGGTTTCTTTTGCTGGGGCTTTGTTGCACTTCCTGCATCTGTGAATTTATTTTTAATTAACTTTGGGAAACTCGGGACCATTATTTCTTAAAGTATTTTTTCTGTTGTTTCTTCTCTCTCTTCTCCTTTGATGATTCCAAGTTACACACATATTATGTTGTCTGAAGTCTTCCTACAAATCATTTATGCTCTTTTCATTTTTTAATTTACTTTTTTCTCCTTACCTTTCAAATTCGCTACCCTTTTTCTCCTAAAATGTTTGATCTGCCCTTAATCCCACTCAGTGTATTTTTCATATTAGGCATTGTAATTTTCATCTCTGGAAGTGCTATGTCCATAACTAACGTATTGAATGTTGTAATCTGGGCACAGTAACTGTCTCAACGTTCTTGTCTGCTAATTCTAACGTATACATCGGTTCTGGGTAGGTCTTGATTTGATGATTCTTCCCATTAGGAGGCATGCATTCTGGCTTCTTTGTACACCAGGTGATCTTTGACTGGATGCTAGATACTGTGAATTTCACCTTGTTGGGTGCTGAATATTTTTGTATTCTGTGGGAATTCTTGAACTTTGTTCTAAGACACAGTTAAGTTACTTGGAAACAACGCGATCCTTTCAGATCTTGCTTTTATTACTTGTTATGCAGGTCCAAAGCAACGCCTTCTACGGGTAATTATTCCCTATCATTAAGGCAAGACCTCCCTGAACACTGTACCCAGTAGCCCGTGAATTATGAGTTTTTCCTGTAAGCCGGTGGGAACAGTGTTCCCAGGCCTGTTTGGGTTTCAGGCTGTGTCCAGGCCGTGCTCCCTGTAACCCCTCCATGAGGTTCTCACCCTGGCCATGGGTAGTTTCCGCACATGCATGTGCTCCGGTGACTACTCGGCAGGGTCCTGTACAAATCTCCCCAGTTCTCTCTCTGCACAGCTCTCTCCTCCCTGGAATTCTGTCCTGTGACCTTTAGTGGCCTTGTTCTCTCACTCTCAACCACATCTCCTCAACTCAGGGCGGCTACTGAATCTGCCTCAGTTTCCTCTTCTGCTCCACAGCCTGGAAACCTTCTCAAGGCAAGCTGGGGTAATTGCAGGGAGCATCTTGTTTGCTTCCCGTCTGTCAGGGATTGTCCTACATTGTCCTGTGTCTTGAAAACCATTGTTTTACATATTTTGCCCAGTCTTGTTTATTTGTTGCTGCTGTTTTAGGAAGGAGGGTCAATCCGGTCCCTGTTTATCGATCTTGGCCAAAAGTGGAACTCCACGCTATTTGATTTTAAGACCTTATAAAGTTACAGTCATCAAAACAGCATGGTACTGGAGAGGGGGCAGACACATAGATGAATTCAAAGGAACAGAAAGTCTAGAAATTGACCCATACAATTACGGCCAATTTATCTTTTAGAAAGGTGCAAAGACGATTTGACAAAAAAATGGATAATTTTTTCAACAATTTTGTTGCAATAATAATGAACCTCAACCCAAACCTCACATTATACAAAAATTAAGTCAAAATGGATCATATGTCTAAATATAAAATGAAAACTTAGAAAACTTAAAAGAAAATGTAGGACAAAACCTTCATGATCTTAGCTTAGGCAAAGGGTTCTCAGATACAATACCAAAAGCATGACCCATAAAAGTAAAACTTAATAGAGCCAGGTGTGGTGGCTCATGTCTGTAATCTCAGCACTTTGGGGAGGCTGAGGCGGGTGGATCACTTGAGGTCAGGAGTTCAAGACCACCCTGGCCAACATGGTGAAATCCCGTCTCTACTAAAAATGCAAAAATTAGCCGGTTATGGTGGCGGGCGCCTGTAATCCCTGCTACTCGGGAGGCTGAAGTGGGAGAATCGCTTGAACCGGGGAGGTGGAGGTGGCAGTGAGCCAAGATAGCACCACTGCACCACAGCCTGGGTGACAGAGACTCCATCTCAAAAAAAAAAGTAAAACTTGATAAATATGACTTCACCAAAATGGAAACGTTTTGCTCTGCAAATTAAAACCAAAATGAGATACTATCACATACCTTTGAGAATGACTACAATGAAGCAAACCCTCAAATAAACTCTGTCAATACCAAGTGCTGGATACAAAGTTAACTGGAACTCACATCCATTGCTGGTGGGAGTACAAAAATGGTGCAGCCACTTTGCGTAAGTTTAGCAGCTTCTTACAGAGTTAAACATGTGCTTATATATGACTCAGGAGTCCCACTCAGGTGTTTCTGAGAGAAATGAAAACATATATTCACACAAAAATCTTTTTTTTTTTTTTTTTTTTTTTTTGAGAAGGAGTCTCGCTCTTTCATCCAGGCCGGAGTGCAGTGGCACGATCTTGGCTCACTGCAAGCTCCGCCTCCCGGGTTCACGCCATTCTCCTGCCTCAGCCTCCTGAGTAGCTGGGCCTACAGGCGCCACCACCACACCCGGCTAATTTTTTTTTGTATTTTTAGTAGAAACGGGGTTTCACCGTGTTAGCCAGGATGGTCTCGATCTCCTGACCTCGTGATCCGCCCGCCTCGGCCTCCCAAAGTGCTGGGATTGCAGGCGTGAGCCACTGCGCCCGGCCACACAAAAATCTTACACAAATGTTTACAGCAGCTCAATTCCTAATTGCCAAAAAATCAGAAATAACACAAACAAGTGAATGGATAAACTGTGGTTCATTCACAGCACGAAAGACTACTCAGCGATAAGAACAATGACTTATTGATACGTGTAGTGACAAGCACGAACGTCAGAGGCCCTCTGCTGGGGTCACACTCAAGAAGTTATATTTATAGGACATTCCCGAAAAGATAAATCTATCAGTGGTAACCAGGAGTTAAATATAGGGGCTGAGTTTTATTTTCTTTTTTCTTTTTGAGACAGAGTCTCACTCTGTCGCCCAGGCTAGAGTGCAATGGCGCCATCTCGGCTCACTGCAAGCTCTGTCTCCCAGATTCAAGTGATTCTCGTGCCTCTGCCTCCGGATTAGCTGGGGCTACAGGCATGTGCCACCACACCAGGCTAAATTTTTGTACTTTTAGTAGAGATGGGGTTTCACCATGTTGGCCAGGCTAGTCTCGAACTCCTAACTTCAGGTGATCCACCCGCCCCACTCTCCCAAAGTGCTGGGATTACAGGTGTGAGCCACCTCGCCTGGTCAAGGGGCTGGGTTTTCTACAAACAGGTGGCATGAGGGAGTTTTGGGGGGTGGCTAAACTATTTTGTATTTTTTTTTTTTTTTGAGATAGAGTCTTGTTCCGTCACCAGGCTGGAGTGCAGTGGAGCAATCTCGGCTCACTGCAAGCTCTGCCTCCTGGGTTCAAGCAATTCTTCTGCCTCAGCCTCCTGAGTAGCTGGGACTACGGGCGCTGTCACCACACCTGGCTACTTTTTGTATTTTCAGTAGAGACAGGGTTTCACTGTGCTGGCCAGAATGGTGATCCCCCCGCCTCGGCCTCCCAAACTGCTGGGATTACAGGTGTGAGCCACCGTGCTCGGCCAATATTTTGTATTCTAATTGTGATTGTGGCCAGCCTTCGCCAAGGCTAGATGCTGGACACTCTTCTCCAATTACACAGCCATTAAATAAGTCCTTATTTGGCGCCTATAATGCGCGCAACACCGGGCAGGTCAGCGTGGGGAATGAGACAAACCTGTAACTTGCCAACTGTGGAGCTCCCGATGTGAGCAAGAGGCAAGGCAGGCCACGAACCCCATAGTCCTCAAGCCAGATGTGCAAAAGCCATGACTCCACTACCTCTGGCCCAAGACGTGTGCTGCAGAGTCCTTGTTGAGCCACTCTCGGTAAGTCCTGTCCAATTTTGCTTCTCAACTATGTCGTGTTTAGAAACGAGTCCTGTCACAGTTCTTCTCCCTGTTCTTCTTCCAGGGTGGTGTCTGAGTTCTACGCTCTCACGAGGTGAGAGAGCCAGCGGGGAGAGGACCTGGACGGAAGGCACCTGCTGCCGCAGCCCTGTAGGTGGCTCCCCAGTCTCGGTGTCTCCCGCAGCTGCTGGTGGGAGGTGACAGCGGGCTAGCAGCCCTCGCTCTCTCGGCGCCTCCTCGGCCTGGGCATCCACTCTGGCTGCGCTTGAGGAGCCCTTCAGCCCGCCACTGCACCGTGGGAGCCCCTCTCTCGGGTGGGAGGGGGGAGGCCGGAGCCGGCTCCCGCTGCGTGCAGGGAGGTGTGGAAGGAGCGGCGTGGGCGGGAAGCGGGAACAGGAGTTGTGCGCGGCGCTCGTGGGCCAGCGCCATTTCCGGGCGGGCATGGGCTTGTCGAGCCCCGCACTCGGAGCAGCCAGCCGGCGCCACCGACCCCGGGCAGTGAGGGGCTTAGCACCTGGGCCAGCAGCTTCGGAGGGTGCGCTGGTCCCCCAACACCGCTGGCCCGCCCGCGCCACGCTCGAATTCTCGCAGGGCCTCAGCAGCCTCGCTGCGGGGCGGGGCCGGTGGGGTGGGGCAGGGCTCGGTACCTGCAGCCTGCAGCCCACCACGCCCGACCCCTATCCCTCCCTCCATGGGCTCCCGCGTGGCCCAGCCTCCCCAGGGGCTGAGGAGTGCAGGCACTCGGTGAGGAACTGGCTGCCAGCAACCCTGGCACAGAATCCACCAGCAGCAGCCAGCTGGACTCCTGAGTTGGGTAGGGGTCTTGGAAAACTTTTATGTCTAGCTAGAGGATTGTAAATGCACCAATCAGCACTCTGTGTCTAGCTCAGGGATTGTTAATGCACCAATCAGCACCCTGTCAAAACAGACCAATCAGCTCTCTGTAAAACGGACCAATCAGCTCTCTGTAAAATGGACCAATCAGCTCTGTGTAAAATGGGCCAATCAGCAGGATGTGGGTGGGGCCAGATAAGGGAATAAAAGCAGCCTCCCAGAGCGGGAGGTGTTAGTTTGTTTGCTGTGCAGTCGATGTTGTTGTTCATTGTGGGTCTGAAGTGCTTTTGGGAGGTGTAACGCTTGTCTCTTCACTTCTAAAGTCAGTGAGACCACGAACGCACCAGAAGGAAAAACTCACGATGAACTGTCTTTAAGAGTTGCAACACTCACTGGGCAAGTGTATGGCTTCATTCTTGAAGTTGGAGATCAAGAACCCACGAATCCCAGACACACAGATGCCCGCACTCCTGCCATCTTCAGCCCCATCCTGTCTCACTTTGCGTCTTGGGAGTGCTTTCATTTAGCTTGTGCATGTCTCCCTCTTAGCACCCAGGAGCTCTGGGTGGGAGCCCACGTGTCTTTCTAGAGGCTGCACTTCGGTTTTCCCTCCTTGGGTGGGCCCAGGGCTCTGCTGCCCCTGAGCCTGTGCTGCTAGACCGGGCTTTCCTAGTGGAGTCCTGGCTCCTGGGGCTCGTTGGGAAGATACCCTCTATTGTGGGTCCCTTCAGCCTTTGTGGATCATGGCGCTGCTTCACCCTGGGGAGGTGGGAGGAGTGGAAAGCAGGGTCGTTTTTCAGAGGCTCAGACATGCTTGGCTCAGGTTCGCTTGCCCCAGGTCTGGGAGGCCCCACACCTGCCTGGGGAACTGGGCTGTCACAGCATTGTGCTAAGCTAGAGTCTCTGTCTCCTTTGGAATTCAGTACACCCTGTGTCTGTACCTAAAAGCTTTCCCTGTAGGAGCGGTGGATGATCCAAGGTGTGGATATCTAAGGCTTCCCAGCAAATACCAGCTGTGGTCTGTGCCCTTCTCCAGGCATTTCTCCAGGAAGCACCTTACTCCAAGGGCCGTGAGGATAGAAAGCTTCCTGGACAGCGGTTAGGGAGTGGGAAGTACTGAGAGAGAGATCTGTTATTCTGCCAAAGTGGCTTTGGATGTGGGTTTGAATAACACCTTCGCTACTTCCTACCTGTGTGGTCCTGGCAGCTTTCTCCCTTCTTTCCCCCTCCTCCCTGCTTTCTCTTTTTTTTTTTTTTTTTTTTTTTTTTTTTTTTTTTTTTGAGACAGACTCACTCTGTTGCCCAGGCTGGAGTGCAGTGGTGCAATCTCGGCTCACTGCAACCTCCGCCTCCCAGATTCAAGCAATAATTTTGCCTTAGCCTCCCAAGTAGCTGGGACTACAGGCATGTGCCACCGCGCCTGGCTAATTTTTGTATTTGTGGTAGAGACGGAGTTTCACCATGTTGGCCAGGCTGGTCTGGAACTCCTGACTTCGTGATCAGCCTTGCTCAGTCTCCCAAAGTGCTGGGATTACAGGCATGAGCCACCGTGCCTGGCCAAGTCCTGGCAGCTTTCTAACCCTCAGCCACTGTTGCCCAGTCGGTGAACGGAGAATGCAGGCAGGGCTGGCTCCAGGGCTGCTGGGAGCAGCCAGGAGAATGTGGATGACATGCTTAGCGCAAGGTAGCACCACGAAGCATGTTGCACGAATGGGGAGGCTCCACCGGGTGACACCCAGCACAGCAAGCACGGGGGCAGTCAGTACAGTGCGGAAATTGGGACCGTGGAAGAGGCGGTGTGGTGGGGAAGGCAGCACGGTGGGGAAATCAGTACTGTGCCAATTTCCCTCAGGCGGTGAGCCGGAGCCGGAGCCCTAGCCTGAGCGAGCTTGTTTTAGATTGGGAGCAGAAGGTGTGGCCATAACTCTAGGTGCTGCCACACCAGTGATGGAGAGCATGGCTCTTCCATCTTGGTGGCCAGGGCTAGACACTGCTCTGGACTCCTAGGTCACCTGAATGCACCATCTTGCCTCAAACCAGTCCCTCTCCGTGGTGCCCTAGTTCTTGTCTTGGCACTCCTGGAAAGCTAGCAGGTGATCTCTTGGACATCATCAGGGCCCATCTGCCAGAAGAGGTGGCAGCCTGGGGCCGTGAGGCCATCCCAGGTGCAGCAGAGGAGAAGGACTCCACGCGCGAGGGAGTGCCCAGGTCTACAACCCATGGGGTCGGAGACCCTTCCATGGAGCTAGGTGACCTTGCCTTGCCCCCAGCGTGAGTCTCAATTTCTTAATCTGTAGTACAGGAATAGCAACACATAGCTCATAGGGTCACTGTGCAGATCAAAAGAGATTAGGCGAGCAGATGCCTGCGGCATCATCAGCATCATTATTGCCCCTGCCCTGATCATGGTGATAACAGGTTGACAATCATGATGATGATGATGATGATGGTGGTGATGATGTCACTGAAGGCAATGATGAGAAAGGGATTTGATGAGCTGGGGATGAGGGGCTCCTAAAACCTAAGAACAGGCTGAGCCATAGGGATCCCCTAAAACCTAAGAACAGGCTGAGACATAGGGATCCCCTAAAACTGAACAGGCTGAGCCATAGGGATCCCCTAAAACCGAACAGATTGAGCCATAGGGATCCCACCTCCTTACATGTGTTTGCCCTGGTGGGTACCCCAGGCAGCACAGTCTTGGGATTCTCTGAGGGAAAGGGACGCAAGCAGCCCCCATTGTCTCCTGGAACCGAGCTGTGTGACCAGCTGGGGCCCCATCATCAGGGTAGCCTGGGCTCCCTCCTTGGGCTTGTCCGGAGCACCATCAGTGCTGTGTCTGGGCACCAATGTGGGGAGGAGGGACTGGGAAGATCACGGGGGCCAGTGGGAGGACCTCTGGCTCTGCACCAGGCAATCTGGATCAGATCCCCAAGATGACAGGGAACTCATTTAAATTTTTTTGTACAATATGTTCATTGACACATTTATAGAGACATTATTTTAAATTAGAATTTTCTACAGCGTACTAGACACATTTATATATAAGCAAATAGAAAGGGTGTGCATGTGGCCTGGATCTGTCTTGAGGCCCCTCCCTCACCCGTGCAGCCCCGGAAAAGATCTGAAGCGGCTCCTCACCTGTCCCACCTGGGCCGTTGGGTAGGGCCCCTGCACAGCTACAGGTCCTGGCTGAGCCATTAGTGGTCCATGGAGGCATGGCACCAAGGTATGGCATTGTTCCTCAGAGACTCCTGGCTCCTGCTCTGCTCTTATTTTCTATCTCCCTCTTCCCTCCTCTCCTTCCTGCTCCAGGCATCTATTTCTTTCCCTTATTTTTTGAGACAGTCTCACTCTGTCGCCAGGCTGGAGTCCAGTGGCGCCATCTCGGCTCACTGGAAGCTCCGCCTCCCAGATTCACGCCATTCTCCTGCCTCAGCCTCTCGAGTAGCTGGGACTACGGGCACCTGCCACCACGCCCAGTTAATTTTTTGTATTTTTAGTAGAGATGGGGTTTGACTGTGTTAGCCAGGATGGTCTCGATCTCCTGAACTCATGTTCTGCCCGCCTCGGCCTCCCAAAGTGCTGGGATTACAGGTGTGAGCCACCGTGCACGGTCAATTTTTGTATTTTTAGTAGAGACGGAGTTTCACCATGTTGGCCAGGCTGGTCTCAAACTCCTGACCTCGTGATCCACCCGTCTCGGCGTCCCAAAGTGCTGGGATTACAGGCGTGAGCCCCCGTGCCCAGCCCTTCCAAGCGTCTATTTCTAACCTCATGGTGTACAACATACTTCCCTATCTTTCTCTCCACATTCATGTAACCATTCACACACGCATGGAGTTCTTGTTGGTTTTGTTTTGGGATATTATGTTTATTTCTCTGCATCCTGGTTAGAAGTTCACTGTGGAATTCCACCAAGTGAGTTTGTTCGCATTTAATCCATTCTTCGAGGCTGCCTAGTCTTCCAGGAAATAACCGTTCCACAAATTACTTGCTTTATCCCCTATTGAGGCAATCTCCTTTTTCCATGATTTTGCCGCCTCTTGTGCTGCATTAATTGATGGGTGGGGACCTGGGGGTACTGGAAGGTGCTGGTGGGAGCGGGTAGAGTCCTTGGAGATGTGGCTGTTGATGGCAGTCATGTGTTCAGCAACTTCCATGTGCCCCACTGTTTTGGTTCAACTGTGCACCTCGTTGGTCATTTAGGATGAGCCCTGACTAGGATACAGCCAAATCGCTGGGTCAGTAGCCCTGTGCACTGACCCTGTGCACTGACTTGTGTGGGTTCCTGTCTTATTTGCTTTTTTTTTTTTTTTGGAGATGGAGTCTTGCTCTGTCACCCAGCTGGAGTGCAGTGGTGCAATCTTGGCTTGGCTCACTGCAACTTCCGCCTCCCTGGTTCAAGCAATTCTCCTGCCTCAGCCTCCTGAGTAGCTGGGACTACAGGCTAATTTTTTTTTTTTTTTTTAATTTTAGTAGAGACAGGGTTTCACCATGTTGTCCAGGCTGGTCTCAAACTCCTGAGCTCAGGCGATCCATCCTCCTCGGACTCCCAAGGTGCCAGGATTACAGGTGTGCGCCACTGTGCCCAGCCCTTACTTGCATTTTTTTTTTTTTTTTTTGTGGTTGCTCTGAGGGTAGATGCTTAGAGTGGGAGGACAGAAACGAAGGGGGTAGAGGATGCAGGGGGTGCAGGGAACCCCACTTGGGGCTGGTTCCTGGGTCCCTGTGGGGAGAGGCAGAGGCCGAGCTCCTGTCTTCAAAACACATGTTCTGGGGTAAAGTGCATGCTTGCCAGGTTTCAGGTGCCCAGTGAAGGCACCGGAAATGGAAACAGAGGGTTGCAACATGGCAATGCCCCATACTGGCCGGAGACAAGGGTGCCACACACGTTATATCGAACACATGGAAGATGCTCCTGGAGACCGCTAGAAATGCAGAGAGCTGGGCAAGAGGAAGTGGGGGCCAGGATTTGTTTCCATCCACAGGAGCCCGGCTTGCTGGCATGGACAGGGTGATGGAAGGCCAAGGGGCAGCCTATGGTATGGGCAAGAAGGCTTGAGACCAGGGCCGGGCAGAGCAGAAGCCAGACCCGCTGGAGTGGGGGCTGAGAGGTGAGCAGGGGACCACCGTGGGCAGCCACACCAGGGCACTGAGCCGTCTGTCTGTCCTCCCTGCACGACTTGCAGGGCTCACAGCCCAGGTGGGCTGCCCTAGTTGGCCCTTCCCGGGCCTTGCTCCTCTGGGCTGAGGGAGGCCTGGGCACCAGCATGGAAAGTGCCACTAAGACTGAGCATGGGGCATGGCGAGCCCCCAGTTGAGTGGGGTGCTGTGACCTGAAGCAGGAGGCATTGGCACTTCCACCAGCCCTCATGATTATCCCCCTTTACAGATGGGGAAACTGAGGCACGCATGGGTATGCCACTGGCCTGAGGTTGCTGTCTCAGTTGGGATCCCCAGAAACAGACTCTGAAACGAGGACGTACGTGCAAGTAGTTAACAGGGTGCTCAGAGTAGGCTATTTGGGTGCAGGTTCCCAGGAAACACTGTGGGGGCGTGGGGAAGGGAGGCAGGGAAGGGGGGGAAGGGAGGCGGGGAAGGGAGGCAGGGAAGGGGGGGAAGGGAGGCAGGGAAGGGGGGAAGGGAGGCAGGGAAGGGGGGAAGGGAGGCAGGGAAGGGGGGGAAGGGAGGCAGGGAAGGGGGGGAAGGTCATGAGAATGCGTCGAGGAGCAGTTACCCTGGAGCAACCGAGGCTCTGTCCCCTGGGATCTTCTAGAGAATCGGAGGCTCAAGCCTCAAGGGGTCCCTCTGAGTGAAAGAAGATGGGGTATTTCCTCACCCACTTCTACCCAGGGGCATCAATTCCCTAGCACCCCAGGCGTGGCCTGCCCTGCAGAGAGAGAGATGGGGAGCGTCGTGTGACCTTAGGGCAGGCCTCGGCTCTGGGCAGGGCATCCGCTGCAGTGTCCACACAGCTTCACGGCTAGGGAGGCAAGCCAGTGGCCTGAGTCAGGGCATTTGGCCTTTTCCCAAGATCGCATCCTCCTTGCCCTCTCATCAAGGGTTTTGGACAGAGCCCTTCCCCAGGAAAGGCTGCAGGGGGCGGCTCGCTGGCGCATTGCTGGCAGGGTTTCAGTTTGCACTGCTTGTCCACGGGGCAGTTTGGCTGTGAGGAACAGAATGCCCACATGCTAAACAACAGCAGTGAGCGGAATGGGATTTCAGTATCAGGGCTGCTTCACTGCCTGGCGATGTGCTCAGGGCCTGGGTTGTCTCTCCTCTTTTGCTTTTCAGCTTTGTCTGGTGAGTTGGCCTTGCCCTGGCCTTTCAGAGCCCAGGGTCCAGAGCACAAGGCAGGAGGAAAGACGCCTCTTGGGAGCTTCTCCATCTTTTGAGGGAAGAAAGTTTTCCCCAGGCTTTACCCCCAGCAAAGGCCCCTTCCATCCACTTGGTCAGGTCTGAGTATTCTGACCAACGTGATGGTGCTGGGTTAAGGAAGGTAGCACCTCCTCTCCCTCCAGCCACGACCTCGAGGGGCTTTGGAGCCGGAGGAGTGACCACAGACCAGGCCTGGATGAGCAAGACTGCCAGGGCAGCCAATGGCCCAGCACCACCAGCCCAGGGCAGCCTCAGGCTCAGGACTTCACAGCTCCACAGAACAGGGTTGAATCCTCAGCACACAGCTAGCTGGAGTCTGACCCCCAAGGTCCCAGCTTGTCCCCACCCCCATCAGTCAAAGGAAAACCAGGGAGGCCAGGCCCGGCGGCTTACACCTGTAATCCCAGCACTTTGGGAGACCAAGGTGGGAAGATCACTTGAGCCCAGGAGTTCGAGACCAGCCTGGGCAACATGGCAAGATCCCATTTCGAAACAACAACAAAAAAATTAAAATAAAATAAACAAAGGCAGGCCAGGGAGAGACTGCCCAGGATGGTGGTCCCAGCCACTGTGCGTAAGGGCCCACTGTGGGCCTGGCGTGGTGCCGGGAGCTATGCACCTGTCTCCTCCTGTATTCTGCAGTCCTTGACCTGGCTCCCGGGGCCCGTCTGTGCTGCCTTCCTTCTGTGCCTGGAAGTGTCCCTGAGCCTTGGCAGCTTCCACGTAGCCTCAGAACCACTTTCCATTTGTATTGTTACATTAGTTTTAAATATCCAAGTAATCCATTAATTCATTTTTCTTATATATATGTACAATTAACTTCCCCCCTCTTCCCCCGCCCGAATCCTAGGCCCCAGGTAACAGCAGTTTCAGCTTGCTCCCTCTCCTTGCAGGCCTCTCCTGTGTTTACACCCACCTGCAGCGTGGATAAAGAGTTTCTGGCCGGGAACGGTGGCTCACACCTGTAATCCCAGCACTTTGGGAGGCCGAGGCAGGTGGATCACGAGGTCAGGAGATCGAGACCATCCTGGCTAACACGGTGAAACCCTGTCTCTACTAAAAATACAAAAAATTGGCCAGGTTGCGGTGGCTCACGCTTATAATCTCAGCACTTTGGGAGGCCAAGGTGGGCGGATCACGAGGTCAGGAGATCGAGACCACGGTGAAACCCCGTCTCTACTAAAAGTACAAAAAATTAGCTGGGCGTGGTGGCGGGCGCCTGTAGTCCCAGCTACTCGGAGAGGCTGAGGCAGGAGAATGGCGTGAACCCAGGAGGCGGAGCTTGCAGTGAGCCGAGATTGCACCACTGCACTCCAGCCTGGGCGACAGAGCGAGACTCCGTCTCAAAAAAAAAAAAAAAAAAAAAAAAAAAACGAAAAATTAGCTGGGCGTGGTGGTGGGCACCTGTAGTCCCTGTTACTCAGGAGGCTGAGGCAGGAGAATGGAGTGAACCTAGGAGGTGGAGCTTGCAGTGAGCCAAGATCGTGCCACTGCACTCCAGCCTGGTGACAGAGCAAGACTCTGTCTCAAAAAAGAAAAGAAAAAGAAAAGAGTTTCTATTGGCTGGGCATGGTGGCTCATGCCTGTAATCCCAGCACTTTGGGAGGCTGAGGTGGGTGGTTCACCTGAGGTCAGGAGTTCCAGACCAGCCTGGCCAACATGGTGGTGAAAGCCCATCTCTACTAAAAATATGAAAATTAGCTGGGTGTGGTGGCGCACACCTGTAATCCCAGCTACTTAGGAGGCCGAGGCAGGAGAATCGCTTGAACCCGGGAGGCAGAGGTTGCAGTGAGCCAGGATCACGCCACTGCACTCCAGCCTGGGTGACAAGCGCGAGACTCCATCTTAAGAAAAAAAAAAAGAGTTTCTATGAGTGTGTCACAAAGTGCACGATGTGTCCACATGGTTCTGCCCCTTTGACTTTTTCACTGTCCGCCTGTCTTGCTGAGTGAAACCTCCACCAGTGTGTGGCCCCTGTTGTTCTTTTGATGGCTGTGTATTCCCCAGTGTGAAGAGACGGCTGCTGCTGTCTTTCTCCTGCTGATGATGTGGAGGTTCTGGGTAAGATTCTGCAGCTCCCTTCTGCTGTAGACTGAATGTTTGTCTCCAGCCCCATCAATTCATATATTGAGGCATAAGCCCCAAAGTGATGGTATTAGGAGGGCCTTTGTGAGGTTATTAGGTCACAGGATGAAGCCCTCATGAATGGAACTATTGCCCATATAAAAGGGGGCCCTTGCCCCTTCTGCCATGAGAAGACACAGCTAGAAACCCAGAAAGCAGGCCCTTGTCAGACACCAAAGCTGCTGGTGCCTTGACCTGCGACTTCCCAGCCTCCAGAACTGTGAGAAATCAATTTCTGTTGTTGATAAGCCCTCTAATCGGTGACATTCTGCAGTAGCAGCCTGAGTGGACTAAGACGCCTTCCTAGGAGTTAGATGATTCCTTCTCCATTATTCTGGGCTGTCTCGAAGCCCCACGGCTGCTCACCCTCTACACAGCCTGGTCATCTCCTGCACTGCCTGGCCCCAGCCCCATCTCAATGCCAGTGTTCCCCACAGCTCCATCTCCAGGTGAGCCTCTGCTGGCCTCCCCTGGCCACCTCCGCTGGACAGCCCACGGGCTCCCGGACTGTGAAGAGCTGGGACCGCAGCAAATAAACATCTGCTGAGCCAAGGACACTGTTGGTCATGCTTGTGTCTTTGTAGCAGAAAGTTCTAAAGGCAGCGTTAGGTGGGCCCGTGTACACATGGACCCTGTCTGGGTCGGCACTGCCTGAGGGGCGCCAGCACTGAGGCTGCCTGTGACCCCGCCGCTGCCTGTGCAGAAAGAAGGCTCGCTGCAGAAGGGAAGAAACCTGTGCTCACCCTGCCCTGCCTCCTGCTGGCTCTGTGCCCTGGGGCCTGTCAGTACCGGATCCCAGCCTTGCTTTCCTCACTGGTAAATTAGGGATCTAACACACAGTCTGCCGGAGGGTGGGACTGATGAGACGAGGCAGCCCGTGTTACTGGCTGTGATTTCTGTCGTGATCCTATCCATTTTCTTCTTCGCCCTGCTGTTCTGAAGATTAAATATAACAGCCGGGTGTGGTGGCTCATGCCTGTAATCCCAGCACTTTGGGAGGCCGAGGCGGGCAGATCACCTGAGGTCGGGAGTTCAAGACCAGCCTGGTCAACATGGTGAAACCCCATCTCTACAAAAAATACAAAACTTAGCTGGGCATGGTGGCGGGTGCCTGTAATCCCAGCTACTGGGGAGACTGAGGCAAGAGAATCACTTGAACCCAGGAGGGTAAGTTTGCAGTGAGCCGAGATCACGCCATTGCACTCCAGCCTGGGCAACAGCGAGACTCTGTCTAAAATAAATAAAATGAATAAATAGATCAATGAAACAGTATAACACAGCCTCAGGCCCTGTGCCAGCACCTTAGAAGGTGCTCCATGAACGCCAGCTTCCTTCCTCCTTCCAGATTTATTTTCAACTGGAAAGAGTCAATGAATGAGTGAATGAGGGCATCACTGCTCCCCTCAGCACTGAGCTGAGGGGTAGATCCTTGCTGACCGCTGAGCCACAGGCACTGATCAACACCTAGAATGTCGATGGCCACAGTTACCTTGGAGGGGCCGTGGACTGTATCCCCAAGACAGGGCAGCCAGATGCCCTGTGCCTCCAAAAGGAATGTGTGAGGAGGCTCCCAGTCCCACCCCTGAGACTTCCTGCCAAAAAAGTTGAGCCTGAATCCTACGCATTCGCTTTACAGTTGACTTCCAGTTTCAAGGAGGAAGGGGATGGAGGGTCGCATTAAACAACACCTCAAGGCAGCCCAGATCGGGAGGGAGGGTCCCTCTGCAGGACAGAAACCAGCTCGAGCCGCAAGCCGACCGCGAGAAGGGAAGAGGGGGCGCTCTAGGTTACAAGAGAATTAAGAAGCACAACACCCAGATACGTGTGGCCTTTGTTTGGATTCTATTTGAACAAAAGACATGAAAAGAGACTTTATTTTTCAGGCAATGGGGAAGTGTGACTATGGACAGGGCATTAAATGACATCAAAGACTTCCTGACCACCAAGTGTCATAATAGCATTACAATCATGCAGGAAAATATCCTCATGAAGGACGTAGGGATAACATGGGATGTGCTTTTCAGGAAGAGCTATGACGGCAGACTAAAAACGTACGGTTATTTGGTGTAAGATATCTGTTTACCAGAGGCCTTCCTATTGGTCTATAGTGTAAGAATATCTTGACAAGCAGTTTTTATTTATAGAAACAAAAATAAAGGTATTTGCAATCCCAAATACTCAGGAGGCTAAGGCAGGAGGTTTACCTGAGTCCCGGAGTTCACGGCTGCAGTGAGTTATGATGGTGCCACTGCACTCCAGCCTGGATGACAGAGTGAGACCCTGTCTCTCTCTCTCTCTCTCTCTCACACACACACACACACACACACAAAAGCTATTTGCAAAAATTTTGAAAAGTTAATGATAAGAATCAATGAGGCCAGGTGCAGTGGCTTGCCTGTAATCCCAGGACTTTGAAAAACTGAGGACGGATGATCATTTGAGGTCAGGAGTTTGAGACTACCCTGTCAACATTGTGAAACCCCGTCTCTACTAAAAATATAAAAATTAGCCAGTCGTGGTGGCCGCATGCCTGTAATCCCAGCTACTTGGGAGGCTGAGGCAGGAGGATCACTTGAACTCAGGAGGTGGAGGTTGCTGTGAGCTGAGATCATGTCACTGTACTCCAGCCTGGGTGATGGAGTGAGATTCTGTCTAAAAAAAAAAAAAGAATCAATGGCAGTAAATGCTACAGTAAAACTAGTCTATTCATTTATTCATAGCAAAAGCAAACAAGCCTGTGGGAAAATAATTTAGCAATAAGCAGCGAGAACCATACAAATATTCATGCTCTCTAGCTCAAGACTCTGATTGCTGGGAATTTACCCTGATGAAATAACCTGAAAGACGGGGAAAACCACTCACGGCAAGGGTGTGGCTCTGGAGTTACGTGCTTTGGCTTGACGGCACTAGAAAGCAAAGTTCCGAGCACTGTGTCGCAACTTGGAGGCCCACGCAAGCAGCTGGAAAGGGTGCTGTGATTACAGCCACGTGAAGGCATGTGCGCTGGGGCCTGGCCAGCGGGGTGCCTGGAGAGGTGAGTGTGGTGGCTGGATCTGGGGGAGAGGCAGGTCCGCTAGGAAGGAGGGGGCAGGGGCAGGGTGTGTTTGCAAGCTGGTACCGTGCTGCCATGGCCACAGGTACAACTTCAGTGCAAACGGATTGTGAGCTGGAGTGACCCCTGAACACCTGGTGGAAACCCAGCCAGGCTTACACTGGGCAAAGCTGGGTTGTCAGGGGCCCTGGGGAGACCCTGTCTTCCCCCCATTCCTCTCTGCCAGTCTTGGGGCCCTGGGCTCACACACAGACCGGCTTTCTGCATAGGATAGGATTATCAGACCCTTTCCTGAAATCGTGGGTGGGAAACAGGTGAGGTCATGAAGGCAACCTGGGAGGGAGGAAGGGAAAGGATGTGGAGGGGAGAGGGAATGCAGCAAAGGAGGCTGACTGGTCCAGGTCCTCTGCGTACATCATCTCGCTGCCTCAAAATGTTTGGGGAATGAGACACGGTATAAAATCTTTCTTCACTTTTCCTTCACTACGGTCTTCTGCAGGTATTACTGTCCCCATTTTACAGACAACAAAGCTGAGGCTCCAAGGGATTGGTAACTTTACAAAGATTTACTAAGTGTTTAGGTGTAAAACTGAGATACTAACCCAGATCTGTGTCTCTGGGGCCAGGCTCTCTGGGGAGATCAGCCCAGGTCATCTCTCTCTATCTCTCTCTCTCTCTCTCTCTCCAGTATCGCCTGTGGCTTCTTAGATAAGAAACTGAGGCTGAACACTTACAGGCTTGCACAAGTAACTGCACTGCCAGCCTCCTCAATTATCAACCCAGGATCTGATGTCAAGCTCCACCCTCAGGGTGCTGGGCCCTCACGTCCCATTTAAGTGTGGCCCTAAAGGCTGACAGAGCTTTCCTTTCCTACCAAGTACCTGGTCCATCCCTCCAGGCCCCTTAGAGAGAGGACTCAGAGAAGAGACTGAGGGAGATGGGATGTGCCACGGTTTCCCGCTAGGAGCCTCGTCTTTCCACCCCTTCTCTGTTCCCTGTGAGAACACAGTGCTCATCCCCTCCGGAAGATGAAGTAACAGGGCACCATCTTGGAAGCAAAGAGAGCAGCCCTCGCCAGCCCCCAAGTCTGCTGGAGCCTTAATCTCGGACTTCCCAACCTCTAGAGTTGTGAGAAAATAAATTTCTATTGTTTATAATTTACCCAGTCCATGGAGTTGTGTTACAGCAGCACAGATGGACTGAGACACTGTCAACACTTGTTAATTTCTGCTGTTGCCATCATAGTGGTTGTAAACTGATATCACATTGTGATTTTGATTTGCCCTTCCCTGACGATTAGTGACGTTGAGCATCTGTTCATGTGCTTGTTGACTCTTTGTGTATCTTCTTTGAATAAATATCTATTCAAGTTCTTTGTCCATTTTTAAGTTGGGTTGTATGTCTTTATTGTTGTTAGGTTGTAACCGTGCTTTATACGGCCAGGTGTGGTGGCTCATGCCTGTAATCCCAGCACTTTGGGAGGCCCAGGCAGGCGGATCACCTGACAGCAAGAGTTCGAGACCAGCCTGACCAACATGGAGAAACCCCATCTATACTAAACATACAAAAAAAAATTGGCCGGGCGTGCTGGCGCACGCCTGTAATCCCTGCTACTTGGGAGGCTGAAGCAGGAGAAGCACTTGAACCTGGGAGGCAGAGGTTGTGGTGAGCCAAGATTGCACCATTGCACTCCAGCCTGGGCAACAAGAGTGAAACTCCATCTCAAAGATAATAATAATAATAATAATGATGCTTTATATATTCTGGATAGTAGATTTTTTATCAGATACATGATTTGCAATTTCTTTCTCCCATTCTAAGGGTTGTCTTTTCACACTTTCTCCCTCTCTCTCTCTTTTTAAGAAACAGGGTCTCGTTCTGTCTCCCAGGCTAAAGTGCAATGACATAATCATAGCTCACTACAGCCTCAGACCCCTGGGCTCAAGTGATACTCCCACTTCAGCCTCCCAAGTAGCTGGGACTATAGGTGTGCACCACCACACCTGACTAATTTATTCATTCATTTACTTATTTTTATTTTTTATTTTTTTTTCTTTTTTGAGAAGGAGTCTCGCTCTGTCGCCCAGGCTGGAATGCAGTGGCATGATCTCAGCTCACTGCAACCTCCGCCTCCTGGGTTCAAGCGATTCTCGTGCCCCGGCTTCCCGAGTAACTAGGATTACAGGCACGCACCACCATGCCTGGCTAATTTTTGTATTTTTAGTAGAGATAGAGTTTCACCATGTTGGCCAGGCTGGTCTCAAACTCCTGACCTCAGGAGATCCACCTGCCTCAGCCTCCCAAAAGTGCTGGCGTTAACCACCACACCTGGCCGACAGTGTTCTTTGATGAACAAAAGTTTTTAGTCTTGATAAACTACAAATTTATCTATTGTTGTTGTTCCGTGTGACTTTGGTGACATCTGAGCATCCATTGCCAAATCCAGGGCATTAAGATTTGCCCCAGTGTTTTCTCTAAGAGTTTTTTGTACCTTTAACTGTTACACTTAGGGCTTCGGTCCCTTTTGAGTTAACTTTTGTTTATAGTGTGAGGAAAGGCCTCAGCTTTATTTTTTTGCATTTGGATATCCGGTTGGCCCAGCATCATTTATTGATGAGATTGTTCTCCATGAAAGGGCTTTGAACTCTTATTGGTTGAAGAGTTGTTTTTCTGGGTCCCCTTGCTTCAGTAGCATATATTCTAAAAACTGGAATGACACAGAGAAGATTAGGAGGGCCCCCGGGCCAGGATGATATGCAAATTTGTGAAGTGTTCATTTTAATAGAAATAAAAATTAAATTACAAATTTTTTAAGGAATTGTTTTTTGGATATAGAGTTCTTGGTTGACCGTTTTTTTTTTCTTTCATCATTTTAAATATGCCAACTTTCTGGCCTCCATGGTTTCTGATGAGAAATCAGCTGTTAATCTTATTGAGGATCCCTTATATGAGACAAGTTTACTTCTCTTGTGATGCTTTCAAGATTCTCTCTTTTGCTGGATAGAAGTGAAGCCAGATGGCAAAATAGGACTTTACAGTGATTGTCCTGCCACAGAAACAATGAATTGCAATTAACATATTAATTATCCCCAAATTGATCTATAGATTTAATACAGTTCCAATTAAAATCAGTAGGTTTTCTTAAATATAGAAATTGAAAAGCTATTTCTAAAATTCACAACATGGCACATGTATACATATGTAACAAACCTGCACGTTGTGCACATGTACCCTAGAACTTACAGTATAATAAAAATAAATAAATAAATAAAATAAAAAGAAAAGAAAATTAAAGCACCTATGAGAGATTAGAGGCTTCTCAAGAAAAAAGAAAGAAAAAAAAATGAAAATTAAAAGCACCTAGAAGAGCCAAAGTTATTTTGAAAAAGACAAACAAAGTTAGAAGGGTAACATTACCTAAATTCAGTACTTATCATAAAGCGATATAATCAGACTTGTGTGGGACTGGCATCATAGAGAAATTGATTAATGGAAAAGAGAGGGCAGAAATAGACCCACATATACTTGGAGAACTAATTTTTGACAAATATTTGAAGGCAACTCATTAAACAAAGGAAAATCTGGCAGTGTTTCTCTTCATACTGAAAAATTATTTAATATTTCTTGTAATGTAGATCTTCTGTTAGTGAATTATTTCAGCTTTTGTTTATTCAAAACATCTTTATTTCACCTTCATTTCTGATGGTATTTTCAATAGATGTGTAATTCTGATTGACAGATTTCTTTTTTTCTTTCAGAACTTCATGTTTCATTTTCTGTGAGTTCTGTTATTTCTGATGAGAACACAGTCATTCCTATTGTTGTTTTCCTATATATACTGCAACTTTTCTTCTGACTTCTTTCAAGATATTCTATTTATTTTTTGTTTTCAGCAATTCTACTTTAATGTGGCTAGGGGTGTGCGTTCATACTGCTTGGAGTTTATTGAGCTTTTCGGATATATGGGTTGTAATTTTCATCAAAATTAGAAAAAATTTGGCACCATTTTTTCAAATATTTTTCTGCCCCAATATAACTTATCTCCTTCTAAGGCTCTAATTACATTTGTCTTAGAGTGCTTGATACGCCCCTGCAGACCACCAAAGCTCTACTCTTTCTGTGTTTCTCTGTGCACTTTAAATTGGATAGTTTTTATTGACCTGCCTTCAGATTTGCTAAGCCTTTCTTTGCGCCATTCATTTTCCTAAGTCCATCCTGTGAAGTTTTAATTTCCGATATCGTATCTGTTAGTTCTAGAATTTCTAATTTTTCTTTTTCACACTTTCATTTCTGTGCTGAGTCCCCATCTGTTTACTATTTCCATGCTTTTCTTTAAACCTTGAATAATTTCTTGTGATAGCTGGTCAAAAAACCTTAGCTGCCAATCCTGTAATCTTTGTCATCTTTGGATTCGTTTCTATTAACCCTTTCTTTCTCTTTTTTTTTTTTTTTTTTTTTTTGAGATGGAGTCTCACTCTGTCGCCCAGGCTGGAGTGCAGTGGCACAATCTCGGTTCACTGCAACCTCTGCCTCCCGGGTTCAAGCGATTCTCCTGCCTCAGCCTCCTGAGTAGCTGGGATTACAGGCACGTGCCACCACGCCTGGCTAATTTTTGCATTTTTAGTAGAGACGGGGTTTCACCATGTTGGTCAGGCTGGTCTCAAACTCCTGACCTTGTGATTCGCCCACCTCAGCCTCCCAAAGTGCTGGGATTACAAGCGGGAGCCACCGTCCCTGACCGCTTTTTCTCTTTATGGGCTTCTGCTACTTCCTATATGTGTAGTAATTTTTTATGATGTGTTGGACGTTGTTTTGCTACATTATTATCAGTCTAGATTATGTTGTTTTCCTTTAAAGAGTGTTTTTTGTTTACCTTTATGGCATCTCATACGAATGCTTGGCATTCAGCAAATTCGTTCTATTTGAGTTGTTTGAAATACAATTTTTTTCCAATGTTACGTGACCTCTGAAATCAATTCAGTTCAGTTTCCCAGTAGTTTTTCTCTCATTGGCCTGACAGAATAGTACCCTGAGCATTCCAGCTTAGTATTTGGCCGGAGTCAATGGAAGCACTATGCATCTTGCTCCGTTTCTTCTTTGCACCAGTCCTTCCTCTCTCTTACTCTGCCCCGTAAATTCCGCTGCTGCAGCACCTCTAAAGTGTAATCTCCATGTCCTTTACCCAATAAGGCCAATGCCTCCTATCTCAGCCACAGTTTATTGTTTGGAAAGTTCTCCCAGGCAGAAAGCTGGGATTAATATGGAGCTTAGCACATGTGTTTCTCTTCTTTCAAAGTCACATTTCTGTAGTTTTACTCCATATATTTTCTACAGTATTATTGCTGTAGAAAACACACAAACACAAAGCTGAATCCAACTCTTGTTTCTCTGTCATGGCTAGAACTGAAAATCCTCCATCCTATTTTTCCCCATTGTTGAATGTGAATGGATTGTTAAAGATTACCACGCATTTGAGGAAAGCTTCTTATGTCAAGTCTACAGACCAAAACTAACAGGCAAACAAACAAGAGCTTGAATGAGGCAGAAACCACACATGGAAAGAAAGGCTTTAAAAATAAGCCTCTTATTAATATCCCCAGGGAGGTAGTGCATTCATTATTCAAGAACAGAATTTTAAATTTTAGCAAAAGAGTGAGGCCGGGCGCGGTGGCTCACGCCTGTAATCCCAGCACTTCGGGAGGCCGAGGCGGGTGGATCACGAGGTCAGGAGATCGAGACCATCCTGGCTAACACAGTGAAACCCCATCTCTACTAAAAATACAAAAAACTTTAGCAGGGCGAGATGGCGGGCGCCTGTAGTCCCAGCTACTCGGGAGGCTGAGGCAGGAGAATGGCGTGAACCCTGGGGGGCAGAGCCTGCAGTGAGCCGAGATCGCGCCACTGCACTCCAGCCTGGGTGACAGCGAGACTCTGTCTCAAAAAAAAAAAAAAAAAAAAGAGTGAGGCCAGGCGCGGTGGCTCACATCTATAATCCCAGCACTTTGGGAGGCCGATGCAGACCGATCACGAGGTCAGAAGTTTGAGACTAGCCTGGCCAACATGGTGAAACCTCGCCTCTACTAAAAATACAAAAATTAGCTGGGCGTAGTGGTACACGCTTGTAATCCCAGCTAATTGGGAGACTGAGGCACGAGAATCACTTGAAGCTGAGGTGGAGGTTGCAGTGAGCTGAGACTGCACCACTGTACTCCAGCCTGGGTGACAGAGAAAGACTCTGTCTCTAAATAAGTAAATAAATAAATAAAAATAAAAGAGAGAAACTACAGAGAAAAAAAAACTGCTTTTAGAAAATAAAAACATGGGCCGGGTGCGGTGGCTCACACCTGTAATCCCAGCACTTTGGGAGGCCAAGTTGGGTGGATCACCTGAGGTCAGGAGTTCGAGATCAGCCTGGCCAACACGGTGAAACCCCGTCTCTACTAAAAATACAAAAAATTAGCTGGGCGTGGTGGTGTGGGCCTGTAATCCCAGCTGCTTAGGAGGCTGAGGCAAGAGAATCACTTGAACCTGGGAGGCAGAGTTGCAGTGAGCCAAGATCACACCACTGCCCTCCAGCTTGGGCAACAAGAGCAAAACTCCATCTCAAAAATAAATAAATAAATAAATAAATAAATAAAATACAAAATTAGCCAGGTGTGGTGGCGCACACCTGTAGTCTCAGCTACTAGGGAGGTTGAGACAGGAGAACTGCTTGAACCTGGTGAGAGGTGAAGCCAGCTGGACTTCCTGGGTGGAGTGGGGACTTGGAGAACTTTTTTGTCTTACAAGAGTATTGTAAAACGCACCAATCAGCACTCTGTAGCTAGGATTGTAAAACACACCAATCAGTGCTGTGTAGCTCGCAAAAGGATTGTAAAATGCATCAATCAGTGCTCTGTAAAACACACCAATCAGTGCTCTGTAAAATGCATCAATCAGTGCTCTGTAAAACGCACCAATCAGCAGGATCCTAAAAGCAGCCAATCACAGGAAAGATTGAAAAAAGGGCACTCTGATAGGAGAAAAATGGAACATGGGAGGGGACAAATAAGAGAATAAAAGCTGGCCACCCCCCAGCCAGCAGCAGCAACCCTTCAGGTCTCCTTCCGCGCTGTGGAAGCTTTGTTCTTTCACTCTTCACAATAAATCTTGCTACCACTCACTCTTTGGGTCCTGGCATTTTTAAGAGCTGTAACACTCACCATGAAGGTCCACAGCTTCATTGTTGAAATCAGCCACACCAGGAACCCACCAGAAGGAACCAACTCCAGACACACCAGGCAGCAGAGGCTGCAATGAACTGAGATTGTGCCACTGCACTCCAGCCTAGGTGAGACAGAGTGAAACTCCATTTCAAAAAAAGAAAAGAAAAACATCACAAAAATATAAAGGTCAACAGACAGATGGAAAATATGAGTGGCAGAAAAGATTTTAAAATTTCTAATCCAGTGCAAGAAGTCTAATATCTGAATAACAGGAGTTTCAGAGAAAACAGAGGAGATAGAGATACCAAATAAATAGTCAAGAAGCTACCAGAAGCATAAGTCTCCAGGATGAAAACAAGCACCGCCCAGAACAAGGGCTCTGCACAACTGATGAAAATACGCCGACACTAAAGCACATCACTATGAAATGTTAACTCATTGAATGAAAAGCCATATTTTATATGCTCCCAGATAGAAAGAAAGAAAAACAGCTTCCATAAAAGAAAGATCAATCAGAATGCTTCAGATGTCTTCACAACAGCTCTGGAAGGAAGCAAGCATCTTCAGAATTATAGGGAAAAATAACACTTCCAACTTAGATGTGTATATCCTAGAAAGCCACCAATCATGTATAAGGGTAGATTAAAGACATTTGCAGACATACAGTTTCTCAAAATAATTATCTCCCATGCTTCTGGTTTCTAGAAGCTACTATGGAATGTGTTAATAATATGGGGGCGGGGGGGAATGCAGAAAAGAGGAGTCATAGAGTCCAAGAAAGAGAGACTCTAGCTCAGCAGTGAGGCAAAGGAGAGGCCCTGGGGGATGTTGACAGGAGGTGCCTGGGTGAAATCTAGTACCGGGCACGAGGGCCACCTATCCAGACATGAGCAGAGATGAGGCCTCGGGAGAGAGTTCCTCAAGAAGTTAAATCTGCAAAGGCATCTAATGTGTTTTTACGCAATTTAAAGTAGATTTATCTAACCAGGGAAAAGTTTGGGGATAAAATTAGTGATAAGTGGCCGGGTGTGGTGGCTCACACCTGTAATCCCAGCACTTTGTGAGGCTGAGGCACTTGGATCTCCTGAGGTCAGGAGTTTGAGACCATCCTGGCCAGTGGGGTGAAACCCCATCTCTATTAAAAATACAAAAATTAGCCAGGCGTCGTGGCGAGTACTGGTAATCCCAGCTACTTAGAAGGCTGAGTCAGGAGAATCACTTGAGCCCAGGAGGTGGAGGCTGCGGTGAGCTGAGATGGCACCACCTGCACTCCAGCCTGGGCAACAGAGTGAGACTCCATCTCAAAAAAAAAAAAATAGTGATAAGTACATAGAGAAATAGATGACAGTCATTGCCTCTAGTACAGACAAAAGCTGTTCTACAACATGGAAAGTAATTACAGTACCACATGGTTCAGCTGTGAATAGCATTTACATAGTCACAATGCCATTACTCTGGAATAGCAATCTAGCCAAAATGCCATTAAAACTGCATATACTTGGGAAGATGAGGGATTAAAAATGGGTGTGGGGGTTAGGGACAGACAGGGAAGGAAAGAGCCTAATTTTCATCTTGGATTGTGGAAACACAATAAATGCAGCTTAAAATGAAACAATCAAGAAGTAGAATAGAAGCTGCTATTTAGAGATATGGAAGTTAATGCCTAAATAATCAAATAGAAGAACAGGAAATGAAGAGACTGCTGTTCTTGGTATGATTCTTCAACATTTTGTTTTAATTTTTAAGGATTACTTCCAAAGGGTAGGTTCTAAAAAGTGACAGTATTGAGCCAATGATGTACCCTTTTTATTTTGTTTGTTGTTGTTGCTGTTGTTTTGAGATGCAGTCTTGCTCTGTTGCCCAGGCTGGAGTGCAGTGGTGCAATCTCGGCTCACTGCAAGCTCTGCCTCCTGAGTTCAAGCAATTGTTCTCCCTCAGCTTCCCAAGTAGCTGGGACTACAGGTGCACACCACCATGCCCAGCTAATATTTGTATTTTTAGTAGAGACGGTTTCACCATGTTGGCCAGGAAGGTCTTGATCTCCTGACCTCGTGATCCACCTGCCTTGGCCTCCCAAAGTGCTGGGATTACAGGCATGAGCCACCACACCCGGCCAGGATTTTTTTTTTTTTTGAGATGGAGTCTTGTTCTGTTGCCCAGGCTGGAGTACAGTGGTGCAATCTTGGCTCACTGCAAGCTCCACCTCCTGGGTTCACGCCATTCTCCTGCCTTAGCCTCCCAAGTAGCTGGGACTACAGGCGCCTGCCACCACGCCCGGATAAATTTTTTTTTGTATTTTTAGTAGAGACGGGGTTTCACCATGTTAGCCAGGATGGTCTCGATCTCCTGACCTCGTGATCCACCCGCCTCAGCCTCCCAAAGTGCTGGGATTACAGGCCCCGGCCAGGATTTTTTTTTGAGATGGAGTCTCACTCCCTTGCCCAGGATGGAGTGCACTAGCACGATCTCGGCTCACTGCAAACCCTGCCTCCTGGATTCAAAGGATTGTCCTGCTTCAGCCTCCTGAGTAACTGGGATTGCAGGCATGCACCACGACTGGCCAATTTTTGTATTTTTTAGTAGAGATGGGGTTTCACCATGTTGGCCAGGCTGATCTCAAACTTCTGGCCTCAAGTGATCCACCCACCTCGGCCTCCCAAAGTGCTGGGATTACAGGTGTGAGCCACCGCACCTGGCTAAGTTAAGAATCTTGGGATGGAAAAGTTGCCCTGGGTTAGCCAGGTGGGCCCTAAATGTAATCACGAGTGTCCTTACAAGAGAGAGGAAAAGAGACTACACACAGAAGAGAAGGTGGAAGAGAGATTACACACAGACGAGAATGCGATATGACCAGGGAGGCAGAGACTAGAGGATGTGGCCACAATCCAAGGAATGCTGGCAGCCCTCAGGAGGTGGCAGAGGCCAGGAGCAGATTGTCCTCTGCAGCCTCCAGAGGGAACCAACCCTGCTGACACCTTGACTTTACCCCATACAACTGACTTTAGACTTGTGGCCTCCAGAACTGTAGAGAATAAACTTGTGTTAGCCACCAAGTTTGTGGTAACTTGTTGCATCAGCCATGGGGCATCTCCTCCTCCTGGAAACTGCGGCCTGGTGGAGAGGTCTAGCAGGGTCTGTGGGAGTCATCTGGGGTTCAAGTGCAAAGTCAGCAGCCCTGAAAGCTGCTCTTCTCTCTCTGCATGGGGTTGCAGCCATGTCTGCTCAGTGTGGTGTCTGTTCTCTGACAAGCCAGGGCTTCCCAGCCTGCCCCAGAGCAGGCCCTGCCTGCTGATATAGCTGGGGCCCCCTCTGCAGCCCAGGCCAGCCTGAGGGATTACTGAGAAGTCCAGGTGAGCTGGAGATGTGAGGTGGGGCTCACAGCTGGTGCCCAGCTTCCTCCAGCTCCAGCTCCTCCCACCCAGGCCCATCCTGCTGCTGCATCTTTCAGGGTCTCCACATCTGTCCCTAGACAGACCCTGTCCTTTCTGCAGCAGAGGAGGTAGAAACGGACCCTCGTCGCAGGGTGGTCAGCCCCACCACAGCCTGGGCAGGATGCTGGGCGCCTGGTGTGAGGACCAGGCCTGCCTCCCCTTATCCTCGTGGGCTCTGGAGGGCAAGGTCAGAACTGGGTCTAACCCAGGTCCCACGCCCCCCACCTCACAGGGGTAAGCACAGGTCTGAGGTTTGTTGAACGAACGGCTCCCGCAGCCCCTGAGAAAGCTGGCTTCCTCGGGAAAGTATCAGGGCCATCTTCCCAGTCCCCCTCCTGTCTCCAGCCCACCCCCAGCTGCAAATGCCAGCATTAGGTGGGGGGTGGAGGCTCTGGGATCTTGACTCTGGAAGACTCCCTGGCCCTTCCCAGCACCTGTCTTCTGGGCCTCACATCCCATCAACAACGTGGTCTTGGCTCAGGCCCCCGACTCTCCCTGCCCCCACCCCATGCACCTCCGGGGCCACCCTCTGTCCACCTGCCTCCACCTGGAGCCCCCCTGTGGGCTCCTGCTGCTGCACTCCATCAAGACATCAGGCTCCAGCCACAGACTGCTGGGCTCTGAGCCTCGCTGGACTCTTCTTGGAGGGGATGGAAATGCAGCGAAGATGGGATCTGAGATAAAGGACCACATGTGTAGATGCTGGGCATCCCTGGCCACGGCCCCATCCCCGACCCCAGGCCTGTGCACCCCCACTGCCCAACTTCCCCCAGTCAGCTGCAGTTCATGTCACCTTCACCCTCACAGGCCCCAGCACTTCTGACTTCCATGTGCCCAGCTCAATAAACCCAAAGAAAACATTCCCTCCAAAAGTCCCTGGATGGTGTCTGTCATCCTGGGTTGAACTCATGCCCATCTCAGCAGCAGGAATTTTCGCAGGGAAAGGAATGCTATGGGTCAGCCTTCGGGCCTTGGCCCCAGGCCTGTTGCAGGGCACAGAAGGGGCCATCTCGCTGGAACCCCATCTACTGAGAGTGGGACAGGAGAGATCTCTAAGGGAGCCACCATAAGAGGGGGTGGATACTCACCAAAGATGCCCACATCTGCTGAGTCTCCTGCAGGTGCCCCTAGTGAGAGGTGAAGCCAGCTGGACTTCCTGGATCCAGTGGGGACTTGGAGAACTTTTCTGTCTTACAAGAGGATTGTAAAATGCACCAATCGGCACTCTGTAGCTAGGATTATAAAACGCACCAATCAGTGCTCTGTGGCTAGCTAGAGGTTTGTAAAATGTGCCAATCAGTGCTCTGTAAAAATGCACCAATCAGCGCTTTGTGGCTAGCTGGAGGTTTGTAAAATGGACCAATCAGCACTCTGTAAAATGGATCAATCAGCAGGATGTGGGCAAGGACAAATAAAGGAATAAAAAAAGCTGGCCACCTACCCCACCCCTGGCCAGTAGCAGCAACTCCCTAGGGTCCTGTTCCACGCTGTGGAAGTTTTGTTGATTCACTCTTCACAATAAATCTTGCTGTTGCTCACTCTTTGGGTCCGTGCCACCTTTGAGAGCTGTTAACACTCACCGTGAAGGGCCGTGGCTTCATTCTTGAAGTCAACGAGACCAGGAACCCACCGGAAGGAAGAAACTCCAGACACACCAGCTTTAAGAGCTGTAACACTCACTGCAAAGGTCCGCAGCTTCATTCTTGAAGTCAGCGAGACTACAAACCTACCGGAAGGGACAAACTCCAGACACACTAGGTGCACCCCACCTCCCTGCTACTGAAAGGATGCTCGCCCTGGCACTGGTGCTTCTGGCCACTGAGCGTGACGTGTGGTCCTCTCTGCCTTATGTAGCCTGCTGGCCGGCATCTGCCTCAGCCCCAGCATGATGGCCTCAGCCCTTTGTAGGGACCAGACTGATTCCTGCCAGGAAACCCCCCTCACCTTCCCCACCCAGAAATGACAGGGACAGGCACCAGGGGAGTGAAGATACGTCTGCCACATAACACCCTGGAGAATCATGTGTCAGCCTCTGTAACCTCAGTTTCTTCATCTGCAAAATGACCTGCCTGGGCTAGGGGGAGGCTAAAAGTCCCTGTCCAAACGTGAGCTGGCCCACAGTCCTTCAGGCAGTTGCTGCACGTGGCTGAGTTAAGAGAAGGTGCCTCGGACCAGGCTGTGTCCCCAGTTCAGTAGCTCCAGGCTGGACTTGTCCATGCTAACCAGATGGCCACCTGGTAACTTTCAGCGAGGTTCACCCCCTCCAGGAAAGCCACCAGCACAGGGCACTCTGGGGCCTGTGGCTTGGGGCTCCGGGATGGGGGGAGACCTGTCCAAAAGTGGCTCAGCCTAGGAGCTGCAGGTCTGGCAGGCACAGCACTTCCCCTGCAGCTACTGGCACCCTATCCCCAGACAACACCCGTCGAGAGCCCTGTGGCTGTGGACAGGCCTGCCCAAAGACGCCATTATACAGAGTCCTCTCTGCCTTGCCTCTTTTCCCAGGCAGGGTGGCGGTGCAGCATTTTCTGTGGCTGCCCAATACTCGGCTCAAGCTTCTGCATTCTGAGCTTCAGGCCTAATGCGCTTCCAAGGTTCCCAAACCTGTCCCTCAGCCACGCGCAGGCCTGGTGTGCTTGCTCCCAGGTATGCCTGCCTGACCCTGTCCAGAAAATGAGAGGTCTAGTGCTCAGCCAGGCTTCCATTCTGTGTACAGGGAGCAGAGGAGGGGCTCACGGCAGCCCCCAAGCACTGGGCACTTGGTCAGAAACAAAGGGGAGACCCTACACCCCACAAAGCATGGATCTATAAAAGAAGTTTGAGGCCGGGCGTGGTGGCATACATCTGTAATCTCAACACTTTGGGAGGCCAAGGGGGTGAATCCTTTGAGGCCAGGAGTCCAAGACCAGCCTGGCCAATATGGCGAAACCCCGTCTCTACTAAAAATACGAAAATCAGCTCAGTATAGTGGAGTGCATCTGTAATCCCAGCTACTCGGAAGGCTGAGGTGGGAGGATGGTTTGAGCCTGTGAGGCAGAGGTTGCAGTGAGCTGATTGTGCCACTGCACTCCAGCCTGGGTGACAAGAGCAGGATTCTGTCTCAAAAATAAAATTTTAAAAGTTATGCAATTCTGCATAAAGGTCAATGCTATTCATTCCTGGGGGTTGGGGTCACCAGGGAGGCTTCCTGGAGGAGGAAGCAGGGCTGAGGAATGGATGGCAGCAGCGAGTATTTGTGGGTGAGGCTATGGTGCTGTTGGAGAGGCAGAGTGTGGCAGCTTGGGCTGGGGCCAGCAGTGAGCTTGGAATTCCCCAGGGCTTTCCAGAAGCCAGAAAGCCGGGGCGGAGTGGGTTGTCCAAGGGCTTGTCTTGTCCTCTTACCCTGGCCACAGCCGGGAAGCCCTGGGCAGGCGCCTGTGGATAGCTGGCACACTTAGTCTTTGGTGGAGAACTGAGGTGAGCTGGGAGGACTAATGGGAGGGAGGAGAGGTGTACTGGGGCCCCGGGGCGAGGCCCTGCTTTGCACTCAAGATAAGAATCCAGGGCTCTAAGGGGAGGTGGTGAGGAAGGGAGCCGCCCGTCCGGCTGTATTCAAGGAGAAAGACACATCTGGGGTCAAATTAGAGAGCTGGTGGGGACTGTTTTCTGGTCCTGAGTCAGCCCCAGGAGGTCCCCTCTTCCCCAGTACTGGTCCAGAAAGTCTGAAGCCGGAAGGTGGAGAAACATTCTGTGCTCAGGGAGCAAATGTCTTCACCCCGGTTTACAGGTGAGGAAACAGGCTCAGAGCGTGGCTAAAGCCCTCAAGGGCAGGCAGGCGGGGCAGGTCGGGGTGCCCAGGGCTGCTGCCGCTGATTCTGGCCTGGGTGGAGGAGGGGCTGACGGCTCGTGCTGGGACGGGGACAGTTGTGATTATTGGCCTGGAGAAAGGGGGGCTTGAAAGGAAGGCCACGGGAGTCAGGACAGAGAAGCTGCCATGGCTTAAAAGTGTCCCCTAGAGTTCCTGCACTGGCAGTTTAGTCCCCAGTGCAATAGCACTGAGAGGTGGGACCTTTAAGAGGTGGTGAGGTCACAAGGGCTGGGCCCTCCCGAGTCCATCAATGCCATCATCATGGGAGTGGGTGTGTTATCAACGTGAGTTCGGTCCCTTCTTGGTCTGTCTCTGGAGCACACACACCCCCTGTCCTTCCACGTACTGCCATAGGATGACACGTCAGCAGGGCCCTCACCAGATGCTGGCCCCTTGATCTCAGACTTCCCGGCCTCCCGCGCTGTTAGCCTAGTACGCTTCTCTTCGTTGTCAATTACTCAGTCTGTGATATTCTGTGATAGCAACAGAAAACTGACAAAGACGCAGGCCGAGGTGAGCTCAGATGGGAATGGGGCCCGGTGTGAGTCAGGATATGGACTGGCCCAGGGCGCAGAGGTCAGGAGCAGGACGTCAGGGCCAGAGCTCAGGGTTACCTGGACTCTGTCAGAGGCCGCTGGGGTCTGCTGGATCTAGCCCCGCCACCCTGGTGTTTGAGGCCCTCTGCACTCCCATCCGGCCCCCTGCAGCCAGGCTGGTCTCTTTCATCTCCTGTGCGCACACTTCAGTCTCGTTTCTCACCCTTGACCCTGCCCAAAATAGTCTGTACTTACAAAGAGCCTGCCCCTCTTTCCAGCTTTATCTCAGGAAGGACCTTCAGGAAGCTTTTCCCAGCCACTTCAGCCCCAGGGACCTGAGATTTCTCTGGATTCTGGAACGTGCTGGCCGGTCACTCAACACCAGAGTGAATACGCGTGTCTGGTCCCGCTGTCCTCACTGCAGGAAGCTGATCGTTGTGGGGAGAGACGGACAATAACCAGGGCGATGAGCAGATGCATCGCTGCAGCGCAGGTCCCTGGTGGGGGAATGGTGCTGAGAATGGGAATGACGCGCAAGGCCTCCCTGAGGTGGGGAGGTAGGGAAGGAGCCCACTACGGAGATGTGGGGGCACATGGGAAGTCCTAGGGCTGAAAAGAGCCGGCCTGGCTGGAGGCAGAAGGCCACGGGGGAGACTGGTGCTGGAGCCACGGGGAGAGACCCAGGCAGAGCTGGAGAGGTTGTGACAGCAACACTGTCCTGGTGACAAGCCACCAGAGAGGCCCACATGGAAGCATGTGGGAATGATTTGCATTTTGGGACAGTCCTTCTGACTGCGGTGGCTGGAGTAGATTGTAGAGGTCAGTGCTGCATCCTGGGACGGCCCTTTGTGTTGTCTGATTCAAGGTGATGTTCTTGGACCAGGGTGGTGGCAGTGGGAATGAAGAGAAGTGGATGGATTTGGGGTGCAGAATCAATGAGGCTTGGGTAAGGGGGACCGCTCAGGATTCTGGCAGAAGCGAGCAGGTGTGGTGTGCAGTTCCCTGGGTTGGGGGGCAGGGGGACCTCAGACAGCAGCGACCTGGGCTGCAGGAAGAAGGTCATGAGTGCTACCGGGGACTGCAAGCCAGTGAAGGACTGCGTGGAGGCGTCAGGTGGACAAGTTGTCACAAAGGCCAGGCAACTCTGAGGAAGGCCCTGGGCAGACAACACAAACCATGGAGTCAGAGGAGCTGAGCCCAAATCCACTCCGTCCATACCACTGGCCATCTGGGCACTGTCGGTGCTACCCCACTTCCCAGATTTCATCTGCACTCAGGACTCCAGCCATCACAGGTGTGCCCGCAGCTCCCACTCCTGTACCTCCTGCAAGACCCTGTCCTCCCCCAGCTTCAGGCACATGCCCAGCTCCTCCCAAACACTGCACCTGGGAACCTCAGGCTCCCTCCAACTCTGGAGACTCCAGTGGAACTCAGATAACCCCCTCCCCACCACCCCTGGCTTTCTCCTGCTCCTCCTCCTCCTCCATCTTCTACCATGGGTGATGTCATTGCTGCCCACTCATAACAGCCAGCATCTTAGTTGGTACTCTAGACCAGGGCTTTGCACACTCTAGACCAGGGCTTTTGTGCGCTTCAAGGCATGCGTAAATCACCTGGAGGTCTTGTTAAAATGCAGGTTCTCATTCAGCAAGCCTGGGAGGCCCAAGATTCTGGATTTATTTCTCCTTTCTTCTCTATTTTTTTTTTTTTGCCTTCTTTCCTTCCTTCCTTCCCTCCCTCCCTCCCTCCCTTCCTTCTTTCCTCCCTCCCTTCTTCCCTTTTCCTTCTTCTTCCCTGCTTCCCTTTCTTTTTCTCTTTCTTTTCTATTTCTTTCTCCTCCCTCCCTTCCTTTCTTTTCTTTTAGAGACAGGGTCTCACTATGTTACCCAGGCTGAACACAAACTCCTGGGATCAAGTGATCCTCCTGCTTCAGCCTCCTGAGTAGTTGGGGCTACAGACTGGATTTTGCATTTCTAAGAAGCCCAACTACTGCTGCTGCTGGCCCTTAACCACAGTTAGAGGGTGAGGCTTTTCTAGATCCGTCCCTCTCCTCCCCGCCCCACACATCCTGAAAGCTGCTTGAGTCTTCCTCTCTTCCCTTCCTTCTACCACTTGAGCTCAGGTCCCTTCATCTCTGACCTGGACTATGGCACCTCCTGGCACGCCTTCCTTTGCTTTCTGTTGCTGAGGGGCGTTCTGCAGTAGGACTTACTTATCCAGTGGCGTTTCCCTGCAGGCTGCAGGGTCTAAGCCTCTCCTCAGCACAGACGCTGTGCATGGATGCAGCAGGAGGGTGTGCACAGAAGCGTCATGGAGGGACAGCCAAGATCAAAGCCAGGAAGTGGGCTCCATCGGGGCCATTCTATCAATCCCGGGGGCTCATGCACCCATGGAGGTCCTGTGCCAAAGCCAGGGAGAGCCAAGGGCAAGAACCCATTACTCCAGAGAGCACCCTTGCTTGGTGCTCTAGATAGCCAGTCTTAAGAGGCTGGGCACGGTGGTTCATGCTGGTAATCCCAGCACTTTGGGAGGCCAAGGTGGGAGGATCATTTGAGGCTAGGTGTTCAAGACCAGCCTCAGCAACATAGCAAGACCCCCATCTCTATAAAAAACAGTGGATTATAGATTTTCATAGTGTGGACTAAAACCACTTGCTAAAATACACGTTTTAGCCCCAACCCCGGAGATTCTGACTCTATGTTCCTGGGGAAGCTACCATTTTAAAAGAAAAAACAAACCAAAACAAGCAAAAGCTAAGCAGGATTTGCAGACGCCCACCCACATCTGAGCCTGGCTGCGCTTCCTCACCGATGCCAATGGCACCACCTGGTGGTCATCATGTACATTACACCACCTTCCTGGAGGGGCGTCCTTGCCCTCGGGCACATGGGATAGGGTCGCTGCACACAGCATCTGTTTTAATTTTCCCAACTCTGCAAGAGAGATCCTCATCCCCATTTCACTGAGGAGAAGCTGAGACTCAAAGAGTAGAGGTGACGTCTCTAAAACCCCACTTGTGGGAAGTGGAAGAGTCTGAACCCTAGCCCTGTTGTCTGTGCAATGGCTTGTAAATCTGGCTGGTAGTCGAAATCATCCAGGGAGCCTTTTTAAACTGGAGGTGAAGGCTTCAGCGTCACCCATATGCATGCGGCTCCTTGCCCTCCCACGTGAAGAAAAGCTGGAAATCGCCAAAGGCAGGAAGACACTCGCCACCCAGGATAAAGTGTAGGGGGCTGCGGTCTCAGGGGAAAGGCTGGGGCCATGGGGCACCTGAAGCTCAGGGAAGCTTCTGTTTATTAACCAGATATTTCAGCATTTTAACTGGTGTATGTGTGTATGACTGTGTCACATACACACACAGAATCTTACAAGTGTGGGAACAGAAGAGGGAATAACAGCAACACAGCCTTGGAAACTCTTGGAAGCTGGAAAGCAGATACTCGAGTGGAAATGGACTTAGCAGTGTGCCTCGGTTGAGTGCCTACTGTTTTCTCAAAATACTGTTCAAACGACAGTAAAGGAATACAGGCCCTATGGGTCCCTAACACAAAGAAAAGGGGACACTGATAGTTAACTGACAGGCTGCTGCAAAGAAGTGGAAAGTGGGTGAATCGCGGCTGGCACCACCCCCTGGGGTCCTTAAGGCCACCCAGGCAGGGGCAGTTCAGGTGCCCTCCCAGTTGCCTGGCTGGGACCGGCAGTGCCAGGCTTGCCAGAGCTAGGAGAAGTGTGTCCGCCCGGTACACTCCTGGTCTTGAGGGACAGAGTCAGCGCTGTGGTGATGGCTGTCAGTCAACAAGTCCTGCCCCCAATATCCCAGTAGTTTCTTTCACGGAAATGTGATCGGAAGCACGAGAGCCACTCGACACTTGAGGAAATGCAGCTTCCTGAAAGGAAAAGACCAAGAAGAGACCCAAACCATTGCTCCCACAAACGCAAGGAAAATTCTGGGAACGGAAAGGAAATTGCAAAGGGAAACTGAAATTAGAATTATCAGAGATTTCAGGTGAGATTGCATATTTTCTCCTCATCTGAAAAGATAGCTACAACTTGCTTTTTTCTCTCTCAATGTCGCTTCTGAGATTTCTTCATCAAACATAAATCAAATCAACCAGTGAATCTGTCCTACATTCCTTTGTATGTATGTACCACAATTCATCAAATGACATGTAAGCTGATTCTGGGGACTGAGTTTTCTGGTTTTGTCTGCAATTACAGATGGTGCTTAATAGCACTGTGACCTTGGAAAATTACTTTTAACTTCACCCGGCTTCTGTTTACAGATGCTCATTTGGAAAATGAGGATAACAGTGGGAGAACCTACCACACAGGCTTGTGACGAGGATTAAATGGATTCATAAATGTAAGCCTTTAGAACAGTGCAGTGGTTCTCAGCTGGGCCTGATTTTACACCTAGAGGACAGCTGGCAATGTCTGGAGACATTTTTGTTGAAATGACTGGTGGAGATGCTACTGGTGTCCAGTGGGTAGAAGCCAGGGATGCTGCTAAGCCTCCTGCAATGCCCGGGACATCCTCCTCCGAGAACTGCCCAGCCCAAATTCCACAGGCCATGGTTGAGAAACCCCGGACCAGTGCATGGCACAAAAGATGAACTCAATCTATTCGTTATTTTTTAAGAGCTGCAGTGAAAATTCTTTTCCTTATCTTCCATGTACAAGTGTGAGAGTCTCTCACAGAAACTATCACTCCCTTCAAATACTCATGGAACATTTATCAAAATTGTTTTATTCAGCCATAAAGAACATCTAAGTAAATTCTAAAATGTGGAAATCATACAGAATATTTTCTCACCATGAAGCAATAATTGAGAAATTAACTACCAAGGGGAGCTTCTTCCTGCTCCATCCCTACCCTCCCTTCACCTATCGCTCACGCCCGAAATCCCAACACTTTGGGAGGTCAAGGCGGGCGGATCACCTAAGGTCAGGAATTTGAGACCAGTTTGGCCAACGTGGTGAAAACCCTGTCTCTACTAAAAACACAAAAATTAGCTGGGTGTAGTGGTGGGCGCCTGTAGTCCCAGCTACTCAGGAAATTGAGGCAGGAGAATCGCTTGAACCTGGGAGGCGAAGGTTGCAGGGAGCCGAGATCGTGCTACTGCACTCCAGCCTGGGCAGCAGAGCAAGACTTTGTCTCAAACAGAAAAAAAAAAAAAAAGAGACAGAGAGAGAGATTGTATTATATGTTAATTTTGAGGGCGGCACACCCTTTTTTCATATATTATCCCATTCTCATACTTTCTCCAAGAGGGTCACCCAAAGGCCTACATCCCATGTGGCTTCTGTGGTCCAGAGCCTATGAACTAAAAGACTATCACCTGCTTCCAGCACACACAATATATGATTCACATTACGAATAGAACAACTGCAGCAAACAAACAAATAAGCAACATAATTCAGAAGGTGGGAGGACGGTAGAATCACAGTGGTGGCTGTTCCCTGCCCATCTGCTTTTCCTTCCCTCTGCAGTCCCTCTGCTCTGGAGGTAGTGAGTTACAGGTGAGCCCATCTGGGAACCCTTTGCCCATTGACTGAAAATGATCTTGTCCCTGCTTTCTAGAGGTTTATTTTCTTCCATGGTCACATTGGACTTGGGAATTTCAGCACCTGCTTCCTACTGGTGTAGATTTAGGGAGTTGGGCGTTGCCTTTGCGGTTAAATAATTATGTAATTGCAGGCCATATTTATGGTTTCTTTGGCAATACCTTTCCCTCCCAAACCTAGTAGGCATCCAGTCTGTTCTCAGCCTATTAGTTCCATGTGAAAGTAGTCATGGCTGGCTGGGTACAGTGGCTCATGCCTGTAATCCCAGCACTTTGGGAGGCTGAGGCGGGTGAATCACCTGAGGTCGGGAGTTCGAGACCAGCCTAACCAACATGGAGAAACTCTGTCTCTACTAAAAATACAAAATTAGCTGGGTGTGGTGGTGCATGCCTGTAATCCCAGCTACTCAGGAGGCTGAGGCAGGAGAATCGCTTGAACCCGGGAGGCGGAGGTTGTGGTGAGCCGAGATCGCACCATTGCACTCCAGCCTGGGTAACAAGAGCGAAACTCCGACTCAACAAAAAAAAAAAGCACTCATTGCCAAGGTCTTGTCTGGACACAGCGTTTAAACGTTAAGACTCGAGTCCTTTACTTAGTTGCTTTTGGGTTCTGCTTGTTATCCAGTTTCACAATTTAACGAATCTGAGGCCATTTTTGAAATAATCCGCTTGGTTTGGAAGCCAACGCCCTCAGCCCACTTTTGGCCAGCAAGTTCTCAGTCTCTGCATGGCAGAGCGTCAACCTTGTCTTCTGTCACACATCCACCACTTGATTCTGGTGACATCAACCTACAGCTACTGTGCTGTCTCTGCTTCACAAGATGCTTGGGACCCCACCAGCCTTCCTGCAGCTCCCATTCTTACTCTGACCTCATGGCCCTCATTCTCATGGTCCCAGATGCAAACTCCCCGCTCCAGGCAGCAGGATGGAAGACAGGCTCAGGAGGTGGAGGCAGCAATAGGTGCAGCCTCCCTTGGGTATGGGGAGTAGGTTCTACTCCTTGGAAGGTGTGAATGTGGATATCTGGCCATCAGATATTTGGACTGTGTCAGAAATGTTTGTTCAACAGAATTCATGCCCTCTCTTCCACTGTACAGATTTATTGCCGGAAGCAGGTGCTCAGAGAGAATTGAGCAAGTGATTTCCAGGCTTGTGGAAATCTTCCCAAATCTTCTTTGCTTTTGGTGGGGAGGTATGACTGGTTCTTGCAAATGGGCTGGGAGATGAAGTGATGTGGGTGATTTCGGGCTGAGCTGGTTAGGAAGCACTTCGGCTTTTTTTTTTTTTTTTTTTTTTTTTTTGAGACGTGGTCTCACCCTATTGCCCAGGCTGGAGTGCAGTGGCACGATCTCGCTCACTGCAAGCTCTGCCTTCCGGGTTCACGCCATTCTCCTGCCTCAGCCTGCCTAGTAGTTGGGACTACAGGTGCCCGCCACCACGCCCAGCTAATTTTTTTGTAAATTTAGTTGAGATGGAGTTTCACCATGTTAGCCAAGATGGTCTTGATCTCCTGACCTCGTCATCTGCCTGCCTTGGCCCCCCAAAGTGCTGGGATGACAGGCGTGAGCCACCACACCCGACCATGCCCGGCTAATTTTTATATTTTTAGTAGAGACGGGGTTTCGCCATGTTGGCCAGGCTGGTCTTGAACTGCCGACCTCAGGTGATCTGCCCGCCTCGGCCTCCCAAAGTGCTGGGATGACAGGCGTGAGCCACCGTGCCCGGCCGCACTTGAGCTTCCTTATTCTCTCTTCCCTCTTTACCAGATGGATACAGAGGGGCTCCGAAGCCTGGGGCAGGGGTTCCCCATGTTTTTTTTTTTTTTTTTAATGCCATGACACCTCCTGGAAGTCTGATGAAGCCCACGGACCTCTACTCAGAATAATGATTTTAAAAACATAAAGTAAAATACATAGCATGACAAAGGGAACTAGTTACATTGAAATACAGTTACCAAACTATTTCAAGTATTATAACAATATTTGTGCATATAATACCATATTAAATAATAAAATCTTTTGGTAGATCTAATATTTCTCACATTTAAGTAGTAAATGACTGAAAATGATTTTTTTTTTTTTTTGAGATGGAATCTCCCACTGTCGCCAGGCAGTGCAGTGGCACGATCTTGGCTCACTGCAATCTCCGCCTCATGGGTTCAACCTCCTGCCTCAGCCTCCAGAGTAGCTGGGATTACAGGCATCTGCCACCACACCCAGCTAATTTTTGTATTTTTGATAGAGACAGGGTTTCCCCATGTTGGCCAGGACGGTCTCGATCTCCTGACCTCAGGTGATCCGCCCGCCTCGGCCTCCCAAAGTGCTGGGATTTCAGGCGTGAGCCACCGCACCTGGCCCGTATTTCAGGATACCCCAACACTTTTTAGGGTGATGAAAATGTTTTAGAGCTAGAGAGAGGTGGTGGTTGCACGCCATTGTCATTGTACTAAATAGTACTGAATTGTATACTTTAAAATGGTTCATTTTATATCATGTGAATTTCATCTCAAGAAAAGGAACTGGGGGTGGGGAGATCTTCCCACAACTGTGATAGGGTACGAAAGTATCTGGCTGGGGCTTCTACTGGTGGTGGTCATAGGGATTGCTTACCCCGCTGGGATCTGTTACCTATACCCAAAATGACAGTGCTAAATTTCTACTCAATTGAGTTCACAGGTCCCTTTGCCTGAATTCTATCCACAGATTCCTTGGTGGTCCACAGACCCCAGAGTAAGAATCCCTGCCCTAGGGGATTACAGGACCATAAGAGGAAGGGACCTGGGTCCCTGAATCACATGGGGGAAGTCACCTGCTGAATCGGAACGCCTCAATGGATAGCTAGCCAAGAAATAAACTGAGAGTGTGGCAACCCACAGATGTTGTTTGTATCTGTTTATTAGAGCAGCTAGCATTACCCTGAGCCAATAAATTCCCATTTCTGTTTAAATCACTTTAAATCAGTTTCTTCTGTAGAAACTGAATGAGTCCTAATAAATCCAGACAGTGGCCTATGAACCAAGCTATGCATGAAGAAACCTGGGAATCCTGTCCCGGGGCTCCTAGATAAAAGCCTGTGGCCTCCTCTATCTCTGGGAGGACCCACATTCTCTGCATCTCTTCGGATTTTTGCCTTCAGCTCTGCTGATATTCCTCTTGGGGACCCCGCACGGGGGTTCTAGACTAACCCACTGCCTGCAGAGGCAGGGGAGCAGATGTGGGGCTACCAGTTCAGTGCACAATACTCCTTTGGGTATCCTGGAGACAAACGCCACTCCTCAGCTGGCATGTTGTGGCATCCTGGGGACAGTCAGGTCAGTTCTTGGAAACTTAAAAAGCCTTGTGTTAACCTGGAAGGAACAAAAGTCACCGTGCCCTAAACTTTCCAAGGGTAATATCCATAATAAATGCCTGTCCAGGTTGGGTGTGGTGGTGCACACCTGTAATCCCAGGACTTTGGGAGGCCAAGGCGGGCAAATCATCTGAGGTCAGGAGTTCAAGACCAGCCTGGCCAACATGGCAAAACCCTGTCTCTACTAAAAATATAAAAAATTATCTGCACGTGCCTGTAATCCCAGCTACTTGGGCGGCTGAGGCGGGAGAATCGCTTGAACCCAGGCAGCAGAGGTTGCAGTGAGCTGAGATTGCACCACTGCACTCCAGCCTGGGCAACAGAGCAAAACTCCATCTAAAATAAATAAATAATAAGAAAAAAAAAACAAACAAAAAAGGCCGGGCACCGTGGCTCACGCCTGTAATCCCAGCACTTTAGGAGGAGGCCGAGGTAGGTGGATCACGAGGTCAGGAGATCGAGATCATCCTGGCTAACACGGTCAAACCTCTCTACTAAAAATACAAAAAATTAGTGGCGGGCGCCTGCAGTCTTAGCTACTTGGAAGGCTGAGGCAGAATGGCGTGAACCCGGAAGGCGGAGCTTGCAGTGAGCTGAGACTATGCCACTGCACTCCAGCCTGAGTGACAGAGCGAGACTCTATCTCAAAAAAAAAAAAAAAAAAAAAAGAATCCTGTCCTAGGTCAGCCTGCTGCTCTCAGGCCAATACATGATATCCCATAAGCAGCAGCAGCAGGGCAACTCAAAATGTTTTTCTCCCAGGGGAGTATCAGTGATTAATCTGCCAGCAGGCGGTGGCATCTTGTGGCATCTTCCTGGAACTCCACCCTGGCCAGGCGCTGCAACCAAACAGACCCACCCTCCAGCCGCTCAGGCCCAAGCTTGGTGGTGCCCCAGTGCCCCCTGCTTCTCACACCACACATCCAACCATCAGAAACTCCTAGGGGGAGTACAATCAATACAATGCAGACTGTCTAAACAGCCTAGAGCTTTGTTTGGTTCTTTTTTTCCCCCCGATTGACAATCGGACCCACTGGTTTAAATTTAGAGGTTAATTCATCTGAAACAGTGTCTAGTAGTTGAAGAAAGACATACAGAGCATATTATCTGAAATGTGCTTAACATGCTGTTTAAAAACAAATTTGTCCGGTTTCTAGGCCTTTTACACACCCGTATTAAGCCATAAGTCAACTAGCCCTAAAGGCTGCCTGTATCTGGACTTCTTTCACTGCTAGCTCCACCTCCCAGGTTCACGCCACTCTCCTGCCTCAGCCTCCCGAGTAGCTGGGACTACAGGTGCCCGCCACCATGCCCGGCTAATTTTTTGTATTTTTAGTAGAGATGGGGTTTCACCGTGTTAGCCAGGATGGTCTTGATCTCTTGACCTCGTGATCCGCCTGCCTCGCCCTCCCAAAGTGGTGGGATTACAGGCCTGAGCCACTGCGCCCGGCCAGGAATTTATTTCTTACAGTTCTGGAGGCTGAGAAGTCCAAGGTCAAGGGGCCACATCTGGTGGGGACTCCCTGCAGTCCCAAAGCAGCACAAGGCATCACACAGCAACACGGCTGGGTGTGCGAAGGTGCTAGCTCAGTTCTGTCTTCCTACAAAGCCACCAGTTCCTCTCCCATGATAACCCATTAATCAATCCATGAATGAATTCATTCATTCATGTGGGCTGAATTTTACCTCAGTTAAAGAAAATAGGGTAACCTAACCTTGAGAACATTGTCAGAGAAGCTTTGAGGAATTATTTACCTTCATATATACATACTGTGAAATTCAAATACTTATTTCCCTTAGACTTTGATTCATGTATGTGTAAGAGACAGACAGAAACAGAGTCGGAGACAGAGTTTTAGTTGACCTGAAAAAAGGAAACAGACTTTCACACAGTGTTGGTGGAAATATAAACTGGTACAGCCTTTTCAAAGAGCCATTTGGCAATATCTACCAAAACCCGGCCCATTTTTTGTATTTTTTGTAGAGATGGGGTTTTGCTATGTTGCTCAGGCTGGTCTCAACCTCCTGAGCTCAAGCGATCTGCCAGCCTGGGAGAGTCCCTGTGGCCCAATCACCTCTTAAAGGCCCCACCTCTCAATACTGGGCCATCCCCTGAAACCATTCTGCCCTCTAGGCCTCAGAGTCTGTGACAGCAAGGGCAGCCTCAAAGAACTCCAAAATGCCCTACAGGCCTTTCTTCCTTTTTTTTTTTTGAGGCGGAGTTTTGCTCTTGTTGCCCAGGCTGGAGTACAATGGCACGATCTCGGCTCACTGCAACCTCCGCCTCCCGGGTTCAAGCGATTCTCCTGCCTCAGCCTCCTGAGTAGCTGGGATTACAGGTGTGCACCACCACACCCAGCTAATTTTCATATTTTTAGTAGAGACGGGGTTTCACCATGTTGGCCAGGCTGGTCTCAAACTCCTGGCCTCAAGTCATCTGCCCGCCTCCGCCTCCCAAAGTGCTGGGATTACAGGCGTGAGTCCCCACACCGGGCTGAGGGTAGCTGCCTCTGGCCATACAAATTACAAAAAGGCACCCAGGCTGGAGCACAGGCGGCCAGGGCACCCACACATGGAGGAGAGGCCCTGCAGGGTGTCTGTCCCATTGGCCCCTCAGCCTGGGATGCTCTGTACAGCACAGGGCTGCACGACTCCCTGCTGCACAGGAGGAGGTTGTGGAGGGATGGCCACAGGCAGCTTGCTGGTCCGCATGTGTTCTTCCTGACTCCTGGGCTTCTGCACTGCCCTGTCTTTGCCCAGTGTCCTATGGCCCTAGAGGCCTGGGCTGTCACTACTGATGTCATGGCAGTGCCAAGCAATGACCATCCCAAGGCCGTGCTGGGGAGAGAGGGATCATCTTGACCTCTCAACAGCTTTTGTCCCTCATCCTTTCCTTGCCCTTCCAGCCATGTCTCCTCCACCCCAGGCAACAGCAACCCATTTCCCACATCCCCAGCTCTCAACAGCCTTGGCTGAATCAGAAGCCTTGGTTTGTTGCTACTGTTAGTTCCTGGAACCTGTCTCACTCTCATTTCTTCAGGGTTGATTTTCCAGGAAGCAGTTAACAGCCTATCCTAGTTTGCCACATAGGTGGGCAGGCAGCTATTCCTTTTCCTTCACGCCATACCCTTCAGTATATACCTCGAATTCTTATTCTTTTTTTTTTTTGAGACAGGGTTTCGCTCTTGTTGCCCAGGCCTGAGTGCAATGGTGCGATCTCGGCTCACCACAAACTCTGCCTCCCAGGTTCAAGCGATTCTCCTGCCTGCCTCAGCCTCCCGAGTAGCTGGGATTACAGGCGCAAGCCACCAGACCCGGCTAATTTTTTGTCTTTTTAGTAGGGACGGGGTTTCGCCATGTTGGTCAGGCTGTTTTCCAACTCCCGACCTCAAGTGATCTGCCCCCTCCTGGGCCTCCCAAAGTGCTGGGATTACAGGCGTGAGCCACCGCGCCCGACGAATATACCTCCAATATTAAGTGTGTTGGGTGTTATTCTTGCCCCTAGACTGTGAGCTTACTCAGGGCTGGGTGGGGTCTGATTCATTTCTGTGCCCTGACCATCAGTCAACTAATATTTCCTGATGTAAGCATCACGAATCAGCCCAGTCATTTCTCTACTCACCTTCAATCACCAGTTTGCCCTGAACAGCTTTTGATCTTGGAGCACGGCAGCTGCTGTCCGTTACCCAGGCTAGGACCCCAGCACCAAAACTGTCCATTAATGTACTGGAATGAATTGCCATCAATGGACTGAAGCGGTATGTTAACTTACTCTTTTTCTGTGTAATTGAGGAAGGAATAATATTCGACTGTTCACGATTGAATGTCTTGTCCTTTAGGCAGATCAAGATACTGGCTCCGGTCAAATACCTGTGTTTCGACGTGATTGACAGGCGAAGGCTTAAGGAGAACGAAGAGGAGAAAAAAAGCGGAGGAGGATCAAGGAAAAGAGGAGATAAAAGTGGACAACCCGGCGGGGCGCGGTGGCTCACGCCTATAATTCCAGCACTCTGGGAGGCCGAGGCGGACTGATCTCGAGGTCAGGAGATCGAGACCATCCTGGCTAACACGGTGAAACCCCGTCTATACTAAAAAATACAAAAAATTAGCCGGGCGTGGTGGCGGGCGCCTGTAGTCCCAGCTACTCGGGAGGCTGAGGCAGGAGAATGGCGTGAACCCAGGAGGCGGAGCTTGCAGTGAGCCGAGGTCGCGCCACTGCACTCCAGCCTGGGCGACAGAGCGAGACTCCGTCTCAAAAAAAAAAAAAAAAAAAAGTGGACAACCTGAGGCGGAAAAAGTAGATGAAAAATGGAGGAGCGCTAAGGAGAGGAGAAAACAGAAGTGCCAAGGCAGGAAAGGAGCGAGGAGAGCGGGAACAGAAAGAGACGATGGATGGATGGAAAGAAGGAGGGCGAGCGGCAGGCAGGGAGGCAGGGCCCGCAGCGCGCCGGACCGCGCCACCGCTCCCCAGCGCGGGGGTGAGGGGGCGGGGCCTCGGCCGGAGCGACCCCCGCGCCGAAGGCCGGATGGTTGTGCCCGGCGACGGCGGCCAATGAGCGGCCGGGATGTTGGAGTGCCGGCGGCGGTCCGGGCGCTCGCTGGCTGAGGGACGGCGGCCGCCGCCATGATGCTTGTTTGCTTTCAATGAAAACGAGGGGGGCGCGGAGGAGGAGGCGTCGGCGTCGGTGGCGGCGGCGACGGCGGCGCGGAGGCGAAGGCAGCGGCGGGCGCAGCGAGGAGGGCGAGGCCGGGGGCCGAGAGGGCGGGAGGGCGTAGTGGCGGCCCGTCGGGGCGGCTGAGGCGGGCAGCTGAAGCAGTGGCTCTTGGAGGGGGAACAAAGAGCAGCGACTAAGGCGGCAGAGGAGCGGCGGCGGTGGCGGCGCTGCAGCAGCGGGCGGGACTGGTATGGTGGTTCCACAGGTCAGACCCCGCTGCACTCACAGGGAGGAGGAGGCGGCAGCGGCGGAGGAAGGCGGCGCACCCCGAGAGGTGAGCGAGGCAGGCCGGAGGCCCGGTCGGGGCGCCGCTCCTCTCTCTGGCCGCGCACGGACCGCCCCCGTCGGCCGGGCTAGGTCGCGGGCAACTTTGGTTTCGTGGGCAGCGGTCCCGCTGCTCCGCATGCTGGCTGCTGTTGGGGGCCCCCTCGACGCGCCGCGATCCCGCCCCGCCCCGGGCCGCGCCCCCGGGCCGAGTCCCTGGGAAGGGGGCGTTGATTGACGGCGGCGGCGGCGGCGCGCAGAGGGGAGGGGGCCGGCGCTGGGCTCCCGGATCCCGGCCGGTCCCGGCTGCCGTCACCGGAGGAGGCGAGTCCGTGTCCCGGGACTCGTGGCCAAGATGGGTGGCAACTTTTGAGGAGCGAGTCTGTGGGTGGCGCGCTGTGTGGAGTGTGGAACTTCGCACTCCGTGGCCGCAGTTAATGTCAAGCGGGAAACCGACTGCTTATCCCCTCTCCTAAAGTGTTTTTAAAATTCAGTTTAACGCAGATTTTGAGGGAGAGGACGGGATGGATTACAGGTTAAAGAAGCACTTATGCAGTGAAGATACTTATTTTATAGCATTGCGAAGGATTCGGAGATTGTACTGGTTTCTAGAGGAAGTTTTCTCTGGTAACCCAAATTGCATCCCTCCTTTTTGTTTTTCAACACTAATCGTTTTCTTTGGAAACTTCCTTTGACTCTTTACCTCCTTCACCTTCCCCGAAGAGCCTGCTAGCCAACACCTCTGGCCTTCTGTTTTTAACTGTTATTGCCATTGACAACATGGTGAATGGTCATCTCGCTTGACCTCCTTGGATTTGTTGTTACTGTGTTAAGCTGACGTGTTTTAGTTAATCTGCTTGAATTTGAGTTCCCATACTTACCTGTTTTCCAGGTGGATTGTCTCATTGTTAGTGCTGAATCTTCTTGCCTACTTGTATCTGGGAATTTAACTTTGAAGAGGAAGAGAGTGAATATCAATAACTGAAAAATAAAATGGTGTGTAGTAGCACTTTGTATTTTTTACAATATGCTAGAATTTACCACTCCAGAACAGATTTGTAGACTGTAGGAGTGGACGTGGGCCATTGATCAAAAGGGCGTAAAGGCATTTTTGGGGAATTGCTGTGAAGACATTTATCACAGTCTTTATTTAATTTATTTATCGTTTTTGAGACAGGATCTCATTCTGTCACCCAGGCTGGAGTGCAGTGGCACAGTTCTCGGCTCACTGCAGCCTTCGCCTCCTGGGTTCAAGCGATCCTTCTGCCTCATCCTCCTGACTAGCTAGGACTACCGGCAGACACCACCACGGCTAATTTTTTAATTTTTTGTAGAGTCTTGCTTTGTTGCCCTGGCTGGTCTCCAACTCCAGGGCTCAAGCGATCTTCCTTCCTTGGCCTCCCAAAGTGCTGCAATTACAGGCATGAGCCAACATGCCTGGCCATCGCAGTCTTTAGAATGTGATGACTTTTAGAGTAAAATTTAGAACAAAAATTGCTTAATGTCTTTAGATCTGTGATCTACTCCGGGTATTTTGCTTTAAACAAAATATGTGAACAGCTGCTAATGAGAAAACAGACCTTTCTAGGTGGAGGTGACTTGCCCATGATACTGTAGTTACGAGGGAAAGGACCGGGTTTGTGTGCGTGTGAGAGCACATGAGTGTGTGACCTAGTTGCTAGAGGTTCTTTTGGGAGGGTAGAGGGTATTTTAATGGTTAGAAGTTATTTCAGGTCACTTCTCAGTAGGTGAACGAGATGCTTAATGAAATGATCAAAAAACATTATGTAATTGCCAGGCAGGTGGCTCACCGTGTAATCCCAGCACTTTGGGAGGCTGAGGAAGGAGAATGGCTTCAGCCCAGGTGTTTGAGACCAGCAAAACCCTGTCTTAGAAAAATGTAAAATAACATATATAAAGTCTGTGATAACTGTCACAACTTAGTGAAACCTTGTCTTGATCAGTTTTTAAAAATGGTGACAAAAAACAGATTTTCTTGTGAGACTGAAGGTTTTCTCTGAAAGTCAGTCATTAGATAATTTCCATAGTGTCTTGATAGTGGTGATGCAGCCCAAGCGGCTCCTTTTGATGCCTGTTCAATTTGTAGGTATTTTCAGGCTTCTTAAATGTTGTTGGCAAAGTAAAACTACAATTACTGGGAAATTTCAAACTTAACTTTTGAGCAGACATAAGGTTGGTTTATAGAACTTGGTCCTAACTACAAATGTGTGAAGGCATTGTAGGAATTTGCCCACTGTACCTGTAGTTTAAAAGTATGCATTTTATGCCAGGCGCGGTGACTCACACCTGTAATCCCAGCACTTTCGGAGGCTGAGATGGGCGGATCACCTGAGGTCAGGAGTTCGAGACCAGCGTGGCCAATATGGTGAAACTCTGTCTCTACTAAAAATACAAAATTAGCCAGGTGTGGTGGCGCATGCCTGTAATCCCAGCTATTCAGTAGGCTGAGGTGGGAGAATTGCTTGAACCTGGGAGGCAGAGATTGCAGTGAGCCCGGATCACGCCACTGCACTCCACCCTGGGCGACAAGAGTGAAAGTCCATCTCAAAAAAAAAAAAAAAAAAAAAATATGCATTTTGGTTAATGCTTAGACATTCCAGTACCTATATTTGCCTTCTTATATTCTTTAAAGCATAGACCCTTTTCATAGTGCAACAGAAAAGGATAATATATGTAAGACATATTGGAATAAATGGTTAAGGCAGCCCACAGCTGTATTCGGGCCACTAGGGGTGAGGGATCCATGTGTTCAGCACAGTTAGAACCCATTCCCATACGCAAGGTCCACTGGTTTGGGAAGCTCTGCTTGAAAGCATTTACTACTTTGGAAAAGTCCTAATAGGCTCAGCTAAAAATGTATGTTTTACTGGGAAAACCAAAGAGTTGGATATGTAGATATCTTTATACCCATTACTCATACAGTCATTTTATAACAAAGTGTGATTAATAAAACCCTGTGTATGTGAAATTAAGAATTGCTGAGACTGGGCGCGGTGGCTCATGCCTTTAATCTCAGCACTTTGGGAGGCCATGGCGGGAGGATCACCTGAGGTTAGGAGTTCGAGACCAGCCTGACCAACATGGAGAAACCCTGTCTCTACTAAAAATACAATATTAGCCGGGCGTGGTGGCACATGCCTGTAATCCCAGCTACTCGGGAGACTGAGGCAGGAGAATCGCTTGAACCTGGGAGGCAGAGCCTGCAGTGAGCCGAGAGCATGCCATTGCACTCCAGCCTGGGCAAAAAGAGTGAAACTCCGTCTCAAAAAAAAAAATGCTGAATAAACTGTGAACATATACTGTATGCATAGCTGGGGTGCATTAGAGTATAATGGAATGCACTGTATTTTGGTACTTGAATAAGTAATTAGCGAGGTGGGGGGTTATTTGATCCAAGATGGGGACTCATTTAGGCTGTCTCCACTTTACCCTTCTCTGGTCTTCACCTCCTTCATCCATTTATATTTTCTTGGTAACTTAAGTTACATGTTAAGGTATGTACTGGCCATAGTGTTTTAACACTGAGAATTCAAAGACAAATACTCTGATTTTGCCTTCTCGTAGCGTATAGGCTTAATAGGTGCACAGAGGGCTGTGGGAGAACACAATAGAGAATAATTAAACTTGTGGAGGGTGTGGGGGCAGTTTATGGAAAATAACGCTGAATAGGAATTTGCCAAACTGGGGAGAGGGAGTCATGTCAAACAGAAGGAACTGTGGGTGCACTGAGGTGTCAAGTGTTAGGGTAAGGCTAGTGATAAGGTGTTACTGGAACAGTGGGAATGACTCGAGATGAGCCTGCAAAGGTGTGTCTGGTCTAGATTTTGAAGGACCATGCTTGCTAAGCTAAAAGTGAAGTTTATACCTTTATCTTACAGCAGAAGAGAGAGCCAAAATATTTTTAGCAGAGGAGCAAGGTGATTCAGAGATCACTTTGGCATCCCTGTGGAGAATAGAGTGGAGGCCCTACAAGTATATATTTGAGATAGTATGGAGTTAGTGACTTTGAATCTGTTTTTTTCTTTTTTTTTTTTTTTTTTTTTGAGATGAAGGCTCACTTGGAGTGCAGTGGCGCGATCTCGGCCCACTGCAACCTCCGCCTCCTGGGTTCAAGCCATTCTCCTGCTTCAGCCTCCGGAGTAGCTGGGATTACAGGCTCCTGCCACCATGCCAACTAATTTTTTTGTATTTTTAGTAGAGGCAGGGTTTCATCATGTTGGCCAGGCTGGCTTCAAACTCCTGACCTCAAGTGATCTGCCCGCCTTGGCCTCCCAAAGTGTTGGGAGTACAGGCGTGAGCCACCGTGCCCGGCCTGGATCTATTTTTAACTTGGATATGGTGTCTCCTGGGTCTGTGGTCCCTTAAGGGACTTTAGGGCTGTGCCCAGTTGCTCTATAATACAGGGTCATTTAAAATCAAAGTGTCAGTATGTTTTGGAAGAAGTTAAAAGTCAAAACAATGAAAGGCATAAAATGGTACTCATGAAAGTTCAGGTGTTGAGAATACTTACCCTCTTAGTTAGGCTTGGGCAGGCTATAGACCTTAAGCTGGAAAATTCAACCGTATGTCCACTTGAAATCAAACTCACCAAGCTTAAAAAGTTACCAGTATCCTGATGGTTTGCTAGGATATGGGTTGTAAACATTTTGTGAAATTTTGGGGGGAAGGCAGTTTTCTCTCTAGTAAATTATTGGAATTAGAATAGTGAGACTAGCTTAAGGTCTAAGAACTCATACAACTGTTAATTTATACAGTCAATTCTGCTGTAAAGCAACATACAGGTTCCTAAAAATCACTGCTTTGCAGAATTGTGCAGTAGAAATGACTTACAAATGGGGTTGGGGTACAACACTCTAAAGCTTTATCAGTGACACATTTAAAAAAGGAACCTGGTAAAAATGATAGAACAGTTTTACACATGTTGGTTAAGAAATATATAGATATTGTAATACATGTGGCATTTTGCCTTGAAGAAGCCCTGGTTTGCTTGTGGAAAGGGATGTCAGAAAGGTTGCTGTTGGTGAGTTACTGCAAAGTGGTAGAAGAATTACCTATAATCGGATGGAAGGTTGTAACACCAGAAGCTAATAGGTGTGGTTCTTAACACAGTGAACTGACTTAGCTGGTAGGTGTTTGAAGTGTGTTTCATGTATTTCTACACAGTTCAGTTTGACTGGGTGCAGGCTTTCTCCCTTCATCTAGTGTTTATGTGACAGAATAGTACATAAACAGGAAATATGGATTGTGCTCAAATTGTTTTCTAATTTGTGTATCAATCACACTGGAACAAAGTCACCTTTTCCTTTTTTTTTCTTTTCCTTTTCTTTCTTGACAGGGTCTCACTCTGTGTCACCCAGGCTGGAGTGATGATGACTTGCTGCAGCCTTGACCACCCAGGTTCACGCGAGCCTCCTGAGTACCTGGTATCACAGGTGTGTGCCATCACACCTGGCTGATTTTTCTTATTGTTAGTAGAGATGAGGTCTCTCTACATTGCTCAGTTTGGTCTCACACCTCTAGGCTCAATTAGTCCTCCCACGTTGGCTTCCCAAAGTGCTAGGATTACAGGTGTGAGTCACTGCACCTGGCCGAATTCAAGTTTTCTTTTTCTTTTCTTTTCTTTTCTTTTTTTTTGAGACAGGGTCTCGCTCTGTGGCCCAGGCTGGAGTGCAGTGGCGCCATCTAGGCTCACTGCAAGCTCCACCTCCTGGGTTCACGCCATTCTCCTGCCTCAGCCTTCTGAGTAGCTGGGACTACAGGCACCTGCCATCACGCCCGGCTAGTTCAAATTCATGTTTTCAAAACAGGTTTTATAGTTGATTATACTTGTTTAATACTATTTTTAAATAGTACTATAATTCAGTTTCAAAAATACTTGTCGAACAACCTATGTGTCAGGTACCATGCTACCTGTGTGGGGCTTGTAGTCTTTTGTCCCAAGTAGGTTTATAGTGTTGTGGAGAAAGACAGATGAACCAATAGAATACTCACCGGGTTATACAATAATTAAGAAAGCACAAAGCATTTTGGGTATGCTAAGGAAGGAGAAAGTCGTTCTGCTTGGAAAACCCAGAGAGTCATCTCAGAGGTCTTTAAGCTGGGTTTTAAAGGACGAAGAGGGATTTGTTAGGTTGAGTAGAACAGGGAGAAGGAAGAGCATATTGGGAACAACATGGGCTGTGGAGCATAAGGCACAGGGATGAGAGGGACAGGAAGAGTGGTCAGAAACAGCTTGCGAATAGTTGTAGGGTTTTTCATAAAGTGTTGGGATTTCCTGTATATGATAGAAATCCAGTGAGAGTTTAGGTGGATATGGGTAAGCAAATGGTTCATGTAACATACTTTTTCAGGAGGCACATAATGAAAATGTAGAAGCTGGATTAAAGGAGTTAGAGTTCATTTACGTCCTGTGAGAGCTCAAATACATCAGCATAGGGGATAGAAAAGCACAGGATACCAGAATTAGGGACAGACTAGCCATGAGCTATAAAAATAGGAAAGAGTTGAGTATGATTCAGAACTTGTTTAGCTTGGAGAACTGTTGGTATAATTTAACTTGGGAAATAGAAGAACAGATTTGGACAAGGAAAGTAGAATAGTTTGATTTTCGATCCTGTTAAGTTTGACATACCTCCTGGATACTTAGGTGGATATGTCTAACAGATGTCTGGACCAGTGAGTGGTTGGGGGTTTGATAGATTTGGTCATTGTATAGGTGGCATTGGAAGTAAGGGGATTACTTAGGAAGAGTATGTGAACAAATGTTTTTCACCCTTTTGACAGAGGTAAGATCCCCATTTAAGAATCACTTAAGAATTACGGAACCTGCTGAAGGGAATGAAAGTATGCACATAGGCAAGTGTGAAACTTATGGACCACAAGAGGAGAGGACTAAGGGAACCCTAAGGAACAGCTAATACTTCGTTTTGGACAGGATTGAAATGGTTAAAGAGACAAGGGCAGAACAGGAGAGAGTAATGCTACAGATGCCAAGAGAGATCATAGTGCCAAGAAAGAAGGAGTTTTCAGTAGTGATCATTGTGCCCAGGTTTAGGGTGGGATGAGATCTGGAAATGGGTTGATAGGATTTGGCCGGTGGGGGAATTAATGCAGGGAAAATTTTTATGAGACCAGGGCATATATAAGTCAGATAGTAGATTGGGCGGAGGAGCAAATGGGAGGTTAAGATGAAGAAGGTTATATAGACTACTATTTGGAAAAATTTAAACTAGAAGAGAAGGAAAGAAGGGTAATAAAGAGGAGACAGGGTCGAGAGCAGGTAGGCACATGTGTTAGTCACCAGCTTTGTTTCCTTAAGTCCAAAATTTAGGAAATAAATTTATAATATATATTGCATGTATGTTTTCCAAACGTTCCCCTGATCTGTTGGTTGAAATGATTGCATTTTTATTTGGTCACACAAAATTGTTTTGCCTGTGGAATTTTATGTGATTTCAAAAACAATGAAAGGAACTCTTCCTCATTAGCAGTAGAGATTATCTGATGTAAACTCATAGTATTACAATTTTCAGCCTTCAGTTACTAGAAGAATAAGATTTGCTTTCATATGCCCTATGCTAGGTTTGCGCTTATGTTGTGCTCCATTGCCCAAACTTTGGTTAAATATTTGATGCGGTTTTAAGTGTAAAATAGCAAAGAGGAAATCATTAGACATGGTCATTTTCTTTCCAAGTTATTGCTACAAACACGTAGAAACTTAATAAATTAGCCAGTGGCTCTGTATATCCAAATCCAGAGTATTACTGGTGATTCTCTAGGTACATTGAGTGGTTGTATGTAGTTTTACTAGGCAGATTTTGATTATAGGGAGATAGATCTGTTAGTAATCTCTCCTAATTAAAGACCAAACAGAGATGAAGATACGACTTGACTAAGTTAAATCAAAAATTGTATTGCACTCATCCTTTTGGGAGGCAAATATTTTTCTTCTGTAAGGTTATGTATTGTTGTTAAGTAAACACTTCAGCATCATAAAACAATGTTTGATGAAGCTAACTGCCGTGTTTTAGACCAGTAGTTTCCTTTGTTAATCTAAGATTATGACAATGAAAACTATAATTTATAGACTAAAGAACTGTCATTTTTTTTTTTAGTTTTATGGAAACTATAGAAACTCAAAGATTTAGGGGTTCATAACCACTGAAGAAAAAAAATAATATTGAATGCCAGTGGTGCAATGGGCTCTGCTGCTTTACATGTATCTCATTTAATCCTCACTCCAAAATTGTGACATAGATACCACCAATTTATAAGTGATGAAATTGAGGCATTAAAGATGATTGTAAGCCCATCATTTCAAGCCAGGAAATGGTCGAGGTCACACAGGTAAATTATTGCATAGTAGTTGAAAGTACAAACTTGAATCAGACTTGGGTGAAAATAACAGTTGTGCCATTTAGTATCCCTGTGACCTCAGGAACGTTACTTATTCTCTGGACCTTCTTTCTTTATATAAGGATTATAATAGTGTCTGCTTACAAGAGTACTGAGGGTTAAATGAGATAGTGCATGTAAAGTGCTGGATAGACCTGGCAGGTAATGAGTGCTCACAGAATAGTTGGCTGCTGTATGCCTAGTGCAGTGCATGGCAGATGGGTGTCCAACACACTTTTGCCATTACACCTACCTGTTTGACGTTTGCTCTTATTTTGCCATAGCGTGTCACTAAGATAGATTTTATATAGTTTAACCTTTAAGTTTGTCCCCTTGCTTCTTACCTCAGGCTATCCCAGAACCAGTATTCTTAGTTCCCTTGGATATTAAAGTCCTTTCTGTTTTCTCTAGATTTTGCCTTTTAGATAATAGTTTTCCTTATTCCTAGTAAGATAGGCACTGCTTTTAAGGCTTCTTTTGCACTTACAAAATGTTTGCTTTTATACCATCATGGCTTCTCCCTTTGAATTCATATAAGCATTACCTGAATATTTGCCAAGCTCTGGAGTTATAAAAATATTTAAGATATGTAAATGGAAGAAGCCTGTGTTACAGAATGTGAGATAAAAAAATACTAAGGCAGGGTTAATGAATACAACAGTAGACATGTTTTCGAGGTTTAGCATGGCTCAGTGCTGGAAACAGTAAACTTCTGTGTTTGGGAGGGATATGGAAGAAGGTTGTAATGGACCTTTTAAAGTTGAATGTCTGAGTTGGCATTTGAAGGATGACTAGGGGCCTTTTGGTGTCTGGGGCATTTCAGGCAGAAGACGTAGCATTGCTGAGGCATGAAGGTTTGTGAGGGGTAAGTGGGAATTAGGGAGATCCAAGATGATACTAATGAGGTATGCAGAGATCAAGTCAAACTCAACTTACTTGTTTTGTAAATGAGCCTGGGTTTCCTGTTTCCAAGCGTATTGAGATGAACAAGATACAGTTTTAGGGGCCCGGTATAGTGGTTCATGCCTGTAATCCCAACACACTGGGATGCCCAGGTGGGCAGATCACCTAAGGTCAGGAGTTCGACACCAGCCTGGCCAACATGGTGAAACCCTGTCTCTACTAAAAATACAAAAACATTAGCCAGGCATGGTGGTGGGTGCCTGTAATCCCAGCTAGTCTAGAGGCTGAGGCAGGAGAATCACTTGAACTCGGGAGGCAGAGGTTGCAGTGAATCGAGGTCATGCCACTGCACTCAAGCCTGGGCGACAAGAGCGAGACTTCATTTTAAAAACAAAACAAAAGATACAGTTTTAGGAACATGATGTACTTGTGTTTCTAGGACTGTCACTTTGGACAGTATATTTAGTACATTCTTGCACTGCTGTAAAGAAATGCCTGAGATTAGGTAATTTATGAAGAAAAGGGGTTTAATTGGCTCATGGTTCCACAGGCTGTGCAGGAAATGTGGCTGGGGAGGCCTCAGGAAACTTAAAACCATGGAGGAAGGTGAAGGGGAAGCAAGTAGTCTTCACATGGCCAGAGCTGGAGGAAGTTGGGGTGGAGATGCTACACACTTTTAAACAACCAGATCTTGCGATAACTCACTTTCTGAGACAGCACCAAAGGGGAAAAGCCACCCCTATAATCCAGTCACCTCCCGCTAGGCCCCACCTCCAACATTGGGGATACAATTTGACGTGAAATTTGGGTAGGAACACAGACCCAGACCATATCAGACAGTATCTAGGATGGGTTAGAGATGGGGAGAGTGGTGGAAGAAAGAGCATGGGTCTGAGACTGTTGAATAGCTCAGGTAAGAGCTGAGGGAATTAAGGCAGAGTGGATGAGAGATTTAGGAAGTAAAATGGGCTAGAGTTGGAGACTGGATATGAAGGCTGTGATTAGGTGAGGAAGGGTCAAGGATATACTCATATTTTTGGCTTGGAAATCTGGGTAGTAAGCATAGGAGAAAGGGCAGGGTTGAAGACCAAGATGATAATTTGTTTTTTTAGTATGAGATGGAGTCTCGCTCTCTCACCCAGGCTGGAGTGCAGTGGCGTGATCTCAGCTCACTGCAACTTCTGCTACCCGGACTCAAGCGATTCTCCTGCCTCAGCCTCCTGAGTGGCTGGGACTACAGGTGCCTGCCACCATGACCAGCTAATTTTTGTATTTTTAGTAGAGATGGGGTTTCACTGTGTTGGCCAGGATGGTCTCGATCTCCTGACCTTGTGATCCACCTGCCTCAGCCTCCCAAAGTGCTGGGATTACAGGCGTGAGTCACCACGCCCAGCCTAGTAAAGTTTTTTTATTTTATATTTTTATTTTTTCAAGGCAAGGTCTCACAGTCACCCAGGCTAGAGTGCACAGGTGCCGTCACGGCTCACTGCAACCTCAATCTCTAGAGCTCAAGCAATCTTTCCACCTCATTCTCCGAAGTAGCTGGAACTACAGGTGTGTGCCAACATGCCCAGCTAATGTATCTCATTTTAATTAATTTATTTATTTTATTATTATTTATTTATTTATTTTGAGAGGGAGTCTTGCTCTGTCGCCCAGGCTGGAGTGCAGTGGCACGATCCTGGCTCGCTGCAACTCTTGCTTCCTGGGTTCAAGCGATTCTCCTGCCTCAGCCTCCCGAGTAGCTGAGACTACAGGCACGTACCACCATGCTCAGCTAATTTTTGTGTTTTTGGTAGAGACGGGTTTCACCATATTGATCAGGCTGGTCTCAAACCCCTGACCTCGTGATCCACCTGCATTGGCCTCCCAAAGTACTGTGATAACAGGTGTGAGCCACCACGCCTGGCCTATTTTGTTTTATTTTTATTTTTTTATTTTGAGACCAGGTCTGGTTCTGTCACCCAGACTGGAGTGCAGTGGTGCGATCTTGGCTCACTGCAACCTCCACCTCCTGGGCTCAAGCCATCCTCCCGCCTCAGGCTCCCAAGTAGCTGGAACTACAGGGGCATGCCACTACACCTGGTTAATTTTGGTATTTTTTTCTACAGACCAGGTTTTGCCATGTTACTGGTCTTGAACTCCTGGGTTCAAATGATCCGCCGGCCTTGGCTTCCCAAAGTGCTGGGATTACAGCTGTGAGCCACTACACCTGGCCCTGATTTTTTTTGTTTTTGCTTTTGTTTTTTTGAGATGGAGTTTCGCTCTTGTTGCCCAGGCTGGAGTGCAATGGCAGATTCTTGTCTCATTGCAACCTCTGCCTGTGGGTTCAGGTAGTTGAGATTACAGCCTCCCAAGTAGTTGAGATTACAGGCATATGCCACCACGCCCAGCTGATTTTTTTTTTTTTTGTATATAGTAGAGATGGGGTTTCTTCATGTTGGTGTAATTCCTGACCTCAGGTGATCCACTCGCCTTGGCCTCCCAAGGTGCTGGGATTACAGGTGTGAGCCACCACACCCAGCCTAATTTTTTATTTTTACGTAGAGACAGGATCTCCTCCCTGTGCTGCCCAGTCTTGAACTCCTGGGCTCAAGTGATCCTCCTCCTACCGTGGCCTAGTAAGACCTTTTTGATACCTTGGTTTGTTTTTTTTCGCTAGCTTCTCTTTGTTAAATTCCTCCTATGCAATTCATATGGTTTGTTTTGGGAGATTATCACAGGGTTCTAATACCAAGATACCTGCGATAGTATCATCAGCAATTTATAGTAGTAGTCTCAAAATGGGTAGTTACGATTTAAGTTTTGCCTGTTAGACAAGAGTAGTTATCTTTTGCAGAAGCTTTTTGTTGTTGCTGTTTTTTTGTTTGATTTTCCAGAAGGAAAGACTAATGATAGACATTTGCCACTAAGGACAGCTCCTAAATGAGGTTTATCATCTGTAAACTTTTTTTTTTTTTTTTTTTTAAGAGATGGTGTTTTTCTGTGTTGCCCAGGCTGGAGTGCAGTGGCTATTCACAGGTGCAATCATAGCATGCTGTAGCCTCAAACTCCTGGGCTTAGCCTATCCTCCTACCTCAGCCTTCGGAGTAGCCAGGACTTCTATCTGTAAACTTTTAATTGGCCAATATATGAAGGAAATCTGAGTAGAAAGAGAAAGAAACAAATGTGATGACATTGGGAGGCAGCAGATTTTGGGTTTGAAGTGAGAGTAGAAGTGCCTTAACTGAATTGAGGCTGTGAGAAAGGCTTGTGACTGTAGTCCCATAGTCTAATGGAGCTAAGTGGGTTTGTTTATACTAGAGGCACAGACACATATTTTTAATTTGTAGAATTCAAATAATACACTTGGCAAAAACAGCAGGCGAATATATTAAAGAATGTGGTAGGCCTGCCATCTCAGTCATAATTGTAATTTGAAATTCCAGAGTATGTGTATTAAAAAATAGCATTTATTAAATTATTGTCTTTATATGACATTTAAATGTTCATTATCTAAAAGTTTTTAATGTACCTATAAATGAATTGACATTTAGATTGTATTCAAAGAGGGACTAATTTTTGGGTGAGTGTCTTTTGAGTAGTGGCTTGGGGCTTTTTGTTTTTTGATAATGGAAAATAGGACAGTTACTTTTTTTTTTTTTTTTTTTTTTTTTGAGACACTCTCGCTCTTGTCACCCAGGCTGGAGTGCAGTGGTGCCATCTCAGCTTACTGCAACCTCCACCCGCCGGGTTCAAGCTATTCTCCTGCCTCAGTCTCCTGAGTAGCTGGGACTACAGGCACCTGCCACCATGACCGGCTAGTTTTTATACTTTTAGTAGAGATGGGGTTTCACCATGTTGGCCAGGCTGGTCTCGAACTCCTGACCTCAGGTGATCTGCCTGCCTCGGCCTCCCAAAGTGTTGGGATTACAGGCATGAGCCACCATGTCCAGACAAGAAGGTTATTTTTTTGGCATATGTTTGTAATTTAATTTCCTTTCTTTGGGTAATTCGTTTTCCATTTTTAAATATAATTAAATTTTTTTGGAGGTAGGCACAGTGGCTCTCGCCTATAATCCAACCACTTCGGGAGGCCAAGGTGGGGAAATCGCTTGAATCCAGGAGTTCGAGACCAGCCTGGGCAACATGGCGAAACCTTGTCTCTACAAAATACAAAAAAAAAGGCCAGGCGTGGTGGCTCATGCCTGTAATCCCAGCACTTTGGGAGGCTGAGGCTGGTGGATCACGAGGTCAGGAGATCAAGACCATCCTGGCTAACACAGTGAAACCCCATCTCTACTAAAAATACAAAATATTAGCTGGGTGCGGTGGCATGCACCTGTAGTCCCAGCTACTCAGGAGGCTGAGACAGGAGAATCACTTGAACCCAGGAGGCGGAGGTTGCAGTGAGCCGAGATCACACTACTGCACTCCAGTCTGAGTGACAGAGCAAGACTCTGTCTCAAAAAAAAAAAATTAGCTGGGTGTGGTGGCCTGCACCTGTAGTTCAGCTACTTGGGAGGCTGAGATGGGAGGATCGCTTGAGCCTGGGGAGGTTGAGATTGCAGTGAGCCATGGTTGTGCTACTACACTCCAGCCTGGGCAACAGAGTGAGACCCTGTATCTGAAAAAAATAAAATAAAATAAACAATTTTAAAATTAAAAAAAATTTTTTTGAGCAACAGGGTGTCTCTCTGTTGCCCAGGCAGGCCTTGAACTCCTGGGCTCAAGCAATCCTCCCACCTCAGCCTGCTGAGTAACTAGGATTACTGGCATATGCCACTGCTCCTGGCTCCATTTTTAACATATCACTATTTTCCTTCTTCCCTTTCCATCAAAAGCGTGGCTTGGAACTCATTTCTCTTAATCCGTTTTGAAATTTGTAGAGTTTCATTCAGTTCTCTTCTCACTGTAATGTGTGAAAATAATGATTTCAGAATGGTCTTTGAAGAATGCTCAGCAAAACTTCATTATTGTTTTGTCTAATCTTGCTTTGTGTAAGGCACTCATGGTTCTGGTTTTGTGAGAAAACAGCTTGTGGGCAGACCCACTGTGGAGGCTAGGTGGGAAGGAGGGGGGTAACATTTAACTTAACCTTGAATTATGGATAGAATTTCAGTGTGAAAATGGTATCACTAAATGCTTGGAGATAGGGAAGAGTGGAGCTTATCTGAAGGATGGCAGTTAGTCTGCCAGTTGCATCAAAAGATATAGAAGGAATTATTGGGACAGATGTCTGGAAAGGTGGAATATTTTGAATTCTCAACTGTGGAGTTTGAATTTTTCTCAGCAGTAGAGATCTTAAAGGGGAAGAGAAGGGATGTTATAGAATCATTATTTTAAGTGGGTATAGGACCAGAAATCATTACAGCTAAACATTTAAATTTTATTGTTATTTTTATTCTTATTTATTTATTTTTGAGACAGAGTCTTGCTTGGTTGCCAGGCTGGAGTGCAGTGGCACAATCCCTGCTCACTGCAACCTCCGCCTCCCGGGTTCAAGCGATTCTCCTGCCTCAGCCTCCTGAGTAGCTGGGATTACAGGCATGCACCACCATGTCCGGCTAATTTTTGTATTTTTTAGTAGAGACAGTGTTTCTCCATATTGGTCAGGCTGGTCTCGAACTCCCGACCTCAGGTGATCCGCCCGTCTCGGCCTCCCAAAGTGCTGGGATTACAGGCGTAAGCCACTGCGCCTGGCCATTTATTTATTTACTTGAGATGGAATCTTGCTCTGTTGCCCAGGCTGGAGTGCAGTGGTGCAGTCTCGGCTCACTGCAAGCTCCGCCTCCTGGGTTCACGCCATTCTCCTGCCTCAGTCTCCCGAGTAGCTGGGACTACAGGTGCCCGCCACCAATGCCCGGCTAATTTTTTTGTATTTTTAGTAGACACGGGGTTTCACTGTGTTAGCCAGGATGGTCTCGATCTCCTGACCTCGTGATCCACCCGCCTCGGCCTCCCAAAGTGCTGGGATTACAGGCTTGAGCCACCGCACCCGGCCATTTATTTATTTTTTGAGGCAGGATCTCTGTCGCTCAGACTGGAGTGCAGTGGCACAGTCAAGGCTCACTGCAGCCTCCACCTCCCAGGCTCCAGCGATTTTCCCGCTTCAGCCTCCTGAGTAGCTGAGACCACAGGCGTGTGCCACCACACCTGACTGGTTTTTTTATTTTTTATTTTTATTTTGAGACAGAGTCTTGCTCTGTCACCCAGCCTGGAGTCAGTGGCACAGTCTCATTCACTGCAACCTCTGCCTCCCAGGTTCAAGCGATTCTCCTGCCTCAGCCTCCCTACTCTCAGAGTAGCTGGGATACAGGCACGTGCCACCATGCCCAGCTAATCTTTGTATTTTTTAGTAGAGATGGGGTTTCAGCATATTGGCCAGGCTGGTCTTGAACTCCTAACCTCGTGATCTACCTGCCTCCGCCTCCCAAAGTGCTGGGATTACAGGTAAGAGCTACCGTGCCTGGTCCTTATATCTATTTATTTATTTTTTTTATTTATTTATTTTTGAGATGGAGTCTCGCTCTGCTGCCCAGGCTGGAGTGCAGTGGCGCGATCTCTGCTCACTGCAAGCTCTGCCTCCCGGATTCACGCCGTTCTCCTGCCTCAGCCTCCCGAGTAGCTGGGACTACAGGCGCCCGCCACCACGCCCGGCTAATTTTTTGTATTTTTAATAGAGACTGGGTTTCACCGTGTTAGCCAGATGGTCTTGATCTCCTGACCATGATCTGCCTGCCTCGGCCTCCCAAAGTGCTGGGATTGCAGGCGTGAGCCACCGCGCCTGGCTTATTTTTATTTTTTGTAGAGATAGGCATTTCCCTATGTTGCCCAGGCTGGTTTCGAAATCAAATGATCCTCCCGCCTCGGCCTTCAAATGTGTTGGGATTACAGGTTTGAACCACACCATATGGCTGAAACTTCTCGATTTTATAATCAGAAGTCAGCTTCACTGTAATCCCAGCACTTTGGGAGGCCAAAGCGGGTGGATCATGAGGTCGGGAGTTCGAGACCAGCCTGGCCAACATGGTGAAACCCCGTCTCTACTAAAAATACAAAAATTAGCCGCACTTGTTGGCGGGCGCCTGTAACCCCATCTACTCAGGAGGCTGAGGCAGGAGAATCGCTTGAAGCTGGAAGGCAGAGGTTGCAGTGAGCCAAGATAGCGCCACTGCACTCCAGCCTGGGCGAAAGAGCAAAACTCCATCTCGAAAGAAAAAGTTGGCCTCACAAAGAGCTTGTTTTACTGAATTTTGCAGTGTAATTAGGACTTGGCTTTAGGAAGAATAATCTAAGTGGTATTTAGGTTAGTTGTAATCCTAAAAGCATAAGTACCAATTAGAAGAGGCCATTGTAATGGCTGAGGAAATGAGAATTAAAGTCCTAAATTAGAGTGGTGGTAGCAAAAATAAGAGAGTTGTAGTGTGAGTACATGGTTGTGAGGTTTTTGTTTGCTTTCTAGTTGCTTAAGCTGTAAGATCATGCATTTCTTATTTATTCTTTATTCGTAGTACCTGGCAGAGTGCTTGTCACATTGAAGGTACTCAGTAAATATTTGTTGAATAAATGATTGTGTAAAGAAAACTTCCTTAAGAAAGCATGATTCCACTGTATTGAATTGCTTTTGGATTTTTTTTCTATGAAAACCTGATTTTGGTCGTGAAGAAAAAAATAGACCAGTTCATTAGCGTAATTTGCTAGGCATTACACAAGACATTGGGAGATACAAACTGTTTGGAGGTGACATATGCTGTGGTAAACGTATGGTGTGCATGCAGAGTGGGGAGTACTGAACTTGTTCCTGTGTTGAGGAGGGCTTCCAGAGGCTGTCACATGTCGTCTGAATTCCTGTGAAGAGAAAGTAGGAGTTTAGGATGAAGGTAAAGTTCAGGAGTTTAGGATGAAGTTTGTCTTTGATAAAGAGATTAGCATGTATTGAAAGACTTATATTTTAGGCTGGACGCAGTGGCTCATGTCTGTAAACCTAGCACTTTGGGAGGCTGATGCAGGAGGATCCCTTGAGGCCAGGAGTTCAAGACCAGCCTGGGCAACACAGTGATGCCCCCCCCATCTCTACAAAAAAAAAAAACAAAAACAGAAAATATTAGCTGGCTGTGGTGGTGCCTGAGCCCAGGAGCCTATGATTGCACCACTGCACTCTAGCTTAGGTGACAGCGAGACCTTGTCTCAAAAAAAGTCTTAGAACTAGGTTTCCTCTGATCAGGACATTATAGGGTAGCGTGTGTCAAAGGGCTGGAGATAAGTGAGAAAATAGTTAGCTAAGTTGAGGTAGTAGAGGACTTTGAGGTTTGGACTTTATGTAGGCAGGCAGGCAGGGCCATCTAAAGTTTTAGTAGGAGAGTGGCATGAGCAGGTGCATATGAGGAAGGTAATCAATGGCAGTGTAGGGAGGATGTGTAATAGTTGAAGTTGAGAAATGAGGAGGGTCTGTATTAACTTCAATGGAAGTAGATTGGCATGAAGGTTAGTGTCACTGCCTTTTCAGATGTGCCATAACTTACAGTGGCTCTAAGGAGCCTGATTACTCAAAAATGGGTCTTTCTGCACATGAGTTTATTTCTTCCTCCTTACCTCCCTTCCTTTCCTCTGTTGCCCTTGGCTTGGGAAAAGAAGTAAAGCATAAAGAATAGAGAAGAAGAAAATGTGAAAAGCATAGTAAAAGGAAAGAGAGATGTCCAGCCCCAAAGTGCTGGGAAAATTCAGGATATTATCTTCTCAGTTAAGATTGCCTGTAACTCAGTCTCATTTCCCTTGAAGAAAATCTGGCCCACTAAAATAAATAGTTTAATGTCTGAGAGCCTTTTAACAAAAAACCACATTTTTATACCTGGTCAGAGTAACATCACGCAAATCATTAATGTAAACATGAACTAGGTATTAAATGTCTTCTCTCATTGTCCATAAAATTTTTTTTATTGCTGATTTGTGGATCCAACGTAGGGACCATTCATTGCATCTGATTATATTCCTTAATTCTCTTCAAATCTAGAATAGTGCTGACACCAGTTTGTTGAAGGCAACAGGCCAGTTTACCTGCAGAAAGTCCCACATTCTCATTTAGTCTGATTGTTCCTTTGATGTCATTTGTCCAGTTCCTCTAGTTTTCAAATCAAGGTGTAAACATTACTGATATGTATTTCATACTGCACCACGTCAAGAGACCCCAATATCTGGTTCTTCCTCCGTAGTGTTGGTAAGATTGGTGAAGGGGGTAACAATTTATTCCTTCATTAAACGTTTTCTACCTTGTGATCAGAAAGTAATCTGTGTAGAATCTGTGTAGTGGTGGCTTTTAGCATTTCATTAATGCCAATATTCATCTAATGCTTTTAACCCAGTATAATCCTTTTTTTTTTTTTTCTAAGGGTTTCACTCCTTTCGCCCAGGCTGGAGTGCAATGGCGTGATCACTGCCCACTGTAGCCCCGACTTTCCTGGCTCAGGTGATTCTCCCATGTCAGCCTCCCTAGTAGCTGGGATGTACCACCATGCCCAGCTAATTTTTGTATTTTTAGTACAGACTGGGTTTTGCCATGTTTCCCAGGCTGATCCTGAACTCGTGGGCTCAAGCTATCTGCTCACCTCAGCCTCCTACAGTGCTGGGATTACAGGCATGAGCCACTGTACCTGGCCGTTTTTATAATCCTTGATTAATGTCGAATGGGAATTATAAAATGATATTGCTTTAAAAAAATTATTTCATACTTAATTTATTAGCTTTCATTGTTTTGTAAATTAGGGCTTTTCTTTTTCTTTTTTCCTTTTTTTTCTTTTTTTGAGACAGTCCCTCTCTGTCGCCAGGCTGGAGTGCAGTGGTGCGATCTTGGCTCACTGCAACCTCTGCCTCCCGGGTTCAAGCGATTCTCCTGCCTCAGCCTCCTGAGTAGCTGGGACTACAGGCGCCCACCACCAAGCCCAGCTAGTTTTTGTATTTTTGGTGGAGATGGGGTTTCACCATGTTGGCCAGGCTGGTCTCGATCTCTTGACCTCGTGATCCGCCCGCCTCGGCCTCCCAAAGTGCTGGGATTACAGGCGTGAGCCACCGCACCCGGCCAAGTAGAGCTTTTCTTAAACGGGGGCGGTTTGATTACTCTGAATCCAGTTCCTGCGGAGGCGCAACCACTTACATCTTTCTCTTCAGTTACCTGTCTCCATATTGTAATAGCTGCTTCAGATAGTGGCTGACTTGCAGTCCATGTGCTGTCTCTTCCCCAGTCTCCCCCTCTCTCCTCCTTGTCTTGATTACTATAGTAGTTTCATCTTTTACATCATTGCCAGCTCTTTTTTTGCAGCACAGAAAGGATTATGTTATCACTCTTTTGTTTTGGCTTGGTTTTTTGAGGTTCTCAGATTTGTATTGATTCAATGTGTTTCATTTCATTGTAATTATGATTCTTACTGCTCAAATGGTCATAGTTTGTCCGGTGAGGACCCCTTCTAGCTGGCTTCTGTATCATGTTGACATGATGACTCCATTAGACTTAGCTTTTTGGCACTGAAAGATGTCCCAGGCTCATTTTATACATTTCCTGCCCATCTTTTGATTGGCCATTTTACAAAGAACTTTGCTTTCTTGGTATTAGAGCTTGAAATTGAGAATTTAGGAGTGCCATTATTCCAGAAGTAATATGGCTTCTGCGACACTTCAGTAGATAGAAATAAATTAAATCATGAGTCTATGTTGATATTCTCAAGCCCAGTTTTAGTATTTGTGTGTGTGTGTGTTGGGGGCGGGGTTGATAGGGGAAGGGAGAGACAAGGTCTCACTCTGTCACCCAGGCTGGAGTGCAGTGGTGTGATCATAGCTCACTGTAGCCTTGACCTCCCAGGCTCAGGCAGTCCTCCTGCCTCTACAGGCATGTGCCACCACACCTGGGTGATTTCTTTTTAGTTTTTGTGGAGATGAGGGATCTCCCTTTGTTGCCCAGGCTGGTCTCAAACTTCTGGGCTCGAGCAGGCCTCCCACCTTGGCCTCCCAAAGTGCTGGGATTACTGGTATGAGCCTGGCCAGTGTTTCCATTTAATTTCCTTGATTTATAAACCTGCTCTTTCTCTGAGAATCTTGGTTCCTTTTAATTTAACTTAATTTAGTTGTTTAAAACATTTTTTTGTAGAGACGAGTTCTTGCCTTGTTGCCCAGGCTGGTTTCGAACTCCTGGGCTCAAGTGATCTGCCTACCTTGGCCTACAAAGTTCTGGGATTACAGGCGTGAGCCACATTGTCCAGGTTGTCTTGGGTTCCTAAGATGAAGCTGAAATGAGCTACTGAGAGACCAACTTTCCAGAGTTTATTCGGGAATAGCAGGGGATTGTTTGTAATCAGGGACACGTGCTTTAAGGAGTCGTAGGTGCATCCAAAGAGGTTGGGGTAAGAGTAAACTTTTAAAGACAAAGAGGAAGTCCAAGTAAGTTGTTTTGAAACAAAGACTGTTGGTTACAAGGACTTATTGCAGTAGTTGGTGTTGGTTCATTGGTAGAGACCGCTGTGTCAGGCAATCGTGCAAGCAGGTTGTCTGGGACACTGCCATTTTGAGGAATTCCTTGCATAGTGAGGTCTCCATTTGGTTAGAGCTTGACATCAGTCACTCCATTTTGATACTGATAACTTTCGCACTAACGTCATTAACAGTGTGGTAATAAGTACTTATTTAGCAAAAGTTCATGGGTTGTATGTTTCCTTACTATTGCTCATCTGGAAAAAGTCCTTTCATCTGGCCAAGTGTTAGAATATAGAATATTTTTTAGTTCAGGTAAAATTTACATAAAATAGAATGTACATGCAGACCTTAAATGTATAATTTGACTCTTGATAAATACACATATCCATATAAACCATACACCAATTAATATATTGCATATTTCCATCACTATAGGGGCAAAATGTTCTGATTTTTATCGCCACAAATACATACAAATGGAATCTCTTGGGTCTCTAATGTTTGAGATTCATATTTGTGTGTATCAGTTAATCGATTCCTTTTTTTTTTATTGTTCAGTAGTATTTAGTGGTGTCAATATGTTAAAGTGTGGTTATCCATTTGCTTTTTTTTTTTTTTTTTTCCTGAAAAGGAATCTCGCTCTATTGCCTAGCCGGAGTACAGTGGCTCGATCTCGGCTCACCACCACAACCTCTGCCTCCTGGATTCAAGAGATTCTCCTGCCTCAGCCCCCCAAGTAGCTGGAATTACAGGCATGTGCCACCACATCCAGCTAATTTTTGTATTTTTGATAGAGACAGGGTTTCACCATGTTGGCCAGGCTGGTCTTGAACTCCTGACCTCAAGTGATCTGCCCGCCTCTGCCTGCCAACATGCTGGGATTATAGGTGTGAGCCACCGCATCCAGCCTATCCATATACTATTAATGAACATTTGGATTTTCAGTTTTTGGCAATTATGAATAAAGTTGTTATGAACGACTATATTGTCAACCTGAAATAATTGAAATGATCAGAATCCAATTTCAAAGAGTTTTTAAATAAGAGTTTTTAGGTGAGCATCTGGGAATGACTATCTGGGGAATATGGACTCCAGAGCACTGGGATCTGGGCTTCAAAGTTAAAAGTTAAGGGCCTGGGCTGGGCACGGTGGCTCACATCTGTAATCCCAGCACTTTGGGAGGCCAAGGCGGGCAGATCACCAGGTTAGGAGATCAAGACCATCCTGGCCAACATGGTGAAACCCCTTCTCTACTAAAAATACAAAAATTAGCTGGGCATGGTGGCACCTGCGTGTAGTCCCAGCTGCTCGGGAGGCTGAGGCAGGAGAATCGCTTGAACCAGGGAGTCAGAAGTTGCAGTGAGCCAAGATCACGCCACTGTACTCCAGCCTGGCGACAGAACGAGACTCCATCTCAAAAAAAAAAAAAAAAAAGAAAAAAGAAAGTTAAAGTACTGCTTATATAGGCAGGAAACAAAGATATTTGATAGGATTACAACATTTTCTCTGCAAGGTTAGCTTATGAGTTACAACAGTTTAGTTACAGATTGTTTTCTTTTCCATATAGCTTGTTTGTTTTTTCTTTCCAAGAGTGTGTTTAACATTCCATCTTTTTTTTTTTTTTTTTTGGAGTTGGAGTCTCTCTCTTTCGCCCAGGCTGGAGTGCAATGGCGCAATCTCAGCTCACTGCAACTTCCGCCTCCTGAGTTCAAGCGATTCTCTTGCCTCAGCCTCCCGAGTAACTGGTACTACAGGCGCATGCCACCACGCCAGGCTAATTTTTGTATTTTTAGTAGAGACAGGGTTTCATCGTGTTGCTGGTCACGAACTCCCGAGCTCAGACAGTCCACCCGCCTTGGCCTCCCGAAGTGCTAGGATTACAGGTATGAGACACCACACCCGGCCACATTCCATCTTCAACAATGTGGTGGTCATGAAGTCTCTGTGTGAAAGAAGAGAGAGGAAAATTAATCTGTAATGAATATCAGCAGTTAAGAGGAAGAGGAAAGACATCTTCCCTGGCACTCACTGGTTAGTCATTTACAACATTTTACAGAGCAACGTAGGTAAGAAATAAGGTAATTTATAATCAGAGAAGCAAAAGCTACAACTGCCTAGGTTACAGTTGCCTGTTTAAGTGACTCAGGTTTCATAATCACATTCTCTTAAGGCTCAAAATATTTAATAAGTTCCAACACCCTAGATTTTGAATTACTTATTTTTGCAATATACATATCTTTTGGGGTGTGTATATTTTCATTTCTTTTGGGTAAATACTCAAAGGTATATGTGCTGACTTAAAGATTGAGTAATTACCTTTTTTAAATAATTTCAAGTTTTATTTTAGATCCAAGGGGTACATGTGCAGGTTTGTTACATGGGTATATTGTGTGACATTGAGGTTTGGGACATAAATGATCCCATCACACAGGTAGTCAGTAGATTCTCAGCCCTTGCACTCCTTCCCCTCTCCTCCCTCTAATAGTCCCTAGTTTTATTGTTCCCATGTTTATGTCCACGTATACCCAGTGTTTAGCTCCCACTTATACAGTATTTGGTTTTCTTTTCCTACATTAATTCACTTAGGATAATAGCCTCTAGCTATATCCATGTTGCTGCAAAGGATATGATTGCATTCTTTTTTGGGGGCCATGTAGTATTCCATGATGTATATGTGCCACATTTTCTTTATCCAGCCCACTGTTGATGGCAGCTAGGTTGATTCCATGTTTTTGCTATTGTGAGTAGTGCTGCAGTGAATATACCAGTGCATGTACCTTTTTTATAGAAAGGTTTATTTTTCTCTGGGTATAGAACCAGTAATGGAATTGCTGGGCCAAACGGGTAGTTCTGGTTTTTTATTTATTTATTTTTATCTATCTATCTATGTATCTATCTATGTGTCTATTGAGACAGAGTTTCACTCTTATCACCCAGGCTGGAGTGCAGTGGTGTGATCCCAGCTCACTGCAAACTCCATATCCTAGGTTCAGACGATCCTCCCACCTCAGCCTCCCAAGTAGCTGGGACCACAGGTACATGCCACCATGCTGGCTAATTTTTGTATTTTTTTTGTAGAGATGGGGTTTTGCCTTGTTGCCCAAGTTGGTCTTGAGTTCTTGGCTCAGGTGATCCGCCCTCCTCGGCCCCCCAAAATGCTGGGATTATAAGTGTGAGCCACTGGGCCTGGCTTAGTTCTATTTTTAGTTCTTTGAGAAATCTCCAAACTGTTTTCCACAATGGCTAAACTAATTACATTCCAACCAACAGTGTATAAGTGTTCCCTTTTTTGGGCAGCCTCACCAGCATCTGTTAGTTTTTGTCTTTTTAGTAATAGCCATTCTGACTGGTGTGAGATGGTATCTCATTGTGGTTTTGATTTGCATTTTTCTGTTTAGTTATGTTGAACATTTTTTCATGGTTGTTGGCTGTTTGTATGTCTTGTTTTTTGAGACAGGGTCTCACTCTTGCCTAGGCTGGAGTGCAGTGGTGTTATCTCTGCTCACTGTGGCCTGGACCTCCTGGGCTCAAGTGATCCTTCTGCCTCAGCTCCCAAAGTAGGCTGAGGTGGGAGAGGGCATGGAAGCTCTGCACCCCTGCGCTGTTCCTCACCCTGTATACAACTTCATCTGTCTGTTCATCTGTATACTTTACCATATCCTTATAACGAACCAGTGAATGTGTTTGCCCGCGTTCTGTGAGCCGTTCTAACAAATTAGTCCAACTCCAGGAGGGAGTGTTGGGAACCCAGCTTTATAACCGGTCATCAGAAGTGTGGGTGATGACCTTAACTGTGTCTGAAGAAGAGAGGGGCAGTATTGTGGGACTGAGCCCATAATCTCAGTGGGATCTAGCTCCGGGTAGATACTGTCAGGATTGAATTGAGCTATAGGACACTCAGGTGGTATATGCTGGAGAATTGCTTGGTGTGTGGGGAAAAACCTTCACACATCTGGTCACAAGCGTTTGTGTTAAGTGTGAGCGTAGAGGAAAAATGGTTTTTCTTTTACAGTTGCTTCTCAGGCACCCCTGTTCTTTTCCTCTTAGATGTTCATTTTGAAGGTTGAGTAGAGATGGCCTTTCTTTTGCTTACTGGGGTGTGGGTGGGGGGTTGTGGCGTATCTGCTGGCTAGGGGCTGTTAGGATGGATGGGTTTCGGCTCTGATTTTTATTATTTTGTAACTACCAATCCTTTTCCCAGGGGCAACACTCAAATGTTTGATCGTCCCTAATTTTCACTGAACATGTTTGATTCCTAACTGAAAAATAGACCAGAGACTCTTCCCCTTTCTTAGGTTTCTCTTTTCAACAACTATTTCTTTTCACCTCTCTCCTAACCAGAGGAGGTTCAAATATATTTAAGTGCTTTAAATGTAACTTGTTCTACTTGGTCTTTATGGGTATCTTCATTCCAGTTGGTTTTCTTAACTTTTATTTCTTTTCACTTTACTTCATATTCTGCTAAGTCTCTTATAACTCCTCACTGTGATTCCTATCCCCGGCTCCCCCTAACCCCCAGCATTTCTGAAAGTGTGAAGTAGACTGGATTCCTGAAGGGTTTTTTTTCTCCCTCTAGATTCTGGCAGACATTCAAAGTTTATGGTATACGTGTAGGCCGCTCTTTAAATGTTCCTGGATAGTCTTTTCATGGTTTGTAATTCTGCTTTGCACCACCAACTTTCCCAGGATGGCCGTAGGTTTTGTATGTTTAAGCTGTTTCATAAACAAATCTGAAAGCATATCTTTCTAATAAATACAAGGAATGTTTTGTATTTCTTTAAGTGAAATAATTAAGATCATGAAAAAGTACTCTTGAGATCTGAAACAGGTAGAGATTTTTGTTTGATTGTGCCAGGATTAGTAGCAATGTCTGGCATTTAATTGGTAAGATGTTAACTAGTTAGGTGCTATATGCCTGCTGACTCTGACTCTGGCCTAGCTATTTAAAAAATAATTCTTTTGTAATTCTCCTTGAAAGTTTTCAGGTGTTTTTGGAATACTTTTATTATTTTAGGTAGTAATCTTCAGTGACATATTATACTTTTTAAAGAGCAAGAACTACTTGTTGATTTCAGAGCCTTGGGAAAGATCCTAAACTGCGTGTATTCCTATATCCTTTCCTTTACCTAGTCTTCAGTGCTATACTTTGTCGGACTCCCAGAAAAATGGATTGGGTTTTTCAGTGGGCATATGTCCAATTTGCTGTGTTTCTTTTATTCTAGCCTTTTTTTTTTTTAACTTCCTAATTCTCAATCTCAGAGATTTGGAAAATAGAGAAGCACTGAAGAGATCTTCAGTGCCTTGGGGCTTAGAATGATGAGTACCTTAAATTTTAAGACAGCCAGCCTCACAATACGAAAAACCAAGAAAGGGAATGGTTGGCTCCCTAGGTGGAAATCAAGACTGTTGTGATAGAATGACCACAGGTACAGGGCATGGTTTTCAGATTTCTTAGTCCAGTAACACTTCCTGAAGTGTGATCAAACTGAACATTGATTCACACTAAGCTTACATGAGATTGATAAATCAGACTTCTGAACTTGCATCAATAATTCAAATGATTAGTAGGACTAAAATACTAATCTCAGGTGGTCAGAGCAATTTCTTACCATTGTTAAATTCTATTTGGGAAAGCTAATGAAGATCAGATAGTTACTTTGTAAGTGGTCAGAATATTGTATCTGGTCAGAATAGTGGCATTTAGGTGATCTTAAGGGATGCTGTCATCAAGCTCTGGTAGCATAGAACAGAGCATTTTATATTTTCTAGGTTATTACTGATATATGCATGTCATTCAGAAAGAGCACTTTCCTTACCACGTTGTCCTCTAGACAGAATGAACACTTCTTTATGTTTGTTCTTTTGTATTGATTATTTTGTATCAGTCTAAAAACAGCAGTTATTATATTTCTATATTGCAGAAACTAACATATAAGACCAGTTTGTTTTATCTCACCATTTATATTCTTAAGGAGCTTTTTAGGATTACTTACTTCCTTCTGTGCTTTGACTAAACAGTCAAAACCCATTTCTATGTTTGAAAAGTAGGCCGAGTATGGTGGCTTATGCCTCTAATCTTAACACTTTGGGAGGCTGAGGCAGGCGGACTGCGTGAGCCCAGGAGTTTGAGACCAGCTTGGGCAGCATGGCGAAAACCAGTCTCTACAAAAAAATACAAAGATTAGCCTGGTGTGGTGGCGCATGCCTGTAGTCCCAACTACATGGGAGGATGACTTTTGAGCCTAGGAGGTGAAGGCTGCAGCAAGCAGAGATTGCACCATCACGCTGCAGCCTGGGTGACAAAGTGAGACCCTGTCTCGAAAAAAAAAAAAAAAAAAAAGTAGTTCTATTTCCTGTCAGCAGGGAGGCAGCATAGCGTAATTAAAGTAGCTTTAACTTTTAATCACTCATTCAAAGCCTGACTCTGCTATTTCCCAGCCTTGTAACACTGGGCAAATTGCTTAAACCATTTTGAGTTTCTGCTTTCTGGTAAAATGGAGATAATTGCAACTCTGCAGGAAGAACTAGAAAAAACTAAATCTAGAGAGATAGGAGGAAAACCAAGAAAGCCGATATCCTGGAAGCCAAGCAGTGTGTTTCTAGGAGGGGGTGATCATCTATATCAAATGCTGATCATAAGCAAAAAGAGGTCAGAGAAGTGACCATTGGAAATAAGAATATAAGATCACTGGGTTTCTTCTTTTAAAAAAAATTTAAAAAAGTATTTTTAGAGACAGGGTTGTGCTTTGTTACACAGAGTGGAGTGCGGTGGCATGATCATGGCTCACTGCAGCTTTGAACTCCTGGACTTAAGTGTTCTCCCTCCGCAGCATCTCAAAGCCATTGGGGTTATAGGCGTGAGCCATTGTGCCTGGCTACTGGGTTTCTTCTTGATAGTTTTTGGTGAAAGGTAGAAAACACTTACTAACTTGAATGGGTTTAACTGGGAGGAGGAGAGTAGAAGACAGAGAACATACACAATTCCTGAGGATTGTTTTTGCTATAGAGAGAATGAGAGAAGGGAAGTAGCTGGAACGAGAAATGAAGTTAAGACTTTTTTTTAATAGAGGAAAGAATAGCACGTATATGCGTGCTGAAGGTAAAGATCCAGGAGGGAGGCATAATGTGATGAGAGGAAAGAAGGGATTGCCAGAGTAATGTCCTTGAATAGGCAGAATGAGGGGGTGGATCGAATTGCACAAATGGCTTACCTGCTAAGGGTATAGGTGGGCATAGGTGGGCATAGGTGGGAGTTCCTAGAAAGGGCCCTTCTGGCATTCTGTTTCATTGTGAAAGTCAGGTCATCAGCTGAGAGGGAGGATGGAGGAGTAGGTGTTAGAGGTTTGAAGACAGAAGTCATCTAGGAGAAGGGGATAGACTAGGAATTTATAGTATTATTTCTGGGCAGTATACAGAGTCTGAGGAATGATTGCTGACTGGCTCACTTTAAACTTACATGGTCATAGGTTTTTCTCCAGCTATGTTTAGCTGCATGGGTATACATAGTAGGTAGACAATTGGTCAAACCCGGATTATGATTTATCCAAAAGAATAAAAGTGAGACAAGAACAAGGGCTTTGAGGGAATATGCATGGGAATGATGTTTTATTTCACCTAAATATTTTAGAATGTATCTATAATGGACAAGAATTTTTAAAAATCACTTAACAACCATAAGGTGTTTTTTTGTTTTGTTTTGTTTTGTTTGTTTTTTTTGAGACATGATTCACTGTCACCCAGGCTGGAGTGCAGGGGCACAGTCACATCTTACTGCAGCCTCAACCTCCTGGGTTCAAGCGATCCTCCCACCTCAGCCTCCTGAGTTGCTGGGACTACAGGTGTATACCACCATGCTTGGCTAATTTTTAATTTTTTTGGTAAGAGGTGGGAGCCCAGGGTGGTGCTAATCTCAAACTCCTGGGCCCAAGCCTCACGAAAGTGTCGGGTTGACAGGCATGAGCCACTGTGCCTGAATCAGAATACTTGTTTAATATTAACTAATATTTAGTCTCTCGTCAGGTTTCTCTGATTTTCAAAATTAGAAAAACCAGATTTGTTTAAGTTAGAATTAAACAAGGTCTGTACATTGCATTTGATTGCTGTGCCTCTGAAGTCATTTATTCCATATGTTTCATTTTACTCCTCTTTTTCAGACCATTGATTTGTTCAAGAAATTTGGTCTTTTGTCATCTAGAACTTATATATTCTGCATCTGGATGACTGTATTCTTGTATTATTTTTACTTTAAAACAATTTTTAATTGTGGTAAAATTCACAACACGATAGTTACTATCATAACCAAGTGTACCATTCTATAGTATTAAATATATTCACATGGTTGTGTCCTGTGGTGTTATTTTAAACATGTTTCTCTAGATCCCTTACTTTGTGTAAACTAGTATCAGATCTAGAGAGGCTTGATTTGATTCAGGTTCAGTTTTTAACTTCGTTGGTGAGGGGTCAAGGACATAGGTGGTTTATGTGTACTTCTCATAGTGTCTTATTTGGAAGCATGTAATGTCTGGTTGTCCTAATGGTTAGACTGATCGTTGGGTTTAGGTCTTGTAGCCCAAGCGTTCTCAACCCTGGTACTCGTCCATGGCCTGTTAGGAACTGGGCCGCACAGCAGGAGGTGAGTGGCAGGTGAGCAAGCATTACTGCCCAATGTCCACCCCGTCAGATCAGCAGCAGCAATAGATTCTCATAGGAGCCAAACCCTTTTGTGAACTGCGCATGCGAGGGATCTAGGCTGTGCGCTCCTTATGATGCGATCTAACTAATGCATGATGATCTGAGGTGGTACAGTTTCATCCCGAAACCACCGCACCCTCCCCAAATCCGTGGAAAATTGTCTTCCACGAAACTGGTCTGTGGTGCCAACAAAGTTGGGAACCACTGTTGTTGCCTGATCTATCCAATTAAAAATTTTCCATTGATATTTTTTTCACACTTGATGGTTTTATTAACCATTGATCGTTGCTTAGATCCATTATTTTCTTAGAGATTGTAAACTGATTATTTTCTAATAATGTAACTCTTTTTGGATTTATTAGCTAGAATTCTTTTAAAAACAGTCGATCACTTAGTTTCTGCCAGAAATGCAGGATAAATGTTTGATTCTTTTATTTTATTATTCATTTATTTATTTATTTTTTGAGACAGAGTCTTGCTCTCTTGCCCAGGCTGGAGTGCAGTGGCGCGATCTTGGCTCACTGCAACCCCGCCTCCCAGGTTCACGCCATTCTCCTGCCTCAGCCTCCTGAGTAGCTGGGACTACAGGCGCCCGCCACCATGCCTAGCTAATTTTTTTTTTTTTTTTTTTTTTTTGTATTTTTAGTAGAGACGGGGTTTCACCATGTTAGCCAGGATGGTCTCGATCTCCTGACCTCATGATCCACCCGCCTCGGCCTCCCAAAGTGCTGGGATTACAGGCGTGAGTCACGATGCCCGGCTGATTCTTTTATTTTCTAATTTTCAGGTGACTTGAGTTTTTTGATTTTTAGGTAAAATTATGAATTCATGAAGTTCATAATGACTAGTCATTCTTCTGATGTTCAGATTGTCTCATATTTGGTCAGTGGAAGCTTCTTCAAGCTGGCTTCTGTGTCCCCCACAGCTGCTGCACCCTTGTTAGCTTCACAGCTTGTTTGTATCTGTCTTGTCCTGCCCTTGAAATAATCAATTTCTGTGAGAAGCTCCTAGTTTCTTTCAGTGGGAAATGGTAGAGTTTGTAATATGGGTGTCCACTTTTAAAAGGTGTGGGTCGGGCATGCTGGCTCACTCCTGTAATCCCAGCACTTTGAGAGGCCAAGGCGGGCGGATCATGAGGTCAGGAGTTTGAGACCAGCCTGGCCAATATGGTGAAACCCCGTCTCTATTAAAAATAGAAATATGAGCCCAGCATGGTGGTGCGCACCTATAGTCCCAGCTACTTGGGAGGTTGAGGCAGAAGAATTGCTTGAAGAGGTTGGAGTGAGCCAAGATCGTGCCACTGCACTCCAGCCTGGGTGACAGAGTCAGACTTCGTCTCAAAAAAAAAAAAAAAAAAAAAAAAAAAAAAAGAGGTGTTGTGGCTTTTGTTTATTTGATTTTTTAGAATACTGATTGGTTTCTTTTCTTAACAGGCATGCCCAAAGAAAAATACGAGCCCCCTGACCCTCGGAGGATGTATACAATTATGTCTTCTGAGGAAGCAGCAAATGGAAAGAAATCCCATTGGGCAGAGCTTGAAATCAGTGGTAAGACATGGAAGCATGAATTTATGGCATGGAAATTAAGATACAGTAGTAAACTGAGTTTTCCGATGCCAATACAGGATAGAAGCAATGGTTTTATATTTTACAAATAGAATGTATTTATAAATGATTGTATTTTAGTAACTTAGAAGCAGGAAGGTTCAATGAAAAGAATATAATTTGAGTCAAAGTTCAAAAGCCGTTCATTGCATATTTTCTCAGCATCAGTGTCCTCTTACAAAATACATAAATGTAAAATAATAACAAGGATGAAATGAAAATAACACATGTGAAATGCTAGTGCCCAGTCACGTATTTGTTCTGGTATTTGATCCTCTGATACAGTAGGATTGAGCTTTTTTGCATTGTCAATGATAGATTTCTAGTGGGGTAGGAATGGCTGATCTGTATAGGTTTTGGGTAGATTTGTTTCTCCTTATTTTCTTCATTGGCTTCTGAGTCTGAGTCACTGAGGACAGCCTTATTCAGAAACATAACATCTTAGGAGTTTGAAGCAGATCTCAAATTTCCCTTCCCCTTTTAATGCAATCTGGACATACTCAAAGAAATATATGAGCCCTCAGATGTGAAGGATATCCTTTCCCCAGCATCTCTGCCAGTGGGCACACAGCCTCTTTTTAAATATTTTGAAGATGGTGAAGGGACATTACTTCTCAGGGCAACCAGTGCTAATGAAGTTTTGTGTTACTGTTGGCCTAATATGCTTCCCCTTACTTTCATTTTGTTCTGATTTTTGCCTTCTAAAATAGTACAGAACAAATTTTGTCTTCTTCGACCTGACCGCCCTTGATTTTTTAAAATTTAATGCAGCAGACGTACTGAGCATATGCTGTGTGTAAAACATTTTACCTGGCACTGGCCCACGTGCATGGAAGACATATAAAGTCCCTCTTTTTATGGAGCTTATGACATTAGGGAGTGACAGGGAGTGCACAAGTATAAATAACTAATAGACAAAACATAACAAATCTAGGTATAAAAGTGCTATATAACAGGAAGCAAAAAGGAAATAAGGATAATAGCATTCCTCCTTCGTCAGCTCAAAATTTCTGGTTAACCTATTGAGTAAACTTAAATGCCTGCCTTTGCAGCCATAGTAGAGGTTGGTACATACATGGATCTCTCCTGTTTTCCCTCTTCTGATTTCTAGAGTGCTGGACTTTATTAAGCCAAGTTCAGCTGAGTAAGTAGGTGTGGTCATGGAGAGTGGAATTTTTCTTCCTCTCACCTGTCAGATTTGGCTGTCTGTGCCAGGGGAGCCCAAAGAGAAATATGCACTCTCATTTTGTAGTTATTCTTAAAGCACAGGCAGTCACCACTCCTATTTTTCCCTTTTAATTTTTTCAGGATTGGCATTTGACTATATTTACCTCTTCTTTTTTCAGCCCTTATTAGCAGTTTTTGAAATACAACTCCTTTGCTTGTAAGGAAGTTTCCGCTATCTTACAGCGTTAGGATATGCAAGAAAGCACTCAGGTCATTGAGATACATCTCTGAGGCTAAGGAGATTGTCCTCCACCCTCTCCTCCTTCCACCACATGCTGTGAACTCCTTGGTGATTCTGAGTCACTGTTCTCTGCTTACCCTGAACTTGGGAAGAAGTTCTGTATACACATACAGGGAAAAACTCTCAAACCATGTTTTTTCTTTGCTCTCACACCACCACAGTCATCAACACAAAAGAAGACTTCTGTGACCAAAGGTGTGGGTTTCTTTTCCCACGCACCAAGCAGCAGACACCAGTTAGGTGCCCTCCAATTCAATTCCAACACTATCTTCCTGGAGGTAGCATCAGATCCCACCGTTTGTGGACTCAGTCCCCAAGACTGCCCTCTCCCCCTTCTGTCACCAGTCCCATGTTTGGGCCTCTAGAGCTTTGACCAGCTTCAAGTTGGGGTTCCCGCGACCCCCTCTTTGGGTTCAGTTCATTTGCTGGAGTGGTTCACAGAACTCAGAAACATCTACTTACGTTTACCAGTTTATTATAAAGGATATTACAAAGGATACAGATGAAAAAGGTGCACAGGGCAAGGTGTAGGGGAAAAAGTGCAGTGTCCATGCCCTCCCTGGGCACACTACCCTTCAGGAGGAACCTCTTGCATTCAGCTATCTGGAAGCTGTCTGAACCCTGTTCTTTTGGGTTTTTATGGAGGCTTCATTACATAGGCATGGTTGACAGCTGTAGAAATGTGATTATTGGACAAGCAAGGCATGTCTGCTCAGACTTTTCTTGGGCTTTCTGTGTAGCATTCCTTCCTCTAAGGTATGGGGCAGGACCCTCTCTGGAATGAGGGTCTTCTGACCCATAGTGAGATTAGAGTCCTGCCTTGGGCAGGGGAAAGAAGGATAGGAGAAGGTCATAGATCCTGTTTCCTGAGGCCTTAAGCACTCCAACACTATAACAGACTATGGGAGTTAGGAACCAGGAACCATGGATGAAAACATTTATATATATATATATATATATATATATGTATATATACCGTAATACAACATAGGAAGGAAGAGGGGAGACACCTCTAAAGTAACCTTTCTTTATTATTGTTATTATTATTATTATTTAGAGATGAGGTCTTGCTCTGTTGCCCAGGCTGGAATGCAGTGGCATGGTTATACATAGCTCACTGTATCCTTGAATTCCTGGGCTCATGCGATCCTCCCGCCTCACCCTCCTGAGTAATTGGGACTACAGACTCATGCCACCATGCCCGGCTAACATTTTAAAAATTTCCCGTAGAGATAGGGGTCTCCCTTTGTTGCCCAGGCTGGTCTTGAACTCCTGGCTTCAAGCAGTCCTCCCGCCTCAGCCTCTCAAAGTGCTGGGATTACAGGCACGAGCCACCGTGTCCAACCCAAAGTATTTGCATCTTAACAGTTAATCATCTTTACTGTTTATCCTTATGGAGGATACACTATTGGTTGAATACATTCGTAGAATGGAATCTCGTACTTCATATTAATGAATTATTATAAGGCCAAAGCCCAGGTCAAAAATTAGAACTTTTTCACTTTCCCCAGAACTGTCTCCATATGCCCCAGCCAGTCACAGCCCCCACCCTGCTCCCAAAATTAACCATTATCCTGACTTCTATAGTAGTTACTTTCTTATAGCTTTAACACCAAATTTTGTATGCAGGGAAGATTTTTGGGGGTGACAAAACTACTCCATATTTTAATTGTGGTGGTTATACAACTATGCATTTATAAAGGAATCATAAGACAGTAAGAGTGAATTTTACCATATGTAGATTATACTTTGACATTTTTAAAAGTAGAAAATTTTTTTTTTAAGATTCAAGGGAGAGTGACAAGCAACATACAGAGAAATAGACCTCTGAAGAAAATCAATGCACGTGATCAGAACAAATACTAAAAATGATAATTCAAGGCAACTTTCCTGAATTAAAAAAAAATTCAAACTACCCACTGAAAGAACACACAGTATACCTGAGAATATCAATGTAGAAAAACCAACACCAGGATATATTCTGATAAAATTACTGAGTTTAAGGAAAAAGCATATGTTTTGGGCATCTGGACAAAAAGAACAAGTGACTAATAAGAAAATTAGAGTGTCATTAGACCTGCAGCAAGGCTTTATGCCATACCAAAAAAATTTTTTTGGAGTAACATATTTAAGATACTTTAAGATTGTGTGAGCTGGCCGGGTGTGGTGGCTTACGCCTGTAATCCCAGCACTTTGGGAGGCCGAGGCGGGCGGATCACAAGGTCAGGAGATCGAGACCATCCTAGCTGACACGGTGAAACCCTGTCTCTACTAAAAATAGAAAAAATTAGCTGAGCGTGGCGGCGGGTGCCTGTAGTCCCAGCTACTTGGGAGGCTGAGGCAGGAGAATGGCGTGAACCTGAGGCAGGAGAATGGCATGAACCTGGGAGGCGGAACTTGCAGTGAGCCGAGATCGTGCCACTGCACTCCAGCCTGGGCGACAGAGCAAGACTCCATCTCAAAAAAAAAAAAAAAGATTGTGTGAGCCAAGGATCTAGAATTCAGCAAAACTGACTTTCAAATATAAAGGGCGCAATCTGTTACCAAAATACAGAAAACATAGGACATACTGTTGCTGTGGACACTTTTTAAAGAATTATCTAGAGAACAAGCTTCTAGACAGCCAAAGTGATTGACACATGAGCTAGTAGGGGGCAGTTAATATACAATGACTTGAAAAACTAAGTCCAAAATAGGAGTTTATGCAGGTTAAATGGGAAAGCTGATAGTATGTAGTGGGTACATACTCTGACGATGTAGACCGACCACAGTTGTGTAGAGGGGCGCAGGGCAGATAAATAATATGCACACAAAGTTTTATCTGCTCTCGCTAATCATATTGGTGGGATGAAGCAAATAAATAATTATTCTATCATCCCATATCCCTGAGAACCAGGACTCTTAGTATTAAAGAAGATGCAGATATAATTATAAAAGAGGGTAACTAAAAGCCCTGTTACCCTGAATTTCAATTAAAAGTTCAGTATGTCTTCATAAGATATTTTAGCTTGTATATTTGATAATTTTGTCATACATCATATAAAACTTAAATATATTCATACCTTGTATTTATAAATGCATATGGCTACATATATATGTCCTAGATCTGTCCATTGAAAACCTAGAAACAATGACTGACTCTAGTTAGAAATATCCCTAGCACCAGCTAATTTTTATTTTTCATTGAAACGAGGTCTCATCATGTTGCCCAGGCTGGTCTTGAGCTCCTGGCCTCAAGCAGTTCTCCCGCGTTAGCCTTCCAAAGTGCTGGGATTACAGACATAAGCCACCTCAGCCCAGATTGGCTTCTTTAACTTATTTATTTCATTTTTATAGATTTAGGAGGTGTAAGTACAGTTTTCTTTTTTATATTTTAACAATCTGTTTATTATTTATTTATCCCTCCATAGAACCACCACTCACACCAAGGAGATTATTTGGAGTGGGTCACCACCTGGGGCCTGGACTCTGAAATCTAAGGCTTCCTCCTCTCTCACTTTATGGCTTAGGTGGCGGCATGGTTCAGGCAAAACTGCTGTCTCCTTTTGGATACTGCAGAAGCGCGACCTAAGCATACCCATAAAGGTGGCCACACCCATCAGGGTTGATTGGCAGGCTGGAAAACAATATTCTCCCAATGAAGGCACTTTTACCTCTATAGGGGGTTGGGAATTGGTTGGTTGGAAGTGTTGTTTTTGGGACAGGGAAGAGTTATTTCCATGGAAAACTTATTTGCAGGTTACAGAGAGAAATGAGGGGAGTTTGCCTACACTGGGCCATCTGTGGGGCCCGTGGGGGCTGCTGTATATCTTTGCTACTGAAAGGGAAAGGTTGACATAGGCATTAAAGCCAAAGAGGCCCTTAGCAATTAGGCCCAGTACCCCTGCAACGATTTTGGAGTGGTTTCCTCTCTCACCGTTGTCGATAATGGAGGTGACTAGGTAGAGGATCACTGCTAGGAGGGTTTGGAAGAAATGACTCCAGGGCCAATTGATGAATGGTATTTTGGTGTGCAGATCACACATGTAGCTGACAAAATAGCAGCAAGGATCATTTCAGCCACCAACAGGGAGGAATACGCTGGTGTGGAGGCACTTGAAGTAGATCAGGATCACCAGGCACAATGTAATCTTAGCAAACCTGGAGGATTCCCTTTTGGGTGCACAAGAAGTTGGCCTCAGCAGCGGGGGTCTGAGAGGCACTCGGAATCCACCATGGCATGGGCCGGAATCCCTGGGGATGCAGAAGATGTGCTCACTTGTTCATGGGGTGGAGAACACTGCACACCCAGCCGTCTGGCCTCAGTAGCAGGGGTCCAAGAGGCACTCTGAATCCACCATGGCATGGGCTGGAGTCCCTGGGGACGCAGAAGATGTGGTCATTTGTTCATGGGGTCGAGGACACTGCACACCCAGCCATCTGGCTAGGAAGGGGGCCCCTGGGGCAGAGGGAGTCACAAGTACAGTTTTCTTACCGGATATATTGTGTAGTGGTAAAGTCTGGCCTTTTAGTGTACTCATTGCCCTAATAGTGAACATTGTACCCAAAAGGTAACTTTTTCACCTTTTTCGCCCTCCCGTGTTTTAGAGTCTTCAGTGTCTGTTTTTCCACTCTGTATATGCATGTGTACCCATTGTTTAGCTCCCACTTGTAAGTGAGAGCGTCGGTATTTGACTGTTTCTGAGTTGTTTTGCTTAGGATAATGGCCTCCAGTTCTGTCCAGGTTGCTGCACAAGATATGTTTTCATTCTTTTTTTATAGCTGAGTAGTATTCCTTGGTGTATATATACACTACATTTTCTTTATCCAATCATCCATTGTTGGACACTTAGGTTGAGGCCATATCTTTGCTATTGTGAATAGTGCTACAATACACGAGTGCAGGTTATCTTTTTGACGTGATGATTTCTTTCCCTTTGGGGATACCCAGTAGTGGGATTGCTGGATAGAATGGTAGTTGTATTTGTAGTTCTGTGGGAAATCTCCATACTGTTTTCCATGCAGGTTGTACTAATTTACATTCCCACCAACAGTGTTTAAGCGTTCCTTTTTCTTCACATCCTTGCCAACATCTGTTGTTTTTGACTTTTTAGTAGTAGCCTTTCTGAGTGGTGTAAGATGGTATTTCACTGTGGTTTTAATTTGCATCTCTCTGATGATTATTGATGTTGAGCATTTTTTTCGTATTTGTTGGCAATTTGTATGTCTTTTGAAAAATATCGTTTCATGTTCTTTGCCCATTTATTAGGGTTTTGTTTTTTGTTTTGTTTTGTTTTGTTTTTTGACAGAGTCTTGCTCTGTCGCCCAGGCTGGAGTGCAGTGGCACCATCTCGGCTCACTGCAATTGAGTGATTCTGCCTCCCACATTCACGCCATTCTCCTGCCTCAGCCTCCCGAGTAGCTGGGACTACAGGCGCCCGCCACCACACCTGGCTAATTTTTTGTATTTTTTTTAGTAGAGATGGGGTTTCACCGTGTTGGCCAGGATGGTCTCGATCTCCTGACCTCGTGATCCACCTGCCTTGGCCTCCCAAAGTGCTGGGATTGCAGGTGTGAGCCACCGCGCCTAGCCTAGGGTTGTTTTTTTCATGTTGAGGTGAGTTCCTCGTAGATTCTGTTTATTAACCCTTTGTCACATGCGTAGTTGCCAATATTTTCTCTCATTCTGTAGACTGTTAATTATCATTATTATTATTTTTGCTGTGCAGAAACTTCTTAATATAATTAAGTCCCATTTATCTATTCATTTTGAGATATCATTGTTCTGTGGCCCAGGCTGGATGGAGTAGTGTAATCTCAAACTCCTGAGCTCTAGTGATCCTCCTGCCTCAGCCTCCTGAGTAGCTGGGACTACAGGTGCACACAACCATGCCTGGCTTTTTTGTTTTGTTTTGTTTTGTTTTGTTTTGTTTTGTTTTGTTTTGTTTTGGAGACAGGATCTCACTTTGTCACCCAGGCTGTAGTGCAGTGATGCCATCTCGGCTCACTGCAGCCTCGACCTCCTGGGTTCAAGCGATCCTCCTGCCTCAGCTCCTCAAGTAGCTGGGACTACAGTGCATGCCACCATGCCCAGCTAAAGGTGAATTTTTATATTTTAATTTTTTGTAGAGACAGGGGTCTTGTGTTACCCAGCCTGGTCCCTAACTCCTGGCCTCAAGTGATCTTCCTGTCTTAACTTTACAAAACACTGGGATAACAGGCATGAGCCACTGTGCCCAGCCAGCTTCTTTAACTTAGTAATAGACATTTATGTTTTCTCTGTGTCTTTTCATGGCTTGATAGCTCATTCCTTTTTAGCACTGAGTAATATTCCATTGTCTGGATGTACCACAGTTTACCCACTCACCTACTGAAGGACATCTTGGCTGCCTCCAAGTTTTGGCAATTTTGGTAAAACTACTATAAACATCTGTGTGCAGTTCTTTATGTGGACATAAATTTTCAGCTCCTTTGGGTAAATACCAAGGAGGCATGATTGCTGGATTATATGGGAACAGTGTGTTTAGTTTTGCCAAAAAGTACCAAACTGTATTCTAAAGTGGCTGTATCATTTTGCCCTCCTACCAGCACATCCTTTTCAGGATTTGGTGGTGTTAGTGTTTTGGATTTTTTGCCATCCTGATAGGTGTGTAGCAGTATCTCGTTGTTTTAATTTGTGGTTCTCTAATGACATATATATTGGCCATCCTTTCATATGCTTTTTTGCCATGGGTGTATCTGCTTTGGTTAGGTGTCTGTTCAAATCTTTTGCCCATTTTTAAATTGGGTTGTTTTCCTATTGTTCAGTTTTCAGAGTTTTTTTTTTTTAAACTTATTTTTTAAAAAATGCGGATGTGTGTTTTGCAAAAATATCTCCCAGTCTGTGGGTCGTCTTACTGTTTTGACAGTGTCTTTCACAGGGCAGAAATGCTGAATTTAAATGGGACTTTGATTGGGATTCTGTTTAGTCTATATATCAAATTAGGAAGAACATCTTGACAGTATTATGTCTTCATATCTGTGAACATGGAATATGTCCATTTATTTAGTTCTTTGATTTCTTCAGAATTTTGTAGTTTTCCTCATACATAGTTTGTAAATATTTTGTTAGATTTATTCCTATTTCTCTTTTTTTTTTTTTTTTGGTGTAAATGGTGTATTTTTAATTCTGAATTCCATTTGTTCATTGCTGGTATATAAGAAAGTGACTAACTTCAGATCTTTTAAGTATTCACTTATTTGTGATTTAAATAAGTTTTAAGGCTGGATGCAGTGTCTCACACCAGTCCCAGCACTTTGGGAGGCCAGTGTGGGTGGATTATACAGTAGACCAGCCTGGGCAACGTGGTGGAACATCATCTTTTTTTTTTTTTTTTTTTTTTTTTTTTTTTTTTTTTTGAGACAGAGTCTCGCTCTGTCACCCAGGCTGGAGGGCAGTGGCTGGATCTCCACACATTGTAAGCTCCACCTCCCGGGTTCACGCCATTCTCCTGCCTCAGCCTCACAAGTAGCTGGGACTACAGGTGCCCGCCACAACTCCCAGCTAATTTTTTGTATTTTTTTAGTAGAGACGAGTTTCACTTTGTTAGCCAGGATGGTCTTGATCTCCTGACCTGGTGATCTGCCTGCCTGGGCCTCCCAAAGTGCTGGGATTACAGATGTGAGCCACCGCACCTGGCCAGAACATCATCTTTATTAAAAAATACAAGAATTAATGTAATTAATTCTCATTTAATCCCTTCTTAGGCCAGGCGCGGTGGCTCACGCCTGTAATCCCAGCACTTTGGGAGACTAAGGGAGACAGATTCCCTGAGCTCAGGAGTTTGAGACCAGCCTGGGCAACACAGTGAAACCCCGTCTCTACTAAAATACAGAAAACATTTGCCAGGCATAGTGGCGTGCTCCTGTAGTCCTAGCTAGTCAGGAGGCCTAGGCAGGAGAATTGCTTGAACCTGGGAGGTTGCAGTAAGCCAAGATTACACCAGCCTGGGCCACAGAGCAAGACTCTGTCTCAAAAAAAAAAAAAAAAAAAAAAAAAAAAAAATATATATATATATATATACACACACACACACACACGAAAATTAGCCAGGTGTGGTAGTGTGCAACTGTGGTCCCAGCTACTCAGGAGGCTGAGGTGGGAGGATTACTTTACTTTAGCCCAGGAAGTGGAGGTTACAGTGAGCTGAGATCGCACCACTGTACTCCAGCCTGGGGGACAGAGCGAGACCCTATCTCAAAAGAAAAAAAAATTGTCTGGGTACGGTGGCTCACGCCTGTAATCCCAACACTTTGGGAGGCCAAGGCAGGCAGATCACGAGGTCAAGAGATGGAGACCATTCTGGCCAACATGGTGAAACCCCGTCTGTACTAAAAATACAAAAATGAGCTGGGTGTGGTGGCGCATGCCTGTAGTCCCTGCTACTCGGGAATGCTGAGGCAGGAGAATTTCTTGAAGCCGGGAGGCAGTGGTTGCAGTGAGCTGAGATCATGGCACTGTACTCTAGCCTAGCGACAGAGCGAGACTCTATCTCAAAAAATAAAAACCAAAAAACAAAAAAAAACCAGGCAGGAGGATTACTTGGACTCAGGCGTTTGAAAGCACCAGGGCAAGATGGCAAGGCCCCAGAATGAGACCCTATCTCTTTACAAAAAGAAAAAAAAAATACTGCATTTCCTCCTCTTTAAAAGTATTTTTTTTGTAGTTATTCATTATTAGGCTCCTTGTAGTTTAGTTTTCCTTTACTGAGCTTTTCTAAATTTTTTGTTCTTTTCTTGCTTCTATCATTTTTTAAATATCTTTCACTTTGTTTTGAAATACTAGGTAATAGTTTTTTGGGCATGTTTGGAGTATGCTTTTATAGGAACTTCTTAAAATAATTTTTATGGGATTTGACTTCAGTACTTTTTTCTGTTCTTTCTTTCTTTTTTTTTTTTTGAGACAGCGTCTCGCTCTGTCACCCAGGCTGGAGTGCAGTGGTGCGATCTCAGCTCACTGCAAGCTCTGCCTCCCGGGTTCACGCCATTCTCCTGCCTCAGCCTCCCGAGTAGCTGAGACTACAGGCGCCCGCCACCACGCCCGGCTAATTTTTTGTATTTTTAGTAGAGACGGGGTTTCACCGTGTTAGCCAGGATGGTCTCGATCTCCTGACCTCGTGATCCACCCACCTCAGCCTCCCAAAGTGCTGGGATTACAGGCATGAGCCACCGCACCCGGCCTGTTCATTTTCATTTGAATTCAGTTTTTCTAAACTTAGAAGATGTGACTCAGGGTAGTTGTACTAATGTCTGTGCTCCCTTTTCTGTAGTTTTCAGAGTGTTCACAACTGTGGGAACTTGCTTTCTGAGACTTTCTGGTTCTATTCCCCTCTCTCATTTTTATCTTTTTCCTTCATGTTTTTTATTCCTATCCTACTAATTTTAATTCCATTTTTGGAGTTTTTTCTCAGTGTGGGGCCTTGGCTGGTCAGTTCCGAGAGTCCCTGGGGCAGAGACTGTTGTACTCTTCCATTTTAGACTTACCGTGGACACTTTGTACTCACTTGTTACTCATTGGGACTATATCCCCCCTTGGTTGTAGTGATGTTCTGAAATTGGTGCTTTCCAGTGTATACCAGTGGGTTTCCCTCTTTTTAGTTCCATTAAACACATTTACATTTAATGCAGTTATTGATATGATTAGGGTCAAATAAGTAATATTGTACCATTTCACTACCAAAGTCTTACAACAATATGCAGGCAGTCTCTGACTTACAATGGTTCGCCTTTTGATAGTATGAAGGTGTCGTGCATTCAGTAGAGACCGTAATTGGAGTGCCCATACGACCATTCCATTTTTCACTTTCACTACAGTATTCAGTCATTACATGAGATATTCAACACTTGATTGAAAATAGGCTTAGTGTTAGATGATTTTGCCCAAATGTAGGCTACTGTAAATATTCTGAGCACATTTAAGGTAGGTTAGGTTGAGTTATGATGTTTGGTAGGTTAAGTATATTAAATACATTTTTGACATTTTAAACTTACGATGTTTTTATTGGGCCCTAACCCCATTGTAAGTTGAGGCACACCTGTATTTCTGTTTCTCTTCTCCTGGCCTCTATGCTGTTGTAGTCATATATGTTATTTCTACATATGGTGTAAGTCTCAAAATACATTGTTATTTTACTTTAAACACCCAAGTAATAGGAAAATTCGTCAGTATTTTTCCATATACTTAGCATTTCCAATGTTTTTCATTTCTTTCTAGTGCAAGTTTCTGTAATTTTCCTTCTGACAAAAAGACTTGTAATGGGGTCTGCCAGTGATTTTTTGTTTGTTTTTATTTATTTTTTGTGTTTTAGGTTTTATGTCTGGAAAAGCCTTTCTGTTGACCTATTTTTGAAAGAGGTTTTTGCTGAGCATAGAAATCTAGATTGACAGTTCATATCTTTCAGTACTTTATTTTCTTTCTTCTTTTTAAATTAAATTAAGAATTTTTTTTTTTTTTTTAAGATGGAATCTCACTTTCTTGTCCAGGCTGGAGTGCAGTGGTGCAATCTCAGCTCACTGCAACCTCCACCTCCCTGGTTGAAGTGATTCTCCTGCCTCAGCCTCCTTAGAAGCTGGGATTACAGGTGCGCACCACCACATCCGGCTAATTTTTTTATTTTTAGTAGACACGGGGTTTCACCACGTTGGCCAGGCTGATCTCGAACTCCTGACCTCGAGGTCCGCCTGCCACGGCCTCCCGAAGTGCTGGGATTACAGGCATGAACCACCACGACTGGCCAAGAAAAATTTTTTTTTTTTTTGAGACAGAGTTTTGCTCTGTTGCCCAGGCTAGAGTGCAGTGGCGCAGTCTCAGCTCACTGCAAGTTCCGCCTCCCAGATTCACAGCATTCTCCTGCCTCAGCCTCCTGAGTAGCTGGGACTAACAGGCACCTGCCATCACGCCCGGCTAATTTTTTGTATTTTTAGTAGAGACGGGGTTTCACCTTGTTAGCCAAGGATGGTCTCGATATCCTGACCTCATGATCCACCCTCCTCGGCCTCTCAAAGTGCTGGGATTATAGGCGTGAGCCACCGCACCTGGCCAGAGAAAGTTTTTTTGGTTTATTTATTTATTTATTTTTTTGTGATGGAGTCTTGCTATGTCGCCCAGGCTGGAGTGTAGTGGCACGATCCGGCCAGAGAAATTTTTTAACAGACGGGGTCTCCCTCTGTTGCCCAGGCAACAGTGCCCTGGCTGTTTACAGGCACTATTGTGATACACCGCAGCCTCAAACTCCTGGCCTCAAGCAATCTTCCTGCCTTCCTAGTAGCTGTGACCATTTGGAAGGCGTACATCATGGTGAGTTCTTCCGTGTTGCTCTGTGGCCTTCCGACGTGCATTGTTTCTGAGGAAAGGTCATTCTTACCCTTGTTTCTTTTATGTATGCCTGTTTTCTGTGGCTGCTTTAAGAGTCTCTCGTCATTACTCGTTTTAAGCAGTGTGATAATGTGTCTTCATGTAGTTTTCTTCTGTTCTTTCATTTCTCTTTTGCTGCTTAGGTTTTGCTGAGGTTTTGCTGAGCTCATTGGCTCTGGGTTTCTGGTTTCAGCTACCAATTTTTTTTTTTTTTTTTTTTTTTGAGACGGAGTCTTGCTCTGTCACCCAGGCTGGAGTGCAGTGGCGTGATCTCGGCTCACTGCAAGCTCCGCCTCCCGGGTTCACGCCATTCTCCTGCCTCAGCCTCCCGAGTAGCTGGGACTACAGGCGCCTGCCACCACGCCTGGCTAATTTTTTGTACTTTCAATAGAGACGGGATTTCACCGTGTTAGCCAGGATGGTCTCGATATCCTGACCTCATGATCCACCCGCCTCGGCCTCTCAAAGTGCTGAGATTACAGGCATGAGCCACTGTGCCTGGCCTAGGCTACCATTTTTTCAAATAATTTTTTCTGCCTTCCTGCCTCCCCGTCCTTGGGGAGTACAGTTGCCTGTATTTTAGGCTACTTGAAGTTGTCTTTTATCTAACTAATGCTATGCTTAATTTATTCTTTATTTTCTTTTTTAAAAAATATTTTAGGCAGTTTTTATTGCCATTTCTTCAATTTTACTAATATTTTTATTTGCAGTATCTAATCTGCCATTAATTCCATCTAGAGTAATAGTATAGTTTTCATCACAAGCTGAGCCATAGATGTTTTTTATATCATTCATGCCATTACTGAACATTTTCCCTACTTTTTTGAGTGTATTTAATACAGGTACGTTTTAATGCCCTTATCTACTGATTCTGTCATCTTTTTCATTTCTGGGTTGGTTTTAATTTATTTCTGTCTTCCACTTTGTGTGCCTGGTAATTTTTGATTGGACAAAGTACACTGTGCATTTTACCTTCTTTGGTGGCCAGTTATTTTTGTATGCCTGGAAGTACTCTTGAGCTTTCTTCTGAGATACGGTTAAACTATTTGGAAACAGTTTGATTCACTTAAAGTTTACTTTAATACTTTCCCGAATACTCTTTTAAGAGGTTTTCCACACTGACTCGTGGAACACAAATTATTCCTGACCCCAAGGATTGTTCCCTCTGCTTTTTTTTTTTTTTTTTTTTTTTTTTTTTTGAGACGGAGTTTTGCTCTTGTCACCCAGGCCGGAGTGCAGTGGTGCGATCTCAGCTCAGTGCAACCTTTGCCTCCCAGTTCAAGCGATTTTCCTGCCTCAGCCTCCCGAGTAGCTGGGATTACAGGCACCCGCCACCATACCCGGCTCATATATTGTGTTTTTAGCAGAGACAGGGTTTCACCATGGTGGCCAGGCTTGCCTTGAACTCCTCAGGTGATCCGACTGCCTCGGCTTCTCAAAGTGCTGGGATTACAGGCACCAGCCACCATGCCCAGCCACCTCTATTTTCAATTTGTCTCCACCCCATCCTTGGTCCCTGGCCTCAGGTTATTTCTCACGTGTATTTGCTGATCATTGTGCCGTCGAAAACTCAGGGAGCAGGGCCCTATCCTTTTCAGATCCCCAGAGCTTTGTATCTGTGTAGCTCTCTCCTCTTTGGCAATCTGTCATGTGTACTTGAGCCACCTTGGCCTCTCCAGACTCCTGGCTTCATTTCCTCAACTTACGTATTACAGAGACTACCTGGGTTCTGTCCCTCTGCACTACTGTCAGGAAAGTTCCAGTAAGCTGGAACCGTGATAACTGCTCATTTTGTGGTTTCCCATCTATTACTCATCACTGTCCTGTGCTGTGTGGTATCGAGTGTCTAAAAAATGATTTTCTAATATATTTTGTCTGGTTTTTTAGTTGTAGGTAGGAGGATAAATTCAGTTTTTGTCACTCTATCTTGTCCAAAAGTTTAGTAAGCCTCTCATATATATTTTTTAAAAGACTGTGTCTGATCACTTCAGTATCTGAATCTTCTGGAGGATCCTTCGGTCTGTAAATTTGTTGAATGCTGGAAATAGTAGAATGTGATGGTATTCTCTTCCTTGGGAGTGAATTTACTTTTGTGTTTCCCAGGCAGTTGTAGAAGGGGTAGATGGCCTTAATCTAATTAGGGTTTTGGCAGGACACGATGGCTCATGCCTGTAATTCCAGCACTTTAGGAAGTCTTGGCGGGCAGATCACCTGAAATCAGGAGTTCGAGACCAGCCTGGCCATCATGGTGAAACCCCATGTCTACTAAAAATACAAAAAATTAGCTGGGTTTGGTGGCGGGCACCTCCCAGCTGCTTGGGAGGCTGAGGCAGGAGAATCGTTTGAACCCGGGAGGCGGCGGTTACAGTGCGCCGAGATCATGCCATTGCACTCCAACCTAGGCGACAGAGCGAGACTCCGTCTCAAAAAAAAGAAAAAATAAAAAGAAAAAATAATAATAATTGCAGTTTGATTGAATTTGAATCAGATGTTCAGTGGTTTTGAGGGTTGGCCTATTGCTGAGTCAACTTACTCCATTTGTAGCTCCCAGCTGAAATTTGGTGGGGTTTTTTGTTTGTTTTTTTGAATCGGAGTCTCTGTCACCCAGGCTCGAGTGCAGTGGCACGATCTTGGCTCACTGCAACCTCTGCCTCCCGGGTTCAAGTGATTCTCCTGACTCAGCCTCCTGAGTAGCTGGGACTACAGGCGCCTGTCACCATGCCCGGCTAATTTTTGTATTTTTGGTAGAGACAGAGTTTCACTATATTGTCCAGTCTGGTCTCAAACTGACCTCGAGGCCCGCCTCGGCCTCTCAAGTATAATCCCAAAGTACTGGGATTACAGGTATGAGCCACCGCACCCGGCCAACTTGGTGGTTTAAGAGGGTCTTCTTCCCAGCTGTGTAAGACGACTTTAGTTCTGCTGAGTGCCTCATTCTCTCATTTCCAGCTTTTGGCTCATTGGCTTGCCTCTTAGCTGCTGCTTGTGATTCTGTTCTTCGAGAGATTAAGTTGTGGGACATGTCCTGCCTATTACCTGTCGGTGCTTCCCTTCTCTCCAGGTTGTCACACCTTTGCTGCCTTTGTAATTCTCCCGTGCTTTTGAAGTTGTACTTTTGTGGAGTTTTTTAAAATCTAGTTTTTCTTTCCCTCAGTGGGATGGTTTATCAACACAAACAACTCTTGTTACAGGAAGCTGAAATCAGACATGAACAAACTTTAAAATACTATCGAAGATCTGAAAATACCAAACAACTCTTACGTTCGTTTTGTTCCTATTACATGGGGACAGTACTGTGGTTGCCTGCTTTTGAGGGACATATGTAGCCCACAACAGCTGTACTTGTTCTAGGCCCTTGAGATGGCAGTGTAGGGCAGAGAAATCTACTAACCAGAGCCACACTCAGGAAGCTTCCAGGAAATACACTTGGGTCTGAACTCCTCGTAGTCACTAAATGATCTTTGAGTCAGGTGCCGTGGCTACAGTCCTCACCTTCACCTTGGTTTACTTTGTAGCATTCTCCAACATTTTGAAGCCTTGAAACAGCAAGAATGTTGGCTCTATTCATACTTATTTTTACATGAAGGGATGATAGACCATGTCTCTCAAATTCTAGATTATGCTTTTCCGAGGTTGTGGGTTTTTGTTTTGTTTTGTTTTGAGACGGAGTCTCACTCTGTTGCCCAGGCTGGAGTGCAGTGGCACGATCTGTGCTCACTACAAGCTCCGCCTCCCGGGTTCACACCGTTCTCCTGCCTCAGCCTCCCGAGTAGCTAGGACTACAGGCACCCGCCACCACACCCGGCTGATTTTTTTGTATTTTTAATAGAGAGAGGGTTTCACCGTGTTAGCCAGGATAGTCTCGATCTCCTGACCTCATGATCTGCCCACCTCGGCCTCCCAAATGCTGGGATTACAGGCTTGAGCCGCTGTGCCCGGCCCCGAGGTTGTTTTAAAAAGAGAGTATTATATGTAACTCTTTTTTTTTTTTTTTTTAAGATGGAGTCTTGCTGTGTCACCCGGGCTGGAGTTCAGTGGCACAATCTCGGCTCACTGCAACCTCCGCTGCTTGGGTTCATGCGATTCTCCTGCCTCAGCCTCCCCAGTAGCTGGAACTGCAGGCCCGTGCCACCACACCCAGCTAATTCTTTGTATTTCTAGTAGAAACAGGATTTCACTATGTTGACCTGGCTTGTCGCGAACTCCTGACCTCAAGTGATCCACCCGCCTTGGCCTACCACAGTGCTGGGATTACAGGCGTGAGCCACTGCACCTGGCCGCTTGTTAGTTTTTTTCTATATCTGCAAGTGCATAGTTATTTTGATTTCCTGGTAGGTATACTAATTACACCTAGTTCTTTTAGTGTTTGCTAATCACCCACGTGATTTCAGAACACACAAATTGATTTCTCTTGTCTCTTGGCATTTAGCAATAAAGAATCCTGGGTATTTTAGAATGAGATCACTTATCAAAACAGGGCTCTTAACGTAGGTCAGGATAATCCCAGCCTTCCTCAAGTCACTAAGCTGCTTAAAAGTAAATGCAAGTTTTTGGGTACTTATGTGTATGTACAATTTTGTGGAGAAGAAGTAGATAGATATGAGATTATCAAAAGGTGACTTCCTTTTGTTCATTGACCTCTTCCAGAAAATTAGGATCCTTAATTTCTTGTATTGCATAGTTCGATGGTAGAGATATATCTTTCTGCAGTACATTATGTTCTTTTACTTCTGTTACTAATCTTTTAAACTCTGAATTTTTTTTTTTAATTTTTTTTTTTTTGAGACAGAATCTTTCTCTGCCGCCCAGGCTGGAGTGCAGTGGCGTGACCTCTGGTCACTGCAAGCTCTGACTCCTGGGTTCACACCATTCTCCTGCTTCAGCCTCCCAAGTAGCTGGGACTACAGGTGCCCACCACCACACCTGGCTAAATTTTTTGTAATTTTAGTAGAGAAGGGGTTTCACTGCGTTAGCCAGGATGGTCTCGATCTCCTGACCTTGTGGTACACCCACCTCGGCCTCCCAAAGTGCTGTGATTACAGGCGTGAGCCAACACGCCCGGCCTAAACTCTGATTTTTTAAACAAAAATGAAGTACCACATTTTGAAATTTGCTTTTTTTGCTTCATTTGTTGTGAACATATTTCCACATCAGTGTATATAACTATTTCATTCTAAGAGAGAATGGCTAAGGAATATTATATGAATGAAACATAATTAAGTATGCTCTATTAATGATCATTTATATTTCTAATTTTCCCCAACAATATATATCTTAGCATACCTGAACAAGTGTTCTCATAAGGTAAATCACAAATTGTGGAATTGATGGGGCAAAGAATACTCAGGTTTAAAATTTTAGTAGTTATTACCAGATTGGCTTCAGAATAGTTGCATGTTTCCCAAAATGAAAGAATGTGTCTGTTTCTCCCTTCTCCTTGTCAGTATTGGATATTAGTCTTTTTTATTTTGGTATCGTAAACATTTTTTTATTACTGAGTATGAAGATTTGTTTTTAATATGACTTTTTTTTTTTTTTTTGAGATGGAGTCTCGCTCTGTCGCCAGGCTGGAGTGCAGTGGCACCATGTCGGCTCACTGCAAGCTCCACCTCCCGGGTTCATGCCATTCTTCTGCCTCAGCCTCCCAAGTAGCTGGGACTACAAGTGCCTGCCACCACGCCTGGCTAATTTTTTTGTATTTTTAGTAGAGACGGGGTTTCACTGTGTTAGCCAGGATGGTCTTGATCTGACCTCGTGATCCACCTGCCTCGGCCTCCCAAAGTGCTGGGATTACAGGCGTCAGCCACCGCGCCCGGCCATGACTTTGTTTTTTAAGTGACCTATTCTTATCCATTGTTTATTTTCCTGTTGATTTCTTTGTTTTCTTTTCTGTCATTATACAACTCACAGGAAATCATGGGGGCAGGGACATGCTATTATTTACCATTCTATCCCCATACCAGCATGGTGGATACTGAAAATTGACTGAATAATGGTTAGCTTCCATATACATTGGTGTCTTCACCATATAGAAAGAAGTTTTACATTTTAATGAATTCAAACCTGACAACTGTTTTCATGTTTGAATTCTAGGATTTGAGTTATGCTGAGAACTATTCTGTTTCATTTCTTTCCTGGTTTTTTGGTACTTAGAAATTTATTCCAGAATTGTGTGTGTGTATGGTAGGCATCCGAGTTCTGCTTGTCTTCCTGCCTCTACCTCATATATGATTTATTCTTTTACTTGGCTTTTTTTCCTTTCCCTTATTCCCAGACTTTGTGGTTTTCTTTCTGGCTACCTTCTATCTTCCTGAAATGTCAGCTTATTTTTTTGGCAGATAGAATTATGATCACCCTCTATGGGAAAATGAGGTATACAAAGTGGCAGACTTTTAAAATGAACCATCATAAATCCATAGAAGTTGTATGTCTCCATTCAGGAGCTCTGTTTGCTTCTTTAGGCCTACCCTTCCCCTCTCTTGAGTGAAGAGGGCAAAGACACAGAAAACGTAGTAGGGAACCAGGCGCAGTGGCTCACCCCTATCGTTCCAGCTACTTGGGAAGCTGAAGCAGGAGGATCACGTGAGCCTAGGAGTTAAAGGCTACAAGTGAGCTATGAACAAGCACACCACTGCACTCCAGCCTGGGTGACAGAATGAGATCCTGTCTCAAAAAAACAACAAATTGTTTTATATAAAATGCGTTATTCATATTGAATATCAGCTGTGTGTTTTCAGTTTTATGAATGGAAAATTAAGCAAATAAAATTTTGTTCTACAAATAGCTTGTGGTATGGTGTCTGTTCTGTTTATAGCAAAGTAAGGGAAATACCTTCTTGGATTAAGATAGATTTTATGATGCAGTTTTACTGAAGTATAGTTGACATTCAAAATTGGCATGTGTAAAGTGAATGATGTGTGTATTTTGACTGGTACACCTGTGAAACCATCACCACAGTCAAGAATGATCATATTCGTCGATCCTGAAAGTTTGTGATCTGCTTCCCCACCTCTCCTGCTTCTCCATTCCTTCCCCTATTTCTAAGCAACCGCTGTTCTGCTTTCTGTAACCATAGATTAGTATGCATTTTGTGGAATTTTTGTATAAATGATGTTGTACAGTATGTACACTTTTTTCTTTTTTTCATGCGAATGGACACCTTGCATTTCTTTGTTGTTTTTGGTGATTTTGGTCTGCTCTTATCTTCTATACTTATTCTGTAGTTCATCCATAGTGTTTTGTTGGTTTTCAGTAGTTCATTCTTTTTTATTACTGAGTAGTAGTCCATTGTCTGGCTACGCCAGCATTTGTTTATTTGTTCTCCTGTTGAACACACTTGGGTTGTTTCCAATATTTGACTATTACAAATAAAGCTGCCGTGAACATTCCCCTTTGTGTGGGCATAACTTTTATTTCCTAAAAACTGGAATTGATCATATGGTAAGTTTATGTTTAACTTTTTAAAAAACTGAATCTGGTTTCCAAAGATGTCTTGTTTCATATTCCTACTAGATGTCTTTGATCCATGCCCTCACCAACACAAGTCTTAAATTTAGCCATTCTTCTGGGTATGTAGTGCTATCTCAGAGTGGTTTAAATTTGCATTTCCCTAATGACTCCCAATTTTGAGCATCTTTTCATGTGATTATTTGCCATCTGTTTATATCTTCTTTGGTGAAGTGTCTGTTAGATCTTTCACTCAGTTTGAAAATTATGTTTTATTTCTTTCTCTTTTTTTTAGACAGAGTCTCGCTCAGCTAATTTTTGTATTTTTAGTAGAGACGGGGGTTTCACTATATTGGCCAGGCTGGTCTTGAACCCCTGACCTTCAGTGATCTGCCTGTCTCGGCCACCCAAAGTGCTGGCATTACAGGTGTGAGCCACTGCACCTGGCCCCTCTTTTTCTGTCTCTGTCACTCTTTCTCTTTCTCTCTTTCTCTCCTTTTTTCTTTCTTTATCTCCTTTTTTCTTTCTTTCTTCCTTTCTCACTCTCTTTTCTTTTTTTCTTTTGACCTGGGGTCTTGCTCTGTCGCCCAGGCTGGAATACAGTGGCGCGATCTCGGCTCACTGCAGACTCCGCCTCCCCGGTTCACCATTCTCCTGCCTCAGTCTCTCCGAGTAGCTCGGACTACAGGCGCCCGCCACCATGCCGGGCTAATTTTTTGTATTTTTAGTAGAGACGGGGTTTCACTGTGGTCTCGATCTCCAGACCTCGTGATCCGCCCGCCTCGGCCTCCCAAAGTGCTGGGATTACAAGCTTGAGCCACCACGCCCGGCCTCCTTACTTTCTTTTAGCATTGTTTTGCAGTTTTGACTGTACATTTTTTTGTCAGATTTATCTCTTAAGTATGCATAATTTTGATGCTGTTGTAAATTGTGTCATTTTAAATTTCAATTTCTGATTGTTCATTGCTAGTATACAGAAATATACACTTTTTTTGTACATTGATCTTGTATCCTATGACCTTGTAAATTTTCTTATTAGTGACATTTTTGTAAATACCATAGGATTCGTTGCATAAGTATGTACATAAATACATAGGATTAGTTACATACCTATGCTATTTGTAAATAAAGACAGTTTTACTTCTGCCTTCCAAGTTCTTTATTTTTCTTGCTTTATTGTACTGGCTAGAACATCCAGTATAATGCTTAATGGGCGTAGTGAGAGTGGACATTCTTTCTTTGTTTCTCAGGAGGAAACCATTCATTCCTTTACCACTAAGCTTTTTGTAGATGTCCTTTATCAAGGTTAAGAAGTTTTATTTTTATTTATTTATTTATTATCATTTTGAGGCGGAGTTTCGTTCTTGTTGCCCAGGCTAGAGTGCAATGGCATGATCTCAGCTCACTGCAACCTCCACCTCCCAGGTTCAAGGGATTCTCCTGCCTCAGCCTCCCGAGTAATTGGAACTACAAGTGTGCCCCACCACGTCTGGCTAATTTTTTGTATTTTTAATAGCGATGGGGTTTCACCACGTTGGCCAGGCTGGTCTTCAAAGAATTAATAGTTCTTTTTTTGAGTGGGCTTTGGTAGCGTCTGTGTATGAAACTGTCCATTTCATGTAGTTTGTTGTATTTATTGGAATAATGTTCAAAATATTTTTATAATCTTTTAATAATTTATTAAGTTATAGGTTACCTATGGGAGACTTCACCCTTTTTAGTGCATAGTTATAGAAGTTTTGGCAAACCTACAGTTGTGTAACTAGCACTAAAATCAAGATAGAAGCCAGGCCCAGTGGCTCACACCTGTAATCCTACCACTTTGGGAGGCTGAGGCAGGCAGATCGCCTGAGCTCAGGAGTTCGAGACCATTCTGGGCAACACTTTTCCTGCCTCTACTAAAATACAAAAGAATTAGCCAGCATAGCAGCACGCTCCTGTAGTCCCAGCTACTCAGGAGGCTGAGGCAGGAGAATTGCTTGAACCCCGGAGGTGGAGGTTACAGTGAGCTGAGATCACACCACTGCACTCCAGCTTAGGCAACAGAGGGAGACTCTGTCTCAAAAAAATAAATAAATAAAAATAAAAGGATAGAGAATAGTTCTGTTGCCCCTAGTCCCACTCACTAGGGAGGCTGAGGTGGGAGTATCACTTAAGCCTAGGAGTTCAAATGCAGCCTGGTCAACACTGTGAGACCTTGTCTATATTTAAAACAAAAAAGGAAAGTTCTGTTGTTCCCCCAAATCTCTAGTGACGGTAGTCAGCCTCCTTCCTTCACCCAGAGCCTCTGATCTTTTTTCTGTTCTTATAGTTTCTTTGTAAGAATGCCATATATATGGCATAATAGAGTATGTAGCCTTTTACATTTCATACAAGGTGTATGAGTGAATAGGTGATTCTTTGGTAGCATTTCAGTGTCTTCATTTATCATGTGTTCATTTCCCAGTTGAAGATTTTTTTTTGAGTTGTTTACTATTTCTGGAAATCATGAATAAAGCCACTGTAAACATTTGAACAGATGTTTTATGACCTGTATCTTTTTAATACTTAAACATATGTAGTGTTTTTGATCTTTCATTCCAGATCATAGTAATGTATGTCTTTTCTCTTTTTCTCCTGGTGAGTCTGGCTAGAGGTTTATCAATTTTACTTGCAAAGAACTGGCTTTGAGGTTATTGGATTAGTTGTTTTCCCTTATGTATTTCATTGACCTCTGCTCTTAGGTTTATCTCCTTTCTTCTGCTTAGTTTGCATTTAAATGTTTTCCCCCTAGTTTGTTAAGACAGAAGTCATTGATTTGAGACTTTACTTCTTTTCTACTGTGGTGTAAATTTTCTTGTAAGTACTGTTTTAGCTACATCCCACAAAATTTGATGTCTTTTTATGTTTTCATTTTCATTCAGTTCAAAATACTTCTGATTACCCTTTTGATTCCTTCTGACCAGGGAGTTATTTAATTTCCAATATTTGGGTATTCTCCAAATATCTTTGTTGATTTCTAATTTAATTCCAACATATTTTTGTCAGAAAACGTACTGTTTGATATTTTAATCTTTTAATTTTTCAATTTGTTTAATGGCCCAGCATGTGATTTGTCTTGGTAAATATTCTTTGTGTACTTGAAAAGAATGTGTATTCTGGCCGGGCTCAGTGGCTCACACCCCTAATCCCAGCACTTTGGGAGGCTGAGGTGGGTATACCACAAGGTCAGGAGATTGAGACCAGCCTGGCCAGTATGGTGAAACCCAGTCTCTACTAAAAATACAAAAATTAGCAGGGCATAGTTGTGGGCGCCTGTAATCCCAGCTACTCAGGAGGCTGAGACAGGAGAATCACTTGAACCCAGGAGGTGGAGGACGTAGTGAGCCAAGTGTATTCTACTGTTACTGGGTAAAGTATTATAGAAATATTAATGAGGTCAAGTTTATTGATAGTTATGTTCAGGTCTTCTATATCGCTTCTGATTTGCTTTCTTGTTTTTTTTTTTTTTTTTTTTGGTTTTTTTTTATTTTATTTTATTATACTTTAGGTTTTAGGGCACATGTGTACAATGTGCAGGTTTGTTACATATGTATCCATGTGCCATGTTGATTTCCTGCACCCATTAACTCGTCATTTAGCATTAGGTATATCTCCTAATGCTGTCCCTCCCCACTCCCCCAACCCCACAACAGTCCCTGGAGTGTGATGTTCCCCTTCCTGTGTCCATGAGTTCTCACTGTTCAATTCCCACCTATGAGTGAGAACATGCGGTGTTTGGTTTTTTGTCCTTGCGATAGTTTACTGAGAATGATGGTTTCCAGTTTCATCCATGTCCCTACAAAGGACATGAACTCATCATTTTTTATGGCTGCATAGTATTCCATGGTGTATATGTGCCACAGTTTCTTAATCCAGTCTATCGTTGTTGGATATTTGGGTTGGTTCCAACTCTTTGCTATTGTGAATAGTGCCGCAATAAACATACGTGTGCATGTGTCTTTATAGCAGCATGATTTGTAGTCCTTTGGGTATATACCCAGTAATGGGATGGCTGGGTCAAATGGTATTTCTAGTTCTAGATCCCTGAGGAATCGCCACACTGACTTCCACAATGGTTGAACTAGTTTACAATCCCACCAGCAGTGTAAAAGTGTTCCTATTTCTCCACATCCTCTCCAGCACCTGTTGTTTCCTGCTTTTTTAATGATGGCCATTCTAACTGGTGTGAGATGGTATCTCACTGTGGTTTTGATTTGCATTTCTCTGATGGCCAGTGATGATGAGCATTTCTTCATGTGTTTTTTGGCTGCATAAATGTCTTCTTTTGAGAAGTGTCTGTTCATGTCCTTTGCCCACTTTTTGATGGGGTTGTTTGTTTTTTTCTTGTAAATTTATTTGAGTTCATTGTAGATTCTGGATATTAGCCCTTTGTCAGATGAGTAGGTTGCAGAAATTTTCTCCCATTCTGTAGGTTGCCTGTTCACTCTGATGGTAGTTTCTTTTGCTGTGCAGAAGCTCTTTAGTTTAATTAGATCCCATTTGTCAATTTTGGCTTTTGTTGCCATTGCTTTTGGTGTTTTAGACATGAAGTCCTTGCCCACGCCTATGTCCTGAATGGTATTGCCTAGGTTTTCTTCTAGGGTTTTTATGGTTTTAGGTCTAACATTTAAGTCTTTAATCCATCTTGAATTAATTTTTGTATAAGGTATAAGGAAGGGATCCAGTTTCAGCTTTCTACATATGGCTAGCCAGTTTTCCCAGCACCATGTATTAAATAGGGAATCCTTTCCCCATTTCTTGTTTTTGTCAGGTTTGTCAAAGATCAGATAGTTGTAGATATGTGGCATCATTTCTGAGGGCTCTGTTCTGTTCCATTGATCTATGTCTCTGTTGTGGTACCAGTACCATGCTGTTTTGGTTACTGTAGCCTTGTAGTATAGTTTGAAGTCAGGTAGCATGATGCCTCTGGCTTTGTCCTTTTGGCTTAGGATTGACTTGGCAATGCGGGCTCTTTTTTGGTTCCATATGAACTTTAAAGTAGTTTTTTTCCAATTCTGTAAAGAAAGTCATTGGTAGCTTGATGGGGATGGCATTGAATCTATAAATTACCTTGGGCAGTATGGCCATTTTCATGATATTGATTCTTCCAACCCATGAGCATGGAATGTTCTTCCATTTGTTTGTATCCTCTTTTATTTCATTGAGCAATGGTTTGTAGTTCTCCTTGAAGAGGTCCTTCACATCCCTTGTAAGTTGGATTCCTAAGTATTTTATTCTCTTTGAAGCAATTGTGAATGGGAGTTCACTCATGATTTGGCTCTCTGTTTGTCTGTGATTGGTGTACAAGAATGCTTGTGATTTTTGTACATTGATTTTGTATCCTGAGACTTTGCTGAAGTTGCTAATCAGCTTAAGGAGATTTTGGGCTGAGACAGTGGGGTTTTCTAGATATACAATCATGTCATCTGCAAACAGGGACAGTTTGACTTCCTCTTTTCCTAATTGAATACCCTTTATTTCCTTCTCCTGCCTGATTGCCCTGGCCAGAACTTCCAACACTATGTTGAATAGGAGTGGTGAGAGAGGGTATCCCTGTCTTGTGCCAGTTTTCAGAGGGAATGCTTCCAGTTTTTGCCCATTCAGTATGATATTGGCTGTGGGTTTGTCATAGATAGCTCTTATTATTTTGAGATAAGTCCCATCAATACCTAATTTATTGAGAGTTTTTAGCATGAAGGGTTGTTGAATTTTGTCAAAGGCCTTTTCTGCATCTGTTGAGATAATCATGTGGTTTTTGTCTTTGGTTCTGTTTATATGCTGGATTACATTTATTGATTTGCATATGTTGAACCAGCCTTGCATCCCAGGGATGAAGCCCACTTGATCATGGTGGATAAGCTTTTTGATGTGCTGCTGGATTCGGTTTGCCAGTATTTTATTGAGGATTTTTGCATCAATGTTCATCAAGGATATTGGTCTGAAATTCTCTTTTTTGGTTATGTCTCTGCCAGGCTTTGGTACCAGGACGATGCTGGCTTCATAAAATGTGTTAGGGAGGATTCCCTCTTTTTGTATCGATTGGAATAGTTTCAGAAGGAATGGTACCAGTTCCTCCTTGTACCTCTGGTAGAATTCAGCTGTGAATCCATCAGGTCCTGGACTCTTTTTGGTTGGTAAGCTATTGATTATTGCCACAATTTCAGAACCTGTTATTGGTCTATTCAGAGATTCAACTTCTTCCTGATTTAGTCTTGGGAGGGTGTATTTGTCGAGGAATTTATCCATTTCTTCTAGATTTTCTAGTTTATTTGCATAGAGGTGTTTGTAGTATTCTCTGATGGTAGATTGTATTTCTGTGGGATCCGTGGTGATATCCCCTTTTTCATTTTTTATTGCATCTATTTGATTTTTCTCTCTTTTCTTCTTTATTAGTCTTGCTAGCGGTCTATCAATTTTGTTGATCTTTTCAAAAAACCAGCTCCTGGATTCATTAATTTTTTGAAGGGTTTTTTATGTCTCTATTTCCTTCAGTTCTGCTCTGATTTTAGTTATTTCTTTGCTTTCTTGTCAATTGAGAGAAAGGTTCTGAAAGCTCTGTGGATTTGTCTATTTCTTCCTGCAATTCTGTCATGTTTTGCTCATATTTTGTTACTAGTTGTACAAACATTTAGGATTGTATGTCCTTTTGATGAGTTGACTCATTTATTATTATGACTCATCATTATGAAGTGACCTTCTTTGTCCCTGGGAATATTCTTTGCTCTAAAATCTATTTTGCTATTAATATAGCTGTTTCTTTTTTTTATTAGTATTGGTATTATTTATATTTATTCGTACTCAGATTCTGTTTGTCTTTATATTTGAAGTGTGTTTCTTGCAGGCAATGCAGAATTTGGTCTTTTTTAAAAATGCAAATTGACAATCCATTTTATTTGGGTTGTTTCCACCATTTGATTTTTTTTGTTTTGTTTTGGTTTGGTTTGTTTTAGTTTTTTTTTTTTTTTTGAGACGGAGTCTCGCTCTGTCACCCAGGCTGGAGTGCAGTCGTGCCGTCTCAGTTCACTCAGCTCACTGCAAGCTCTACCTCCCGGGTTCACGCCATTCTCCTGCCTCAGCCTACCAAGTAGCTGGGACTACAGGCGCCTGCCACCACGCCCGGCTAATTTTTTGTATTTTTAGTAGAGATGGGGTTTCACCATGTTAGCCAGGATGGTCTCGATCTCCTGACCTTGTGATCTGCCTGCCTCGGCCTCCCAAAGTGCTGGGACTACAGGCATGAGCCACCACACCCAGCCCAACCATTTGATTTTAATGTGGTTATTCCTATGGTTAGATTTAAAATTCACCATCTTGCTATTTTTTTATTCATATCATTTATTCTTTGTTCTATTTTTTCTTCACTCTCTTGTTTTGAAATAAAGCTTCTTTGTTCTATTTTTTCTTCACTGTCTTGTTTTGAAATAATACAGCTTTTTGTTTTAATCATTCCATTTTGCCTTTTTTGTTTGACTTTTTTGGCTATAACTCTTCGATTTATTAGTTAGGGTTTATGGTGTCTTTTACTTATCACAGTGTGCTGTCGAGTACTATACACCTCTTTACATGCAGATAATAACCCAACAGTACACTTTTGTTTCCTCCTCCCATCCATTATTTCTTTGTGATGTGTCACTTCTGCATATGTCGTAACACCCACGGTATCTTATTTCCAATATTGCTTTAAGTAGTCAATTACATTTTAAATAGATGTAGAGAAAATAATCTCATATATACCCACGTATTCACTATTTCTGCTGTTCGTTTCTGTTAATGTAGATTTCCATCTGGTATTTCATTTCTTCTGCTTAAAGAATTTTCTCTAATTTCCTATCAGGTAGATCAACTGGCAATGAATCATTTCACCTTTTCTGTACAGGTTGAGTATCACTTAACTAGAATATCCCTTGGGATCAAAAGTGATTTGGATTTCAGATTTTTTTTTGAATATTTACATATATGTATGTGATGAGATATCTTGGGGTTGGAACCCAAGTCTAAAACTTGGAATTCATTTATGGTTCATATATACTTTATACAAATAGCCTGAAGGTAATTTTATTCAATATTTTAAATTTTGTACATGAAACCAAGTTTATGTACATTGAACCATCAGAAAGCAAGGAAGTCGCTAGTTTATGTCATTGTTCAAAAAGTTGCAGGTTTTGGAGCATTTTGGATTAGGGTTGCTCAAGCTTTGTCAGAAGTTAATTTGCCTTCATTTTTGGAAGCTATTTTTGGTAATTTGCTAGGTTGACAGGATTTTTTTTTTCCTTACAGTACATTAAAGTTTTTACTCCTGGCCAGGCGCCATGGCTCACACCTGTAATCCCATCACTTTGGGAGGCCAAAGCAGGCAAATCACCTGAGGTCAGGTGCTCGAGACCAGCCTGGCCAACATGGTGAAACCCCATCTCTACTAAAAATATGAAACTTAGCTGGGCATGGTGGTGTATGCCTGTAATCCCAGCTACCCAGGAGGCTGAGGCAAGAGAATCGCTGGAACCTGGGAGGTAGAGGCTGCAGTAAGCTGAGATCGCACCACTGCACTCCAGCCTGGGCAACAGAACGAGACTCCATCAAAAAAAAAAAAAAAAGATTTTGCTTCTCTGTCAGTCTCTCTTATTGTTTACAACTGGGAGTCTGCTGCATTTTATCTTTGCTCCTCCTATATGACATGTTTTTCCCCTCCTCTGGTGGCTTTTTAGATTTTCTCTTTTAAGCCATTTGATTAAGATGTACATGTAATTTTCTTTTCTTTTTATGAGATTTTTATACATTTGGGTTCATGGAGTTGTTTGTTTGTTTGTTTGTTTGTTTTGAGCTGGAGTCTCACTCTGTCACCCAGACTGGAGTGCAGTGGCACCAGCTCAGTCCACTGCAACCTCCACCTCCCGGGTTCAAGCGATTCTCCTGCCTCAGCCTCCCTAGAAGCTGGGATTACAGGCGCCCACCAGCATACCCGGCTAATTTTTGTATTTTTAGCAGAGATGGGGTTTCACCGTGTTGGCCAGGCTGGTCTTGAACTCCTGACTTCAGGTGATCTGCCAGCCTCAGCTTCCCAAAGTGCTGGGATTACAGGCATGAGCCACCGCATCCTGCCCTCATTAAGCTTTTTGTATCTGTGAGTTTAGAGTTTACATCAAACATAGACATTTTCTGCTGTTTTTTCTTTTGTGTAACACCTCGAGATACAATTCACACACTGTACAGTTCACCCATTTAAAGTGCCAATTTAGTGGGTTTTGTATATTCACAGAGTTGTGCCACATTTGCCACAATCAGAACATTTTCATCATCCCAAAAAGGAACCCTGTACCCATTAGCAGTCCTTCCTCTGACATTTAGGAACAAAATCTAGCCTTAGTTCTGTGTGAACTTGGGGGTTGCTGCCTCCACAATCCTTTCAGGTGTGTTTTTTCCTCTGGCTGAGGTAGTTTCTCACTTGCAATTGTACCCTGTTAACAACTTGAGCCACGGAGTGGGAGGCCCCATCATCTCCAGACTTCTCTCTGTTCTCTTCCCTTCTCTCTGATGTTCTGCCTCTTGATTTCTAATCACCTTGGCTTCCCTGGACTTTCTGTCTCTGGAACTCAGGGAGGATCACTGTCCTGTACCTGGGATTCCCCTCCTTGGGCTGCCTCCTGTCAGTGCTGTCCAAGGAGGAAGCTGAGACGGTTACAGGGTCTACCCTGTTTGTTGCCCACCCTTCAGGAATGACTCTCCTGCATTGGTTGGGGTCTCATCTTAGAAATTTGCTGATTCATGTATATTATCTGATATAATGGTTGTCACAGGTGGCATGGTAAATTTAGTTCCTGTTACTCTATCTTGGTAAGAAGTCTCAAGGTTGCATTTTCTTCAGCCAATAGAAAATTAATCGGTTCTGAAAGACTGGTATGTTTTTATTACATTTGTTTCATTCTCTCTCAGATTAGATCCTGAAACAGTAAGGAGATTATGGGGAACATTCTTAGATTGTAGAAACTATTGACAATTTATCAAGAAGTGTCAGAGTACAGATTTACTATTGCACTGAAAGGTTTTATCATTCTGTTCTTAGTCACTGAATCTTATGCCTACTACTATTTGATTATAAATGTCTGACTTACTATATGAAATATTTCTGGACAAGTGTTTTTACTTGTTACCATATAACACAAACGCTGCTAGCCATGTGGTTCTTCGTGCAGTTATCACTAGGGTACTCTGTTCTTAAAACTCAACGAAACTAAGAGTACCTTGTGTTCCTTTTTGTTTTTAGGCAAAATTCTTGTTTTCTGGAGATATGAACAGCCTCTGAGATAGTAGAATTTGTGTTATTTTGCATAAGTCCAAACCAGTCATGATGTTCAGATATTGGATTTATCATTACTATAAATTAATCATATTTCCCTCTCATATCTGAGATCATTTTAAAGGATAAATTTGGCCGGGCGCGGTGGCTCACGCTGTAATCCCAGCACTTTTGGAGGCCGAGGCGGGTAGATCACAAAGTCAGGAGATCGAGACCATCCTGGTTAACACCGTGAAACCCCGTCTCTACTAAAAATAGAAAAAAATTAGCCGGGCATGGTGGCGGGCGCCTGTAATCCCAGCTACTTGGGAGGCTGAGGCAGGAGAATGGTGTGAACCTGGGAGGCGGAGCTTGCAGTGAGCCGAGATCGCGCCACTGCACTGCAGCCTGGGAAACAGAGCAAGACTCCGTTTCAAAAGAAAAAAAAGGATAAATTCTTTTTGTGCTCCTAAAAATAAAGATGCAATCTAAGTAGTATTGGTACATTAACTTTTTATTTTAACCTGCTAAGTGAGGAGTTTATAACTTAATCATAGCAATGAATTGTTGTAGAATAGGTAAGATTTCCTGTTAACCCCTTCTCACAAGTTTTTGGATAATAATTTAAGTTACTCATAAAAACATCTAAATCTTACTGAATCTGCAGAACAAATTGTAGAGAAAACTATATAATCTGTTCCTGTATTTTTTTCTCTTACAGGAAAAGTAAGAAGCTTAAGCGCATCTTTGTGGTCACTAACTCACCTGACAGCTTTGCATTTGAGTGACAATTCCCTCTCCCGAATTCCTTCAGACATTGCCAAGCTTCACAATCTGGTGTATTTGGACCTGTCATCTAACAAAATTCGTAGCTTACCCGCAGAACTCGGAAACATGGTATCACTCAGGTATGCATATTCAGCTTAATACATACTAGCTGTATGACCTCTAAAACAAAATATAGGCCAGGCGCAGTGGCTCATGCCTGTAATCCCAGCACTTTGGGAGGCTGCGGGAGGATCATGAGGTCAGGAGATCGAGACCGTTCTGGCCAACATGGTGAAACCCCATTTCTACTAAAAATACAAAAAATTAGCCGGGCATGGTGGCAGGCACCTGTAGTCCCAGCTGCTCAGGAGGCTGAGGCAGGAGAATGGTGTGAACCCAGGAGGTGGAGCTTGCAGTGAGCCAAGATCACGCCACTGCACTCCAGCCTGGGCGACAGAGCGAGAGTCCGTCTCAAAAAAAAACAAAAACAAAAACAAAAAAAATTTGTTGTGTTAGGAAACAAAACTGTTCATTTAATGGTATTTGAATAAAAGGAAACATAACTATATCCTTTATAACTTTATAGTTTTGTTTTTTGGGAAAATTGAATGTCAGCTAATAATTAAGTAGATCATTGGCTGAATTTTTTAATTACTGTATTTTGTGTAATATACTTTATTTTTGAATGAAAAAGTTTGGACAGAGAGAGGGTAGACTGCAAGGCACTTATGTTATCCCACATACTTCCTCATGACAAACAGGGCACCATACCATCCTTAACACAGGGTCCAGGAAACCATTGCCAATTGGTGAAACCTTTTTTGCCATCCCAGGGCTTGTATGTTTGATAGTAGTAAAGCCTGGACTTGAAAGAGCTAGAATTAATTATTAAATTTGGGGGCCTGTAGCATGAAATACGTAGCATTTGGATTCACATGTGTAAGTTCAGGTTGGAATCTTAACTTCGCCATTTATGAGTTGTGTGATCTTGGACAACCTTCTTGACCCAGGATAAGGGATATTTGAGATAATGGGTAAAAAAAACACTAGTACCTTGCCTGGCATATACTGTATTTTAAGAAATGGTAATTGCAGGCTGCATGCGGTGGTTCATGTCTGTAATCCCAATACTTTGAGGGGCTGAGGGGGGCTGATTGCGTGAGCCCAGGTGTTTCAGACCGGTCTGGTCAACATAGCGAGAACTTGGTCTCTACAAAAAAAAATTCCCAAATAATTAGCTGGGCTTCGTGGTATGCACCTGTAGTCCCTGCTACTCGGGAGGCTGAGGTGGAGGGATGGCATGAGCCCAGGAGGTTGAGGTTGCAGTGAGCAGAGATCATGCCACTGCACTCCAGCCTGGGTGACAGAGCAAGACCGTCTCTACCCTCCTCCCCACTAGAAAATAAGAAAGAAAAGAAATGGTCATTGCTATTTTTATTTTGATAGAGATGAGGGTCTCACTATGTTGCCCAGGCAGGTCTTAAACTCCTAGCCTCAAAAGATCCTCCCATCTTGGCCTCCCAGAGAATTGGAATTTCAGGCATGAGCCACTGTGGCTGGCCCATTATTATTATTATTATTATTTTACTTCTGTTTTATAAGGTAGATAAGGTCTAACCAAGTTAAATATAAAGCTAAATTCCATGTATTATGTTAATCCCAATGGAATATTTTGTACTATTTCATATTAACTGACTTTTTGACATGGTTCCACTGGCTTTCCTGCTGCCTTCTGCCATTAGCCATGTAGTAAAAAGGAATAAGGACCTTTTGAAAGGTCTTTGTCTCTATTGCTCCTACTCCAGTCTTTTGACTTTTTTTTAGGTTTAACTGAGTTTATTCTATGACTGTTTTTAGTCCTCTGAAACAAATTTACTTGAAGGACCTCCTTTTCTTTTTCTTTCTTTCTTTCTTTTTTTTTTGGAGACGGAGTTTTACAAGAGTCGCCCAGGCTGGAGTGCAATAGTGTGATCTTGGCTCACTGCAACCTCTGCCTCCGGGTTCAAGTGATTCTCCTGCCTCAGCCTTTCGAGTAGCTGGGATTACAAGCGTGTGCCACCACACCCAGCTAATTTTTGTATTTTTAGTAGAGACGGGGTTTCACCATGTTGGCCAGGCTGGTCTCAAACTCCTGACCTCGAATGATCTGCCTGCCTCGGCCTCCCAAAGTGCTGGGATTACAGGCGCGAGCCACCGCGCCCAGCCGAGGGACCTCCTTTTTTCTGTGTATTGCATTTGGAAATAAACAGGAGCCAGATATCAGAACTTGCTCTTCTTGTTCAGTTTACAGCCACACAGACCTTCTGGCTTGCTCAGTAACCAAGATTCATTTAAATGTCAAAAACAAAAGATTATACAAATAGATTTCTTGCACACTTAAAAACTGACAAATAGGCTGGGCGGGGTGGCTCACGCCTATAATCCCAGCACTTTGGGAGCCCGAGGTGGGCGGATCACAAAGTCAGGAGATCGAGACCATCCTGGCTAACACAGTGAAACCCCGTCTCTACTAAAAATACCAAAAAAAAAATTAGCCGGGCGTGGTGGTGGGCGCCTGTAGTCCCAGCTGCTTGGGAGGCTGAGGCAGGAGAATGGCGTGAACCCAGGAGGCGGAGCTTGCAGTGAGCCAAGATCGCATCACTGCACTTCAGCCTGGGAGACAGAGCGAGACTCCAACTCAAAAAAAAAAAATAATTGACAAATAAAACTTAATGTGTTACATTGCTGCTGTATCAGTATTGGGTCTCTGGTTGTTCTTTCCCCCGCATGTCCCCCCTGCCCACCCTTGAAGACTCCTTTGATATTTATATTATGATTATCTCTGAAAAATAAATTATTAAGAATAATCATGAATAGTTAATACAGTCACTGTTATTTTTTAAATGCAACTTTAGTTGATAGCAATCATAAGCTTAATCGTGCAGCGGTTATAAGCTCTTTTGAGTCGTTAACTAAATGATCATTTTAGTTCTCTTTTAAGAATTCACATGGTAGGCTGCTTTATCATTTCCACTTTCTTAAATGTGTAGTAGACCCTACGTGTCCTAGACCAGTGATACGCAGTGTGGTCTGTGACCTGGTGCCAGTTTGCAAACTGCCTTGCCAGTCTGCAGTGAGATTAATAACAGCAGTTGAGTAATTTTATATGTCTGTTAAATCTAATACTTTTTAAAAATTGGGTCTTATATTTTGTCCTTTTCCCCCATTATTTCATTTTTTCTGGTAATTTGTTTCTTGTATTCTCTGGCAGTTTTTTTTTTTTTAAGCCACGTGTTGTTTAAGAAACACTGTACTAGACATTGAAATATAATGTAACATTTTTTCATTCTTAGGTGCTTATATTCCTAGAAGCTATGTTGTTGATTTTAACTGTTAAAGGCTAACATACTTTTCTGACTTCCTGGAATTTTTACATCAACAGGGAGCTCCATTTAAATAACAACCTGTTACGAGTTCTACCTTTTGAGCTGGGAAAACTGTTTCAGTTGCAGACTTTAGGCCTGAAAGGTATGACTTCCATATTTGTACTTCTTATGGTTTGTATATATGTCTTTGAATCTAAAGAAGCCAAGAATTTTTCTGCTAGGGGATTCTTTTAAAGACTCATTTTCCCCCATACTTCATCAGTTTCTTAGCTACATCGCAGTGGTTTTATTCTTCTCTGTCAGCTATAGACTATCTACTAGTCTTTGGTTTCTTTTTTTGCTCCGGGCCCAGCCCTTCTTTTCTAGCCTCTGTTTTAATGAACCCTATGTTCTGGTGATACATCCCTGAGGCTATACTTTCTTTATTTCATCATGTTATAAACAGCTGTTTTTCTTAGATTCAAATCTCAAAAAAATGGAGCCTCTCATATAGTACAGAAAACAGTAAGTAGAAAATTTTGACCATTTGAACCTGCTGATGATCAAGATTTAAGCATATTTTTAAAAACTTGATTTATGAGGACTTGTGATTATAGAGCCATAATTGATCCAGCAAGAACTATTAGGAAATAAATGTTTTTTAAGCCAACAATATTGAAAGTTATATTTTGACAATATGTCAATGCCTATAAATTTTTTTATCATGTTAAGGAGCTCTTCACCAGCCTTGGGCAGGTGTGTCTAGCCTACTGTACAGTTGCTTCTTCAAAAAAGTCACTAGATGAAGTCGTCAAGATTTGCACCCTTAGGCCGGGCACGGTGGCTCACACCTGTAATCACAACACTTTGGGAGGCTGAGGTGGGTGGATATCTTGAGGCCAGGAGTTCAAGACCAGCATGAGCAACATGGCAAAACCCAATCTCTACCAAAAATACAAAAGTCAGCTGGGCGTGGTGGTTCCCACCTGTAGTATCACCTACTTGGGAGGCTGAGGCATGAGAATTGCTTGAACCTGGGAAGCGGAGGTTGAAGTGAGGTGACATTGTGGCAGTGCACTCCAGCCTGGGTGACAGAACAAGACTCTGTCTTTAAAAAAAAGAGGAATTGCACTCTTAGTTTCTTAAAAATACAGTTATATAAAAGGTTTTAGTCCTGTAAATATTTTATATATCATAAAATAACAGTTTTTAAAAAAATAAATACAAATACATGTTTTAAAATGTACAGAAAGTCATATTCAACAGACATCAACATTGTAAATGGTTTGGAATGTTTTTTTCTGTGTGGGCTGAACTAGCTAAGGCTTCTAAAAATAAAGGCCAGTGAAATGCAAGATGAAGATGCCCTTTTCTGTTATATTTCCCAGTCTAGCTGTTTCTAAATTTGAAGAACAGAAAAGTACTGTGTGGCAAAGTGTCCATATACTGACTGCCAGAATTAACAGTGAATACTTTATCATTTTTGTGTATAATTTTTTTAATGCAAAAGAAATGGAACATTACAGAATGTTGAGACCCTCTTTGTTCTTCCAGTCTTCCTCATGGCAGAGGTATGTTTTTCCAATTCAAGGTTTTCATAATCTTACAGTATATATTTTACAAACTGTAATTCATACTCACTAAGGCTTTTCACAAACTTTATTTAAAGTTAGGGTCACTAGTCACAAATTTGCTGTTTTTTTTGTTTGTTTGTTTTTTTGAGAGGGAGTCTCTGTCGCCCAGGCTGGAGTGCAGTGGCACGATACCGGCTCACTGCAGCCTCCTTCTCCCTGGTTGAAGCGATTCTTCTGCTTCAGCCTCCTGAGTAGCTGAGATTACAGGCACCCACCACCATGCCCAGCTAATTTTTTGTATTTTTAGCAGAGACGAGATTTCATCTGTTGGCTAGGCTGGTCTCAAACTCCTGACCTCAAGTGATTCGCCCTCCTCGGCCTCCCAAATTGCTGGGATTACAGGCATGAGCCACTGCACCAGGCCATAAATTTTCGTACTGATTTAATGTCCATGAAAGCCTCTAAGTGTAAATGCCTGCAGCGGTAGGGCAGTTCTTTATGACCCCTTCATTTTTGGTGATCCCTTGCTTTTCCATTTCAGATGCTTTACTTTATCACCTCTAGACGTCTGTGTTTCTTTCTTGGAAGTGTAGTTTCAAAGAGACATTTGTTTATCTCACATATCCTGTTGGACAGCATTACACATCTGTAATAGCAGTCTTCTTTTACTGGTTTTACTTCCTTTGGACAAATCCTTTTATTTTTTCTGAGCTTTTGCAGTTTACGCTTTATTCTAATGTTCTGTCGGAACATTGGATGGAATGATCCGTTTGGGGGTAGAGCTGCTGCTTTACTTCTTAAAGCAATTGTATCATCTTTGCCCTCTGAAAACTATCATTGATTTCTCCCGGCATCCGCTTGGAAGAGAGAAAATAATACCACTTAGTTCAGAATCATGTTTGTTTGCTATTATATGTCATACATTCTTGCAGAACCAAAGTATTTCTGCCTCATGAATCAGTTCATACCATTTTCTTTGAAGTTGTTGCAGAATGGCTGGCAGGCTTCACTTTTTCCCCCACGTTTTTAAATGCTCTTCAAAATTGTGCTACAGTACTACAGTTAAAGGCAGGACTGTGACCTTAGGTGCCCATTCACTTTTTTTCCTTAAACTGTTTATTTTGAGATACTTGTAGATTCACATGCACTTACAAGAAATAATGCAGAACAATCCTATCCCCTTTACCCAACTCCCTCCAATAGTAGCATCTTTCAAAACTATAGTTTCACATTATCGTACACAGAACAGTCAAGATACAGAATATTTTGTGAAATAAGCCAGACACAGACAAATACAACATGATCTCATTTATGTGTAAGGTCTTTAAAAGTCAAACTCATAGAAGTAGAGTGTAGAATGGTTGTTCCCAGAGGCTTGGGGACAGGGGACAGAGTGGAAAGGAGAGATGTTGGTCAGAGGGTGCGCAGTTTCATTTACACAGGAGGAATAGGTCTGGTGATCTGTTGCATAGCATAGTAACTATAGTTAATAATAATGTGTATTTTTTAAACAGCTAAAAGAATGGATATTAAATGTTTTCACCACAAATAAATATTTGAGGTGGTGGATATGTTGATTAGCCTGATTTGATCATTCCACAATGCATAACTGTGTGGAAACATCACATTGTTCCCCATAAACATACACAATTATATGTCCATTTAGAAAAGGATATAGAACATTTCTATCACCAGAAGATCCTTTTGTTACACTCTTATAGCCATACCTACTTTGTTCCTGCCCCAGCTCACTGCTTCTAAGTTTTGCTGTTTTAAGAATGCTACCAACCTGGGCACGGTGGCTCATGCCTATAATCCCAGCACTTTGGGAGGCCGAGGCAGGCAGATCACCAGGTCAGGGGATCGAGACCATCCTGGCTAATATGGTGAAACCCCGTCTCTACTAAAAATACAAAAACAAAATTAGCCAGGCATGGTGGCAGGTGCCTGTAGTCCCAGCTACTCGGGAGACTGAGGTGGGAGAATAGCGTGAACCTGGAAGGTGGAGGTTGCAGTGAGCTGAGATCGTGCCACTGCACTCCAGCCTGGGCAACAGAGCAAGACTCCTTTTCAAAAAAAAAAAAAAAAAAAAAAAAAAAAAGGATGCTACTGAATGGAATCATACTGTATGCAGTCTTTTGAGATGGGCTTTTCCACTCAGGTTAATTATTTGGATATTTGTCCTGGTTGCATGTATTGATAGTTTGTTCCTTTAAATAGACGAGAGTAGTAGTCTATGATATAAATGTCTCGTGGTTAGTTTAACCATTTACCTGCTGAAGGAAATCTGGGTGGCTTCTAATTTGGGGCTGTTACAAATAAAGCTGCTGTGAACATTCAGTGTGCAGGTTATTGTGTGAATATAGTTATTCATTTCTCTAGGATAAATGTCCAGGAGTGCAGTTACTGGGTCATTTGAGGGTTGTGTATTTAATTTTTTAAGAAATTGCTAAGTGGTTTTCTGTAGTGTCAGTACTGCTTTACCTTGTAACCAGCAGTGCATGGGTGATTCACTTTCTCTGCATCCTCACCAGCATTTGGTGTTGTCACTGTTTTTATGTTAGCCATTCTGGTAGATGTGTAGTCATTTCATGGTTTTGATTTACATTTCCCCAATAAAGATACCCAACATCTTTGCAGGTGCTTATTTGTCATCTGTAATGTTTTTCTTCTGTGACATTTCTTCTTGTCATTGTCCGTGTTCTAATTAGATTATTTGCTTTTTTACTGGGAATCCTTTATTCTAGGTACGAGTCATTGGTGGAATATGTGGTTTACACGTATTTCTCTCAGTATGTAGCTTTTTACAAGGTCATTGCACAGGAAAAGTTTTTAATTTTAATGAAGCCCAGTTTATCAGTTTTTTCTTCTGTGGATCCTGATTTTTGTTTCAAGTCCAAGAACTCTTTGAATAGTTCTAAGTCCCAAAGATTTTCCTCTTAGGCTTTCTTTTAAAAGTTTTATGGTCTTGTGTTACATTTAAGTCTATGATCCATTTTGACTTCAGACTGACTTAAAAGATGTGAGGATTAGCTCCAGGTTCTTTTTGTGTGTGTGTGGACTGTCGATGTCCGGTTGCTCCAGCAGCGTTATTGAAAGATGATCTTACCTTCATTGAATTGCTTTTGCACCTTTGGCAAAAATCAGTTGAGCATATCTGTGTGAATCTGTTTCTGGATTTTTTATTCTGTTTCATTGATCTATGTGTCCATCCTTCTGCCAACATCTGCAAAACCAGTTCCGAGGCCCCAGGAAGGAATCGGCTCTTTGAGCCTCAGAACGGTGCAGCTGTGCGTGGCCACAGGGAACACACTCCAGGCTACTGGGGTCTAGTGACGAGGCACTTTTGTCAGGACGTGGTCCACAGAGAGGAGAAAAGAAATGTTCTTTAGTCTCAGAGGCCAAGACAGACGCATGGGAGGAGAGGGAGATGCCAAGGACCTGGATAACTAGAGGCGTGATGAGTGGAGAGCCTGGTGCAGGATCCGTGCCACGGGAGGAGGCCCCTGTGGAGAGTGAGACTTTGGGTGGTTGGGTATGGCCAGGCTGGGCCCCCTGCTCCTCACAGTGTGACCTAAAGCCACGGCCTGGTATCCAGTGCCTTCCAGTGTAGCCCAAGGAAGGCGTGCCCTCCTTCGGCAGAAACAGCTTTAAAAAAAAAAAAAAAATCCTGGTATTGCTTTTTAGACAAAAACAATATGGAGACTTTTATTTCATTGAGTTCTGCTCTTTAGTATTTCCTTCCTTCCTTCTTGCATTTGCTCCTTTTTTTTTCTAGCTTCTTGAGGCGATAGCTTAGATTATTGAATTGAGACTTCTGTTTTTATTTAGACTTCTGTCTTTATGCATTTAATGTGGAAATTTTCCTCCCAACCCTGCTTTAGAAGCTATGTCCAGCAACAAATTTTGATATTTGTATTTTCATTTTCACCAGCTCAGTATATTTTATTTGTTTATTTATTATTTTGGGACAAGGTCTGGCTGTGTTACCCAGGTTGGCTTCCGACTCCTGAGGCCCAAGCAATCCCCCCACCTCAGCCTCTGAAGTAGGTGGGACTGCAAGCACTTTACCCCCAGCTCCGTTATCGATTTTTAATATGATTTCAGTGTGGTCAGAAAGTGAACATTCTGTGTGATTTCAGTTCTTTTTAATTTGTTGAAGTTTGTTGGATGGCGTAGGATAGGGTCCATCCTGGCATATGTTTCTTGAGTACTAGAAAAGAACGTGTTTTCTGTTTTTGGGTAGAATGTTCTATAAATATCTGTTAGCTCCTATATATTAACTTAATGTCTATTAGGTCGATGGTAGTGAGGTTTTTGTCGTGTTCTGTCGATTGTGGAGAGAGAAGTATTAAAGTTTCCAACGATAATTGTAGATTCTATTTTCCTTTTAGTTCTCTCGGTTTTTGTGTAAAATATTTTGCGTTTCTCTTGTTTGGAAGCACACTTAGAATTGCTGTGTCATCTTGAGGGATTGACCCTTTATTATTACATAATGTTATTTTCTGTCTCTGGCAATTTTATTTCCTCTCAAGTCCACTTTATCTGATATTAATATAACCACTCCTGCTTTCCTTTGATCAACTTTGCATTATATATCTCTTGCCATTTCCTGCATCTATTATTACATCTGAAGTGAGTTTCTGTGGACAGTATATAGTTGGGTCATATTTTTAGATTCCATTTTGATTCTTCTGTAGTGTTTTTGAGTGTGTCCGTTTGTGTAGATGTTTCATGGTTCCTCTGGGTATCACACTATATGTATAACTTACCACAGTCTAGTGGGTGTTATTTTACCAGTTCAAGGGAAATATCAAACCTTAACTCTCTTTACATCCTTTTATTCACTGCCATTGATAATAGTTCAGAATATTTTCTTTACGTAAATTTAGAATCACATTAGTTTTATGATTTTTTTTTTTTTTTTTTTTTGAGACAGAGTCTCGCTCTGTTGCCCATGCTAGAGTGTAGTGGCATGATCTTGGCTCACTGCAAGTTCCGCCTCCCGGGTTCAAACGATTCTCCTACCTTGCCTCCCAAGTAGCTGGGATTACAGGTGCGCGCCACCATGCCTGGCTAATTTTTGAATTTTAATGGAGACGAGGTTTCACCATGTTGGTCAGGCTGATCTCGAACTCCTGACCTCATGATCCACCCACTTCGGCCTCCCAAAGTGCTGGGATTACAGGTGTGAGCCACCATGTTGAGCCAAAACGTTTTAAATTGTCAAACATGATTTAGAAAACTTCAGGAAATCTCGTATTTGCCCATATTTTTTTGTTTACCTATGTTGTTTTCTTCTTCCAAAGTCCTTCTTTTATCATTTCCTTTGTATTTAGAGAACTTTTCTAGTGGTTCCCTTTGGGTAGATACGCTGGCAGCAGATTCTGTTAGTTTTTTGTCATCTGAGATTGTCTTTATTTCTCCTTCATTCCTGAAGGATGTTTTCACTGGATATAAGATTCTGGGTTTGACAGTTCTTTCAACACTTGAGAAATATTTTGCTACTTCCTTCTGGCCTCCATGGCTTATCATGAGAAATCTGTTGTCATTCAAATTTGTTTTTCTCCTGCAGGTAAGGTGTTATTTTTCTCCGGCTGCCTTCAAGATGTTTTTTCTTTGTCTTTAGTTTTCAAAAGTTTAATTATGATGTGTCTTGCTGTGGATTCCTTTGGGTTTTTCCTGTGTAGGGGTTCACTGTGCTTCTTGAATCTGTTGCTTTATATTTATTGCCATATTGTGAGAATCTTCAGCCATTATTTCTTTGAGTACTTTTTCAGCCCTGTCCTCCGTGTTCTCAGCGTCCAAGGCTCTGATGACATGAATGTTAGATCTTTTGTTACAGTCCCACAAGTCCCAGAGACTTTGTTCTTTTTGTTATTGTTGTTGTTGGTCTGTGTTCTGATCTATCAATCAGTCAGTCAATCAAGAGATGAGGTCTCGGACTGGAGTGCAGTGGCACAATCTTGGCTCACTGCAGCCTTGACCTCTCGGGCTCAAGCAGCCCTCCCACCTCAGCCTCCCAAGTAGCTGGGACCACAGGCACGTGCCTCCATGCCTGGCTAGTTTTGTTTGTTTGTTTGTAGAGACGAGATTTTGCCATGTTAACAAGGCTGGTCTTGAACTCCTGGCCTCAAGTGATCCTCCTGCTTCAGCCTGCAAAGTGCTGGGATTATAGGCATGAGCCACTGCACCTAGCCTTCATTTATTTTATTTTTCAGTTCTAATATTTCCATTTGGTTTTAAATGTTTTATTTGCCTGAACTTTTTTTTTCTTTGCTCAGTCTTCCTGTTTTTTTTTATTTTTTATTTTTTTTTATTTCAAGCATGTTTGTAATTTCTCAGTGAAGCATTTTTGTCATGATTCCTTTGTCTTGGTTGGGTAATTCTGTTTCTGTCATCTCAGGGTTGGAAGCTGTGTTTATCTGCATTTGGTATCCTCGTGTCTTGGTGTGATGAGCTATTTTCATTTGAAACTGGACTCACTCATGTTATGAGACTCTGGATCGTATTTAAACTCTTTAGTTTGGTTTTCTTTGCCTGGCACTGCTGTGGCAAGGGAACCAGGGCACTGTCTCCTTACTGCCAGTGGAGGTGGAAGTTTGGGTTCCACTTAGCTTTCGTTGACACCTGGGAGTAGGGGCTCCTCGTGGCTGCTGGTGGAGGTGGTAGTTTTGGCTTTTCACACGGTCTCCACAGGCACCACATTGGCGTGTCCTCTTTATCGCAGGGAGATGGTGAAAGTCTTGACTCTGCTTGGCCTCCTCTGACACCACCTCAGAGGGAGGAGGCCGGGGGAGTTCCATATCGCCTCCTTTCTTTCTCTTGCAGCAGAAGTCTACCAGGCTCTCCACTTGCTCATGCTGGCATGGGTAGAGATGGGACCACGTTTTTTTCTTTAGTGTTAAGCTTGAGTAGAGTGGTTCTTATCTAAAACTTTTGTCCTTTTAGGCAGCCCTTCCCTGGTCTTTTGGCTTTTGTTGGGATTTTTGGGGGTCTGTACCCCTTGGTATTTCCATGTTCCTGGCTTCTTAGCCGCATGTCTGGAATATCTGAGGCAAAAGATAAACCCAGGGAACTCATCCCTGTGCCATTCATCAGGTCCTGCAGTCTCCGGCTATTCTGCCTTCTCTCCTTTTTTCAGAGTTTTATGTTTGTTTTACACATAATATACAGTGCTTTTAGTTGTACCTAGTGGGAAGAATAGGGAAAAGTGTTTTTACTCCATCTACCCTAAAGTAACTTCTCATTTACTTTTGTTCCTTTCTCAGGACTCAGTATAATGTTTTAATTCCAGAATTTTATTGTTGTTGACTTTATTCATGTATATTGTTTTCTTTTTCCAGGTAGTGAAGAGCAGATTAATTTTCAATTTAAAAGAAGTCCCGGCTGGGTGTGGTGGCTCACACCTGTAATCCCAGCGCTTTGGGAAGCCAAGGCGGGCGGATCACGAGGTCAGGAGATTGAGACCATCCTGGCTAACACGGTGAAACCCCGCCTCTACTAAAAATACAAAAAATGAGCCGGGCATGGTGGCGGGCGCCTGTTGTCCCAGCTACTCGGGAGGCTGAGGCAGGAGAATGGCGTGAACCTGGGAGGCGGAGCTGGCAGTGAGCCGAGACCGCGCCATTGCACTCCAGCCTGGGCGACAGAGCGAAACTCTGTCTCAAAAAAGAATTCCCAAAAGCAAGCAGATGTAGGTGACATCCACCATTGGGCTTCAAGTGCATTTTTTTTGTTTGTTTTTTTTTTGAGTCGGAGTCTGGCTCTGTCACCCAGGCTGGAGTGCAGTGGCGCAATCTCGGCTCGCTGCAAGCTCCGCCTCCCGGGTTCACGCCATTCTCCTGCCTCAGCCTCTCCAAGTAGCTGGGACTACAGGCACCCGCCACCACGCCTGGCTAATTTTTTTGTATTTTTAGTAGAGACAGGGTTTCACCGTGGTCTCGATCTCCTAACCTCGTGATCCGCCCACCTCGGCCTCCCAGAGTGCTGGGATTACAAGCGTGAGCCACCGCGCCCGGCCTCAAGTGCATTTATTAGAGTCATAAGTAGGTCTTTGTATTGGAGGATGCTTTTTAGTTTGTAAAGCAAGATCTTACAAGTGGGGATCACATAGGTAGAAGCGGTCACCTCTCAATATTCTTTGCACTAGAAAGTAGTAAAAAGACAGCATCGGCCAGGCGCGGTGGCTCACGCCTGTAATCCTAGCACTTTGGGAGGCCAAGATGGGCAGATCAGGAGGTTGACACCATCCTGGCTAACACGGTGAAACCCCATCTCTACTAAAAATAAAAATTAAAAAAAAATTTGCCAGGTGTGGTGGCGGGCGCCTGTAGTCCCAGCTGCTCGGAGAGGCTGAGGCAGGAGAATGGCGTGAACCCGAGAGGCGGAGCTTGCAGCGAGCCGAGATTGCGCCACTGCACTCCAGCCTGGGCGACAGAGCGAGACTCCATCTCAAAAAAAAAAAAAAAAACAACAAAAGAAAAAACAGCATCCCTGTAGGTCTGGTTAGAATGAGCTGTTTACCTGATACCGAGAAGTTTTCAGTTGACTTCATTTTCTCAAAACATGTTTCACAAAGGGTCCTGATAAGCTTCAGGTTGTAACTGCCTATCTCACAGGATTGTGACTCAGTGAAAACATGAAAAGGCTGTGGTGGGCATAAAGAACCACACACATGTGAGAGAATGGTACTCTTGTAATTGCCTTCCTGCAAATACCTGCTTTGCACTGAGAGCAGCACATTTTTACTTTTTATAATTCTTAGAATCCTAGAATCTTAAAACTGAAAGACCTTAAAGATAAATGAACTTTGCCATTTTTCCCATCCATGCAACTCAGATTCTTTGTAGGATACTCCACTGCGTCACAGCACAGGGTGTCTCAAATAGTTAACAGTGTTTGCCAACCTCTTCTATTCGGCCTTGGCCTTTCCTGTTAGATTTTTTTTTTTTTTTTTTTTTTTTTTTTGAGACGGAGTCTCTGTTGCCCAGGCTGGAGTACAGTGGCGCGATCTCGGCTCACTGCAAGCTCCGCCTCCCGGGTTCACGCCATTCTCCTGCCTCAGCCTCCTGAGTAGCTGGGACTATAGGCGCCCATCACCACTCCTGGCTATTTTTTTTTTTGTATTTTTAGTAGAGGCGGGGTTTCACCGTGTTAGCCAGGATGGTCTCGATCTCCTGACTTTGTGATCCGCCCGCCTCGGCCTCCCAAAGTGCTCGGATTACAGGCATGTCTTCCTTCTGCTCTTTGAGTCCAGTCTTTTATGAGAGAATAGGAAAAAACACTTCCTTTAGGTTTTGATCATTCTTATCTACCATATCCTTTAGTTTTTCTTTATTTGGTATGGTTAAGATCTTTGACCATTTGATCTGCCTTCTTCAAACTGCAGAATTTGTCTGGTTTTCTTAAAACGGCACTGTGGCATGCAGAATAATACACAACGCTTGTGTAGGATGGATAGGAACTTTGCTCCATGAAACCCTGCGCTGCACTGTTGTTATTTGTACTTTTATTTCTCATGTACATAAGAAACCCTTCTGAGAGGATTTGAGACTCTTGTAGGTATATGTAAATCATTGTTTTTGCTCTCATTTTGGAACAAAGCAGTTATTGAATTTACAGGTGGCTCATGGCCCTGGGATTTTTTTTCCCCTCCTTAGTGAGTTAATTCTTAGTGAGTTAATTCAGTATGACTTTAATCTAAGTGCAAGTGTATATTTGTCATTAGGATGTTTTGTTGTTAGCTTTGTGACATTGTAGAGTTTTGATTCTCTGATGCATTATGCTGGCTTTCATCCTTCCCTTCACTGTTTCCTCTGCCCACCCACTCCCCCAGTCACCTGCCTGCCCCGTTCATGTTTTGCTCACTCTTGTTTGTTATAACCATCTGTATTATTGAAAGTGTTGGCAAGGCAGGATCAGATATAGAGCACTGCTAGAGCATTTCTGATTGACATCAGCCCATTAATATTATGTTTTGAATGTGTATGTAGAACATGGTATGAATCATTTTTACTCATATCAAAAACTGGAAAAACAATATTTTCTATAGTTTGACATCTTACTAGTAACTATAACATTGTTATAGATGATCTGATAATTTTGATACATTTTAAAATTTTGAAACATTTTATTACTTAGTTTCATTTTATTTATTTTAAAAATATTTCCAGGAAATCCCCTTACCCAGGATATATTGAACCTTTATCAGGAACCAGATGGAACAAGACGGCTGCTGAACTATTTGCTTGATAATTTGTCAGGTACTGCAAAAAGAAGTAAGTGGTTATTTGTTTAAACCTTTTTATTAGGAAGACGTGTAAGAATATTGCTTAATTCTGTATTTTCTATTCAACTAGTTACAACAGAACAACCACCTCCAAGGTCTTGGATTATGTTGCAAGAACCAGATAGGACAAGGCCAACTGGTTGGTAGTCTTTTATTTTTTAACTGTTATTTTTGCTCAGTGTCTATAAGCCTAACAGTATTGTCAGCATGCTTAGATTACGGGTAGCATTAAGATAGAATGTTTAAGATTGATTTGGTTTGGGAGGTAATAAAAAAGAATTCTTGCTCACATGACCTCTGTGTATATACTACATTGTGCTATATAGAAAGTGTGCTATAAAGCGGTGCTTCTCAGTTGGGCAGTTTATCCCCCAGAGGACATTTGGCAATGTCTGGAGACAATGTTGATGGTCATAACTGGGGAGAGGTGCTGCTGGCATCTAGTGGATGGAGGCCAGGGATGCTGCTCAGCATTCTATAGTACATGGCACAGGCCCCCACAACAGACTTCACCTGAAATGTCAGTAGTGCCACTCTTGTTGAGAAACCCTTTTGTAACGTACTGATGAAATTCACTTAAAATGAATACACCCAAATCTTTCTCTATTAGAAGTTTCCAAATCCTAGCATCTTCCAAATGGATTTGACACTACCGAGTTATAAGAGAGCCAAACCCTTACTTCAGAGGAAAGTGGAACTAATGACTGCTCATCTACTTTTAACCTAAATTCTATGAAAATAGTTTGGGAGCTTTCATGGCGCGTGTAACAAAATTTGGTCTATGATACCGTTTTCATTTTGCATGAAATAACAATAGTTGTGCTGTAGAAGAAAATGAGGCATGCCTGTTAAGGAAACTACCTATCCAGTTTCCACATCTTACATTAACAATTGGTAGCATGGTAGAAGGAGTATAGAAATGAGGAATGTTAGTCTCAGAGACTGAAGGGCTCACCAGCTTAGACTTTTCACTTCCAAACCTTCTGTGCCTACCTCTGTAGCAGGTAGTACATTGTATTCTAACTTGTTCACTTATCTATCCTGCTTGCGTTATCCGTCTTTTATTTATCCCCCATGTGTGTCGTATAGTAGCTTTTCAGTGACTATAGATTGAATGAATACAGTCAAACTTAACATTTAAGTGAAAACCATTGCTGAAATTAATAATATATTTTTTTCTGCCACGTGTGTGAATAAGTAAAGTTATCTTTCCTACAGCCTTGTTTTCTGTCATGTGCTATAATGTTCTTTGTGATAAATATGCGACCCGGCAGTTATACGGCTACTGTCCATCATGGGCGCTAAACTGGGACTACAGGAAAAAGGCCATTATTCAAGAAATCTTGAGCTGCAATGCTGATATCGTAAGTCTTCAGGTAAGTCTGACAGAAGACAGTCGACCTAGCATTGATAAAGCAACGAGCAACTAGGAATACATTACACTGAACACATTTGAAGTTTCAGCTTCAGTAGTTGTTAAAGTACTGCTTTTTTCTGTTATTAGTGAATCCTGGGAGTACTGCCTGCTTTGCTTTGCAGTGCTATGTTGCAAAATAAGCAAATGAGTTAAGCTGGGTTTTATGCATTTGCCATGACCGCTAAATACTCACTTTCCTCCTCCCTCCAATGTCCCTGCACTATTTTTTAATTGGGTTGCAAAGTTACTGAAATTCTGGCATGGTCAAGCTATAACTTTGCATTGCCGACCATGTTGCTAGAACAATTAAGGCACCGTGTAAAAAGGACTGACTTGGTACACGATCATTTTGGGTTCTCAGTGCAACTCTCATAGTCACTCGTATGATCTTGAACATGTTACTTTCTGCCCAAGCGTCTGAAGTTATGATTTGTAAAGTTCTTCGATCTCTGTGATTCTTGTTCCACATCAGTTCTAAGACATAAAGAAATACACATGCATACAAGTATGTGTCTTTCATTCATTGTTCCTAAACAACAACGAATTGCCCTTGGTACCTAGTACCTGTAAAATGACAAGTAGCTGTTCCAGTTGGTTTCAGATAAATAGCGTTGAAAAGATGTTACTTTTTTTTTTCTTTTTGTAGTGGGGAGACAGGCTCTTGCTCTGTCCCCAAGGCTGGAATGCAGTGGCGTGGTCTCAGCTCACTGCAACCTCCGCCTCCTGGGTTTAAGTGATTCTCAGCGTCCGTAGTAGCTGGGATTACAGGCATGCATCACCATGCCCGGCTAATTTTCGTATTTTTAGTAGAGATGGGGTTTCGCCATGCTGGCCAGGCTTGGTCTGGAACTCCTGGGCTCTAGTGGTCCGCCTGCCTCGGCCTCTCAAAGTGCTGGGATTACAGACATGAGCCACTGTGCCTGGCCTGAAAAGATGTTACATTCTTTAATCTGCAGACCAGTCCTTTGAAATTATTTCAAGCTCTCAAACTATACATAGAAGTTAATATGCGGACTAATTTTTGTCTTACGAAATAACTGTGCTGTTTACAATTTTTCAGGAGGTTGAAACGGAACAGTATTACAGTTTTTTTCTGGTAGAACTGAAAGAACGTGGCTATAATGGATTCTTCAGTCCTAAGTCTAGAGCTAGGACAATGTCGGAACAAGAAAGGAAACATGTTGATGGCTGTGCAATATTCTTCAAGACAGAAAAGTAAGTCATCTTATTTTTAAAAAAGAACATTTTCTCAGTATTTGCAGGGCGGGGGCCAAGGGTGTAGAAATTAATTGGCAAATGAGAGAATGAGGCACTATATTATTACTCAAGAAAATAATACTATTTGACCTAGGGGATTTTTGTTTGCTTTTAATAATCAGAAATAACCTTGTTTTGGAGACATGCTTAAAGTACTGCTGTTTCTTCAGGTGTTTACTAGGGTTTAACTCCCAATTGTTAATTGAAATACCATGTAGTTAAAATTCCCTTTATGACAGTACAGGGATTCTTAAACCCATACTTTAGAAAAGAATTGTTTAAAAATTACAAGGTAGAATATTCCAACATAAAACTTAAACAGAAGATGACTACATTTTCTTCAGTTGTAAAAGTATGTCAAGTTGTTATTTGTATCAATAACAGACTGAGAGCAACTTTAAATGGATGTGGGAACCTTGGTGCTAAACGTGGAGGATTTTCCATAATGTGGTTTAAGTGCCATCGTATCTGTTAAGGAAGTTTGGGAAAACTACGTTTCCCACAAAGCTAACCTCTTGGTATTCCCAACTCTGTGTGTGTGTGTGTGTGTTGTTTTTGTTTTAGATTTACTTTGATTCAGAAACACACTGTTGAATTTAATCAGCTAGCCATGGCAAATTCTGAGGGGTCTGAAGCTATGCTGAACAGAGTCATGACAAAAGATAACATTGGGGTTGCAGTACTGCTAGAACTTCGGAAGGAATCGATTGAAATGCCGTGTGAGTGCCCTTCACTTCCTGTAAAATTGACCAGCCCTGACTAGACATCTTCAAAAGAATAGAAAACCGAAATTTCATTGTGTATTCATGGTCTTGTCTAACACCTGAAGAAACTCAGTGAGAAGTTGTCTTTCCTAAAATGTATCTCTTTTTCTCTACCACAAAGCTTAACATGAGAAAGCATTGCCCATTAAAGTATTAGAAGCCTTGAAAAGCATTAAAAAACCTTTTTTTTGCTCCTAAGAATTTTTCGTATAAAATAAATGTTGAAGTAAATATTAATTAAAATAACTGCTCAGGGGTAAGACCTCCATACACTTTTATAATTTTTTGGCAGCAAAGATATTCTGTAAGCTAACTTCTTTTCCTGATCTATTTAAAATAATCATTTTATTAGCTGGGTGTGGTGGCAGGCACCTGTAATCGCAGCTACTCGGGAGGCTGAGGGAAAGAATCGCTTGAACCCAGGAGGCAGAGGTTGCAGGGAGCCAAGATTGCCCCACTGCACTCCAGCCTGGGTGACAGAGTGAGACTCCTTCTCAAAAAATAAATAAATAAATAAATAAATAAACAAAATAAGTATTTTAAAGGTCTTGAGTTTTGGATAAATGGACCACTTCAAATTGAAAGTACATTTCAAATGACCATTATGCTGGGAGCCGAAACTTGTGTCACTTGAGGAACAGTTGGAACTGGAGATATTTAATGTGAAGTATAGAAAAAATGGAAATAAGACTTAGGATTGTCTTTAAGAAAGAGGGTTTAGATGTAATTTTGTGAGGCTTGATTTAGGACATCCAAACTAAGAGCAAAAGTTTCAAGGAGACAGAATTTTAAAAATCAAGGTGTCCCAAATAGGCAGGGCTATTTTTGTACAAGTAGTGAATGCCCTGTGCTGGAAGCATCAACCCAGGTTTAGATGTGGATTTCTCGGGTTTGTTGTAGGGCACATTCGGTCATCCGGTGGGAATTTTAGGTGTCTATTCTGGGACTCTGAGAGATTATTTGCTCTCAGACACTGTAAGAATATATGGGCTGATGGGCGGGTTTTGTCTCTTTCTTTGTTTCGTTTTTATCTAATGTAGCTGGAAAGCCACATCTTGGAACAGAAAAACAACTTATTCTTGTGGCTAATGCCCACATGCATTGGGACCCTGAGTACTCTGATGTGAAGTTGGTACAAACTATGATGTTCCTCTCAGAAGTGAAGAACATTATTGATAAAGCCTCTCGCAACCTCAAATCCAATGTTTTGGGAGAATTTGGAACTATTCCACTTGTGTTATGTGCAGATCTTAATTCTTTGCCAGACTCTGGTAAGAAAATAATGTGATTTTATGTAGAATATTTTTTGACATAAAATGATTTAGTAATGTTTTGTTTCTGATCATTCCAAATTAAGTCCAAATAAAAATTCAGTTTGTAATGGCAGCTATGAGCAGGTTTTAAACGGCGTGTTGGGGTGGAGGGGCAATTTTGAAGATGAAACGATATTATGGAAACTTGAGGAGAAGGATGTTAATCATCTTGAATAAACACATAAGCAATAACGTGAAATAACTCTTTAAAGAATGTATGTAGTTCCATTTTATTACCCCCAAATCAGAGATAATTATGGTTATTAAGACAGCCTCTTTGGGATTCCAGCATGTGGTAATATAATCATAGTTTAAATTTGAGTTAAAATTATAGAATCTCAATTTTGTATGTATTTATAACTTGATTAGAAAAATACACCTCAGGTGGAAAATGAGCTCCTTTATTTGCACACATATCAGTCAAGCGATTTCAACAAAGAGCAAGGATCTTGATTTTCATTAAAATATAGAATACGGAAAGCCTGATCTGGAACGCTCTTTCCATGGATAGTATACAATAAACAGTAGCCCTTGTAATAACAAACTGTTTCTTCCTTTTCGTGTTTCAACTCATTTATACACACAGGAATACTTTTCCTTGGACTTGAGTGTATGCATGAACACACACACGCACATTTGGAAGCACATTATTGACATCACAATAGATAGAGCCATTAGGAAGAAAGAAACTGGCTGGGTGCCGTGGCTCACGCCTGTAATCCCAGCACTTTGGGGGGCCACGGTGGGCAGATCACTTGAGGCCAGCAGTTCGAGACCAACCTGGCCAACATGGTGAAACCCCATCTCTACTGAAAATACAAAAATTAGCCAGGCGTGGTGGTGCACGCCTGTAATCCCAGCTACTCGGGAGGCTGAGGCACAAGAATGACTTGAACCCCGGAGGCAGAAGTTGCAGGAAGCCAAGATTGTACCACTGCACTCCAGCCTGGGTGACAGAGCGAGACTATAAATAATAATAATAAAAGAGAAAGAAACAAACTGAGTTAAAATTCTATTTCAGGGAAAATCAAAGCTATCTGAAATCTGTAATTACTTCGTCTCATCAAGTTATCTGGGGATTACTGCTCCTGAAGCAGTTGAGTAGTAGTCTCTGACAATTTCTCTACATGCTTTCTACTTTCTGTGTATCTACAAAGTATCTGAAGGGTAAAGAGAAAATCTGGTCAAACATTAATATCCAAGACCCATTTCAGCATTGAGGAATACAGTATTATAATAGCAGGCAGGTCAGAAAATGTCCAGCCTTGCTAATTTGTGAATAAAATGTAAATGAAAGTATATTTTCATAGCCCATCTTATGCTTAGTAAATTGAGAAAATGCTTCACCAGGGATGTGGATGTTTGCTCTGTAACTGGCTGGTGGTATTCTCTTCCATAGTTGGCATATTATAAAATGGCATATTCAGTCCTAATCTTGGGATTTTATACCAAGTAAATAATGGAGCGTAAGCCGGAAGTCTGCATACTAAGATGCTGATTGTGGTGTTATCTTTAATTCTTTGTAAAAAGTGGAAACGACCTGCATTTTACAAAATAAGTAACCAGTAAATATTATCCACCAGCCCAGTTGCATTGTGCAGCCATTAAAGAATGATCATTGGGAAGACACATGTTCATAAAGCAAAGTATAAACTATTCAGTGTTCTGTGATGACAACTGTATAAAAATAGATTTGGGCAAGTCCTGGCAAATGTAAAAGGAAACATTTTGGAACGTGGGAATATGTGTAGTTTAAAACTTTTTACTATTGCATGATCCTTTAAAATTACTTTTTGTTTATATTTGACAATAAAAAAATTTGTCTTCGTTGTAGGTGTTGTAGAATATTTGAGCACAGGTGGAGTAGAAACAAATCACAAAGACTTTAAGGAGTTGAGATATAATGAAAGTCTCACAAACTTCAGCTGTCATGGGAAGAATGGAACCACCAATGGAAGGATCACTCATGGTTTCAAGTTACAGAGTGCCTATGAGAGTGGCCTGATGCCTTACACGAATTACACATTTGATTTCAAGGTGTGTCTTGAGACTGATAAGTTTTTCAAACCTCTATTTTACTGGCAAGTGTTCTGATGCATCATTATGTCTTTAAAACTGTGGATATGTGTTCAGACTGGAATGAAGCAATCTTGAATTCATTGACAGCAATATTCTTTGTTTTTTGTTTGAGACAAGGTCTCATTCTGTTACCCAGGCTGGAGTGCAGTGGCACAGTGACGGCTCACTGCAGCTTCAATCATGCGAGCTCATACGATCCTCTCACCTCGGCCTCCCTGGTAGCTGGGACTATAGGCGCCTACTACCACGCCTGGCTAATTCTTGTATTTTTTGTAGAGATGGGGTCTCACTATGCCCAGGCTGATCTTGAACTCCTGGCCTCAAATGATTCTTCCACCTCAGCCTCCCAACGTGCTGGGATTACAGGCGTGAACCACTGTGCTCAGCCAGTAATATTATTTTATTACTCTTCTTTAGAAGTCCATGTGATCGGTGTCACATCCTTACTTTGTAGATGTTTATTCTAATAATTTTCAGGATAAGAAGTCACATGAAATAATCTGTAAAATTCCTAAGTTGACTTTTTCACCTTTTGGGGACAATTATGTTATATTCTCATTACTAATGGCTAGATATGCAGCACCATAATTACCTAATTTGGGTGGCATTTGGGGTAAGATGTTTCTTCTCTTACATTTTAATTTAACTGAAACTAAACTCTTTTGCATGCCAAAATGTGATTTATATTAGCCATTTTTAAGTGTTTCTAAGATACATCTTTTTTCCCCCACTAGAGACAGTCTTGCTCTGTTGCCCAGGCTGGAGTGCAGTGGCGTGATCTCTGCTCACTGCAACCTCCACCTCCCAGGTTCAAGTGATTCTCATACCTCAGCCTCCCGAGTAGCTGGGATTACAGGCATGCACCACCTCACCCGACTAATTTTTGTATTTTTAGTAGAGACAGAGTTTCACCATGTTGGCCAGGCTGGTCTCGAACTCCTGGCCTCAAGTGATCCACCCACCTTGGCCTCCCAAAGTGCTGGGATTACAGGCATGAGCCACCGCACCTGGTCAGACTTTCACCGTTTTTAACATTAGTGATTGTTTAGGGCTGTCACTTTCTTGTGTTCAACTGTCCTTTTTCTAAAAAGAGATGTGGTCTCACTCATTTAACCCAGGCTGAAGTACAGTGATGTGATGATAACGCACTGCAGCGTCAAACTCCTGGGCTCAGGCAACCCTCCTGCCTCCGCCTCCCCACTAACTTGGACTACAGGTGTGCGCCACCATACCCAGATCATTTTTTTTTTTTTGGTAATTTTTTGTAAAGACAAGGTCTTGCTATATTGCCCAGCTTTTAAACTACTTTTTGCATTTCTGCTTTCTTAAAAATTTCTTAACTCCCAGCTTTCTATTTCTAAGCTGCTGGAAAAGTAATCATTTAGATTAGATTGTCAGAGTGTAAATAAGAGTTTAGATAGTATCTCAGGAGCTCTTGCACCTTAGAGCATAGAAAGTAAACCCCTGTTTATCCTCAGGTGCCCCTTCCTTTCAGATTCTTCGGGAGACATTGAAGAGAAGGCATGGGTAGCAGCCAAAGAGTGGGAAAGCTTAGCGTTTTCTTTATCCTTCTGTTGCTGATACGGTGGCGGGAAGAAGACACTTGAATATGCTTCACTACATTTGGCCAAGAGCATGTAGAGGAGAGGAGCAGAACCATCAGATGGGAACAGTTTATTAGATGCCATGGCGGGGTGCTGCTGAGAGAAAAGGGGGTCAGGTAGAGACAGCCCTGCCCTCGTGGAGCTGAGGTGTGATGAGAGAGGCAAGTCTCAACCACACAAATGAGTAGATAATTACAACTTGAGATGGCCATTAGCAAGGGAAGTGAATCCGTGGTGGGAGGTAGGGCAGTAAGTAGGTAGGAGCAGGATTCAGGAAGGTCTTTGGAAAGCAACTGAACCTGACATTGAAAGATCGAGAAGGAATTGACCTCATAACAAGTAGAAGAAAGGAAAGAGCTGGCGTGGGGCGGGGGGTGTCCTGGGGCAGGAAAGAACTTGGTACCTATAGGTTCCCCTCACAACCTCAGCCCTTTCTCATTCCAAAGGCTAGTGTGGCAGCAGGGAAAGTGGCACAAATTAGGTTAGGCTAGGAAAGAGAAGCAGAGGCTGCATCTTGAAAGGCCTTTTAGGTCTTGTTAAAGATCCAGATAAGAAGAATGCTTCATTCTTCTAGATTTGACATTTTGCAAGGGGACCACTTGGTGTATGTAGTACAGACCTCATCCTACAAGCTAGTAAGTTTCACTTGTTTTGTTCTGTTCACCAAACATGACAGTAAAGACATGTCTTGAAAGCACTGAGGATTTTAGTGTTGTCTTATATGGTGCTTATCTTTTTTTCTGTTGTTTTTCAGGGTATAATCGACTACATTTTCTATTCTAAACCTCAGCTGAACACCTTAGGCATCCTGGGCCCTCTGGACCACCACTGGCTGGTTGAGAATAACATCAGTGGCTGCCCGCACCCCCTCATCCCCTCTGACCACTTCTCACTTTTTGCACAACTGGAGCTCTTACTGCCTTTCCTGCCCCAAGTCAACGGCATCCACCTTCCTGGCAGGAGGTAGTCAAGCACCTTCAGAGGACAGCCTTGATTCACTTGTAAACTTGTGAAAATCTGAACATAGGGGAGTGAGGTATGGCCACTGAGGATTTTTGTTTGCTGAAGAATGATTTGGATTTTCAATCTGATTATTTGATAAGGATATAGTATGAAAGCCAGGTGCTAGCAACAGACAAATTCTGAGCCCAATATGCTTTATACTGCTAGACAGGGATTGGTGTGTTTGCACCTATCTTTAATTTGTTATAAGAAATTTTCCTATTTCTTCTATCCAATATAATATTTTCATGCCTTGAAATAGGAAAATGTTTGAACAGCGTATTCTCTTTGCACAGAAATCTGTAGCACTACTTTTTTGAGGCCAGTAGTAACATCCAGAGACCATTCTTCCATACTTTACTCCCTCCTTTTTCAGACTTGTTTGTAAAATATAGAATCTGAATTTAGCCTTTATGATTGTATATGATCCACAGAAGACCTGATTTATGAAATTTTGTACTAAAAAAAAATCATTTGGAAATGATTGTATTGTAAACTAAGGCTAAATTTTTTTTTAAAACCTGTTTCATGTGTTATAAAGGCCAGCTTGTAAAAGAAGCTGCAACAGACTTTCTCTGCTCATGATTTGCACTCTTAGGGTTTTGTTAGCCCTTTTGTACTACTTTATTTTTAAATTGAGAACATGGTTCTTTACATAGAAATCTGCTTCAACCTTAGGATGTTTTCAGACCAGAGGCAACTTATTCATGAATTTTTATGAAAACTATCTACTAGGACAGATAAGCTGAACAGTGATGATCTGTAGCCATTTATGGACTGAATGTAATGGTTGATATATGTACATTCTGATATTTTTAAATCTTTAACTTTTTTAAGTTAAAAAACTACAGCTGCTTAGGTACAGCTTCTTAACTCTTTTTGAGACACTTCCTGTCCTATCTCCACTGTGCCTGCCTAAATTTGTTCTCACCAAGCACTGCCTGTGCATGCAGAGAAAATCTGTGCATCCTCTTTTATATTTTAAAAATACTGTTTAACATTTGTGAGAATTTTATGAAAATGCTTTTGTATGAGCTGTGGCTTTTTCCCATTGTGAAGCATTGAATATCACATTTTGGAACATGTTATAGGGTGAGTCCCTGGATCTTTGCTCACCAGATCCAAGCACTGCTTCTCAGTGTCATTGCAGTGTGCTGCTTGTCACCCAGAATACTACTATCATGTGAATTCTTTTTGTTGTCAGTGTATTCCTTAGTCTTTTTGTTGTTGTTGTTGTTGTTTTAATCATTCCTTTTTTAAGAAGTAATTTTCCATTTATGAAGCAGTATGAATTAGATGTATTTTCAAAACAGGTCCCTAAGACAATTCTTTAGATCATTTTTTAATATGTCAAGCAAGAGAAAAATTACATCATACCGTCTATTTTGCCCGTAGTGCCATTTAGAGATGAAAACCAGCTTTAACTTCGCAAAGTGAACGTGTACATGGTCTGTTCTCGTTTATTCATTCTTCTCTCAAAAGTCAAATGAATTCAGAGGGAGCTTGGTCAAACTGCTTTTGTTTCAACTGCAGGCAGGGGAGCAAAAGGACGCCATTGGAGCAATGGGAAAAAAAATATTGACTCTTACTAACAATTTTTATACAGAGAATGAGTCATTTTGGAAATGATTCTTTTTTTTTTTTCCTTTTAGAAAACTCTCCAAAAGGTTTTGATGTTGAATCTTTGTCTTGGACCTGTTTTTTCCTTTGAGGGTTTTTTGTTTTTTCTAGGATTTCATAGTGATGTTTTGGTTTTGTTTTTTGCTTTTTGTTTAAGTTGTGCTGACACCAAACACATCCATTTATTATCAGTACATTGGAAAGCTGGTATTGATGTAGAACCAGTGCATAACTTTCTATGGGGTTTTGTTATTGGTTTTTTTGTAAAGTGTGAATAAAAGGTATGTTTACTCGTTTTTCCTGAACACTGTGCATCATGACAATTTCCAGTGAAGGTGAGCTGGAGCTGGTTGGACTCATGAGACTGAGGAAGCAGCTTTTCCTACGATCTGCATTATGTGATCACAGGTCCAGAGAGCTTCATGGAAGCGGGAGAGGAGGAGCACTTACTCATTTCGTATTTGTTAACGGAGGATGTCATCTTTTCATAGATGCTGGAACTAGAGTGCACTTGTTAGATGCTAAAGGTTTGAGCTTTACACAAAATGTATTCATCTGTATTATTGTCTACAATATATTTGAATTTGGGGCAGCATATTAAGATATAATGGCCTGTTATGTCTTGAAAATACTTGTTTTGCCTCTTCCAGGCATACTGCATTCTGTGGATCAGTTTGAACAGCTTCTCCACCTTATTTGGACAGCGATAAATTGAACCAAGAGTGTAGATTTACAAGTGTAACCTTCAGAAGAGGAAGAAATATTTGGGGTCTGTACAGTCACACCAAAATAGGCTATGATGCTTTTGTCAAGAAAGGTTTCATGTTTTAGATACTTTCTGTGTCCTAAATAATTTTCAATCATCTATACTCCCTAAAATGCAATAAAAACTAGTATGTTTTCACGGTGTATATTTTTTTTTCAAAAATTCTGTAACAAATATATTTAATGTGTTGCCATAATGTAATTTCAGTGTTTTTGCTGGCTAAATCCATTTTAGAAATGTTTTACAAAAAGTTTAGGGCATGTTTTCTGTTTTAAAGATCAGAAGTTTGAGGGCACTCAAGTCCTTGTTGCAAATCTCTTGAAGTACAGCTTTACCATATTGGTGGCAATTATTTATACTTTGAGAATTTAAATATTGTTCGTCAGATTAACTTATGGCATAATTTAAGCTAAAGTTGTAGAAATGAATTGTTGAGTGCAACTTTAATAGTCCCAAAGATAGGCAGAGAACATCTCCAAAAATGTGGGGGTTTTTTGTGCGTGTGTGTGTGTGTGTGTGTTTTTAATATGATTTAGTGACAACCAGGAAAACTTACTTGGGGTTATTAGCACTTTCAAACTTAGGGACATTATTAAATTGGATGGAATGCACTTCTAAATGTTTAAATTAAAATTTCAAAGCTCTTTTGAGATTCAAGTTCTCAATAATAGTATTCAAGTTTTAGATTTTCACTTTGTACTATTTAAATTTATGGAACTAGTTTCCATACTGACTTCTAAGGTTTTGAGGTCATATATAAGGACTAAAGCCAAGCTAGGCAAAACAATTACAGCATTGTTTTTAATAAAGCTATCCGAATATCCGGTACAAATGTTTCAGATAATTCCAAGAACTCCTTTAGCAGATGTTCTTCACCATTCATAAACAGTATTTTAAGATGTTCACTTTGCTCTTCTTTTTGGTTACATAAATTTTAATAACTGGTATGTTGAAGTAGTGTTTAAAATATCTAGTCTTTATTCACAGTACATTATATTGTGTAATGCACTGGACTAACTCTTGTTTACCATTCATGTAACAAAACCCAGCACATTATCTGCACTATAAGCGCAAAGAATGTCACATCCGCCCAGGCAGCTCTTTGATGAGGGTGATGGGAACTGAATAAACCATATGGACTGGCGGTAACAAGGGCTTTTACTGTTCTGTTCAGTGGAACCTTCTTGGTCAAACTGTAATTAGCTAGTATTATATTTATATACAGGGTCTTTTTTCTTTACCGATGTATTTTCCTACTCATAGCCAACCAATAAATTCAGTATCTGTTTCAAATATTTTAGAAGTGTAATTTGTATAGCTGTAGTACTGAGGTTTGAGGAAAAATAAATGTTAATCAGCAGACCACGTATTTAAAATTCTGCATCTTCTGGCACAGGGTTGTAACTCACACTTCCAAAGGGAAGAGTGCAGGGGGACAGGGCCATGATATGGGGAAATGGTGTAAACTGATGTATTTCTTTATTGGCTGTTATTCTGTATGACACTCATATCTTTGCCAAAGTTCAATTTTATATTTAGGCAACTGATGGTCCTTCTGCATTTAGGATTTTCGTTGTTCTTACCTTATACCTCATGATATAAGAAATGGGCTCATGTGTCTTCCGTCTTTTGGAAGGAGGTTGACATATTTTAAATAAATGCTTTTAAATACAGTAGCAAACATTGTGTTGGGGTTATAATAATTCATTAAATGTTTTGCTCGTTGCCTGTATTTTGTTGTATATGTAAACTCTAAAAACGTGTGACTTCCTAAGTCTTCAGATGTCAGCTTACAATTGAGAAAACATCACGAGTTCCTTTGCGTTTAGAAACTACTTCTATAGCAGACGTAAATTTTTATGTACACGTGGGAAAAAATCATTCAAAATCTGGACAGTTTAGATAAAATGAATATTTGCTTTCATCTCCAGTTTTTAAAGTAGGCATGTTCTACTTAATCCTTAATACAGTGATGCACATTAGGGGGATGTATTCTGAGAAATGCATCCGTAGGTGATTTTGCCATTGTGTGAACATCAGATTGTATTTACACAAACCTAAATGGTGTAGCCTATTACACATCTAGGCTGTGTGCTTAGCCTGTTGCTCCTAGGCCAGAAACCTGTACAGCATGTTACTGTATTGAACACTGTAAGCAGTTGTAAGACAGTGGTAAATATTTGTGTATCTAAACATGGAAAAGAGAGTAGACCGGGCGTGGTGGCTCACGTCTGTAATCCCAGCACTTTGGGAGGCTGAGGCGGGCAGATCACGAGGTCAGGAGATCAAGACCATCCTGGCTAACACGGTGAAACCCTGTCTCTACTGAAAATACAAAAAATTAGCCGGGTGAGGTGGCGGGCGCCTGTAGACCCAGCTACTCAGGAGGCTGAGGCAGGAGAATGGCCTGAACTCTGGAGGCGGAGCTTGCAGTGAGCCGAGATCGCACCATTGCACTCCAGCCTGGGCGACAGCGAGACTCTGTCTCAAAAAAAAAAAAGTAAAAATGCAGTATAAAAAATGGTATGTCTGAGGCTGGGCACAGTGGCTGACGCCTGTAATCTTGTTCTGGGAGGCCAAGGTGGGCGGATCACTTGAGGCCAGGAGTTCAAGACTAGACTGGGCATCATGGCAAAACCCCCATCTCTATAAAACAGAAAAATTAGCTGGGCATGGTGACACACGTGTGGTCCCAGCTACTTAAGAGGCTGAGGTGGGAGAATTGCTTGAGCCCAGGAGGTGGAGGTTTCAGTGAGGAGATTGTGCCACTACACTCCAGCCTCAGTGACAAAGTGAGACTCTCAAAAAAAAAAAAAAAAAGATATCTGAATAGGCATCTCTATTATATCTTACGGACCATCCTCATATATGTGGTCTATCTTTGACCAAAATGTCATTATGCACAGTGCATGACTGTATGTAGTTTTACCTCTATAATAAGTTTTTGTTCCTCCATGTAATTGTCAAAAAATAAGTATAAGAAAGTTAATAGGTTGAGTGTAGTGGCTCATGCCTATAATTCCAGCACTTTCGGAGGCCAAGGTGGGTGGATCAGTTGAGCCCAGAGGTTCAAGACCAGCCTGGGCAATATGGCAAAACCCCACCTCTACAAAAAATTCAAAAATTAGCCGGGCATGGTTGTGCGTGCCTATTGTTCCAGCCACTTGGGAAGCTGAGACAGGAGGATCGCTTGAGCCCAGGAGGCTAAGGTTGCAGTGGGCCCAGATGGCACCACTGCACTCCAGCCTGGGTGACAGAGCAAGACCCTATCTTAAACAAAAAAGCTAATGAAGTATGTGCCATGTTACTTGATAAATTCCAATTAATGTTCTTTAAAGGGACAAGTACCTAAAGAAACATGAACTGAAATATATTTAGAATAAAGTTTTTAGGTTTTAGATAACAAGATAACAATGTTACATATACCAAGAGTTCCCTTTTTAGACTATTATTTAGGTATTCAAATTGATTCTAAAATAAGCTTTTGGCCGGGCGCGGTGGCTCATGCCTGTAATCCCAGCACTTTGGGAGGCTGAGGCGGGTGGATCACGAGGTCAGGAGATCGAGACCATCCTGGCTAACACGGTGAAACCCCATCTGTACTAAAAAATACAAAAAATTAGCAGGGCGTAGTGGCGGGCGCCTGTAGTCCCAGCTACTCGGGAGGCTGAGGCAGGAGAATGGGGTGAACCCAAGAGGCGGACGTTGCAGTGAGCCGAGATCGTGCCACAGCACTCCAGCCTGGGTGACAGAGCGAGACTCTGTCTCAAAATAATAATAAGCTTTTACACATATTATAAAGATAATTTTAACATAATGAGTGGTTATATATTAGAAGAACTTATAGAAGATAATTTTCTACTAGAATTTTAGGATAATTTGAGAAATGGTTTTGTAAGTAAATTTCCCCTGAATAGTATTTTAAATAGATGGTTATGTAAATGAGCCTAACCAGCTAGTCTATAGCTAGGGGTTGGGAGGACTGCTGGATTGCAAAGGTTGAAAACCAGTTTCTACAGTTTTAGCACATTTAACATTTTTAATCAAATGAACAAGGAGATGTCCGTTTTCTCATTTTCTTTGAATCACAAACTTTAGATCACTGTAATCTACCCAAAAGCTATTAAATGAGTTTGGGTCTGTTACAAGAAACTTTGCTCTATCAAGTGCAAACTGAGGCAGGCTTCAAGAGCTTTAATTGCTGGATACCTTCCAGCTTACCAGCAAAGTGAATCTAAGCTGCTGGGCTTACAGAGTTACCCACTAGTAAGTTGCCTAAGCTTACCTAAAATTGAGAGATTTACAATTGTCAGACTCTGTGCTTAGTTTGGAAGTAAAGATTTATAGGCATAATCTTTGACTTCCAAGTTGTTTGTTGACCATAAATGTAGCGCATTGGATGCTGAAGATGTAATAGGTGTGGAGGAAGAAACGGGCCACTGGGAGGGCTGCTGTAGCAGCACTGTGCAGGATGCATGAAAAGGGGAGACGAATACTTGGTGTCAGACTAGTTAGCTGGTTTCTGGTGTGGTCCAGTTGACAGCTAAGCTGAGGAGAGCTTGCAGAGCAGTAAGCCTAGAAAGGAAAGAGAATTTTGAAATGTTTAGGAAAGGGAAATACTAATCTCAATTCCTGCCTCACGTGTGGATGAAAAGACGGATAAATGAGTTTTGTCCAGTCACTGCTTTCATTATGTAAACCCTGACTCAAAATCTATGTCTGCCACCAAGGCCCCCAGTTCTCCTTTACCCATCTGACAAAAGTATCTAGTTGAAGAATCTTGTTTCTCAAGCTGGATTTTACTTCATTCCCCATTGTCATTTATTCAGATTTTAGTCTGCAAGAGAAATCCATTGTGCCCCTACTAAACAGCTAGTAGTTCCAGAAAATGATAAAAGGTAGCATTTGATGCTAAATTAATTCTTTTAGCCTGTTTCCCTTCGGCTTTCTGTATTACTGAAAATAGTTTAAATGTAAAAAGACTGCCTTTCCAAGGTTGCTGGTAAGAGCAAGCATTGGGAGATATGGAAGTAGAGCAGCATACAAGCAGCGAAGGGAGGGATCCAAGAATTCTCAGCTCTGCGAAGCTCCCCTCATGCAAAGGACTCGCGCTGTGCGTTGTTCAGTGTGGTGGCCTCTAGCCATCTGTGGCTTTTGAGCATTTGAAATATGGCTGTTGTGACTGGTACTGAAAAATATTTTTTTCAGCAAAACAATGATTTTTATAGGATCACATGTTTATAGGATCACATTTATCTTTTAATTGTTGCATTGTGTAAGATAGAGAACCATTGCCTTGCTTGTTTGTATTACACATAAACACATTGCCAGATGATATCAAAGAATTGACTTCATTCTAACAGTATTTTACTACTAACCAAAGTAACATTATAGTGTGTTTATCTAAATGTTATATGCAGTTACTGTGCCTATGTAAATCCTAATTAGTAGTTAAAGTGAGATGTATGTTCGTATTTTTCTAGTTTAAAAAATATACACGGGGCCAGGCGCGGTGGCTCACGCCTGTAATCCCAGCACTTTGGGAGGCCGAGGCGGGCAGATCACGAGGTCAGGAGATAGAGACCATCCTGCCCAACATGGTGAAACCCTGTCTCTACTAAAAATACAAAAATTAGCCAGGCATAGTGGCGGGCACCTGTAGTCCCAGCTACTTGAGAGGCTGAGGCAAGAGAATCACGTGAACCTGAGAGGCAGAGGTTGCAGTGATCCAATACCATGCCAATGCACTCCAGACTGGCAACAGAGGGAATGTGTGTGTGTATATATATATGTATATATATATGTGTATATATGTATATATATGTCTGTGTGTATATATATACACATGTACACATATATAACACAAATATATATACATACAAATTATTAAATTTAAAATCAGTGGTGGCTCAAGCCTGTAATCCCAGCACTTTGGGAGGCCGAGGTGGGTGGATCTCCTGAGGTCAGCAGTTCAAGACCAGCCGGGCCAACATGGTGAAACCCCGTCTCTACTAAAAATACATAAATTAGCCAGGCATGCTGGCAGGCGCCTGTAATCCCAGCTACTCGGGAGGCTGAGGCAGGAGAATTGCTTGAACCAGGAGGCGGAGGTTGCAGTGAGCTGGGACCGTGCCACTGCACTCCAGCCTGGGCGACAAGAGCGAGACTCAAAAAAAAAAAAAAAAAAAGTTTAAAGACTACGTATTTGCTAATGATTATTTGCTGAATTGTGAAGGACTTTTAATGATTCATTGTTCTGTTGATTCCAATTTAAGATTCTTTTGCAACAAAAGGAATGCTAACGTATGCAATAATCTAAAGCAAAAAATGTCAGTCTGTGGTGCACATTTTTTCACCAATATCACACTGAATATGAATGAACTAAAGTTGAAGCTCCAAGGAAAGGAAAAACTTATTTGTGATGTTCACAGACAGGTACAAGAATTTATGTTGAAATTGAAACTTTATAATGCAAATCAAGAATATGGCTTTGACACATTTTCTAACATTTAAAATTTTAATTGTAATTTAACATTTTATAAATTGCAAAAACTACAAGTAAAATTTGAAGAACACTGTTGATACATAGATAAATTTAGAGTAGCTGCCAAGCGTGGTGGCTCACATCTGTAATCCCAGCACGTGGGGAGGCCAAGGCAGAAGGACTGCTCGAGGTTGGGAATTTAAGACCAGCCTGAGCAATACAGGGAGACCCTGTCTCAAAAAAATAAAATTTAGAGTTCTTTAAATTATGCATTACTCCTTTGAATTTGATGTTCATGTTCTAGAGTCAACGCAAGTATTCATGAGTACTTAGAGAGAAACAAATACTTTTACTACAGAGTTCAATAGATTCCTATGAAACAGAAATAGGTTTGTTGATATGGGTCCAAAAATTTTTTTTTAATGATTTTGGGGATTTGATTCAGTTACAGAGCAAGTATAATTGGTGCAACTTTGGTATGTGCATCAATTTTTAAGATTCAACTATATGATATTTATAGGAGATGCACTTTAGATGTAAAGGTTACAAATAGGCTGAGAGTACAAGGATGGAAGAAGATGCCATGCAAACAGGAACTATAAAAATTGGAGCTATACTAAGACAAAACAGACTAGGAAACAAAAAATGTTCCTAGAGATAAAGAAGGATGTATCTTCTAATGATAAACAACAGCAAACAACAAAGCCCCAAACTACAGGAAGCAAAAGCTGACAGAATGGAAGGGAGAAATGGACAATTCAGCAACAATAAATGGAAATTTCAGTACCTTTCTCTCCATAGAACAACTAGGCAGAAATCGGTGTTAATAGGAAACAACAACTGAACCTGATAGAGAAGTAAAACAATACCAGAATATACATTTCTCCCAGGTGTACATGGAATATTCTCTAGGACAGATCATATGGGATGCTATAAAACAAGCCATGATAAGCTCAGGATTGAAACCATACAAAATATATTATCCAATCAATGAAGTGAAACCAGGGAAGTTTGAAAATATTTTGAAATAAATGACAATATGCCAAAACATGGGAAGCAGTGAACGCAATACTTAAATTTATAAACACATTTTAAAAGAAGATTTTGGGGCCAGGCGCGGTGGTTCACACCTGTGATCCCAGCACTTTGGGAGGCCGAGGCAGGCAGATCATGAGGTCAGGAGATCGAGACCATCCTGGCTAACACGGTGAAACCCCGTCTCTACTAAAAATACGAAAAAAAATTAGCCGGGCATGGTGGCGGGCGCTTGTATTCCCAGCTACTTGGGAGGCTGAGGCAGGAGTCCCAGCTACCCAGGAGAACGAGCTTGCAGTGAGCTGAGATCACACCACTGCACTCCAGCCTGGGCGACAGAGCAAGACTCCATCTCAAAAAAAAAAAAAAAAAGATCTTAAATCTTTTCAACTTAAGACACTGGAAAACAGTAAACCAAACCCAAAGCAAGCAGAAAGAAGGAAGTAATTAGAACTGCAGAAAATCATGAAATACAGAATAGAAAAACAAGAGGGCTAGGCATGGTAGCTCACACCTATAATCCCAGCACTTTGGGAGGCCAACACAGGCGGATCACGAGGTCAGGAGCTGGAGACCAGCCTGGGCAACATGGTGAAACCCTGTCTCTACTAAAAATAGAAAAATTAACTGGTTGTGGTGGTGCACGCCTGTAGTCCCAGCTACTCAGGAAGCTGAGGCAGGAGAATTGCTTGAACCCAGGAGGCAGAGGTTGCAGTGAGCCGAGATTGCGCCACTGCACTCCATCCTGGCGAGAGAGGGACACTTTGTCTCAAAAAAAACAAAACAAAACAGTAGAGAATCAAAGACTGATTGTTTGGAAAGATCAGCAAAATTGATGAGCCTTTAAAGAGACTGAACATAAAAAACTACTTGAATTACTAAAATCAGGAATGAAAAGGAGACATTACTACCAACTTTTATAGAATAAAAAGGATTATTATGGAATGCTGTGGACAATTGTATGCCAGTGAATTAGACAATGTAGATGGCATGGATAGATTCCTAGAGAGACACTACCAAAACTGACTCAAGAAGAAATAGAAAATCTGAATAGATGCACAACAATAAAGAGATTGAATTAGTAATGAAAAAACTACAAAATGAAAAACGTAGGCCCTGATAGCTTCACTGGTGAATCCTGTCAAGTATTTAAGTTGATACCAATTCCTCACAAACTTCAAAAAGTAGAAGAGGAAACGCTTTTTAACTCATTCTATGAGGTCAGTATTACCCTGATATCAAAACCAGACAAAGGTATCTCAAAGAAAACTACATACCAATCACTTTTAAATATAGATCCAAAAGTCCTCAAAAACATACTAGCAAAATAGGATTCAGCAATATATATAAAAAAGGATTTTGCACCATGACTAAGTGGGATTTATCCAATTAATGTAATGTATCAGTTGAACAAAGGACAAAAGCACAGGATCATTTGACAAAACCTACTCTCCAAAAACAAACAAAAATGAGAACTTCCTCAATCTGGTAAGAGGCATTTACAAAGAACCTACAGTTAATATGATATGTAATGATGAAAGACTAAGGCTTTCCCCCAAGAAAGCATGGAATTCATTTTCTTGGATTGAAGGATAATATTAAGATGGCAATACTCCCTAAATTGATCTACAGATTCAATGCAGTCTCTGTCAGAATCCCAGCTGACTTTTTGTTTGTTGGAGAAATTGACAATCTCATCTTTAAAGTCATATGGACATCCAAGGGACCTCCAAAATAGCCAAACAGTCTTGAAGAAAGTCAAAGTTGGAGGACTAAAACATCCTGATTTTAAAACTAATTACAAAGCTACAGTAATCAAGACAGTGTGGTTCTAGCATAAGGATAGCATACTGGTCAATAGAATTGAATTTAAAGCCCAAGAAATAAACCTTTACATTTCTGGTCAATTGATTTGTGACAAATGTGCCAAGATATCTCAATAGGGGAAAGTGTAGCATCTTCAATGAATAGTGCTGGGACAGCTGAATTCAGGCGTATTTTGGAGATATTGTGAGCTTTGTTTCTGGCCACTGCAGTAAAGCAAGTCGTTAACTTTTTGGTTTCTCAGTGCATGTAAAAGCTGTTTACACGATAGTATAGTCTATTCAGTATGCAATAGCATTATGTCTTAAGGAACATGCCTTAATTTTAAGATACTTGATCGCCTAAAAATCTGAGCCTTCAGTGAGTCATCATCGTTTTGCTGGTAGAAGATCTTGTTTCAGCGTTGATGGCTGCTGACTGATCAGGGTGGTGGTTGCAGAAAGTTGGGGTGGCTGTGGCAATTTCTTAAAATAAGACAATGAAGTTTGCAGCATTGACGCTTCCTTTCACAAAAGATTTCTCTGTATGTTGCATGCAATGCTGTTTGATAGAATTTTACCCACAGTAGACCTTTTTTCAAAATTGGAGTTAATCCCCTCAAAACCGGCTGCTGCTTTATCAACTAAATTTATGTACTCTTCTAAAACTACATCCTACGGGGTCATTTCAGTGAGGTTCACAGCCTCTTCACCAGGAGGAGATTCCATCTCAATAAACCACTTTCTTTGCTCATCCATAAGAAGTAACTCCTCACCTGTTCAAGTTTTATCATGGGGTTGTGGCAATTCAGTCACATCTTCAGTCAGGCTTCACTTTTAATTCAAGTTCTCTTGTTATTTCTACCACATCTGCAGTTGCTACCTGAAGCCTTGAACCCCTCGGTTATCCATTAGGCTGGAATCAACTTCTTCGAAACTCCTGTTAATGCTGGGGTGTTTTTTGAGGGGAAGGGTAGGACAGGTGCTTGCTTTGTCACCCAGAGAAGGAGTCTCACTCTGTCACCCAGGCTAGAGTGCAGTGGCTCAATCACAGCTCGCTGCAGCCTCGACTTTCTGGGCTCAAGCATCCCTCTCACCTAAGCCTCCCAAGTAGCTGGGACACAGACATGCACCACCACACCCCGCTAATTTTTAAAATTTTCTGTAGAGACAAAGACCTTGTTGCCCAGGGTGATCTTGAACTCCTGGGCTCAAGGGATCCTCCTGCCTTGAACTCCCAAAGGGCTGGGATTAGCCACCATGCCAGCCATGAAAAAAAAAAGCTGGGTGCAGTGGCTCACACCTATAGTAGCAGCTACTTGGGAGGCTGAGGTGGGAGGATCGCTTGAGCCCAAGAGTTCAAGGCTGCAGTGAGCTGTGATCGCATCACGACACTCCAGCCTGGGTGACAGAGTGAGACTTCACGTCTAAAAATATCAGGCATTTACAATTATACTTCCAAGTGTGATCTTGAGCTGTAAGGTCTTACTCTTACATACTCTTAACATCATCAGCATCTTCTTTTAACTTTGCCGGAAATCTGACTTCGATGACACTAACCTAATTATGCATCTGAGTTATCACAGAAGATGCACAGAACGGCCTCAGTATAGCAATACCACCAGTAAGAGAAGTCTAAAATTATTGTCACAGTTCCTCTTTTCCTCGGGGTGGACCCATCCCAGGGTGTAGAATTCAATTACTACATTTTTACATTACTTAGAATAGTTTCTTGGTGGTTAGGCCCCCTTAGAAACCAAGTTAAGTTTCTTTCTTTTCCTAACTTCAATTTTTAGAGGCTGCTTTAAAGGATTTGTGTTTGGTCTTTTGTGGCAATATAAAATATTTTTAAAATAGTAACCATTTTAAAACATGTCATCCTTGGGCTGGGCGCCATGGGTCATGCCTGTAGTCCCAGCACTTTGGGCATGGCATTCTTGCCTTTGAGGGGTCGACTTCAGTTGTCTTATACGTCCCTGCTGAAGCATGTACACCTTTTCCCTGTGATATACAGACCCTGGGTCTGGGAGTTGACGGTGTGGGGGATGCACCGCCTCAAGGCCATCCGAGACATAGCTTCTGTTTTTAAGTCCCCATTAAATGTTTCTTTGTGAGAAACTGGACTTGTCAGACTCTTTTTGACCCCTTAGCTCCCTTGGTCTTTGGGGGCAGGTCTGCATACACTTGCTCACTGAAGAAGAGTAGGTTTGGGACCAGCACCTCCAGGATTCTATTGGTCTCTCTTCCAGGAATCTACAGGAGGAAGGAAGCTAGACGTTGCATCTGGTCTTGGAACTTCAACTGGTGTTCGCAGTTTCCCTTTTTGACTAAGCACTTTGCTTTCCCCCCATTGTTTTCCTGGAAAGATTCCAGGGGTGGAGGGTAGCAGGGCCGTCTTGGGATGGGGTCCTTGGTCTAGTACCACACAGAGCCACAGCCCACCCACCGTCAGTTCCAACAAGCTCCTGTAGCCTACCATGTCCCCATAATGATTTATCTGGATGTTTTAATCCAGTTAGTTAAGGAATTGTTAGCAGACAACCTGCAAAAAGCCTGGATATGTAACACGGGGAGGTGGGCCTGGGGTCATGTTGAGGTCGGTGTCCCCATGGCCTTGTGATTCTCACTCTTGGTTCACTGTTGTCCAGACCAAAGCCTTCCCCACCCCATGAAGATTCACAACCCTTCATGACCTTGGGGGCAATGCGTTGATAAGATTTCATGGAATCTGGATCCAGGTGGCATATTCCCTGTTGTGGTTTGACTGTGAACTCATCAAAATGGCTAAAATTTTTGTTTTATTGTATTATTTATGTATTTTGAGATGGGGTATCTCTCTGCTGACTAGGCTGGAGTGCAGTGGTACAGTCACGGCTCACTGCAGCCTGACCTCTCTCGCTCAAGTGAACCTCAGCCTCCGAGTAGCTGGGATTACAGGCACATGCAACCATGCCCGGATAACTTTGGTACTTTTTTTTTAGACGAAGTCTTGCTCTGTCACCAGCCTGGAGTGCAGTGACACGACCTTGGTTCACTGCAACCTCTGCCTCCGCAGTTCAAGTGATTCTCCTGCCTCTGCCTCCCGACTAGCTGGGACTACAGGTGCGTGCCACCACACCCAGCTAATTTTTATATTTTTGGTAGAGACGAGGTTTCACCATGTTGGCCAGGATGGTCTCGATCTCTTGACATCGTGACCCGCCCTCCTCAGCCTCCCAAAGTGCTGGGATTACAGGTGTGAGCCACCGCACTGGCCAATTTTTGTATTTTTTGTAGAGATAGAGTTTCCTCATGTTGCCCAGGCCAGTTTCAAACTCCTGGACTCAAGTGATCCACCTGCCTTGGCTTCTCAAAGTTCTAGGGTTACAGGCGTGTGCCACCGTGCCCAACCAAAAATTTTTTTAACTCTTGTGTGGACATTCATGATGGGGGGAAGCCCTGCTCAAGCAACCTGAGGCAGAGTTATTTATCCCAGCAAGGAAGTTGACTGGGAGGCTTCCCCTGAAACGGACACCGACGTCTGGGTTCCCTGGGCACCTTCCCACCAACACTAGGATCAGTTGACAAAAGGTGGTCTCTCTGGTAGAGTAGAAGGAATCAAAGCCACTAGGTTATTTGAACAAAACCAGCAGAAACCTCAGGGAAAACAAGCCCAACAGCGGATTTCCTGAAGCCCTCATTCCTCCCCCATTCCGAGCAAGAAATCTACAATATAGAGGGAAAAAAGAAAAACTTTCAAATCTTAGCAACAAATGGCTTTGGTGCGTTTGCCTTCTTGCCAGTCTTCAAGGAGTAGATAATTTTTATGCTTCATAAACAGTTACAGAGCACAACAGGAAGAAAGACCTGCCAGTTTTGTTTCCAAATCCAGTTTACCTCTGATACTGGCCCCATCTCTGTCACCTTTCGCTGCTGGCTCTATGCCACCTGCAGACTCTCGCACCCTCTCTCTCCCTCTCTCACACAGCACCCCTCCCCTCACAAAATCTGGGACTTGGCACCCTCGGTCCCCCACAGGGATCAGCATTTGGGTGAGAAAATACCAGGCTCCAGCTGCTCTTAACCACGTTTATTGAGAGGGGCCAGGGGAAGGGGATGGACGGTCCGCCTCGCGGCGGGGTTTTCAGCCCTCGCGGGTGGGCAGCGTCTTGTCCTCAGGTGTAGCTGCTCCAGTCTCGGCTCAGCCAAACATTGCCAGGGCCTCCTGGAAAGCAGAAGCCGAGCTTGAGTGCCCCCGGCCCTCCACCAAGAACTCAGGCGAGGGCGCGGCAGCGGCCGGCTCTGTGGGGAGTGGGAGCGGGGCGGTTCCGCTGGGGTCTCCGGGGGACGCGCACCCTCGCGGGGCCACCTCCGCCTTCCCCGGCCCTGCAGCTCGGATGCGCCCCCCGCCCCAGTTCCCACCGGGAGACCCAGGCTTCTCCCAGGGACAGGGCTTGGAGGGGCAGGACAGGAAACAGCCCTGCTGTAGGCCCCGGACACCTCTGGTGCAATTTTGAGGCTGGCCAGGAAGGGACGCCCGCGCGGGAAGGGTACCCGCGGTGCCCACGTTACCAGCAGGGCCTTCAGAGCCTTCACGGCCGCCATGGTCTCGGGACCCAGCTCAGCCACACACTTCTGGGCGCCCTCTATGAGGTGGTCCACGGGGACGCCCAGGCTGCTCAGCAGGAGCTTCAGCGGGTTGAGGGTGCCCAAGGGGTTGGCCAGGGTCCCGGCCGCGGCCTCCGCTGCCGACTCCAGCGCAGCGACAGGCTGGGCCACATGCTCGGCCGAGCCCACTAAGAAAGCAACAGCTGCAAGCGAACGGGGAGGGGTCACCGCCTGCGCGCAGGGGTCCCCAGAAGGCAGGCCCAGGACGCGCCCCCGCGGGAGGCGCCCGGGAACCGTCGCGCCCTGCCCGGCTCCCCGACCGCCCTCTCCCTCCTGCGCCGAGGCCTGCCGGGTGCGAGCCCCCGGGACACAGGCGGGTCTGGGGAGGCGGCCCCGCCAGGAGACGCTGCAGGGTCACCGGAGTGGCCTGAGGGTGGCGGAAGGACCGGTGAACTCTGTGCAGGCTCCAGGACAGGCCCCCAAAGGAGGGGACACTCGCGCTGCGCCTTGCAGGATGAAGGGACGGTCGCTAGACAGGGGACAGACGGCTGTCCCCAGGCCAGGGGCGGCCCCTGTCCTGGCCCGAGGCTGGAGAGAGCCCTGAGAGGAGGGAGGCCGAAGGCTGCAGGCGTGGGTCCCCGCGACGGGCAGCGGAGTGGCGGAGCCCTCTGGGCGCTGGGAGAGGCTGAAAGGACCCTGGGATCCAGGATCGGCGCAGGCAGGGGCGGGGGCGCAGCGGGCACCGAGGCCTCAGGCCCCACCGTGCGGGCCAGGAGCCCAGGGCGCTCACCGGAGCTGCAGGACAGGGCCACGCAGAGCCCCAGGAAGGCGGCGGCGAGCTTCATGGCGCAGGGGCTCGGGGCGCGCTGGGGACCTGCGGCTGCCTGGGCACGGCCACGAGGCTTCATATACCCCGTCCTCGCCCCTCCAGGGCCGGCCTCGCCCATGCTCCTGAGAAAGCCCTACCTGCTCCGCTCGTGGTCGAGCCCTGGCCAACTTCCTGCTGCGGCCGGCGGGCCCTGGGAATCCCGTGCCCCCTTCCCTGCCCGGGCCTCGAGCACTTCCTCTTGGCAGGGACTGGGGCCCAGAGCTGGGCCTTCTGAGAGCAGGCAGACCTGGCCTTTGTCTCCGCCAGGCCCACCCCGGCCCGCACCTTCGCTTTGCGGTCTGACCCCATGGGCCTCACTGCAGGGCTGGGCGCAGGTGAGGGGGAGGCTCCCTCGCGCCAGAGCAGGGGCGGGGGCGGCGCAGGTCCTGGCTCGGAGGCGGCAGCAGGTCCGTGGTCCCTGCCTCTGATCCCAGACCGTGGTAATGTCAGGCAATGGGGGTCCTCGTGGGCGCCTTCTGCGCCTGTGAGGAAGCCGAGGTGGAGGCGCCAGAGACGATCAGGCCTCACTCCTGGCCACCTGCCTGGCCGGGCCACGGGCAGCTTAGTGCAAGCAGAAAGAAGTGGGGCGTTTTTCTGTCTTCAAAACTAGCCTCGACACCAGTAGATGGGCCGTTCCAGAGTTTCTCTAAATGTCTTCACTTGTCTGTCACCTGAAGAAGTATGACAGATGGAGAGCAGAACACATTTTGAAAACTTTTGCAAATGATACATTAATTAATTTGCTTTTAGTCCTTCTTTTTTCCTCTATTTTTTGACCCCAGGCATCGAGCATTGAGTGCCTCACTTTTTGGTTCATGGCTGATCTCAGCATTGTTGGTGCAAAGTCTCTCCTTTCTTTTGTAAAGTGTAGCTGGCATGCGTGGGAAACAGGCTCCTGGGTGGGAGGACCCGACTCTTCAGGCATGTCCTGGAATTGCTTCGCCATGGCTGACAGCATGTCTTAGCCCTCAGCCACCCCGAGCTACCGCGGCCTCCTCCGCACCTGCAGACAGTTGTGCCTTGCTAACTGTCGTGGCCAGGCGCACGCATTCACATTGTTTCTGTTCACTTACGCTTTTCCTTGACTATTTTTTGGGGAGGATTTTTGCATTATAAATCTGGAGTTTGGTTGTGTTGTGTTTTGTTGGTCACCATGGAAGTAATTTTAATGGGAAATACGTTTTCTTTTTTAAAAACATTTTGAAGTTAATTACTTTTTTGGTGGTGGTAAAGACACTGTCTTGCCATGTTGCCCAGGCTGGTCTCGAACTCCTGAGCTCAAGCAATCCTCCCACCTCAGACTCCCAAGTAGCTGGGACTAGAGGTGTAAGCCACCACACTCAGCGGATTTTGATTTTGTTTTTTGTTTGTTTGTTTTTTGAGATAGAGTCTCACTCTGTCACCCAGGCTGGAGTGTAGTAACGTGATCTTGGTTCACTGCAGCCTCGACCTCCCAGGCTCAAGCAATTCTCCCACCTCAGCCTCCCAAGCAGCTGGGGCTACAGGTATGCGCCACTATGTCCAGCTAATTTTGTTTATTTTTTGTAGAGACAGAGTCTCACTGTGTTGCCCAGACTGGTCTTGAACTCCTAGCCTCAAGAGATACTCTTGCCTCAAGCCTCCCAAAGTGCTGGGATTACAGGTGTGAGCCACCACACCTGGCTTGATTTATTTTTATTTTTTGTAGAGATGGGGGCTCGCTACGTTGACGAAGTTGGTCTCAAAATCCTGGCCTGAAGCAATCCTCCCACCTCAGGCTCCCGAGGTACTGCAATGGCAGGTGTGAGCCACCCCGCACAGCCCATCTTCACCATCTTAAGGGCGCACTCCGTTAGCATTAAGTATATTCTAATGTTGTGCAAACATCACCATAATCCGTTTCCAGAACTCTTTTCCTCTTCTAAAACTGAAACTCCGAGCCCATTAAACCACTCCCCACTCCCCTCCCCCAGCCCCTGGCACCACCATTCCACTTTCTGTCTCTGAATTTGGCCACTCCCGGCACCTCCTATGAGTGGAATCGGGCCGTGCTTGTCTTCTGTGTCTCGCATATTTCACTTAGGTTCATCCTCCAGGTTCATTCATGACTTTCAGAGTTTCCTTCCTTTTTAGGGCAGGATACTGCTCCACTGCATGGCTATGCCACATTTTCTTCACCCATTCACTTCACCTGTGGGTGGACACGTGGATGCTTGCGTGTTTTCACTGCTGTGAGTAATGTGGCCGTGAACACGGCTGTGCAAATGCCTCTTTGAGACCCTGCTGTTGGCTGTTTTGGGTGGCTGCTCAGAGGTAGAATGGCTGGAGCCTGTGGAACTTGCATGTGTCATTTGTGAGGATCTGCCATCTCTCCCAGAGCAGCGGCACCACGCCGCCTTCCCAGCAACAATGCACAAGGATCCACATCCTCATGATGCTTGTTCTTCTGAGCAGGATCTGGCAGCCTTGGCCCAAGCAATCACAGTGGGCGCATCTGGGGAGCTGACTTTGGGGCCACCTTTCCCCATGCTGCCTGGGGACCAGAGAATGCTGACCGCGGGAAAGACCGATGCTGCCGAGGCCAGGAGGAGGGGGAGGCCGCATCTGTGGGTCCCCAGCAGTGCTTGGGGTCCTGGCCACTCCAGTGGCCCCTTGCACTCGCCTCCAGGGATCCTTTGTCTTCAAAATAACCTCCCTCCACCTTCCGGCTCATGGTGCCTTGGGTGGGTCTGTTCTCATTTCCCACAAGCCTGCAGGGTGGTGACAGGCCCGCATTCCTATGTGCCCCAAGATTTCGGATTCCAAAAATACATCCCCTGGCTCCCCGGAGATGTGTGTCACAGTGTCCCCGTTTCACCACTGACAGGGCCAAAGGATGTGCTCTCCTCTCCCGAACTGCCATGGTCAAGTCAAGCCAGGACTCACCTCAGGCTGGCCCAGCCCCTCACCCCACACTGGCTCTGGGGGCCACGCCTGTCGAAGCCTCTGCAGTAGTGGGGGGTCAGGCAGGCCGAGGGTCTCGTCTGCGCCTAGACCTGCACAGCTGGGTCAGCGGCTGCCTCTGTATTCGTTTCCTGAGGCTGCTGTGACAAGTCGCCACACACCTGGTGGGTGAAAACAACACATTTACTCCGCTCACAGTTCTGGAGCCCAGAAGTGCAGTGTCAGGGGTGAAGGCGAGGCGTCGGCGGGGCCGCTCTTCCTCCAGAGGCTGGGCCTTTCCGGGAGCTTATCCCCTCCTGGCCTGTCCCTGCTTATGGGGGCTGCCAGGGCCCCTCGGCTGGTGACTGCGTCACTCCAGTCTCTGCCTCCCTGGTCACATGGCCTCCTCCTCTTGTGTGTGTGGGGGGTGTGTGTGTGTGGTGTGGTGTGTGTGAGGGTTTGTGTGTGGGTGTGTGGGGGTGTGAGGGTTGTGTGTGGGTGTGTGTGGGTGTGGGTGTGTGGGGAGGGTGAGAGTGAATATGCATGCAGGTGTGCGTGTGTAAGATGGACAGTGAATGAGAATGAGCGTGTGAAAGGGGGTGAGTGTGGGTGTGAGTTTGTGGGTGTGTTTGAGTGTGAATATGTGTACAAGTGTGTGTGAATGAGTGTGTCTGTGTGAGAGGGAGAGTGAGTGTGGGAGGGAGTGTGTGGATATGAGTGTGGGTTTGAATTATGTGCAAGTGTGTGTGAATGTGCGTGTGTGAGTGTGTGAGTGTGTGTGAGTGTGTATGAGTGTGAAACCTCTGCTGCCATCTTATGAGTGTGTCTTGTTGCATTTAGGGCTCACCTAGATAACCTAGGACAGTCCCCTCATCTCACAATGACGCCCCTGTCAGGCTGCCGAGACTGTCCCTGCTGGGCCTAACATTCTAAGGTTCCAGGAGCTGGGGCGTGGAAGTGCTGCCCCTTGAAGGCCAGGCCAGGTGAGGCTTCCAGGGTGAGTGTCAGAGTCTGCCCGGCATGAGACAGGGGCAGGTAGGCAGCGCCCTCACATCGGCCTGGACCTTCCCTGCCACTCCTGCTTGCAGCCCCTGCTGGCGCAGGTCTGCCGAGACACTGAGAAAGCGCTTGGCACTGTCTGCAGACGACACGGTCAGCCTGTTCCGGGCAGTGTTTGCAGGGCATCTTTTGGGCCAAAACAAACACGCACACCTTGCCCACTCCCACGGAATGCAGGAAGAGCTGGAAGGTAAACAAGCACTTTGCGGCTCTGGGGAAGGGGCCAGATATTGAATTTGGGGCCAATTGAAGGACCTCAGGGCCTTGGAGCAGGGTACTCAGCCCCTGGGTGCTCCTGCCGGGGGGCCTAGAGGTTCACGGTGCCTCCGCCCGGCCCACACTTTGGCGGTGTTTCCGCAGACACCTGTGGAGGGCTGTTCAGGCAGCAGATGCACACTCTGATGCCCCCGCCATGTCCCCATTCTCTCTCTGATGCCCCCCTCTCTGATGTCCTCTCTCTCTCTCTGAGGCCCCCACTCTCTGTGATGCCCCCTCTCTTTGATATCCCTCTTTCTCTGGTGCCCTCTCTTTGTAATGCCTTGAGTACATAAATTATTAAGCAAACTGGGCTGAACTCGGGATACCCACGCCTCTCTGATGTGGTCACCTGGGCAGGTGAGTGCAGCTCCCCGCCAGAGCAGGCATCTTGGGGACTGTTCATTGCCGGAGTTTTCTGGGGTCCCTCTCTGCCCACCTCTGCTCTCCTGGGATAGCTGGCTGTCACGTGGTGTCCTGATGGCTGGGCCCTGGTTACGTTAGCCCTCCGTGCTAGAATGATTTTAGGCTTTGGGAGGGGTCTGTGGTGCTGTTCCAGTAGAAACTGCTCTTCTTTCTCTGTCTAGAGCCAAAGCCCGCAGGCGCTGGACCCCGGCCCCGAGGTCCCTTCCTCATTCCTTCTGAGCAAACTTTCCCACCCGAAGGTGGGGACCGATGGGCAGCCCTGGTGGCATCAGCCGGCACCCTGCGTTTCTCAGTGGTCCTAGGACCCTTTTTCAAGGGACTTGTGGGGGCTCCTGGCCATAGCCTGGTCTTGGCCCCCAGCCCTGGCCAGCACAACCCCCAAGTCCCCACCTGGGGAAGTGTCCCTGGCTAGGGCCACACAGCGGCCGGCAGCAGAACCCCCTCCACACTGCCCTGAGCGGCCCACAAGGACGGGCACCTCGGCCTGTCCCAGCAGGGACTCTGGGCTTTCTCCTGCGCCAGTAGGAAGTGGTTTGGTGGGGAGCAGGCTGGGGTGTGGCAAGGCTCGGCAGGCGAGGACAGACCAGGGAGTGCTGCTGGGCTCACCCAGGCACCTGGCTCACCCGCCTCACAGAGGTGTGCAGCCCTGCCCAGCGTCGCCCCATGAATCCCTGCCAGCTCCCCCTCCTCAGCCCCCGTGCACCTTCCTCATGGCTCGGCCCCATGGGCCCTGGGGCGCTCAGCACCTGCTCCTCAGCCCCCATCCTCCTTCCTTACAGCTTGGCCCCATGGGGCTTTGGGCACTGGGCAGTGTCGTGAGCATATCCTGAGCGCCGCCTGTGGCACCGTCCCCTGGGTCACCCCCTGTGGCACCGTCCCCTGGGTCACCCCCTGTGGCACCGTCCCCTGGGTCAATATTGATCTGACGAACCACTTCTTTTGCCCCTTCCCTGTCGGGGGCCCTCCCACCCACAGGGCTCTGCTGTGGGGAGGGGGAGCAGGTGCTGTCGATGTGGTTCCTGCCTTATGGGTTCGGGGCATTGGTGAAAGTGACAGAAAAGCTGACCCACGTGGCTTAAGCAAAGACTGAAATTCCAGGAATGGCTCCGCCTTCAGGGAAGGGTTGATCCAGGCTCAAAGGATGTCACCAGGACCTCATACCTCATTCTTCCCTGCCATCTCTCAGCTCCTTTTTTTTTTTTTTTTTGAGATGGAGTCTCGCTCTGTTGCCCAGGCTGGAGTGCAGTGGTGCGATCTTGGCTCACTGCAACCTCTGCATCTGGAGTTCAAGCGATTCTCCTGCCTCAGCCTCCTGAGTAGCTGGGACTACAGGCACCCGCCACCATGCCCGGCTAATTTTTGTATTTTCAGTAGAGCCGGGGTTTCATCATGTTAGCCAGGGTGGTCTCGATCTCCTGACCTCGTGATCTGCCTGCTTCGGCCTCCCACAGTGCTGGGATTACAGGCGTGAGCCACCGTGCCCGGCCTCTGACAGTGCTGAGATTACAGGCGTGAGCAGCCGCGCCCGGCCTCCCACAGTGCTGGCATTACAGGCGTGAGCCACCGCTCCCGGCCTCTTAGCTCCAATTTTTTAGAGAGTTGTCCTCCTTGGAGTGACAGGCTGGCAGCCAGCAGTGCCAAACCTCCGATACCAATTTGGGCCCAGGCACACAAGCGCTGGTGCCATCCCCAGGGCCCTCCGGTGAGGCTTCACCCCACTGCTCCAAGGACCGTGCTGGCCACAGCAGCAGCAGCACAGGAAACGTGGTGTCTCATTAGGCCCCACTTCCCTGCTTCAGTCTGTTCAGTGAGGAAGGAGGCTGAGGAAGGGGTGCTGGCAGGGATTCATGGGGTGAGCCTGGGCAGGGCTCCACACCTCTGTGTGCCCAGCAGCACTCCCTCTCCTCCCCACCCCAATACCATTCCATTGAGGAAAGCACTCCAGTCCCCAGAGCCCCATTGTGTCCAGGGACTGAAGTGGTTTCCTGAGTGGAATGGTTCTGGGGTGAGAAGGGCATGATCACCCTCACGATTTAGAAGAAGCACAGCTCAGAGAATGTCAGTGACCTGCCCACAGTCCCCTGGCAGTCTGAGATGGGTCTGCACGGTGCCCAGGCCATGCTCTTCACATGCCCAGTATCCCCAGGGGGTGGCAAGGCCCCCCCATTGACCTGGAAGGCACACTGTCCTATGCTGCCTCCACGTGCCAGGGCTGGGAGCAGCCAGGCAGGGGTGAGAGCTGGGGGGTCAGACCCAGGGGAGGCCCCAGCCCAGACTCCAGGCCAAGATCCCACCATGGCAGAGATGCAGTTGCTGCCGTCCCAAAGCAAAGCCCCTTCTGAGCATTCCCTTCCGTTACTGCTGCCTCTCCGTGGAGATTGGCTGATGACTTCCAGGTACCTGGCTGTCCCTAGGGAGGCCGTGTCCTTCTCAGGGGAGCTGCCTCCTTCCAGGCCTGGGCAGTCTTGTGTGGCCCTGCTGCCCACAAACCAGCTGTGATGGAGCTCCTGGCAGTGCCTCAGAGCAGCCAGGGACAGGAGGGACCCTGGGAGCTGCCTGGCTGACTCCACCCCTGTGTCCCACAGAGGGGCAGCCCAGGCTGCCAAGGATGCTGCCCCAGACACGTTCCGAATCCCTTAATCCTCTCTCTCCATGGCCGCTCTGGGCTCCCCGTCAAGCCCCAGTTCAGCCCCCACACCCTCTAGCCTCCCTGCCCACCATCAGGTTTATGGCGGCTTTGGCCACCCGTGGCTCTGGTGGAAAGTTTACGAGTTTCTGCTTCCCTCTTCGGATGCGCCTCTGAGGGGAAGGTGGTGTCCTCCATTGGGCCCAGGAAGGGGAAACGGTCCCCTCTCCCCGCAGTGGTGGCTGCAGCCAGTTACTCCTCCAGAGCAGAACAAGGGTGGGCGGAGTGTGTGGGCGCTTGTTGACCTCAGATACCCCCCAGTTTGCCCTCAGGAGGGGTGCATTTCCCCTGTGCACACTGCTTTGAGGCTGGGCTCACATTTCTTTCTGACAGTCCTGGAAGCTGGGAAGGCCAAGATCAAGGCACAGGCAGATCCGGGGTCTGGTGAGGGCCGCTTCCTGGTTTCCTGACAGCTGACTTCTCACGTGGTGGAAAGAGGGCTGGGGGGCTCTCTGGCCTCCTCTTGTAGGGGCACTAATCCCATTCCCAGGGGCCCCACCCTCATGACCTACTCACCTCCCATGGGCCTCGCCTCCTAACACCATCACACTGGGAATAGGGTTTCAACATGTACATTTCAGGAGGACACAAGCCTTCAGTCCATCGGGCATATGGGGGACGGGTGGGAGCGTGTGTTAGCTGGTGCATGGGTGGGTGGGTAGGTGAGTCAAGGGGGGCTCACAGGCCCCTGTTCACATCACTTGGTCGGAAGGGGGCTTCTGCCTGGGTGTGGTCACCCCCAGCACCACTGGGGCCTTATGACTTTTATCACCAAAGCTCTGCAAGGTGGCAGTCATGAGTGAGAAACTGAGGCTCGGAGCGGAGGTGCTGGGCTCAGGCTCACCAGCTGCAGGGGCTCCAAGGGGAGGTGCTGGGCTCAGGCTCGCCAGCTGCAGGGTGTCACATCTCATACCCCATCCTCCGCTCCCAGCCCTGAGGAGCCCCCAGAGCCCAGCCTGCCCCAGGCCCTCTGCCCAGTGGCAGAGGAGACCCAGGCCTTTGGTGGTTGCCAAAGGCACAAAGGCAGCCCCCGCTCAGTGATGCTGTGGTCCCCTCCCTGAATCCACATGCAGAGATTGGAGTAGAGATGGTCCCAGTGACCTGGGGACTGGCTAACACCTTGGACACTGTGGCTGATTATCTGGGCTAAGCACACAGCTTCAAGAGTCTACCTGGAAGCTAGGCATAGTGAGCCCCCCTAGTCCCAGCTACTCAGGAGGCCGAGGCGAGAGGATCACGTGAGCACAGGAGGTTGAGGCTGCAGTGAGCTATGATTGCACCACTGCACTCCAGCCTGGGTGACAGAGTGAAACTTTGTCTCAAAATAAATAAAAGTCGATTTGGGCCTACTGGGGTGGAGTGGCCTGGGAGTGGTAATGGGGTGGGGATGGGGTCAGGGGAAACGAGAGGGAGGGGAACCTGCGTTGCTGCTGGAAGCTGCTTTTTGGGTTCCCTCCTCACAAGCATAAGGAGAATCTAGGGCAGGGGCCGTGTGGGCCCTCCCGGGGGTCCCTCTGATCTCCTGGCCTGCTAGCACCCCAGCGCCCTGCAGACCTGGCTGCTGCTCGTGTGTTCTGCCTTCTCTTCTGGGCTCTTCCTCCCATCTGGACTCGGTGCCTTCCCAGAAGTGAGAAAGCCGCAAAGACCCTCGTCCGGAGTCGGGCTCTCCATCCCCATAACGTCCTCCCAGCCTGCCTGGCACTTTAGCTCAACCCTTCCTCAGCCAAGGACGCCCAGGACCTCAGGTGAGGTGTGGAGGGTGCAGGTCCCGGGGCTGCGGTTGAAGACCCCTGAGGAAAGGATTTTTTCCCAAATATCCGATGTGGATGTCTGTAGGATTCTGCACTGGATTCAGGCACCAGAGGCCCAGCTAATAACGGAGCTCCTGTTCCAGAGGGTCTTCCAGAGCCATCCTCGCACCCCTGGGGCCGCTCCCTGCAGACCCCGCCAAGCTCCTTCAAGATCCCTCCTTCTCAGAGCAGACATGTCAGTCAAAGATGTCAGCCCTTCTCAGAATGCCCCTCTAGCCTTAAAATAAGAAACAGGCCCAACTCCGGGCTCCCAGGCCCTAGGACCCCTGTGGCCTCCTGTCCCACCTCCCACTTCCCTCCCTCGCCTGTCCTTCTGGTCTTCCTCCTCGCTCTTCTTCACTCCTCACAGCAGGGGCTGCGGTTTGTGAGTTCCAACTCCAGGGCCTGGGACCACGTGTGGCTTTGAGCAGCCACCCAGGAGCTCTGCCTGCTGGACGCAAACACCTGGGCCTGAACAGCGCCCCACACCAAGGGGCAGTGGGGACATCAGAGTAGAATCAACAGCATCAAAGGACATTCGGGCATGTCCTGGGCCCCAAACCTCCCCCAAGCAGGTGACGAAGGGCTCTTGGCAGAAATGAATAGAGTGAAGGGCTGGGGTGGAGGTGGGGAGGCATAGGTGGGCAGTGGCACCCAGAGAAGGGTTGGAGCCTGAGAGGAGGAGGTGAGAAGGTTCTTGGGAGGCAGGAGGGACCAAGGGGCCCTCGCAGTGGGCGCACACTGTAGCCTGGTGCGACTCCTCCCTCCCCGCTCGCTGGCTGTTTCCATCCACACAGCCTGGAGTGAGTGGTGCTCTGGGGTGTGAGAGGGCAGCTGGGACCCGGAGGGACGCTTGAGCCCAGCCCTGAAGGTCCAACCCGGGAAGGACCAGAGGAGCCCAGAAGTGTGAGTGCAGCCCTGCTAGGAAGTGGTACGGGACGGGAGCACGGAGGTGTTTCAGTTCCCAACACACGGGCATACTTTGGGCTTGGAGAGCTGCTCACCCCTGGGCATGGGGGGACACCCTGTTGGTGGACACCTGGGTTGACACACGTCAAGGTCAGTGGCTAAATTCCGTCAATTATAATGGAAAGTTAAAATGTCCAAACCCAGCCTGGGCAACACAGTGAGACCTCATTTCTACAAACTAACCAACCAAAACAAAAAAAGTGGCCGGGCACGGTGGCTCACGCCTGTAATCCCAGCACTTTTGGGAGGCTGAGGCCAGGAGTTCGAGCCCAGCGTGGCCAACATGGTGAAACCCCATCTCTACTAAAAATACAAAAATTAGCTGGGCATGGTGGCAGGTGCCTGTAATCCCAACTACTCAGGAGGCTGAGGCAGAAGAATTGCTTGAAACTGGAAGAAGGAGGTTGCAGTGAGCCGAGATCATGCCACTGAACTCCAGCCTGGGGGAAAGAGCAAAACTGTCTCAAAAAAGAAAAGAAAAAAGTCCAAACCAAATGTGGGGGCTTTTCTGTATTCCCATTTAGATTTATTACAGAAGCAAAAACAATACAAGCAACACTCCGGCCTGCAACACACACAAAGACTGGCATCAGATTTATTATTATCTCTTGTTAAATATTTTCGATCTTTTCTGAGAACATGCTCTAGAAGGGCATAGTAGGTTTTTTTCCCGGTACATGCGTGGGTGGGCAGTGAGGAGAAGGGAGGAGAGGTGCGCACCAGGGGCCAGGCTGGTCCTCTGCAGAGAACCACCTCCGGATCCTCCTAGGAAAGCCCGACACGGCAGTCCCACCTTGGACGACGTGCAGAGGAAGGGGGAGGTCCACAGGGACGACGACGATGACCTTATACATGCACTCAGCGTATCCTGGAGGAACACACACTGGGGGAGGTGGGGAGGGGAGGGTCGGCCGAGCAAGCCCCTGCTCGCTGCGCGGTGCCTGTCCTGCAAGCGTCTTGTGGGTGGGTTTGGGGAGTCAGGGTGATGGTCAGTCTCTGTGGTTCTAACGTGGGGACGCGGGTCTTGGGCACTGTGAGCTGGGATAGGGGTCCTGAGCAGAATGCCTCCAGCCTTCAGGGGATCTCTCAGCTGCTCCTCTGAGGGTGGCATTCTGAGCAGCCAGGGTGCTGCTGTCAGGCACAGGCCAGGAAAAGGCTGAAGGCAGGGCCCCAGAACGTCCACTGAATGCTGGGTGGCACAGGGCAATGCTGGGTGGTCCTTTGTGCCGGCCCCGAGCCTTCCCTAGCAGATCCCACAGTGCTCGTCTCTCATGAGCTGGTTCGTGGCTTGGGAGGGGCCGCAGGTGGCAGGTCCAGGTTCTCAAGGAAGAACCAGACCGGCAGCTCCAGACCCAGGCTCCTTGGAGTCTGGGCCAGGTGGGAGAGCAGGGGCCTTCTCCAGAGCCACTGACTGCTCTGCCGGCCTTGACCTGGGGCGGGCTCAGAGTATCTAGACTCAGTACAGCTGTCCCTGAGCACCTTCCAGGCTGAGTTCGGAAAGCAAATTCTTCTCAGCAGCTCTAACAGTCTGTGAAGTTCTGTTGAAAAAGACCTGCAGAATGGCTCTCAACACCAGGCGCGGGTGTGCGGGCTGCCTGTGTTGCTGGTGTGTCGTACTGGTGGCCACCCCAGGGGCTACTTAGCTGTTTGCTCAGGCCCGGAAGAGGACCCTGCAAATCCCTCCTTTCTTTGAGATGGAAACACAGCCTCCTCCCCTCACCTGTGCAGGGGTGGGTGAGGCCAGCCAGCCCTCGTGGGAAGAGCAGCTGTGTGCCCGTGGAGGACACGGCGTTTGGGAGACCTCCGCTCTGCTATGCCTTGACCTCCATCACTGTGACTCCCAGACCCACAGATTCCTCATGGGAAAACAGGGACCAGGCCACCACCCAGTGTGATGAAAGGAGGTCATCAAAGAGACATTCCCATGGAAGTGCTGGCCCCAGGACCAGCACCTGTGGATGCTGAACTAATGACATCTGAATCTCAGGGGGAGGGGCCGGGGCAGCTGGCGCGTGGCCCTGGCCAGTCGTGGTGACAGAACTCCGGGAGCCCTGGGCCTGGAGTCCTGCTCTTCCTAGCTGGGAAGCCTGCAGAGAGGGAAGAGGACACTCCTGTGCCACCAGAATTAAACCAGATGAGTTCCCAACCTGGGCCTCCAGCCCTCTGCCCGCCCTGCCGGGCCTGAACCCCCAAGTGCTGGGGGTCTTGTCCGGTGCTGCTTAGTAGCTGTTGTCTGTGAAGAAAGTCACGCGGGCAGCCGGGGAGCAATGGTCCTCCTCGCTTGGCTCCGACAGCTCCCCATACTCGCTGTTGTAAAACACCTGGCCTCCTCGGGCCCCCCGGTCAGGCCGCCGCCGCCTCCCTTGGGAGTCAGGGTGCGTCCTGGTCACATCCACATTCTGGCCAGGTCCTTTACAGCTGCCAAGACAGGGAAGGTGGTGTCAGTAAGAGAAGGCCGGGTGGTGGGTGGTGCACACTGGTAATCCCAGTGCTTGGGAGGCCTGGGCAGGCGGATGGCTTCAGGCCGGGAATTAGAGACCAGCCAGGCAACGTGGGGAAACCCCGTCTCTACAAAAAGTACAAAAATGAGCCAGGCGTGGCGGTGCCTGTGGTCCCAGCTAAGCGAAATAATTGCTTCAGGCCGGGCGCAGGGTCTCACGCCTGTAATCCCAGCACTCTGGAAGGCTGAGGCAGGCGGATCACGAGGTCAGGAGACCGAGACCATCCTGGCTAACATGGTGAAACCCCGTCTCTACTAAAAATACAAAAAATTAGCCGGGTGTGGTGGCGGGCGCCTGTAGTCCCAGCTACTCGGGAGGCTGAGGCAGGAGAATGGCATCAACCCGGGAGGCGGAGCTTGCAGTGAGCTGAGATCCAGCCTGGGCAACAGAGTGAGACTCCGTCTCAAAAAAAAAAAAAAAAAAAAAAATTGCTTGAGCCCAGGAGGTGGAGGTTTCTGTGAGCCAAGATTGTGCTGCTGCACTCCAGCCTGGGTGACAAAGTGAGACCCTGTCTCAAAAACAAACTAACAAAAGGAGGGACTGGAGCCCTGTCAGGGTCTGATGGGAACCACCAAGGACACAGCGGAGCATGCGATGTGTTCAGACTTCAGAAAACATACACAGACTAGACTCAAACAGCAAAGCGGATTAATCGGATTCAGCACTCACTGGAGCTTTGTCCCTAGCCTGGACCCGAGACTGTGAAGAATGCCCAACTTCATCCCCTAACCCAGTTCTCTCTGTCTTGCCCATCTCAGTGAAACAGGACCAACGTCACCTCAGCCGCTCAAGCCAAGCACCCTGGGGTTCTCCTTGCTTCCTCCTTCCCCTCACTCTTCACATCCAGTCCATCCAGAAGTCCTGTCCATTCTAACTCCAGGACACATCCGAGCATCTCCATTCCTGGCCCCTCCTGCAGAGCCAGCTGCGTCCTTGCCATCTCTGTGACATCCTCCTGCGGACTGTTCTGCTTCCACCCTGGCCTCCCGGTGGTCCACCCTTCAGAGAGGTCCTTCAAGTTACACTTTGTCATTCTCCTCCTGACACACCCTCCAACGGCTTCCCGTCACTCCACGAGGCAAATCCAGGCTTCTCGCCTTGGCCTAGGAGGTGGCTTCTGCCCCTGCCCTCCTCTCTGCCTGCCCTACATGCACCATCCTCAAGTGCTCACTTTGCATTTTTTGAAGATGTTGATTTCTTGTTTGGTGCTTTGCATGGTGCTACTGAAAACTCTTGATTTAAGTTTAAAATATTAGTTCTCTTACTGTTTGCGTTTTCTTCCTCTGGGACTCCCAATTTTATATATATTGGCTCTTTTCTACTCCTGTCACTTTCTGATCCTTTTGCCTCTTTTATTTCAGTTTTGTTTTCCTCTTTTCACGTCCATCTTCTGTGTCTGCCACTATCAGTCTGCTCATACATATTGTCCCTGTAGTTCCCTCGTTTTAGAAAGGATTTATCAGGTTTTTTTCCCCCCCAAAATGGGGTCTTGCTGTGTTGCCCAGCCTGGAGTGCAGTGGCATGATCATGGCTCACTGCAGCCTTGACCTTCTGGGCTCAAGCAATTCTCCCACCTCAGCCTGCTGAGCAGCTGCTACCACAGCCATGGACCACCACAGCCAGCTAATTTTTAAATCATTATTTGTAGAGACAGCATCTCATTCTGTTGCCCGGGTTGGTCTTGAACTCCGGGCCTCAAGTGATCCTCCTGCCTCAGCCTCCCAAGGTGCTGTGATTACAGGTGAGAGCTACTGCCTGGCCGAATCTATCTTTTATTTTGATTTCTTTCCTGAATTTAGTCCGCTCTCATTTGTATCATCACACTGTCCATCCGTTTCTATTCTGAAATTTTGAATTTTGAATTTCAGATTCAACGAAAACAAGCCACTGCTTGTTTCCTTATATGTTTAATTCATGTTGGAGCATTTTGTTCATTTTCCCGTTTCTTTTAAACAATTGTCTACTGGGAAGTTTTAACTCTAATGTTCTGTCTTGTTCCTATAACTGTATGGAGGGATTATTCATGTTAGGATTTCCTGCACCACAAACAGCCACTTCTCCTATGGGTGGGACTAGGGATTTTGGTGGCATCCTACATTTCTTCACTTAAACGTGCCAACTCAAACTCGTATCTTTGGCATCATCTCAAGTTCCTTTGAGTGCATTCTTCCTTCTGAAGGCTCCATACACGTCCCGTTATCATCCTGCCACCAGGGGCCAGGTAGTCTTTTACCCAAAAGAGCTAGGCCCTCCACTGGCTCCATGCAGCCACGCCGAGTGACCACAAGCTCAGTTTCCTGATCTCCTTCCACCCACAGATGCAGGTGAAAAGCCCCATCTATAGGCACGGGCTCTGGCATCCTGAGGGTACTGAAGGGGCTGGATGATGCAACCCAGGAGTGAGGAGGTGACCCCCCATGGGGCAAGTGCCGACCAGTGGTTAACAGGAGATGGCGAAGGACTAGGCAGATAGATTCCTCCTTCTTCTCCCCACACACCCCCCAAGGCACATTCTCTCCTTGCACCTGTTTGGACAGCATTCTGTATGCCAAGTGGATGCACCTGCCAGAGACCTACGGCACCTCTTCTTTGCTCATCATGAACAGAGGACAAAGAACAGTGCCCTCTGCTGCCGATATAGGGTGGTGCAGTTTCTCAAATGAACAAATCCATCACGCGTCTTCTTCCGACTTCTGGATACCATCTTGCTTCCTCAGGACCCATATCTTCTGGAGCTTTCTTCTTCCTCTTCCACCAAGCATCCAAGGGGCTGCACTCCCTTCTGGCTCGCTGCCCTTTCAGAAGCAAGACGGCTGCCCAGTGCCTCGGGCTTGACAAGGGAGCTCTCCTCGCAGCCCCGTCTCCTCCGTCACCCGGGGGTCTGTGTTGCCACACCCCCAAGGACCTCGTCACACTCTCCTCTCACAGGACAGCCCTATCTGACGCTCCCACCGTGGTGCAGGCTCAGCCGTGCGGGTCCTGGTGTTGAGTCCCCAGCTCACGTTTGCACGGAGTCTGTCTCCTAGCTGAGCCGAAGGCCGGGCTGAGCGGCCTTCTTTGATCTCGAGGGGCTGTGCTGTTTCTCGAAGGTGTGCAGAGGTTTGAATTTACGAGGCCATCATCCTCTGCTACACCTTTTACTTAATTACCTTGTTTTTTGAATGTCGAAATGCCGTTTGGTGAAGAAAAATTAGCCCAAAGCTATTTCCGTAAATGTGACCACCATTAATTTTCCAAAACCAGGTACTAACAGGAGTCACCTGATGGGCTTGGCGTGGTGGCTCATACCTGTAATCCCAGCACTCTGGGAGGCTAAGGGCAGATCACTTGAGGCCAGGAGTTCAAGACCAGCCTGGCCAACGTGGCGAAACCCGGTCTCTACTAAGAAAAAAAAAAATTAGCTGGGGGCATGTTGGCACACGCGTGTAATCCCAGCTACTCAAGAGGCTGAGGCAGGAGAATCACGTGAACCTGGGAGGCGGAGGTTGCGGTGAGCTGAGATCGCACCACTGCACTCTAGCCTGGGTGACAGAGTGAGACTCTGTCTCAAAAAATAAAAATAAAAAAATAAAAAATAAAGTGAATCTTTTAAGCAGACACTAAAGTCTTTGTTTAAATCTATACCCTTAAAAGTTTCAATGTTCAAATTGGCCAAAGCTGTTTGTCCCCTGGCTACCATGCTGGGCAAATGGAGTTCATTTTCTATCTGCACAGGCACATGCGGGTATTTCTCTGTTGTCAAAATACGTCCCAGCCTGTGGGCGAAGGATCACCCAGGTGCTGAGGCAAGAGGCTGAAGGCGCGAACTGTTTCAGTCTAATAAAGAAAAGAGTGGCCGGGCGTGGTGGCTCACGCCTCTAATCCCAGCACTTTGGGAGGCCAAGGGCAGGCGGATCACGAGGTCAAGAGATCGAGACCATCCTGGCTAACATGGTGAAACCCTGTCTCTACTAAAAAAAAAAAATACAAAAAAATTAGCCGGGCGTGGTAGCGGGCGCCTATAGTCCTAGCTACTCAGAAGGCTGAAGCAGGAGAATGGCGTGAACCTGGGAGGCGGAGCTTGCAGTGAGCAGAGATTGCGCCACTGCACTCCAGCCTGGGAGACAGTGAGACTGTCTCAAAAAAGAAAAAAAAAATATATATATATATATATATAAAATAAATAGAATAATAGTCATAATACAAATTAGATATAGAGATGATCATGGACATTATCAATCATTAGTATAAACATGATTAATTAGCTTTTAATATTACTCTTTGATGTATTACTCGTATTACCAAGGAATAACCGGGGGGCATAGGGTCAGGTGTTCAAGGGGTATTGTGAGAAGTGACCTAGAAGGCCTGAGGTGAGCCCTCTTGTCATGCCCGCCTAAGGGCCGCTTGAGGGCTCCTTGGTCAAGCGGTAATGCCAGTATCTGGGAAGGCACCCGTTACTTAGCAGACCACGAAAGGGCGTCTCCCTTTCCTTGGAGGAGTCAGGGAACACTCTGCTCCAGCAGCTTCTTGTGGGAGGCTGGATATTATCCAGGCCTGCGCGCAGGCATCCAGAGGCCTAAACCCTTCCCTGTGGTGCTGTGCTTCCGTGTTCATGTTCCTTGTCCACTTTCGCGTTCCTCCCGTACTCCTGGCTCCTCCTTGAAGTTCTTAGTAGATAGCGGCAGAAGAAATAGTGAAAGTCTTAAAATCTTTGATCTTTCTTATAAGTGCAGAGAAAAAACCGCTGACGTTTGCTGCCTTCTCTCTCTCTGCCTCAGCTACGTAAGAGGGAAGGGCCCCTTGTCCTATGATCACGTGACTTGCTTCACCTTCTCAATCACTTGGACGCCTCACCCCCCTTACCCTGCCTCCTTGTCTTGTATGCAATAAATATCAGCGCAGCCAGGCATTCGGGGCCACTACCGTTCTCCACGTTTTGATGGTAGTGGTCCCCTGGGCCCAGCTGTTTTCTCTTTATCTCTGTCTTGTGTCTTTATTTCTTACGATCTCTCGTCTCCACACACGGGGAGAACACCGCTAAGCCCTGCAGGACTGGACCCTACACCAGCCAGTTCAGATTACAGTATCTACCTGGCTTCTGGAGCCACTGGCTGAAGTTCAGGGGTTTTGGGGCTGGGGCGGCCTCCCCAACCTGGAGGACAGTGTGGGTGCCCTGGGCATGGTGGGTACATGTGGTGTCAGAAAGACACAGCATCTGAGCTCTGTCAGATGACAGGGAAGTGTCGGGACCAGCACCCGCGTGGTCAGCATGTGACAGGGAGGGGGTCCTGTGGTGCTAGGTCAGGAGGGGAGTCTCAGGGCAGTTCACCTTGAACACGCGAAAAGGTCATAGGGAGTCATGAAAGGTTCCAGGAAGAGGGCTGGGCACACCCAGGCCCCAGCCTCCCTCCTCCAGGGGAGGGTAATGTCCATATGGGCAGTGCAGGAGCCTCATGAAGCCCTTACCTGAAGCCACTTTCTTGTCTATGCCTGCTCTCTATCTGCTCAAACTCCTCCGAGGCCAGCACCATCCCACTGTCTGTCTGGTTGTCCTGTGTGGAGAGAACAAGCCAGGCTGTGGGTCCCGCCTGAAGCCCTCCTGCAGGGCAGCCACACCCAGCCAGGACGGTGCGGCATGACCCTGCAGCTCGGCTGACCTAACACCTGTCCCTGGGAAGCTGAGCCGGAAACGAGGCGTCCATTCCATCCCAGGGTGAGAGTCACATGCCCCTGCCACGGAGGGACACACTGAGGTCGGGGGGCTGTGTGTGGCCTGTGGACACCTCACACTGGGGGACCTCCATGGTGGCCAAGCATATGCGCAGTGTGTGAAAGAGCGGGAGCTGTGGGAGAACCAGGGAGAGGCCTCCCAACCTGGCTGCTCACAGTTCAAGAAAATGATCCACGTGAGGCTGCCTCCCGGTTTGGGGGGCTTTGTTACCCTTCGACTGTGGCTTGGTGTGGTTTTTATTTTGAATTACACGGGAGGGGAACTGCGATCTTTTCAGAGTCCCCCAACATCTCCAAGTGGCCCTGGAGGCAGGAACTCAGGTCCCTGTGGTCTGGCCTCAGGCTCCCATGGGGTCCCTCTGCCCAGCGCTCACTGACCAGGCTCAGGACCCCGAACCTGCCGCCGAGGAGGAGCTGTCCTTCCACTGGGGTTTCTGTGCTGCTGAGGAGGGGAGGCCTTGTATGGGGGTGACGAGGGCATAGGACAGAAAGCAGCTGTGAGTCGTGGCATCACAGGAGGGCCCAGATGTGCCCAAGGCTCTCCCTGGACTTGCACTTTCAAAGGACAGTCTTTGGGCTCTGCCATTTGCCTTACGAATTCCTGACACTGCCTCCCCTGAGGCGGCCCCAGCCCTGACCCGAAAGCGCAGCCCCCACCCTTCACGTGAAGTACCACAGGGGCTTTGTAGGTCGTTGGGGTCATGGGGAATTCTTCAAATGTCTTCATCCTGGAGGAACCACGGGTCTGAGCCCCTCTGGCCAGGCACCCGGGAAAGGATACCCAGTTGTAATACCTGTGGGGAGAAATCAGAAGGTGCTGAGGAATGCGCCGCAGCAACCCTCCTCGAAGTTCTCTTCGCTGTCCCTGTGCCTCCTCTTCTCCTGGAAAGCACCCCCAGGCTGGGGCAGGAGTGTGGACAGGCCTGGGTCTGATGGCCGGCAGGGGCTCCTCCGTGGGCCTGGCCTCAGATGTCTACCCCACAGCCCCGGCAGCACCCTGGGCTGTGTTTCCTCCCGAGTCCACTGCTGAGCTCTGTGATGGGAAGTGAGGGGGCGTCCAGCCCCGTGTGGCATGGAGCTCCTCCTGGGGATGGGCTCCCCTGGACCAGCCAGGCAGCCCTGGGGCTGCAGGCCGCCGACTGCCCTGCCCGTACGTGGGTGCGCTAAGGCACGTATTGAGGGGTTTGTGGAAGGAGCCTGGCAGAATCCAGCTAACTGTTGTTGTCCCCTAGGCCTAGCCCTGCCATATGCTAGGGCAGAGGCACAGGACGCAGAGCCTGCATCTCAGCAACACTGCTGTGAATGTGGGTGGCACAGCCATCCTGAGTGTGAAATGCCAGGGATAAGAGAGCCTGGGCAGAGTTCTGGGAATGAGGTTACGTTCTCCTCCTGACCACGCCTCACAGTCGGAGACCTTCCCTGCTCCCAGGGACTCTTGGGGACTCACCCCCAGACTAATCAGTGATTTAGATAATCAGAGATTCCTGGGAGGAATCTTGGCCCAAACACAGTCCACTCCACCTCTCCGTGAGGAAAGTACCCTTGCCGGGCGCAGTGGCTCACGCCTGTAATCCCAGCACTTTGCTGGGAGGCCGAGGCGGGTGGATCACGAGGTCAGGAGATCGAGGCCAGCCTGGCTAACATGGTGAAATCCCGATTCTACTAAAAATACAAAAAATTAGCCGGGCGTGGTGGTGGCGCCTGTAGTCCCATCTACTCGGGAGGCTGAGTCAGGAGAATGGCATGAACCCAGGAGGCAGAGCTTGCAGTGAGCCTAGATGGAGCCCCTGCACTCCAGCCTGAGCGACAGAACGAGACTCTGCCTCAAAAAAAAAATAAATAAAAAGTACCCTTGATGTTGGGGTGAGGGGACACTGGTGGGTGGACAGGACTCAAGCACAAGCATGCAGCCAGGTCACATGGTCTTGGAAGGACCCTGCCGTGGGTCACTTAAAGCCACTCTGTGCTCTGAGTTCGTGCACACTGGTCTCTGACGTCGCACGATTTGCTTTCCCCCGATGACGCAGAGGGATAAAATGCACCTTGCGTGCATGGCTTTCTCCCACCCCATTCCCCGACCTGCAGGAAGCTGACCTGGCGGCCAGGCTGTGGCGCTGCAGGCTGGGCGGGCTGTCCTCAGCGTCGGCCTGGGCGACGTGTAGGGCCATGGTGGACACCTGCGAGAAGCTGCCCTCTTCTGAGCTCTGAGAGCCTCGCGGGGCCATGCAGACCCCCTCTTCCTCCTGGTGGGGACAGGAGAGGCAGCCAGGCCAGAAACCACCAGCCACTGCCCTCGGCCCCCGGCCCCGCCCTCGGCCCTCGGCCCCCGGCCCCGCCCTCGGCCCTCGGCCCTCGGCCCTCGCCCTGCCCTCGGCTCTCAGGCCTCGCCCCCACCCTCAGCCCTCACTCTGCCCTCGGCCCTCGCCCTGCCCTCAGGCCTCGCTCTGCCCTCAGGACTGCTTGGGCTCCTGACCCCTGAAATAGGGCCCTAACAGACCATGCGGGCATGTGAGTGCTCCAAGGAGGAAACAAGCTCATGCCAGAAGCCAGCACATCTCAGCCATCAAGACAAGTAAGGGGTCAAGGTAGCAGAATGCTGGCTGTGCCAGCCTCGCTAAGTTCTCCCAACAGCCCTTCCAGGTATGGATGAGGCAGGTGGGGCAGGCCGGGGCTCAGCGAGATCATCCCTCCTCCAGTCCTTGGCTGAGCCGGCAGCCTCAGGAACTGGGGCCAGCACTTCCTACCTTCTTCTTTGGATGGAACTAGACCCACAGCACCCATCCCCATCCCTAAGGCCTGGGCAACAGGCCTCTCCCTGGTCCTTGCTCCAGGCTCCACCTTAAGCTGGGTCAGGAGCCGGCTCCATCCCCCACCCTGGAGGAGCACCACGTGGGGAGGGAGAGATGTCAGGACACACAGGTCAAGGGTCCGTGTGCTCAGCGGAGTGGGGGACAGAACCGGCACCAGGTGAAGGAATGCAACATGATGATGCCAGGGAGATGGGGCTGCCTCGCAGGCCAGGGGGGACCAGCCTAGGATTCCCCTTGGGCAGGGACAGGCTCTGACTATCCACACACCACCTGGAGCAGGCAGCGTAGGTGTGCAGCGGGTGTGTGCTCAACAGAAAGGTGCAAGGGTGTGGGGAAGAGGTGTGGGTAGGGGCCCAGGACTGCACCACCCTAGCCTAGCAGCTGAGAGGTGGGCAGAGCCTAGAGGGGCTTAGAGGGGCAGCTGGGGCCAGGGACCCAGGGCAGGGGCCAAAGGCCATAGTAGAACGGGGTGGGGAAGGGGCTCACTTGCAGGTCCCCGCCCTGGAGCAGGTCCCCCAGGATCTCCACCAGCTCCGAGAATGCAGGTCTCGCCTTGGGGTCTCCGGACCAGCAGTTCAGCATGATACGGCGTCTGCAGGATCACGTGGGCTGCTGGACCGCATGCACCCCCACCCCAGCACCTTCAGTTCCCCAGCCTTCCTGGGCCCTCTCACCCACTCTGCCCTCCTCCTGACACGTCTCCCGCTCTTGTCCAGCTACCCTCATTCCTCCTTCAAGTGTCAGCCCAGCGTCCCCTCCCGGTGATGCCTTCCCAGAACACTCGGCTCTGTCTGTTCTGACAGCGCCCGGCCTTTCCTCCTGGTGCCCATCGCAGCGATGCTAGACTACCCGTGTGTCTTGAGGGCGGTGCCCAGGCCTGTCCTACTGGCCCTGGCTTCCCTGATGCCACCTTCTCATGGACACAACCCCCACGCCCCTGACGCTTGCTGCCCCCAACACCTGCAGGGCCATGGGGAGGCTCACATGGCGGGAGTGGCCAGCTCCGGGGCCCTCATCCTCGTGCCGTCTCTCAGCCGCTGGCAGAACTCCTCATTGATCTGCACCCCGGGGTATGGGGAGGCCCCTGACAACAGGAAGGGGAGGTGGGTGGGGAGCAAGCCTCCCGCGGCTCAGCCCAGCCCCCCAAGTCACCCCATCCTGTCCCTTCCCAAGTCACCCCATCCTGTCCCTTCCCAAGTCACCCCAGCCTGTCCCTTCCCCCAAGTCACCCCCTGTCCCTAGTCCCCCTTCCCCCCCAAGTCACCCCAGCCTGTCCCTTCCCCTAAGTCACCCCAGCCTGTCCCTTCCCCCCAAGTCACCCCGGCCTGTCCCTTCCCAAGTCACCCCATCCTGTCCCTTCCCCGCAAGTCACCCCAGCCTGTCCCTTCCCGAGTCACCCCATCCTGTCCCTTCCCAAGTCACCCCAGCCTGTCCCTTCCCCCCAAGTCACCCCATCCTGTCCCTTCCCCCACAAGTCACCCCGTCCTGTTCCTTCCTCCCCAAGTCACTCCGTCCTGTCCCTTCCCCCATCCGTGGTGGGGTGGGGACAGGCTCACCCAACTGTGCTCTACCTGGGACCTGGGCTCTGCCCTCCCCAGCTCTAGTTCATTTGGTTAAAAGAGGACTGTGCCGCCTGCTTGCTAGGGGTGCCAAGAGCATCCATGCACTGGCGACACGGTAGACATCATGGTTACTGGATCATCGGCGGCGGGGGAGCCGCCTGCAGGCAGTTTCAACAAAGCCTCTCTTGCCTCTTGCTGCTTCTCCTGCTGCTCCCCCCAACCCCTGCTGTTCCCTGTCCTGGACTGCTGAACTCCCTCCGTGGGCCCCTCTGGCTTACCCAAGCGCCCACGCCTCCTACACTCTTCCTGCTCCTTTAGTTTCCGCAGGAGCGTGTATCAGTTGCTACTTGGTGACATTTTAACTTTTTCAAGTTCACTGCCCTACCCTGGCCTGGAGACTTCATCATGCTCGCAGTGGGGCCTGAGTTCCCACACGGAGCTCTTGTAGTAGGCACGTCCGCTCACAGGGCACTGAGCTCCCTCTGGGGCTGCCATGTGAAGAGGCTCAGTCCTGGCCCAGGCTTCAACGTGCACCCCACAGAGGGTGGCCCACGTTGGAGGCAAAGTCCTCTCGGAGGCTGGGCCAGGCTGGGGAGGGGTGGGGGGCCCTTGGTGGCCCACAAACCACCTGCTTCAGAACAACCTGGCACACACCTCCAGGTGCCCAGTCCCTTACTCCAGCAGGGCCGGTCGTGTAACCTGCCGCCGGTGACCTGGCCTCCTCTCCCCACTGGCACCCCATCCTGCACTCACCCAGAGAGAAGATCTCCCAGAGAAGCACCCCAAAGGACCACACGTCACTCTGCGTGGTGTACACCTTGTCGAAGATGCTTTCAGGGGCCATCCACTTCAGGGGCAGCCGGGCCTGGGGAGACAGAGGGAAGCGTGTCCCGCGGTGGATGGGGAGACAGAGGGAAACGTGTCCCGCGGTGGATGGGGAGACCCAGGGAAGCGTGTCCCGCGGTGGATGGGGAGACAGAGGGGAAGCGTGTCCCGCGGTGGATGGGGAGACCGAGGGAGGCGTGTCCCGCGGTGGATGGGGAGACCGAGGGAAGCGTGTCCCGCGGTGGATGGGGAGACCGAGGGAAGCGTGTCCCGCGGTGGATGGGGAGACCGAGGGAAGCGTGTCCCGTGGTGGATGGGGAGACAGAGGGGAAGCGTGTCCCGCGGTGGATGGGGAGACCGTCGGAAGCGTGTCCCGCAGTGGATGGGAAGAGAGGGCTGAGGCCAGGCGCTCTGACACCCCCTAACAGGGCCCTCTGCCTGGGTTGAAGGTATCTCCCTGCTGCTGTTCTCCTGGGTCTGTCTGGGCCCTTCTCTCCCATCGAGCTCTCTGGCGAGGGGTATCAGGGGAGACTGCATGCCTTCCTCCAGCCCTAGACCTCCAGCCCAGCCTCCTGATGAAACGCACCCCTGCACACTCTCACCATCTCCCCTGACAAGCACGCTCTATCCACTCACTGTCCCCACCCTAGAAGCCGGGCCATCACTCCTGACGCCCTCCTCCTGGGCTCCTTGAGGCATCTCCGCCACTGGCTGTCTCTCTCCCTCTCATGGTCTCTACCTGCGAGCCCTGAGGGCCAGGGCCCTTCTGGACAGGCCTCTACCTCCACCTCAGCAACCCCACTCCCCTCTCTTCCCAGCTTACGGCATCAGGGAGGTTTTGGTAACTGCAAACGACCTAACACTTCCCTCCAACCAGCGCCATGCTGGGCTGGATGGCTCACCAAGCCCAGGCCCTGGGCCCATCCTGCTCCTCCCCCTCCCTCTGACACCCTTCCTCCCCCAAGGGCAGAGCCCTGACCTCCAGGCACCTGCTGCCCTGCCTGAGCTCCACTCAAGAGACACACTCCGCCTCCTGAGTTCCACATACTGCACCAAGCTGGTCCATCTCCAGGACAGACGCCACACAGTGCTGTGCACACTCAGGCCCCACAGGGCAGGCCCTGGGAGTCAGGGCCCACCACATGGACCAAGGCACTGGGCAAAGACAAGCTCCAATCGGAGCGCTGGGCCCTGCCGGTCAACTCCTGTCTCCACTTCCGAAATCCACTTCCTTTCGGAGCGCTGGGCCCTGCTGGTCAACTCCTATCTCCACTTCCTTGCCCCAAGATGCCTAAGTTGGGGGGTGGTCACTAGGGTCCCCTGGGGGCAGGGAGTCCACCAACAGCTGGGCACGTGGCTGGCCAACCAAGGAGCTTACCTCACCCTGTGCCAGCCCTCCCTCTCCTGGACAGGCAGTCTGTGGTCCTACCCCTTCACCTGTTGTGCCCCACATTCCCTCTTCTCACTCTGCACTCACACTGCCCTTGCGAACGTAGTCAGGGTCTTTGTAGATGTCCCGGGCAAGGCCAAAGTCACAGATCTTCACCACGTCGCTTTCTGACAGCAGAATGTTCCGAGCAGCCAGGTCTCTGTGGATGCACTGGGGTGCAGGGAGGCGGAAGGGGGGCTGTCAGTGCAGGCCCCTGGGGTAATACCCACACCCGAAACTCCAGGGTGCCCAAGCAGTGGGGACCAGGGGGATGCCCTGCCTGAACTGTGCTCTTCTGGGGAAGGATTTCTATCCATCTCCAGGACTCATCATGGAGAGAGCTTGTGGAATTGTGGGGACAGCAGAGAAAGTTGTGGAGTCAGACTCTGCTGCTGACCAGCCAAGAGACCTTGGGAGGTCAACTCCATGCTTTGGGCAGTTTCCTCCTCTGCAAAGTGGGAGAGACACTAATGGACCACAGAGTCATTGCAGGGTTCAGCCAGAACCAGGCACTGTTTGGCGACTGGTGGGGATGCACCCTTTTCCCGTCTGAAGGGCCTTCAGGGGAAGCTCACCTTTCGGGAAGCCAGGAACTCCATCCCTCTGGCCACCTGGAAGCTGTAGCAGACAAGATCTTCCATGGTCAGCGGGCTCAGCCACAGGTCCTCAGCTGCACGGCGGAGCGAGGTGGGTTCAGGAGGCGCCTCCTCCGCGGCCTCCATCTACCCAGCCCCAGGGAACAGCTAACAAGCATGTCAGCCCCGCTCCTGCCCCTCAGCCTCTGGGACACCCACGTCCTACTCCCAGAGCAGTAAATGCTGTTGCTCTGTGAGGGCTGGGCACCTGCTGCTTGGCCCTCGACTGCCTGCCTTGTCTGCAGGGCAATTTCCTATTCAGCCTGTATGACCCAGTCAATCGTAAAACATCTGTGTGAAAACTGTCCCCGAGGTGTCTTCCCTTCCTAAGGCAGACCCCATTCCACACTCTCCCATGAAAGTCCCCGCTGAGGGCCCCAGGCTGGGTTACCCTAGGATGCCTGATCATGGGATATAACCGGGCCCGTCAGGCACTAGGAAAGGGGAAAAAGCCAGGCTCTAACCTTCTTGGTCTGGAGAAGCCCGCCTCGCCCCGCCCTCGTTCTTCGAGAACCGTGCGAAGAGGACCCTGTCGCTGCTTCCTGGCCTCTTCCGATCCAGCCTGGCGAGCTCCACCATGGCGCGGAAGCGTCCGCGCTGCTCGGGAGACTTCTCCTGCGGATGCACGAAGCTGGTTCGAGGGCGCCCAGTCGTCCACCGCAGAGGCGCCTCCATTCCCCCGCCGCCCGCGGCGCCCCGCAGGCCGCGCACTCACTGCATAGGGGCTGAAGGTCTCCCGCTTGGCGCGCAGGAAGTTGGAGAGGTTGCCGTACTTGCAGTACTCCACGATCACCATGAGGGGGCCTGCGGCGGGACCGGGCAGCGGCCGTGCGTTCGGAACCCAGGACGCGCTGCGGGCGCGCTCCGCATTTGCACCCGCGCCCCCGGGGGCCTCCCAGCCCGGGCCCTGCAGCCCCTCCCGCCCGCAGCGCCCTGCGCCCAGGGTCTCGCCGTCCCAGAGGGCCGCCCCGCTCCGTACCCTTCGGCTTGGTGCACGCCCCCAGGAGGTTGACCACGTTGAGGTGGTTACCGATGTGAATTAGGATCTTGAGCTCCGACATCAGCGCGCGGTGCTCGCTGGCTGTGGCGCCCTCTGGAGGGGACAGAGGCCTCACACCGGCCCCAATCCCGGTACGTCCCCCTTCCCCGCCACTGGCTGCTTAACTAAGGCACAGCCAGCGCTTTTGGGAGGGGGAGGGGTACCAAGGGTCCCCAGGGCACCCTGCTGGCCCCACTGAGGCAGGGGTTCAGGTGGTACCTTTGCTCTGACTCCCGCAGCCTCCCTGTAGAATCTTGGATGAGACTGGCTTCCAGCCTCAGTTTCCCCTCCTGAGTTGCCGTCCCACCGGCCCGCCCAGAGCTGCTGCTCCTCACCAGCCAGGCTGCCCCTTCCGCCCGCTGACCCCACACCTTTCAGCATTTTCACGGCCACGGTGTCACAGCTGCTGCCCTTGTTGATGCCGAAAGCGGAGGCTTCCACCACCTTCCCAAAGGCGCCGTAGCCGAGCACTCTCCCTGTCGGGGCAGGGAGCCAGTTGCAGGTGAGCTGGATGGGGTGAGGGTGGAGACAGGTGGGCAGCAGGGGAGCCCCGTCCGGAGGTCCAGGAGGACAGGCCTGGCAGCAGGAGGAACGTGGGGCGCCTCTCTGCCAAACAGGAAGAGCCTGGGAGCCACCGCGGGAAGAGGGAGAGGTGGACAGGAAGCCGCGCATCCTCCCGGGTAGGTGTGACAGATACACCCTGCTCAGGGTGGCAGCAGGTGACCTCAGGGAGCCTGGGAACTGGGAACCCTGGCTAAGGTTCTAGATACCCACGCCCAGAGGGACAGGTCAGGCCAGGCGAACCTTCCTGGTACAAGTTTTGAGAATGGAGGGATTCAGGCACTCCAGCCTGCAGCAGGTGGGTCGGGCAGGAGGTGTGGGTTGGGCTGGCCTCACCCAGGTGCAGCCGCTCTCGGGGGAATTCCCACTGGCTGGCGTCGTAGGACAGGTATTCGCACTGCTCCTCCAGGGGCACCTCCTCGGGGTCCACGATGATGGACAGGTAGCCCGTCTTGATGTCTGCGTGAGCCGGCTGTGGGGACGGGACAGGGAGGAGTGGGACAGCTCACTGGTTTGGCCACTTCCTGCGGGGCTCTCAGTCAAGGAGGGGACAGAAAAAAAGACAGACAACCTCTGCGGGGTTGGAGCCCAGCATGAAGGGCTGGGAGGCTTCCCAGGAGACAAGGCTGCCAGGTGAACTAGGGTGGGCACCTTCTTCTTTATCTTAAGGGCGGCCAGGATGGGGAAGGCCTGAGAGAGACTCCGTCAGGAGCGGGGAGGGATACTCACCCTCCTCATGTTACAGAAGATGAGGAGGAGGAGGACCCAGAAGAAGACAGCGATGACGCCAGTACCGACAAGGATGACGATCTCCATGCTGCCCTTATCCTCGGAGCCTGCGTGGGCAGAAAGGGGCCGGCGTGTGTGTGTGTGTGTGTGTGTAAGAGCGTGCACCTGCTGGCAGCGCCCCTTCTGGTGGGCACGGCTTGCCCGTGGTGGCCACAAGCGTTAATTGGGGGCGGGAAGGGAGTTGAGGGGTGCAGGCTGACGCCAGACCTTCCACGGCCACGCTGGCAGAGGAGTTGACACAGCCCTTGGCGTTGCACACGCTGCACAGATAGCGTCCCGCATCCTCCTCGCGCACGCGCTGGATGCTCAGCTTCTGGTTGGAGTCCGCCAAGTCGACTCCTGCAGGGGGTGGGGTGGAGGTGCGGGTCCACCTGGGTTTGGGATCGTTGGCTTCGCAGGCCTCCGGACCTGCCCTTTGCCCGGGCCACCCTCCCTACCAGACTTTTCCTCCAGCAGCCTCTCGTCTTTGTACCACACGATGCTGGGCGCGTGCGCTCCGGCCACCAAGCACTGCATCTCCAGCGAGTCGCTCACGTTCACCAGGAGGTCGGTCAAGTTCTGCCTGAGCCGAGGGGCTTCCAGGGCTGGGGCAGGGGTCGAGAGGGAGCTAAGTGGAGCTGCACTTAGCAGGAGGACCCTCTTTGGGCTGGGAGCAGAGGTAGAAAAGGATCCCTGCAAGCTGGACTTACGGGTTGTGCGCCGGGCAGGAGCGCCGCGCGCCTCCGCAGGGGAAGGCGGATAGTCAGGAGGGGGCGCTCCTGCAGGCCAGGGCTGTGAATAGACCTCCCAGGGGCGAGCCACGCCGGGGCAAAGGCAGAGGCAGCTACTGCCAGAAGAGAGCGCGTCCCCGCCCTCCCCGCGGCCAGCCTCACCCTGCACCGACAGGTACTTCTTGTGGCAGTGCTTGTCATGGCTGCGCCGGTCTTGCACTTCGCACACATAGTGGCCCTCGTGCTCGGGCGCGACGCGGGGGATACTCAGGCTGAGCGTGGCGTGGCGGGCCCCAGGCGCCACCTCCTCCAGGCTGGCGGCCAGAGGGATGGCGAACAGATGCACGTTCTTGCAGTCGAGCAGCAGCGGGTTCCCGTGCGCATCGTGCAGCGTGGACAGGTTGAGGCGGTACCAGCGCAGATGCTCGTACTTGTAGCTGTCGGCTTGGCAGCTCAGGCGCACGGGCTGGCCCTCGAGTAGCTCCTCGGATGGCTTGGATTCGATGCTGAAGCCGTCGGGGATGGCTGTGGAGGGAGGAAGAAGCCCTGTGGCACTGCCCTGGCAGTTTGCTCACCCATCCACCTGCCGCCCCCGGGGTCTCCTCCTGCCTCCCTCCCTCTCTCCCCGAGGAGCCCCAGCTGGACTGCTTGCCCCCCACCCCGCGCCCCACCAAAAGCCCAGGTCATCAGTTCCTTGACACCACTCAGTGGGACTTGAGTCCTCATTCTCTCTTGAAGCTTGCCACGTCCCACCCCACGCTCAACCTGAAACAATGTCTTCCCTGGCTTTTCCCAGTGCCATGCGCCCACTTCCTCTTGTCTCTCTGGTCACTTCTGGTCAGGCTCCTGTGGCCTCCCCAGCCCCCAGGTGTTCTTTTGGGCTCCATCTCTCTGCTGGTGCCCTGATCTACATTCTGGGACCCAGTGACGTCTGCTCCTGGGCTCAGCTCTCCTAAGGTCACTAGCACGTTTGAAAATCTGAGTAAACCACAGACTTTCTCCCCAGAGCAAAATTCATGAGTCACAAGGTCTCAGGGCTTGGGAAGGGGAGGGTGGGAGTTGGTATAGCTAGGAGGAGCTGCAGTGAGCCAAGAGCATCCTTGAGGGAGGAGCCCCAGGGTTGGGGACAGAGGATGCCATTCCATCCCAGTGCGCCAGCACCCAGGCCCTACGCTGGTGACCCTCAAATCTATTTTTCCTGTCTACAACTGGTAGGCCTTGGATCTCTCTCCCGGGTGTTCCACGGACCCCAGAAACTCAATGAGCCCAAACCTGCCCCTCGTGACCCTGTACCCAGGCCTGCCCGCCCTGGTCTGGTCACTCACTGGTCACATAGAAGTAGATGAGCCGCTCATCCTGGCCCACCTTGTTGGAGACCACACACTTGTACATGGCAGACACGTTGGCATTCTGGATCACCAGCTTGCTCACAGTCTGGGAGAGCACAGGCACAAGGATCCGTTTCCTGCCCAAGTTCTCCCAACCTGGGCCCTCCCTTTCTGCAAGGAGGTTGCCGTGCCCACCACAGTCATGGGGGAAACTAGGCTTTGGAGAAGACCAAAATTCACAGGACCGGGGATGGTGAGGCAGGGAAGAGAAGGCCCCTGGGCAGCAGAGAGAGGCAGCTGCCCAGAAAAGTCAAGGGACAGTGTATGGACTGCTGGCCTAGGCTGCGGTGACATCAGAGAGCAGCCTTCAGCAGGACCAGAGAGACCTCTGGCCGTGACTGGGCTCAGTCTGTGGCTATGCTGAGGGGGCACCAGGGTCAGTCCAAGCCAGGGTGAGAATTCAGGCTGGGTCACAGCAAAGGACAGTCACTTCTGGATGGGGTCGGGCCCAATCCAGTCACTGCTTGCTGAGATCCCCGTGAGATGGCCTCGTCAGCCCAGGACTGTCCTCAGCAGCAATCCTTAGGTCCAGGGTTATTGAGAGGGGTGGGGATGGCTCCCAGAAGGACGGAGGCCTCAGGGAGTAGGAAGTCTGAGACACAGGGGAGGAGAGAGGGCCACAGGCCCTGCCTACCATCCAAAGACCCCCACCCCCACCCCACCCCCAGCTGGGCACTTCCTGTCCAGGACTGGAACAGGAAGAGGCTCTGGAGGTGTGTAGGAAAACAGGAAGTGACTGGAGGAAGTAGGTGCCTTTGTTCAGTACCCCCTTCTCGGCGTTGCCCCCAGGCTGCGCCAATGGCTCAGCAGCCCTCTGTGCAGACCTGGTCAGCCGCCAGCCCTGTCCCCTCCTGGCCCTGGGGCCTGTGGGCCTCAGGGGCTCATGGCCTGGCCAGGTGGCCTTGCATCTCAGCTTCCTTGTCTGGGAAGCTGCCAGAGGTCCACCCTCCATCACAAAGCCAGAGGTTGGCCCTCTGACCTTTCTGCAGACAGGGTGGCCGAGGCCTACAGACTGCAGGAAGGTCACCGGCTCTCGGCTGCTCTGCCCAGCACTCTGGAAGCCAGGTGGAAAGCACATGGCAGTAGTGACCTCTCTCTCCTCCCTTCTCCTTCTCCCTGGGCACTCAGCAGCATGGCTGGCCTGTACCTTATTCTTTCCCTCCACAAACTCGGTCCAGGTGTCCAGGCTCTCGATGGGGTTCACGGCGTCCTGCGTGGTCACTGCCCTCCAGTCGCGGCACTGTGGCATGAGGTCTCGCTGCGGCCGCCGCCGGCTGCCAGGACCAGAAGAGGCAAGGGCAGGTCAGGGATACAGGCAGGAAGGGCCCACGTGGGGGACAGGGTCAAGCCCTTGTCATACCCAGTCACCTTCTCATATGGGGTGGTGGGCGAGGCTGGCCCTCAGGCCTGGGTGAGGGAGATGGGAAGGGGACTTTCTTTTTTTTTTTTTTTTTTTTTTTTGAGACGGAGTTTCACTCTTGTTGCCCAGGCTGGACTGCAATGGCACGATCTTGGCTCACTGAAACCTCCGCCTCCTGGGTTCCAGCGATTCTCCTGCCTCAGCCTCCCACGTAGCTGGGATTATAGGCAGGTGCTACCACGCCTGGCTAATTTTTTTGTATTTTCAGTAGAGTCGGGGTTTCTCCATGTTGGTCAGCTGGTCTCGAACTCCTGACCTCAGGTGATTTGCCTGCCTTGGCCTCCCAAAGTGCTGGGATTACAGGCATGAGCCACCCAGCCCGGCCTGTTTCTGGAGCTCTGTCTCCCACCCTTCAGGCTCAGGACCCGGCAACCCGTCCTACACAGGCTGCCAACACCACCTTCTTGTGCCCACTGTCCCTCAGGCACATGTGCACTCTGTCCCACTTCTCTGTGCCCCTTCCTGCAGAGGCCACCTGGGATCTGCCCACATGGCTGCAGGGGCAGCACAGTCCCATTCTGCCCCAGGAGGCATCTCTGCCCACCCTCTTCCTCTCTCCTGCTTTAGGAGCTGTGGCCTCCCTCTGGGCTGGGTGTGCATCCCCAGCAACCTTGGCCTTCTGCCAGGATTGGGGGGGTGATCTCAGGGCCCCAAGGGAGGCTCATATCTGCCCGTGGAGGAGCCGAGCAGGGGACCCCTGAAGGGCTCCATCACTTGGCACAGAGCATAAAGGTGGCACACCCAGAAGGAAGGACATTTGGAGGTGCTGGCAGTGAGCTGCAGGCCACATGATCTAGAAGAATACCTATGAACCTTGGACATTTGGGGCCGGCTCAGGCCACCCCTACTGAGCCTCCCCCACTGACCACATGAGCCACAGTGGTCTGCCCTCATCTCCCATCTAGGTTCCCAGCTCCCATCCCGCCCCAGTGTGACCCTAGGATCTCTTGCTAAAAGGCAAACTTGAGCCATGTCTCCACTCAACACCCTTCGCTGGCTCCCTAGTGCCTTCAAGCCGTGCCCACCTGGGCATCCTCCTCTCACCCCGCTTGTCTAAATGTCCTGCAAAGCCCATCTGTCCTGCTGGCATCCCACTCAGTGGAGGAGAGCATGGCTCAGCAGGTGAGTGGGTCCTGTTGCTTACAGCTGTGCCCCTGGGAAAGCCGCCTCCCTTCTCTGACCGTTTCCCTGTCTATAAGGGGGTGATGTGAGTGCTGCACAGATGAGCTGAGGCCCATGAGCACACATGGTGTGCCGTGGGGCTCAGTGCAACCATCCCAGGGGCTCAGGTAACACCCTCCCAGGTCCCCGCCCCGCTGGAGGTGTCCTGCTGGGTGCTCAAAGGCACGTGCTTCTTTCTCCCTCCAGATGATGCAATTACGTGTCCAGAGGTCTTCGCTCTTGAGGGAGGTGGGCGGGGGCCGGACCCATCCTGTGTCCAGCTTGGCCAGCTGGTGGAGGATGGATGCAAGGGAGGCTCTGAGCCTCACTCAGGCGAGGTGAAGCCAGGGATTGGCTATAGCTGAAGGTAAGGTTCAAGTTCAGAGCAGGGCCCTGGGAAGGGTACACGGAAGGCCTGGGCAGTGAGGAGTGCTGTAAAGGGGTTCCTCATGGCTGAGGCTGGGGGCCGTGGCTGTGCAGGGGACCTGAGGCTGGAGCTGTACTCACAGACTACGCTGGGCAAACATCTTGCAGGGTGTCCAGGGCCGCCAGTGCCACTGGATGCTGAGAGGCAGGGGCACCCCGTAGGCCGTGCAGGTGAGGGCCTGGCGGCTGTGACGCGAGTAGATGCTGGGGGAGGAGGCCTCCTTCTCATGTATCTGGGGGGGCACTGTGCGCACAGCAGATGGCTGGTCAGCTGGCCTCCAATGCCACGCTGCCCACCCGTGCGCTCTCCCGTCCCTGGCCTACCATTCACCACCAGCTCTAGGCTGATGTTGCGCCTCAGGCCAGCAGCAGAGTTCCACAAGGTGAGGGTGTAGATGCCCGTGCTGGCCTCTGTCACCTCCTTGAGCACCAGCGCATGTGGACTGTGGCGCCCGGACAGCGCCTTTCCATCCTTGTACCTGGCCAGGGAAGGGAGGTCAGGGCCCATACAGATCCCACCTCAGCCCCAACCTCATGCTGGCACCCCCACCCCAAATACACTGTTGGGAGGAGGGAGGGGCTGGCAGCAGTGCAGGGTAGGGCGGGGGACGCTGGTCTGTGAGGGGACGGTCTAAGTCCCTGGAGATGGTCTCCAGGCCGTATCTGCCAGGTGTGACGACCGTGTCAGGAGGCCGGTTCAGGGGCATTGGTCACTGAGGTCCGCAGTGGCACCTCCTGCCTTGCCCCAAAGCCTCTGTGATCTCTCCACAAGTAGCGAGATGACCATGTCACTGCTGGGGCAGCCGCCTTCTCTCTCCCCGCCTGTGGCTGCAGACAGCCTTCTTCCGCCAGGCTTGCCCAGCCCAGCCCAAGAGGGTCCCGCACACCTGGCTCCTCCACCCAGCTGGGCATGGCCTGGAGACCCCGTCCTCTTTCTTACAGACATCTGGAGCGGTGGAGGTGCAGTCCCTGCGAGCACAGTCTAGCTCCTTGACATGTGCCTGGCCCCTCCAGACATGTGGGCTTCTTGCTGCCCACACCCCGCCCCAAGGCCTGGCTCTCACTGTCTGCCTCGCTGGGACACTCATTTCTGTAGCCAGGAATCTGCAAGGCTCCCTGCCTCCTTCATTTGGGTGGGGGTGTGCAGCCTTCCTGACTGTCCTATGCCGTGGCCTGCCCCTGCCTTCCTGTGTCTGTTGACTGCCCATCTTGCCCCTGGGCTGGGAGCCCCACGAGGGCAGGGCTGTCTCCTGCAGAGTTGTGCCCAGCTCCCTGCATGTCTGCCGCACACGTGAGGAAGCAGATGCCTCAGCCCCAGAGGGTGTGCTGGGGTCCCTGCAGGCACCTGTCTCTGTGGCCTGGACTCTGTATGGAGATGCTCCTCCTTCGGACAGGTGCCTGCCCCTGGTGCTGGGTGTTAGGCCAGAGAGACACTGCAGTGTGGTCAGGGAGAGGCACAGCCGTCGGGTAGAGACCAACAGAGAAGGGGATGCAGGAGCCCATTCTCAACTGGGACACCACAGCAGGGACCCAGGGGGGAGCTGCCTGGCCTGGGGTCACAGAGTGAGGCAGGGCAGGGCAGGGGCGGACCTGAGGTGGTGCTGTCTGCATGACTCCGGTCCTGAGTCAGCCACTTGCCGGATCTGAGACCCTTTCATTGCCTCAGTGGAGGTGGTGACATGCACCTTGCAGCTGTGGTGAGGTTTAACCCAGACAGTGCCAGCAGCGTGCTGGACACACTACAGGTGCTTCGGAAGCCAAGGACCAGCCCATCTGCGTGTTTGCTGGACCACCCACCCAGTCAGTGCTCGCCATCATCATGTGATGGTGCCATAGGAAGGGCGGGCACTGCAGGAAGGGTGGGTGGCTGCCATAGGAAGACGGCCAGATGTGGCAGGAGTGAGCCAGTGGAAAGCTGTTCTCAGAGGCAGCTGCCTGAGGACTGGGTGGACCCTGGACGCAACAGAGCTGCCACCTGCCCAGAGCAGGCTCAGTAATGGTGGCCTTGGAGGGCAGGGGACAGGGCCCAGGGGTCTCCAGGAGCTGTACCTGTGAGTGAGGCTCCAGGATCTGCCAGTGCCTTCAGGACTCTGCCCCAAGGGCCTTGGCACTGACCAGGTGCCTTGGATGGACACCAAAGTCTGTCCTCAGTGGGTCACACTGGGCTCAGGGCCAGGATACCCTGGACCTTCCATCCCAGGAGAGACGAGCCCCCAGCCAGTGCAGGGGGCACTGGCTGAGGAAACCCTGGGCCTCTGCTTGCCCAGCTCCAGGAAAAGTTGCCCTGCCAGGAGGGAGGTGCCCAGGCTGAAGAGGAGGAGGCCCCTGGGCTAGCTCAGAGCAGAGACCCCTCCTGGGGACTTGGCCATCAGTTAGGAAGACCCTTTCCTGGCCTCTGCTTCCTCATCTGTGCAATGGGGACTCAAAGTGTGACTGACCATGGGTGAGCCATGTGGATGACTCAGACGGCCTGAGGATGTGTTTGCGAGGGGTGCCATGCCCCCCCAGAGCCTGCAGGGAGTAGCCAGCAGAGGCAGAGCCACCCCTGAGGAATCCCTTCCCTGGGCCTGGGCACGCTGCAGGGTAGCCTCATTCAGCTTGCAGATCCGGGGTCTGCGGGGACTCCAGCAGCCTGTCGGCCTCCTGGAAGCTCTCTCGCTTACTGTTGTGCAGCACAGGCCCAGCCAGGCAATCTGTCAATTCCCTGTGGCATCTCCAAATATCTGGACAGGAGGGTCCTGGGAGAGGCAGCCTCGCAAAAGGAGGCATAGGGAATGCTAAGCCATTGCTGCAGGGCAGGCCCTGGAGATTCTGCAGGGCAGAGAGGGGTCCAGTGGTCAGGAGGCAGTTAGGAAAAGCCCCTCGCTGTGCATACCACACCGACATGTAACAGAAGGCTGGTATCGAAACCTTGCACCGTGTGGCAGGAACAGACAGACCTTCCATCTGAAATATTGCATTATGGGCGGGCCCCTTGGGGCGTCTCCTGAGAGAGGCCCCCGCCGTGCCTGGTCTCAGTGTGTGGGTCCTGACGGGGAGGTCTGTTTTGACCCTGGGCTTGGAAGGGTAGCGGCGGGGTTGTGGGGGAGCCAGGGCTGTTACCATTGGTACTCGGGCGGGGGGTACGCTGCCAGCTTCACGGGCAGCTTCACCAGCTCGTCTCCTGCCGTGGCCTCCAGGATGGGTCCCTTGAGCCACTCGACGCTGATGAAAGGCTTTTCTGCGAGACAGGAGAAGTCACTGTAAATCCAGGACTGACCCGTCGTGGACTGGGCAGGAACTCCCCCCATGGCCCCTGCAGCCGGACACCCGCAGACTGGGGCTGGCCATGCCGCCCGGTGCAGGAGCTGGAGCTGGGCAGCTCCTCCGCTCATGGCCCTCCCTTCCCTCTGGCTGGGCTCCTGAGTGCTCAGGTGCACCGTGAGCTCTGGGCCCAGGCCCACATGGCACAAAGACCCTTGTTTCCCAGGCCTGATGGCATCTGACCCACCCCAGGCCATACCGTGCACAATGACCTCGGTGCTCTCCCGAAATCGCTGGATGCCATTGTTGGCCTCACACACATACGAGCCCAGGTCGTGCTGGCTGATGTTGTGGATGGTCAGGATGCTGGAGAGCTCTGTGTGGGTCTGCTGGGAGCGTCGCTCAGGCACCCACTTACCCCGCTCTGCCTGCCCGCACCCAGGGAAGCCCCACGTCAGCAGGTGGGCTCCTGCACAGCTACCCCACCAAAGGCACACCGCCCAGCCCAGCACCCCACCAAAGGCACACCGCCCAGCCCAGCACCCCACCAAAGGCACACTGCCCAGCCCGGCCAGCGGCAGCTCCAGAGGCCTTGGACCCAGGCCCTGAGTTTTCTTTGGGTGGAACACTTGCCAATCAGACCGGGGCCCCTGGGGCAGGCCTGGGTCCGCACATCCTCCACACGGAGGCCCAGTGTGTGCTGGACAGTCACAGGGACTCCTGGGGGCAGGACAGCGTGGCAGGGCTGCTGACCTCACCTGCTTTCCCGGGTAGTCCCAGTCAAAGGTGACACCCGAGTTGAACTCAGCCCACACGGTGCAGTTCAGGACCAGCTTCTCCCCCACCAGCAGCTCCAGCGACTTCCTGGGCAACAGCTGGATGTCATAGAGCTCGTTGCCTGTTGACACACACACAGTGACTCCCACGCCCTCACAGGATGACACCCACTGAGGCCAGCGAGGCAGTGACAGTCCCGTTACTGTGAACGGGGCACAGCCCTGTTACCTGTGATGTGCACCAGGAAGGGGTTGGAAAGGAAGTCCTGGTCCCCCCAGGTGGTCTCGCACTGCAGGTACAGGGCGTCGCGCAGCAGCGGCGTGGACACCCGCATGCCCCGCCGGTCGTCCCACACCACCTCCTGCCCGTCTGGCCACAGCACTGAGCTTTGCTGGAGGGACAAGGCCGCCATCATTGCCCAGCTGCCCCCTTGCTCCTGGCCAGACGGGCGTCCGCCTTTCCCAGGGGTGGGATGGGAGGGTCGGATGCTGGGGTTGGGGTGAGGCCGTACCGAGCGCAGCGTGACATTGAGGCCGGGGATGGACACCAGACAGGGCACCCACATGGCGTCCTTCCTGTTGACCAAGAGCGTGTCAGGCTTGTTGATGAATGGCTGCTCAAAGTCTATGGAGAGGGAGCAAGGCGTTGGGGAAGGGATGTGGCGGCCAGGCTGGGGGAGGGCTCCGTGGGGCTGGGCGGTGCTGGTCCTGAACCAGCCACCCGCTGGAGCAGGTAGGGCCCCGTTCTCTCCTCCTGCCAGCCCAGGGTCCACAGGCTGGGGGCGGTGTGGGCCCCAGCTGCCCGGGACCCTGCCCCAGCCTGGCCTGCCTCCAAGTCTCACCTCTCACGAACACGTAGGAGCTGGCAGCGGTGGTGCCCTCGATGCGGGCCTTGATGTACTTGTAGTAGCAGACGTAGCTGCCTGTGTCGTTGGCATGCACCTCGCGCAGCAGCAACACCTTGCAGTAGGGCCTGGCGTCTGTGCCCTCGCAGTCTCGCACCACCCCCGTGTCCTCGCTGTCCTTGTCCCCAGTGGCTGGTGCCTCCTGAGCTCCTGGCCAGGCCCACTCGAGGGGGTGCTGTCCCCTAGCAGAGGACAGGAGTGGTCAGGTGGGCCCCAGGGCAGCCCATGGGGACTGTCCCTGAGGAGCCTCCCTCAGGCCGAGCCTCACCAGGTTTGTCTTACCCAGAGCATGGAACTGCACAGGGTTTGGACACACACTACAGACCATGCCCAGGGCAGGGCACTCCCGGACCCCCGGGCCTCTACCGGGCTCCCGGGGCTGGCCTGCAGACAAGCACAGGCCTTGGATCACAGCTGGGAAGGTGGGGAGGTACCATCTCTGGGGCCCCAGTGGGTGGCTCCCAGGGTGGCTGGGAGTGGGTGCAGATGACCTGGGAGGTGGCCTGGGGTCAGCGTGAGGTGTCAGGAGTGGGGTGCAGGGTGATGAGGCCCCATATGAAATGCTGATGGGGGGGCCGGGCGTGGTGGCTTATGCCTGTAATCCCAGCACTTTGGGAGGCCGAGGCGGGTGGATCACGAAGTCAGGAGATCGAGACCATCCTGGCTAACATGGTGAAACCCCGTCTCTACTAAAAATACAAAAAAAATTAGCCAGGTGTGGTGGTGGGCGCCTGTAATCCCAGCTACTTGGGAGGCTGAGGCAGGAGAATAGCATGAACCTGGGAGGCGGAGCTTGCAGTGAGCCGAGATTGCGCCACTGCACTCCAGCCTGGGTGACAGAACGAGATTCCATCTCAAAAAAATAAAAATAAATAAATGCTGATGGGGGTGTGTGGTTGAGGCTGGGGAGGACTGAAGTCACCCACAGCCTGGGAGACCACACAGCCCCAAGGCCACTCTGCCCTGGGAGGGGGCTGCCATCTGGGCCCTCAGCCACCACCTCCTGCCTTGGGCTTGTGCAGCCTCTCTGGCCTGCCAGTGGGAGAGGAACCCAGTACCTGCAGGAGATGGACAGGCTGTCACCGGTGTCGATGACGTGTGACTCCTCCGTGATGTTCAAGGTCGGGGGGGTCATGGAGTAGCCACTCGCCAGGCCTGGGGTGGGAGACAGGGTCAGCATGGTGCTGGGCTGTGACTTGGCACGACGTTGATGGGGCATGGCTGGGCATTCTGCATCGCAAGAGCAGACCCCCTGCAGGGCCGGAGCAGCTCAGGTTCTCAGCCAGCACCGCGTGGCCTGGCCTCACCTGGCCTCACCGTGTGCGCCGTGAGCAGCACCAGCTCTCAGGCCCCAAGACAGCCACGAACCTCTCCCACAGGCTCACCCTGCCTTGTCCCACAGCCGCCATCCTCAGCTACACACCGCCCCTGGACTGAACCCCAACCTCTGACCCCGGTGAGCTGAGCGGCTGGCATGAAGGAGCGGGGGAGGGGCGCTGGAGGGTGTCACCTCCACATCACAGCCCCTGCAGTGCTGCTCCCCGGTGCCCTCCCTCCTGAACTGCAGACCTACACCCACTGCTTCCCAGAGGGTCCTGCACATCCCAGGTCCTCCCCGCACCACGCAGGCCTCGGCCCTCCTGCCTGCTCTCTGCCAGGGGCCTCACCCCCTCCCAGGCCACGTGGTGTCACCTCACAGGTGTCCTTTGGCCCCTCAGCTTCTGGCACCCTCACAGACCCTGCCGGCTGCCCCAGACTCCTCTGCGCTCTCCCTGCCCAGGCCTCCCTAGACACCCCCAGGTCTTCTCACAGGGCTTTTCCTCAGACACACAAATAAACCTGCCTCATCCGGCTGAAACCCACCCTCAGCCAGAGACTGTAGGCTGGCCGGGCTGGGCCTTCTGTCCTGCAGGACTCAGCCCTGCTGCCCCCACACCCTCCTCCCCGTGGGGTGGCGTGTGTGTGTGTGTGTGTGTGTGTATACGTGTGCGCACACGCGTGCCTGCATGGCATCTGTAACTGTAGGCCTGGGTGAGTCTGTGTGTGCCTATGTGTGAGTGGTGTGTGTGGCTTCCTGTATATGTGCAAGCATGCATGCATGTTTGTGTATCTCTGACATGCTGGCCTGTATACACACATGAGTGTGTATGTGGTGGGATCCTGGTGTGGGTGGGAGCAGGCCCCAGGGGAGGTCTGGGTCTGGAACTCTGGCAGATGCATCCTGCCGGGGCCATCCTGAGACAACAGGAAGGGAGGGCTGCATGGCCAGAGGCCCAGGGCTGCGTCCTGTCCCTCCCCCAGGTCCCTGTCCTCCTGAGGGCACAGCCCACTCTTCTGCCCCCAGGCCCCTCCAGTCCGACAGGTCCCTTGGGGTTTGAGGCAGCAGTAGTCTAGCTCTCCTGCCCTCCCGAGGACAGCTCCCTGAGGCCCCGGGGTCCCGCCCTGAAGCTAACGGGGGTGCAGTGGAGCCCAGGGAATCCTTGACGCCAAGCCACCCTAGGATGCAGCACCAGGACGGCGCCTGCTGCACACCTAGATCTCATTTCGGCCTCACACGGGCAACAGTCACCGGTCAATGACCTCTGGCCTCTCCCTTCTTCTATCCCTCTCTCCTGGCCAAACCCTTCCAGGCACCACTTCACTATGGGTCCAGAGCAGGAAGGGCCTTAAACCACACGTCCAGACCCACTGTACAGAGTGGGACACTGAGGCCCTCCAGCCACCCTCAGAAGGTAGCGCCTCGCCTGTCCGCTGCTGGGATTACCACCCAGTCTTTGCTTTGCCAGCCCTCCCCTGGGGCCCCGAGGTGGAAGGGGGTTGTGGGCTCTGCAGCCCCTTCCCCTTGGGGGTGCCAAGCCTTCACAGGCACAGCAGCAGGGCCTGGGCACTGGCAGCCCGTAGCTTGCACCCCTGGGGCTGCCATGAGAGGAGTCTGGGCCAGGGGCTGGGGGGTCCCTGCAGAGAGGAGGCTCCCCTCGGGTGGTGAGGGGCTGAGAAGGAATCCCTCTGAGCTGGGTTTTGAAGGAGGGTGATTTTTTTCCAGGTAGTGGAAAGTAAGTCCATGCCAGGAAGACAGCTGGGCATGTATGTGGGCACCGGAGTGGGTGGTAGTCTGTCCTCAGAGCTACAGAGGAGGGATGATGAGCGTGGGGCTAGACCCGTCCGGATGAATAGACTCTACCCTCCCAGTGGACCTAGAAGGTCAGGAGACCAGGCTCGAGGCCAGTGTCCACCTGCCCAGCCCCATGACTGCAGGAGAGAGAACACCCCCCACCCCCACTGAGGTCTGGAGTGTTGAGCTGGTGGCCCCCCTTCTCAGGAATGCACATCCACCGCACACCTTCCAGCTCCACCGTGCGGCAGCTGTCAGCCCAGCATCCTCGGATGGCTCCCCTCTGTTCCCAAGATAAAGCCAGGAAGGCTGGGCCTCTGCCCTCCAGCCGCTGCCTCTCCCAGCTTCCTCTCCTAGGAGGCGTGGACCTCCTCCTCCCATCCTCCCAAAGCGCCTGTTGTTTTCCTGTCTTGAACACTTGTCCTTTTTCCTGGGACATCCCTCCTTCCTTCTTTCCCTCCCGAGGGCCTCCCTCTTTAGGGTCTAGTTCAGATCCTCATCACTCAGGCAGCATCAGCCTCCTCCTCCTTGAGCTCCTGCTAGAACACAATCAGACTGAACTGTGGTTTTATGATCACATCTGAACAGAGGCTCAATTTTATTCATCTTCCTAAGCCCAAGACAGAGATGTGCAAAGGAGATTCAAGGGGTGGATATAAGAAAGGTTGGATGGGCCGGGCGCGGTGGCTCACGCCTGTAATCCCAGCACTTTGGGAGGCCGAGGCAGGTGGGTCACGAGGTCAGGAGATGGAGACCATCCTGGCTAACACAGTGAAACCCTGTCTCTACTAAAAATACAAAAAATTAGCCGGGCGTGGTGGCGGGCGCCTGTAGTCCCAGCTACTCGGGAGGCTGAGGCAGGAGAATGGCGTGAACCCAGGAGGCGGAGCTGGCAGTGAGCGGAGATCGCGCCACTGCACTCCAGCCTGGGCGACAGAGAGAACTCTGTCTCAAAAAAAAAAAAAAAGAATGGTCGGATAGAGGATGGATGGAAACGGGATGGATGAATGATATGAATGATGAATCACCAGATGAATAAATGGACGGATGGGTGGACAGACAGATGGGTGGGTGGATGGATGGATGGATGGATGCTGGATGGATGGAAGTATGGGTGGATGGGAGGGTGGGTGGGTGGATGGATGGATGGATGGATGGATGGAAGTTGGGTGGGTGGGTGGGTGGGTGGGTGGACAGATGGACGGATGGATGGATGGAAGTTGGGTGGATGGGTGGGTAAACTGGTGGACAGATGGATGGGTGGGTGGAAGCATGAATGGATGGATGGGTGGAAGAGTGGGTGGATGGGTGGAAGAGTGAGTGGATGGGTGAAAGGTAAGTGGATGGGTGAAGGGTGGATGGGGAGAGGAGTCTGTAGGAGCTTCCTCCTGGAGGCACCGCACCACCAAAGGAAGCACCTGCATCACTGCTGAGGGCCATCCATCGCGCTTGCCAACCCTTTTGCCCATCCACGCAAGCTTTTTCATGACATGTCAGCTTTTTCATGACATACCGTAACTTATTCCAGTGACCCCTCTGCCTTTACCAACCTTCCACTGTGTCCTGTATGATCTGCAAACTTTGCCGTAGACCTCACTGTCCACTCCGAATGTCCCTTCCTGCCTTATGTGAAGCCTGGCTTTCTGGCCACGCCACTGCCCCAGGCGGTTACTGCTCTCCACCCCACATGCCTGAACTCCTCGCAGCCATCTGCCCTCCCTACAGCAGTCCCTCTGAGGGTCCCGCTCTTTGGCGGTACCGCCCTCTTCCCCATTAAAGCTGTCATCAGCTGCACCCCCCGTCACTTCCCCTCATTTTCTGCTGACCGTAGCTCCTGGCTCACCATCCCCCCCCACCCCAGCTCCTGCCCTTCTCCATGACTTCACCATCCACAGGGCTGACTCACCAGCACCCTGGCCTCTGAGATCCCCCCTGCACGGTCCTCCCCTCTTCTCCTCCTGAATCACTCAGTTCTGTGGGCGCATCCTGGACCTGGTCATCACCAGAGACTGCGCCATCCCAGAACACCTGTCTTCTACGTCTCTCTCCCTGCTTCCCCTGTTCCTGCTCCATAGCAGCCACATCCTTCAGCCTCATCAAAGCCCTCACTGCTTCCTCCCCACCCCTCGGTGCCCTCCCAGTGCTGCCCGGTCCTGGTGCCTGGGGTCCGCAGCCGCCTCTCTGCATGCTCCCTCACCTCCTGTCCTGCATCCCAACCCTGAGACAGCATGTATCCCGAACAGCACAACACTGGCAGCACAAGGCCCCCCACATGGGCTCCTCCCTCTCATTTTCCTGGGTGCACACGGTTCAGGGTGCTCCTCCTCCCTCACTCTCAGCATCGACAAGGCAAAATCATGAGACAGAAGCACCCCACTGGCTGGGCACAGTGGCTTATGCCTGCAATCCCAGCACTTTGGGAGGCTGAGGCGGGCGGACCATCCTGGCCAACATGGTGAACCCCATCTCTACTAAAAATACAAAAGTTAGCTGGGCATGGTGGCAGGCGCCTGTAGTCCCAGCTACTCGGGAGGCTGAGGCAGGAGAATCGCTTGAACCTGGAAGGCAGAGGTTGCAGTGAGCTGAGATCGCGCCACTGCACTCCAGCCTGGGACAGAGCGAGAATCCGTCTTAAAAAAAAAAAGAAAAAAAGAAAGAAAAACAAAACACCCCATCTTCCCACATCCCAAAACCCACACTGCCAGCCAGGGCCCCAGAAATCGTCTGACATGCCTGCCTCAAACCCACACTGCCAGCCAGGGCCCCAGAAATCCACTGACATGCCTCCTGCCTCCAAACCAGGCCCTCCATCATGCCCAGGGTCCCCCCACCACAGATTTCTCTTCTGATCACCAGTCTTTCTCTACGCAATCATCTCCCATCGTTTTTTTTGTTTGTTTGTTTGTTTTGAGATGGAGTTTCGCTCTTGTTGCCCAGGCTGGAGTGCAATGGCGTGATCTCGGCTCACTGCAACCTCCACCTCGCGGGTTCAAGCGATTCTCCTGCCTCAACCTCCCGAGTAGCTAGGATTACAGGCATGCGCCATCGTGCCTGGCTAATTTTGTATTCTTAGTAGACGGGGCTTCTCCATGTTGGTCAGGCTAGTCTCGAACTCCTGACCTCAGGTGATCCACCTGCCTCGGCCTCCCAAAGTGCTGGGATTACAGGTGTGGGCCACCATGCCTGGCCCATCTCCCATCTTAACAACAAAACAGAATAATTCCTTGGTTCCACACTCTCTTCCAGCCACGGCCCTTTTTCTATCCCCCTTCATGGCCACAGCTGTCCCCTCTGCTGGTTTCCCCTCATCCACCAATGGGGTGCAGCTCCTTCACTTCATGGAGCCAATGGGCAGGGCCTCTCACGACCTCCAGGCTGCAGACGTAGTGGGCACACAGGACACGGAGCCGCACATGCTCTCCCCTGGGCAGCATCTGTGACCCATCTCTCCCCACCTCCCCTCTGCCCAACACACAGTGCTGGCCACTGCCGTCTCTCTGGAGCCCAGACACCTCCCAGGTCTCTAGCTCCAGCCAGGACTACTGTTTGCAACTTCAGTTTTAAGCATCCAGCTGCCCACTGGACTTGGGAAACCCCACAGACAACCCACAGTCTACGTTTCCAATGCTAAACTGCAGACGTGCACCCCCTCCAGCCCCACCAAAGGCTCCTCCCTTGATTGCTCCCTCTCCCCAGATCCTCTCCCAGCCCATCCGCTGACCAGACCACTGAAGCCTGTCAGGCTGGACGCACCTTAGGGCCTGCCCCTGCTCTCTCACTGGGGCCAGCACAGCGACACGCACCCCAAAGTGGCTTCCGGGGCCCGCTCTTGTCGTCCTCCAGGCCTGCCTCTGGGCCCCGCTCCCTGCGGTGAGTGACACTTTAAAAAGCACAGGCCTGATCACACTTGTGCTTCAATCTCACCGGTGCACTGGATTCCCCTGCACTCCCTAGAAAATCCAAACTCCTGGTCCCTGTCCCTCTCTCCACACCCTCGTGGTTCATCCCCTTCACGTTCACGTCCTCCAGCCACCATTGCCTCCAGATTGTTCTGTGCCCCCAGGCTGACTTCTCAGGCTCAGGACTCAGCTTAGACACGGCCTCCTCACCCCTACAAAATGGCTCCATCCTAGCCTCCTGGCTGCTTACGGCATCTTTCCTGTCCCAACCTGGAATTATTTATTTATGTGTTTGTTTGTTTAAGTTATATCTGTCCATGTCCTCCAATAGGCAGTAAGTTTCAATGGGATAAGGACCAAGACAGCTCTTTTTTACCCCACGCTATGCTTCCTACAGCACCTGGCACAGAGTAAAGTCTCAGTGAACACTTGTTGAATGAAAAAAATGGAGGGATGGAAGAAGTACAGATGGATGGGTAGGTGGGTAGATGGGTGGAAGGGTAGATGGATAGATGGGTAGATAGGTGGATAGGTGGAAGGGTGATGGGTGATGGATGGATGGATGGGTGGGTGGGTGGAGGAGTGGATGGGTGGATGGAGGAGTGGATGGGTGGGTGGATGGACGGGTGAGTAGAAGGATGGATGGGTGGATGGATGAACAGACAGATGAATGGATGGATGGACAGGTAGATGAGTGGATGGGTGGGTGGATGGATGGATGGATGGATGGGGGGGTGGAGGAGTGGATGGGTGGATGGAGGAGTGGATGGGTGGGTGGATGGATGGGTGAGTAGAAGGATGGATGGGTGGATGGATGGACAAACAAATGAATGGATGGATGGACAGGTAGATGAGATGAGTGGATGGGTGGATGGATGGATGAGTGGATAGAAAGGTGGATCAACAGATGGAAGGATGGATGGATGGGTAGATGAATAGAAGGATGGACGGATGGGCAGATGGAGGGATGAAAGAATGGCTGGATGGAAGGATGACTGGATGGTGGAAAGGTGGGCACAGGGGTGAAGGTGGATGGGTGGATGGTTAGGTGGTTGGATGGATGGAAAGCAGATGGATGGATGGCTCAACAGACCTCTGACACCTCAGAGACTCTTGTCAGACCCTGTTGTTCCACTGGAAAAGATGCTTCCCGTTTTACAGGATGGGCTGCCCTGGGCAGATTCAGGCCTGCAGGCTGCCACGTCCAGAGGCTCTGTGACTGCCCAGCCCCCACCTGCAGCCCTGAAGAAGGCGCATCCTTCCTGCCTGGCTGTTGTCTGTCTCTGCTGTCCTTCCCTTCCCGCAGCAGGAAGCACTGTCATCCTGGCCTCTGCTGCGCTCCCCCTGCCTTCCTGTTCCTGGCCCGGGAACTGGCTTCTTCCTTCCCCGAGGCCCCGCAAAGCCCTGGCCCCCAAGCCTGCAGCAGCATGGCTGGGGCAGGCACCGGGTGGAGGTCAGCAAGGCCAGAGTGCATACCTCCTCTTCTCTGTACTGTCAGCAGCCCCAGGACACCCTCTGGCCTTGGGCTATGGGGCCTTGGCGTCAGCCACAGGCGTGGCGGGCGTGGGAGCAGCACAGGAGGGTCCTGCACCTCCCCTGGGCAGTGCTGGCACCCCTCCGTGAGGGCCAGGCAGGGTGGGGGAACGTCCCATGGGTTAGGCGCTGGCAGTGAGCGAGATGGCAGGCAGCCAGCCAGCTGAGACTGCCTCATTTGATCCTCACAGCAGCCTGGGAGGGAGGGCTCACCAGCCAGGTCAGCGAGTGAGGAAACTGAGGCGCCAGGCCTCACAGCAGCAGGTGGCCATGTGGGAGCCCAGTCCGGCTGAGTCCAGGATGGTCCTTGCCTCAGGACCAGGCTCCCCTCCAAAGGCAGGGGGCAGAGGCTCAGGCCAGACACCAGCCCAGCCTTCCTCCTAGCCCCTAGCCTGAAGCCTCAGAGACCCCCCGCAGGCAGGAGGGCCCACTCGGGAGGACATGGCTGCCTGGGCCCTGCGCCCCAGTGGCCTCCACCTCACCCCTCCTCAGGGCCTGGCCTCCATCTGGCTTCATGCCCTAGTTGGCTGAGGGCAAAGCCCTTTAAGCTAACGATGCCGTTTTTTTCAAAAGCTTCTTTCCTGAAAACGGAGGGAAAACCCAGCCCAGCCCAGTGAGAGCTGCTGGGAGAGCCAGGCTTGCTTTCCTCCCATGATGTGGGTGGGAGTCGGCCCCTCCCTCAGCTCCACACCTGCGTGTCCTGCATCCCTTGCTCTGTGCAGAACCCACGTTTTCTCATCAAATCCTCTCCGGGCCCACCAGGATGGGACTGAGATGGGCTGGCTGTGCCACACCCTGGTGGGACACGGTCCCGGCCCTCTCTACAGGGCAGCGTGGGTGAGGGCTGGCCTTAGCTGGTTTCTGGGAGCTGCCCTCCGAATGATGGCTGAGTCCACAGGGCATGGCTGGGCCCAGGTCCTGGTGCAGAGGTGAGGTGAGGTCCTGGTGCATGAGAGAGTGAGGGTAGAACTAGCCACACCCTTGCAGCCCTGCCCCGCCCTCGCCTTGCCATCTCTCTCAACCACCACCCTGAGCGCCAGCCTCCCAGGCCCCTGCTCTCCAGCAGGCTCCTCCCTGCCTGGCTGGGCTGTGTCCTCTGTCCTCCCTCACCCTCTGTGCACAGCAAACTGCTGCCCCCAGCTGACCATGTCATCCCCACTCTGGCCCTGACCCACAGCACGTGGAGGGTCTGTGTCACCAAGCGGCTCCCGGGCTGGGGTGTCATCAGCCCACCACTCTGTCCCCAGGCCCAGCACAGCCGGCACAGGGATGGCACTGGGATTATCCGTCAGCTTGGGGCCCTCCACGTTGGCAGAGAGCATGGCTCTACTATGGCCACCCTGGGCCCGGCCCCACTTCTCCCTCTCCCTGGGGTGCTTGGGAAGACGGGAACTGTGTGGCAGGCCTGCCAGCTGGACACACACTCTCTGGGCAGCTGAGCCCAGGAGGACAAAGGCAGCCAGGAGCCAGGCTGCAGACTGGAGGGAGCTGGCGGGGAGCAACGGAGCTGCTGGCTGAGCTGGGGTTCAGCAGAGGGGGTCACCTGCACCCTCTCTCTTCACTCCTGGGGCCAGGCCTCTGCAGGGACCTCGGGGGAGGCAGCAGGAGCGTCCTGTCTGGTGGCCCCTGCTAACCTGGCCAGCAGCCCCTGTGCCTCCAGAGCTTAAGGGGCTGTTGGTCCTCACTGCACATCCTGCAGGCCTGAGAGAGCTGAGCCCACACGCCCGGCTGGGCACCCTGCACTGCCGCTCTCTGCTCTATGGTCTTGGGCAAATCACTTCCTCTCTCCAAGCCCCAGTCTTCCCACTGGTGAGATGTGGACTGGCCCTAGGATGACTGGGAACTAGACCACAAACAACATGGTTAAGAATAAACTGTCGGCTGGGCGCAGTGGCTCACGCCTGTAATCCCAGCACTTTGGGAGGCCAAGGTGGGTGGATCACGAGGTCAAGAGATTGAGACCATCCTGGCCAACATGGTGAAACCCCATCTCTACTAAAAATACAAAAATTAGCCCAGCATGGTGGCGTGAGCCTGCAGTCCCAGCTACTCGAGAGGCTGAGGTAGGAGAATCACTTGAACCCAGGAAGCAGAGGTTGCAGTGAGCCGAGATCGCGCCACTGCACTCCAGCTTGGGCGACAGAATGAGACTCTGTGTGAAAAAAAAAAAAAAAAGAATAAGCTGTCTCTGGCTCAGGCACGCGGATCCCCCTGCTCTCACTTCCTCCTGAATGCTTGATTTGCTACAGCTGCTGTACCACTGTGACCCTGTGTTGTCGTCAGAGCATGGGGGGCAACCCTCGCTGGTGGGAGGGGATTAATGTGAGCTGAAAGGGGCATTGTAGACTGATGAGGAGCTCGCTGGCCCAGGAGGAGGGCACACAGGCCAGAGTGCCGGTGACTCTGGGCCCTCAAGTAGATGAAGCAGATGGAGCACGGTGAAGGTGATGAGGCCGTGGAAGCAGGTCCAGGTCCCCAGCCGGCCTCGGGCCCTGTCCTGCTCGCTGGATGGACTCTCTCTCTCTTGATGGTGGCACACCGGGGGGCTTCAACCCCACTCTGTGCTCCCACCCTCCCTGACAGCTCTCCTGGGCTCCAGTCCTAGAGGACCCCAGCCCTCGAGCCCAGCCCACATCCAGCACTGGGGAGGATGACTGAGGCACGGAGCTCACAACTGTGCATCCGCCAGAGGAGCAAGTACCACAAAGAATGAGAATTCACAGTGCTGGCGAGAATGTGGAGAAAGAGACACCCACGCAGTAATGATAAACAGCATCCATACACCGATGGCAAATTCTCCAAATTCTCCTTTCCCAAGACCTCCTGCTACAACAGCAGCAAGGTGCACTGAGCACTGTCCATGTGCAGCACAGCCCTACGCACGTGTGCATTCCACACACCTTCACACCCCTGCGATTGCTTCCATATTGCCACTGTACAGACAGAAAGCTAGCACACAGAGGTTAACGCATTCCAAAACACATGACCATTAAGAGATTGTCTTGGGAAGACAGGATTTTGGGAAGCTACTATTTATTCTACAGATGTCTGTATAATTTGCATTTCTACATTTTACAAAATGTAATCATCCCTCCCATTAGCGCTGGAAACACTGCTCTCCTTCCCACTGTCCAAGTGATGCTCACCCACCAGACATTCCTGACCCCGCTCATCCCCCACAGCCAATTGGTCACCAAGTTGCCTCCATTCTGAGCTGAAATGGGCTTTGCAGGCTGAGTAGGAGCTGGCCCGGGAGGAGGGCACCGTGGGTGGGGTGGCTGAGTGCCAGGCCCCTGCCCTCACCTCTCCTCACCATCCTGACCGCAGCTTGGCGTGGATGCTTTCTGGCCGCAGAGGCCCTCCCGGGCTTTCCAGGGCTGCTGTCCCTCCACTTTCCCTCCTCCCCGCCCCACTGCTGGCCAGCCTCAGTGGCTCTCCCCCGGATCGCAATCTCAGTGTCTCCCCACTGGCCCAGTCCTTGCTCAGGGGTCAGACGATCTTTCTAGAACACAAGTCCCTCTCCTGCCTAAAACCATCTCCTGCCTCTTTGCTGCTTATGGGCAGAATCTGGCGCCTCCTTGGCCTCCTTGCACCCACCCGGTGCGGCTCCAGACCTCCATGTGCCGTAGATCTGCAACCGTCCCCACCTCTGACGTCTGAGCTCCTGTGCCACTTCCCCAGCATCTCACACTGAGGCTTCCCCGCAGGACTCCTGCACTTTTCCATAGCTCTGTGGAGCGGCTGGCTCATTATCACGTTTAACAGTTCTTTTTTTGAGGCGGAGTCTCGCCCTGTTGCCCAGGCTGTAGTGCAGTGGCACCGATCTTGGCTCACTGCAACCTCTGCCTCCCAGTTTCAAACAGTTCTCCTGCCTCAGCCTCCCGAGTAGTTGGGATTACAGGCGCCGGCCACCACACCCAGCTAATTTTTGTATTTTTAGTGGAGATGGGGTTTCACCATGTTGGCCAGGCTCTCAAACTCTTAACCTTGTGATCCGCCCGCCTTGGCCTCCGGAAGTGCTGGGATTACAGGCGTGAGCCACCGTGCCCTGCCCTTAACGGTTCTTTAGTTCAAGACAAGGGCTTCTGTTTGTCTTTCTGCAGTGGCATTCCCGGCACTGGACTTTTTGTAGCTGCATTCCCAGCATTGGACTTGGCCAGCAATTTACCCGGGGCTGGTTTTGAGGATCTGAGGGACAAAAAGACACCATAGAATGTGTGGGCAGGTGTAGGTGTGAGGGGGAAGAGGGCACAGGGTACCAGGAGGGTGGAGAGGCTGTGCACGGAGGGGCACGCCGGGCGTGTGGTGGACCTGGGGACCTGTCTGCGACAATGCTGCTTTGTAAAGGTCTCTGGGACAGCAAAGTAAAAATGGCCATGAGGTGGTTGGAAATTGAAGAGTCGACCTGGCCAGCCCTCTCAGGCACTCCCTGGGGAAGGTGGGCAGTGGCCTGCGTGCCTGCGTCTTCTTTCCCGCTTGGCCCCCAGCTATTTGGAACCAGACATCAGACACCTATTACCTCCCTGAAATGAGCCATCTATTATCTAGAGAGCCGTTTCACCCTTGTGGCCTTAATTTCCTAATCTCCAAAATAAGGTCTGTGTGACAAGGTTAAAACCTGTACATGCCCTGCTGTGAAGCAATCTGAGAAACCATTTCACACGGAGGTGTGGCTCACTGCCGGACATTCCACATCTGTGCGTGTGCACGCATGTGCCAGTGCACGCTTGCTGCTGAAAACAAATCAATCTCCATTTGGTAGAATTTAGAGTAGCTTTGAGGCCAGTGTGTAGAGTTGGGTGATGATAAGGGCTTCCCCTAAACCCACCTGAAAGTCTGAATTTTGTGCTCCCAGAGGCACACTGTGAGCGGGAACGAAGCCCTCACCTGCCCTGGAAGGCCCCTTCCACTTGGAGCAGCACCCTCTGCCTGGAGTTCCCAGCGGTCTGGCAAAGGGCATGTCCAGAAGGGGCGAAAGGCCATGGTGCTGGGGCTGCTGTGTGCAGTGGGTGTAGGCTGGGTGGATGCAGGGCTAGGGACAGCCTGGGACTCCAGCGGGAAGGGCCAGTGCCACAAGCCCAAGAAGCTGGTGCTTATCTTGTGGGTGAGTCGGCGGGGGGGGCCCTGAAGGCTCAGATTTGTATTTTACAGCAGTCCCTTTGGGGCAGAATGGAGACAAATTTCTGGAAGATGCTGGAAGCAGGGAGTGGTGATGAGGTTGAGAAGTGCTGGACCTGCGGGGAGCGTGGGCTGCCTGAGTACCCCGTGGGGGTGGAGACCAGGAGGGGGCCTGAGCAGATGCTAAGCTCCCAGCACAGGACCGCCGTGGGGCAGCCAGCTATGCCAGGCAGTTTCCCTGGCTTCCGTGGGGTCAAGGCTCTGCTTGCTGGCCGGCAGGACAAGTGCCGTTATCAGACAACCCAGCTGGCGCAGCGGTGGCCCCCCAGTGCTGCTAAATCGGGGCCACCGGCTCCTGCCGCAGGAAGAGGGAAATGCAGGCAGGATGTCCTCTCCTGTGGCCGACGAGTCCTTTCCCATGAACCCCTGCTGACCTCGCCGGCCACGTGGCAGGCCTCCCCTACTCACCACCTGGATCTGCCCAGGCCTGGCTGCGGGCTAGGGTGGTGCGGGCCTCAGACGGGGCCGGGGGTGTGCCTGCTGTTACCCCGTCCAGCCTGGCCGGGGCTGGCACCCTGCTCCTCCTCCAGGAATGAATGCCCGCATCTTCCTGCTCCCAGACCTGTCTCCTCAGTGTGACCGGAAAACCCAGATTCCAGAGGAAGCCAGTGTCTGAAAAGGACCGAAACTCAGGAATCCCTGGCTCCAGCTGGACACACTGACTGAATCTTGCTCAGAGTCTAGGGGGTGTGAGAGGCTCTCCAGACCCCTCTCCCTGCCCACCCCCAACTCTGATAGCATCTCAGAGGGACGTGGGGCACAGGCTAGGCCTTGGTAGAGAGAAAACTGCCCTGTGGGGGAAAATACGGCAGTGGGAGGGGAGTAAGCCAGACACAGAGAAGAACCCCCCCCTTGCAGCTGACTTCACTTCCCCGGGTTCCCCCATTCCCCTATGCCCCATCACACTGCTGCCAAGTTTCCTCCCTCCTCATCTGGCCAGTTGCATCAGCTGAGGTCTCCCAGGAAATCCCATTGCCTGCCTCCACCCCGAGGCCCTGCTCCTCTCCCAGGGTCTCCCTTTGATAAACTATCCTTGAAGCCAGAGACCTGGGACTTCCTCCGTCCCCACCATCCCCAGCTGCTACCTGCCTCCACCCCAGTTTACCCCCTGGGTTATCCACTTGCAGTTCCTGTCTCCCCCTGGACACCAGCCTCCTTGCTGCTGGTGTTGCCCCGTCTCCAGCCTCGTTTCCCCTACCTCCCATCCACTCCTCCCAGACTCTAGCGTCAGCGGACCACACACTTGGCCACATTCACCATCTGGACTTGCCTGTCTCTGCGGCTTCATGGGGTTCTTTGCCCTGCTTGGAATTCCCTGTCCTGGAGTTCTGCAGACCCCAACAGGAAGCCCTTAGCTGGAAGTGACACTGCCTTCCTGTGCAGCTTACAGCCACCAGCTGGGCCTCACCAGGGCCCCTGAACACTTTCATCCCTGGGCGATAGACGTCTGATGGCATGTCTGTGTCCCTGCAAGGCACAGGAAACCCCTGTCGGATGGGGCCAGCTCCAAGTCCTCCCTGGGCCACCCCAAACAGGCACTATGCTGGGGTCTTGCATAGAACTGCAGGCTCCTTCCCTGGGTCGGGGTGCCACGGCCGGGGGTCACGGTGGAGAATTCGCCAGACAGACCACGCATCACACCTCACACCCTGTCTGGGCCCAGCCATGTGGGCCCCATGCTCCGGGAGGGCTCAGGACTCCTTCGGCCACACTGGCTCTGTGCCATAGGCCTGGTGGATGAGGGAACAACACCTGCATTCGAGTCCCCAGAGCCCTGAGCTGGAGCAGAAGGTCCCCAGGCCCAAGTAAAGTGGGCCTGATCCCCACATCCTGCCTGCAGTGACTTGCATCCCTGGGCCACACATCTGTCCACACCTGGGCCTTTGTGACCCAGCTCACAGCACAAGCAAACGTCTTGAGACCAGGCCACTCCAGATGCCCTGCAGACCCTGCTCCTGCATGTCCCTGGTAGCCACAGTGCAGAGGTGCCAATGGCCTCTCTCTAGACTAAGCCCCAAGAGACATCTGTGGCCTACCCTCTCCACCAGGGCAAGACTGTGGAACTGCAGCAGGAAACTGGGTCTTGGAGTCCAGCCCAAGCACACACAACCCACACAATCTCGGGGCTTGCCGGCTTGTGGCATGGCTATGCTTGGGGAAACTGAGGTGCAGGGAGGGGAAAGGAGGGGGGTCCAGATCACACAGAAAGGAATTTACGGCAGAGGCAGGACAAGAGTCTGGTTCTATGACCAACAGCACGCTTTGGGGTCAGCTTCAGGATGCTCAGGCTTCTGGCCTGCTCCCACTGGACCAGCTGCCCTGACACCCGACTGCAGCTGAGGGCTTGTGCTCCCGCCATGGCATCCCCCATCAAGCTGGGGGCTCCCGGGGTCTTTAGCCTAGCAGGGGGTAGAGCAAGGTGCAGGGCTCAGGGAGGGATGACTTCTGTCTCCATTGCCATCTCCCCACCAGCCAAACCCAGGTCTAGCCCAGGACACCCCTCTCCATGGGGCACCCAGCTAATGCCCTCTCTCCTCAACATAACTGGGTCACTAAGAGTCACCCCTTACTGCAGGGAATGGCTTCCTCATCCTTCACCCCACATCTCCCTGTGCTCCACCTGGGAGCACCAGGACACTGGCCTCTACTGGTTCTCCTTATACCTGCAAAATGTTCCCTGGATCCCTGGAAGCCCCCCTGCCCTCTGGGCTCCTCCTCCAGGGCTCCCCTCCTGGGTCTTTCTGCTTCCTCTCCAACTACTCAGCTCAGCCTCAGACACTGCGCCCAGGCACCTTGTCCCATGTCTGCTCCAGGTTAAGCGTCTCCCATTTTACAGCCCTGCAGTCCAACCAAGGTCTACCAGCCGCTCAACAAATACATCCTGAGCACCTGTGAGAGCCTGGTCCTGGGCTGGGTCCAGGAGGGCCAAGGGCAGCGCCCTGATCTGACCTGCCCGACTCAGAGGCTCAGATAGATGCTCTCCTCCCTCCTTCCCTGGTTGAGCCAGACCTGCCCCCTCTCCTGTCCTCTGTCCTACAGCCAGTGGACATACAGGTGGTGAGCAGAAGGCAGGCTTTGTCAGGCTTACTGTGGGCCTTCTGGGAACCTTGGGGAAGTGACACATGTCCTTGGTCTAAGCTTCTCCATGTGTAAAATGGGTCTGACACTCGCTGTGAGAATTACAAGCCAGTATTTATTTTCTATGGTGTGCAGAAATGTTGAGGTCCCCATCGCTGACTTCAGGGCTCCCGGCACTCCCCTTCAGACACTGGAACCCCTGACTCCGCCCTTCCACCCTTTGATTTCCAGGGACACCAGCGCCGTGCGGACTCTCAGCTCATCTTCTCAGCTTCCTCCCTGACATCTCCATCCACTCCCTCTGCCCTCCCCGCATCCCCCCCAGTCCCTCTTTCCAACCCCTTCGCCTCCGCTTCAGGTCTGCGTCTCTCCTCGCCAGGGCCAAATTCCCAACACAAGCCGAACCCTGCCTCTCCTGTGCAGGGGACTCTCCCGTGGGGACCTCTGCTCCTCAGCTGGCCTTCAAGGCCCCTGTCCCCTCAAACCCGGGGACCCCTGGCCTTCCGCCCCTTCTGCGGCGCCGATAGCCCGCGATTCGCCTCCTCAAGATTCGCCTTAAGTTCCCGCGTGCACCTGCACCCGTCCGCCTGGGGCGCGCGGTAGTCCCCAGCCCCTGCCCCCGCAGTCGCCGGCCACGGGGAGGTGGAAGCCCGTCTCGAGCGCCCTCTGGGGGACCGACCGCGAGCGGAGACGCCGGGCGTCGGGAAGTGCGCACCCGAGTCTGGGGCCCGGCCGGGATGGCCGGGATCTCCGGTGCGCGTGGGTCGGGACCCAGCGGCGCGGCGCGGGGACCCCGCGGGGAAGCGAGTAAGGCCACGAAGGATCCGGGCTCGGCGCGCAGCCCGACAGGACCCGGCTCCGAGGACGCCGAGCCACCGACGGAGAGACCGATTCAGGGGCCGGGAGGGCTATCCCTGCGCCGAGGCGCGGCCCGGCGGCCCTGGCCCTGACCCGGCTGCAGTCCCCGCCCGCCCTTTCCTCATCCCGAGGTCCCGGGCCCCAAGCGCCGTGCTCCCTCCGGCGGGCGTCCGCGCACCAGGGCCACCGTCTCCCCCGCCCGTGCCCGTCGGAGCGGTCTCAGCGCCCGCCCCAGGTGCGCGGTACCCCCTCCCCGGCCAGCCCCGCGCTCGGGCTGGTGGCCCGCTCGCCGCGCTCACCGTCCAGGAGTCCCAGGCAGAGCCACAGTCGCAGGCACAGCGCGGCGCCCCGCTGCATCTCCGGCCGCTGCGCGTGGGTCCGACCTGAGCGGCCGCTGCTTGGGGCTGAAAGTGTCGGCGCGGGAGCGGGCGCCGGCTGGCCTGGGGCGGGGCGGGGCGGGGCGGGGCGGGGGCCGGAGGCGGGTCAGGGATTCAGGCCGCTCCCCGCGCCCCCCTCCCCCCCGTCCCGCCCAGCCCGCCGCGGGGCGTCCGGTCCACCCGAGCAGTGCGCGCTCTGCACCACGGGGTCTGGGCCCCCTCCTGGGCGGCTCCGGGCGCGGGGATGCGGGTAACGCAGACGGCCTCGGTGTGCGCTCCGGAGGTAACGGAGCCTGGTGGGCAAAGGGGAACAAAATGCAGCACGCGCCCTTTTCTGTCCGTCCTTTCCATCAATAAAATCCAGAGTAAGCAAAAAAGCAATACTTGTAAAAATAGCAGCATGTTACATCTTTGAAAATATTGGCACCAGCCGGGGCAACATAGGGAGACCCGGTCTCAAAAATAAACAAATAAATAAATATAATAAGCCGAGCTTGGTTGTGCGCGCTCGTAATCCCAGCTTCTGGGAGGGCTGAGGCAGGAGAATCGCTTGAACCCGGGAGAAGGAGGTTGCAGTGAGCTGAGATCGCGCCATTGCACTCCATCCAGTCTGGGAGCCAAAAAAAAAAAAAAAAAAAAAAAAGCAAAAACAAAAACCCGTTCAGCAGTGTTTAACTACCTGCACAGTGTCGATGGAAGCTGCACGCGGGAGCGGGACACCCGGGATAACCGACCCCCTCCCTGCAGGCCTGGCCTCCTAGCTTTAGAACTCCCCCAAATGTTCTCAGCTCAATCAGGACCCGCCCCCACATTTTTAATAAAGCGACACTTTGCTTTTGCTTTCTGACTTGGCAATCCTCTTACAGACTTCCGTTCTCTTTTCAGTTTGTCTCTAGAATTTTCCTGTTTAATAATAAAGCCCATGACCATGACTGTCTCAACCTCCCTCCCGGCTTTTCGTTTCATTCACATTTTCCATCCCCCCACCCCCGGCCCCCAAAGCCCGTTCATCCTCGCCAAAAAGCAAGAGTAGATTTTCAATAACCACTAACACCTCTCTCAAATCCAGGTAAGAATTGGCTATATTATTAAGCCGGAATCACAAATCAGTGCGGATAGTGTAGACAATTTAACAAATAAGGTTGGGGAAACTAGGTAACCAAGTGATACATGAGGTTAGGTATTTATCAATCATATATTGATTTTTTTTAGCTTTGAAAGATTTATTATGAGATGTAACACACTTATGGAAAGTACATAATATATCAGCATATTATAAACCTGAATTTTAAAGCAACAAACACCTGTGTTTCCATTCCCCAGGCCAAGGGACGTAGAATGACATCCCCACATCCCCTCACTTCCCATCACAAATCCCTCACTAACCCCGGAAGATGTCCACTATCCTGGCATTATCATTTCCCTGCTTTTCTTTATCATTTTATCATCAAAATATATGTTTTGCTTTTTTTTTTTCAGAATGTACTTTTTTTTTTTTCCTCAAACAAAGTCTCTCCCTTGTTGCCCAGGCTGGAGTGCAGTGGGACAATCTCACTGCACTGCACCCTCTGCCTCCCGGGGTCAAGCGATTCTCCCGCCTCAGGCGCCTGGCACCACGCCCAGCTAATTTCTGTATTTTTAGTAGAGATGAGGGTTTAACCATGTTGGCCAGGCTGGTCTCAAACTCCTGACCTTGTGATCTGCCCACCTCTGCCTCCCAAAGTGCTGGGATTATAGGCATGAGCCACTGTGCCCGGCCCAGAATATACTTGGTTTTTTTTGTTGTTTTTTTAGACAGGGTCTCACTTTGTCACCCAGGCTGGAGTGCAGTCACATGATCTCTGCTCACTGCAGCCTCGACACTGCCCCCAGACTCAAATGATCCTCCCACCTCAGCCTCCCAAGTAGCTTGGACCACAGGTGTGCGCCACCACACCCAGTGAATTTTTTGCATAGATGGATTTTCGCCACGTTTTTGTCCAAGCTGTTCTTAAACTCCTGGGCTCAAGTGATCCACCTGCCTCAGCCTCCCAGAATGCTGGGATGACAGGGATGAGCCGCCGCATCCAGCCAGAATATGCTTTTAAAATGTTAAAGTATACTTAGAGGACATAAGTGCAGATTTCTTTTTTTTTTTTTTTTTTTTTGAGATGGAGTCTCGCTCTGTCCCCAGGCTGGAGTGCAGTGGCGCAATCTCGGCTCACTGCAAGCTCCGCCTCCCAGGTTCACGCCATTCTCCTGCCTCAGCCTCTCCGAGTAGCTGGGACTACAGGCGCCCGCCACCACGCCCGGCTAATTTTTTGTATTTTTAGTAGAGACGGGGTTTCACGGTGGTCTCGATCTCCTGACCTCGTGATCTGCCCGCCTCGGCCTCCCAAAGTGCTAGGATTACAAGCGTGAGCCACCGTGCCCGGCCAAGTGCAGATTTCTTAATTCATATATTGTGTACAGGTGAAGTCTGGGCTTTTAGTGTACCCGTCACCTGTATAGTGGACACTCTACCCAAAAGGTGATTTTTCAGCCCTTGCCCCTTTCCCTCCCTCCGTGCTTTCGGAGTCTCCAGTGTCTATTACTCCTCTCTGTGTATTTATGTGTCCCTACTGTTTAGCTCACATTTTGCTTTTTTTTTTTTTTTTTAACTTTATCTCAGTGCCTTCATACCATTTATATTCTTTTGCTCAACACTGTTAATGAGATTAATCTATATTGCTATGATAATCTAGACTTTGCTCATTTTCGTAACTTCATAGTTTTCTACAGTATGATACACCACAATTTGTCCAGCTACTGTTAATGGAAGTTTGAGTGGTTACCAGTTTCCAGCTTTTGCCACAACACTCTTGTATATGTTTGCTGGTGTACACATGCTGTCTTCAACCTTGGTAGCCAGTGCCAAGTATTTTTTCAAGTTATTTGTACCATTTTGCATGTTCGTAGCAGTGTAAGCAGTTACCATTGCACCACACCTTTACCCACAGTGTTGTCAGTTTTGGTTTTTAAAATGTGGCCATTCTAGTTGGTTTGCACTGGCATCTCATTGTGGTTTCATTAGCTTTTTTTTTTTTTTTTTTTTGAGACAGAGCCTTGCTCTGTTCCCAGGTGGGAGTGCAATGGTGCGGTCCTGGCTGGCTGCAACTTCCGCCTCCCAGGTTCAAGCAATTCTCCTGCCTCAGCCCCTGGAGAAGCTGGGATTACAGGCATATGCCACCACGCCCAGCTAATTTTTGTATTTTTAGTAGAGGCGGGATTTCACCATGTTAGCCAGGCTGGTCTCAAACTCCTGACCTCAGGTAATCCACCCGCCTCAGTCACCTGAAGTGCTGGGATTAACAGAGGTGAGCCACCATGCCTGATCTATTAGCTTTTCTTTAATTACCATTGTGGTTGGGCACATTTTTATAATTGGCCATTTAGATTTCAAGTCTTTTGCTCTTTACTACTCCCCATCTGTCTTTTTCTTATTGATTTGTAGGAGTTCTTTATATATTCTGGATATGAGTCTTTTGTCAGTTCCTTTATTATTGCTGTATAATGAAGTACTCCAAGATGTTGTGGGGCAAAGCAGCAGCTATTTCGTTTTGCTCATGCTTTTGAGAGTCAGGAATTTGACAGGGGCTTACTTAGCTGGGTTGGATGCCTGGTGGTTGGTGCTGGCTGTTGTCCGGAAGCTCAGCTGGGGCTGCCAACCAGTGCGCCCATTCAGTGTCTTTCCAGCATGACCATCCCACACTAGTTGAAGTTCTTGTGTAGCAGGTGGCTTCCCCAGAGTGACTATCCAAGAGAACTAGGTGGAAACTAGATAGTCTCGAAGAAGTCACAGCCTGCCCAGGGGACATGTTCCCCACAATTGTTAGAGAGAGGCAAGCTCACGTACAGAAGAGCATGTGGGATGGCAGGTACCGCCAAGGCCATCTGTGGAAAAGGTACTTCAGTGCGTTGTGCTACAAATCTCCTCTCTCATTCACTTCCTTACTGGTCTCTTTTTGGGAGGCAGGATTAAGATAGAAGATTTTAATTTTAACACAGCACCCTTATGAATTAGTTTCCTTATGGTTGGTGTTATTTGTGTTATTTTATTATTTTTTTATTATTATTTTTTGTTTGTGATGGAGCCTTGCTCTGTTGCCCAGGCTGGAGTGCAGTGGCAAGATCTCGGTTCACTGCAACCTCCGCCTCCTGGGTTCAAGCGATTCTTCTGCCTCAGCCTCCTGAGTAGCTGGGACTACAGGCGTGTGCCACCATACCTGGCTAAATTTTGTATTTTTAGTAGAGATGGGGTTTCGTCATGTTGGCCAGGCTGGTCTCGAACTCCTGACCTCAGGTGATCTGTCCACCTCAGCCTCCCCAAGTGCTGGGATTACAGGCATGAGCCACCGCGCCCGGCCTTGTGTTATTTTAAAGAAAACTTTATCTTGATGTCATGAAGATATTTACTATTTTTTATCACTTATAAATGTTAATGTTTTATTTTCTCTTTCATATTTAGACCTACGGGCCCTGTAATTGCCTTTTCTGTGTAGCGTGAAGTAGGCATGTGTGTTGAGTTTCTGTCTTTCACCCCATAAAGATATCTTGCTACTGGCCGGGTGCGGTGGCTCACACCTGTAATCCCAGCACTCTGGGAGGCCGAGGCGGGTGGATCACAAGGTCAGGAGATCGAGACCATCCTGGCTAACATGGTGAAACCCCATCTCTACCAAAAATACAAAAAAATTAGCCAGGTGTGGTGGCAGGCGCCTGTAGTCCCAGCTACTCAGGAGGCTGAGGCAGGAGAATGGCGTGAACCCGGGAGGCGGAGCTTGCAGTGAGCCAAAATCACGCCACTGCACTCCAGCCTGGGTGACAGAGCGAGACTCCATCTCAAAAAAAAAAAAAAAAGGTATCTTGCTATCTCATGACCATGATGAGGTCATTCATTCTTTCTATACTTTTCTCTAGCTCCCCCTCAGTCATACATTAACCATCTACACGGAATGGCTCATTTTCTCGGCTTTGTCTATTTTTGTACTGATACTGTCACCAAAACAGCACAGGTTCAGTCTAGGTCCGGCCGCCCACCACACAGAAAGCCAATGACAAAGGAGACAAGTATTGTCAAGGAGGAACGTTTTAATCAGGTGCTGTGGCTGACAAATCCATCTCCCTGAGCAACTAAAAGGAGGGCTTTATATAGCAAGGAAGAAATGAAACAATGTGTAACAAAACAGAAACTAAGGAGGAGCAAGGAAGCAATCATGATGAATGAAGGGGTCCAGCATCTCATTGTCCGGATGTGGAGATCTGGCGATTTTCAGTTCTTTGATACTTTATTTTTTATTTTTTTAGAGGACTGAAGGTTGTTTCCTGAGGAAGGAATTCAGCTAAAACAAACTTAAGGTTCAAGCTTTAAGACCAGAAACATCCATTTCTACGTTTATCCAAAAAAACTATCTGTGGGACAATTGAGTCGGTTTCAGTAGTACCTTGTCTTCATTACCTTAGTTGTATAAAAATCTACATATCTGGAAGCGTAAGTTCTTCCAACCTGTTTCTCAAAAGTGACTTTGCAATTTTTCACAAGTTTAATTTTCATTTAGATTTTAGACTTATTTTTAATCAGCTTCCACACATACATGATATGCTGGGATTTTGATGAGAGTTACAATTAACCTATGACCAATTTGGGGCAAACCAACTTTCTTTTAATCCATAAACATGGAATCTCTCTTCATTTTTATTTTTAATATATGTGATGGTTAATACTGAGGGTCAACTTGATTGGATTGAAGGATGCAAAGTATTGTTCCTGGGTGTGTCTGTGAGGGTGTCGCCAAAGGAGATGAACATTTGAGTCAGTGGGCTGGGAAAGGCAGACCCACCCTCAGTCTGTGTGAGCACGGTCTAATCAACTGCCAGCGCGGCTAGAACAAAGCAGGCAGAAGAACCTGGAGGGACTGAAAGAATGTACATTTTTTTTTTTTTTTTTGAGACGGAGTTTCGCTCTTGTTGCCCAGGCTGGAGTGCAGTGGTGCAATCTTGGCTCACAGCAACTTCTGCCTCCCGAGTTCAAGTGATTCGCCTGCCTCAGCCTCAAGAGTAGCTGGGATTACAGGCATGCACCACCACACCCGGCTAATTTTGTATTTTTCGTAAAGATGGGGTTTCTCCATGTTGGTCAGGCTGGTCTCGAACTCCCGACCTCAGGTGATTCGCCCATGTTGGCCTCCCAAATTGCTGGGATTACAGGCGTGAGCCACTGCGCCCGGCCTCGTCTGTATTTCTTAAATTAGTCTAGCTAATGGTGTGTCCATTTCATTTATCTTGTCAAAAGGAAACTTTTTGTTTCGTTGAACTTTTAAAAAATTGTCTCTATTTTGTTTATTTCTGCTCTGATCTTTATTATGTCTTTCCTTTTTACTAATTTTGGGTCTGGTTTGTTCTTGTTTTTTTTGAGGTGTACTGTTAGGTTGTTTATTTGAAATTTTTCTATTTTTTTGACGTAGGAGCTTATTGTTACAAACTTCCCTCTTAGTACTGTTTTTGCTGCAACCCTTAGGTTTTGGTGTGTTTCAGTAAAATTTTAAATTACCCTCTTAATTTCTCCTTTGACCATTCAGGAACACGTTTAATTTCCACATATTTGTATAGTTTCCAAAATTATCTTCTTATTGATTTTCTAGTTTTATTCCAGTGTGGTCAGCAAAGATACTTGATCTGATTTCAATTTGCTAGAATTTGTTGACACCTGTTTTGTGGCCTAAGATATGGTGTATCCTGGAGAATATTCTATGTGCTGATAAGAAGAATGTGTATTCGGTGAAACCCCGTCTCTACTAAAAACACACACACACACACACACAAAATAGGTCGTGGTGGCGGGCGCCTGTAGTCCCAGATACTCAGGAGGCTGAGGCAGGAGAATTGCTTGAACCCGGGAGGCAGAGCTTGCACTGAGCCGAGATCGCACCACTGCACTCCAGTCTGGGTGACAAAGCGAGACTCTGTCTCAAAAAAAAAAAAAAAAAAAAGAATATGTATTCTGGCCAGAGGTGGTGGCTCATGTCTGTAATCCCAGCACTTTGGGAGGCGGAGGCGGGAGGATCATGAGGTCAGGAGTTCGAGACCAGCCTGGCCAACATGATGAAACCCCGTTTCTACTAAAGATACAAAAAATTAGCTGGGTGTGATGGCGTGTGCCTGTAATCCCAGCTACTCGGGAGGCTGAGGCAAGAGAATTGCTTGAACCTGGGAGGCCACTGCACTCCAGCCTGGGTGACAGAGCGAGATTCCGTCTCAAAAAAAAAAAAAAAAAAAGTATTCTGCGGCTGTTGGATGAAATGTTCTGTAAGTATCAGTTATGTCCATTTGGTCTAGAGTATAGGTTTAACTCCAGTGTTCTTTATTGATTTGCTCTTGGGATCATCTGCCCACTGCTGGAAGTGGGGTGTTGAAGTCCCCTATTATCATCGGATTGCAGTCTGTTTCTCCCTTTAGATCTATTAGTATTTGCTTTCTACATTTGAGTGCTCTGGTATTGGGTACATTTATATGTATAATTGTGATATCCTTTTTCTGAATGGACTCCTTTGTCATAATATAATGACCTTGTTTGTGTCTTTTTACATTTTCTGACTTCAAGTCTATTTTATCTAAGTATAGCTACTCTTCTTCTGTTTTAGTTCCCATTTGCATAGAATATCTTTTTCTACCCCTTCACTTTTGGTCTACGTGTGTCCTTACAGCTGAGCTGAGGCAGCATAGAATTGAGTCTTGCCTTTTTATTTATTCAGCCCCTTTACATCTTTGAGATAATTTAATCCATTTATATTTTAGGTTGTTATTGATAGGCCTGTACTTACTCCTGCCGTTTTGTTAAATTGTTTTCTAGTTGTTTTGTAGAGCTTCTGTTTTCCTCCTCTGTGGTTTGACGGCTTTCTACTCTGGTTTGGTTCTTTTCTTTTTATCGTTTGTGTATCTATTACAGGCTTTTGCTTTGTGATTACCCTGAGGCTTACATAAAACATCTTTTTTTTTTTTTGAGACGGAGTCTTGCTCTGTCACCCAGGCTGGAGGGCAGTGGCGCGATCTCAGCTCACTGCAAGCTCCGCCTCCTGGGTTCACGCCATTCTCCTGCCTCAGCCTCTCCGAGTAGCTGGGACTACAGGCGCCCGCCACCACGCCCAGCTAATTTTTTGTACTTTTAATAGAGACGGGGTTTCACCGTGGCCTCGATCTCCTGACCTCATGATCCGCCCGCCTCGGCCTCCCAAAGTGCTGGGATTACAAGCGTGAGCCACCGCGCCCGGCCTCATAAAACATCTTATACTTATAACAAGTTGATTTAAGATGGTAATAGCTTAATTTTGATCTCATACAGAAACTCTCCATTTTTACTCTTCCTCCTCCCAGGTTTTATGGTTTTGATGCTGCACTTAATGTCTTTTAATAAAATGTATACTTTAGCAATTATTGTGCTTTATTTATTTATTATTTATTTATATTTATTTTATTTTATTTTTGAGATGGAGTCTCACTCTGTCGCCTAGGCTGGAATGCAGCGGCACAATGTCGGCTCACTGCAACCTCTGCCTCCCGGGTTCAAGCGATTCTCCTGCCTCAGCTTCCTCAGTAGCTGGGATTACAGGCGTACACCACCACACCCGGCTAATTTTTGCATTTTTAGCAGAGACCGGGTTTCACCATGTTGGTCAGGCTGGTCTCAAACTACTGACCTCGTGATCCGCCCGCCTCGGCCTTCCAAAGTGCCGGGATTACATGCGTGAGCCACTGCGCCAGGCCTATTTATTTATTTATTTTTAGATGGAGTGGCAGATCTTGGCTCACCACAACCTCTGCCTCCCGGGTTCAAGTGATTCTCCTGCCTCAGGCTCCCGAGTAGCTGGGACTACAGGCGCGCATGCCACCAAGCCCGGCTAATTTTTGTATTTTTAGTAGAGACAGGGTTTCACTATGTTGGCCAGGCTGGTCTTGAACTCCTGACCTCGTGATCTGCCCGCCTTGGCCTCCCAAGTGCTGGGATTACAGGCGTTGAGCCACCGCGCCAGGCCTTAGTTATTTTTTAATAGATTTGACATTTGACCTTTCTTTTCTTTCCTAGTGACAGGATCTTGCTCTGTCCCCAGGCTGGAGTGATTGGTGATGTCCAGGATCTTTTTCATATGTGTGCTGGCTGTATCTCTTCTTTTGAAAAGTGTCTTTTCATGTCCTTTGCCCACTTTTAAATAGGGTTGTTTTTTGCTTTTGAATTTGCTTAAGTTTCTATTTCTTATTTTTAAAATTGTGGTAAAATACTCATAAAATTTACCATCTTAACCGTTTTTAGGTATACAACTCGGTGGCCTTAAGTATGATCACATTGTTGTGCTAACGTCACCCCCATCCGTATCTTCAGAGCTCTTTCCACCTTGCAAAATTGAAATCCTATACCCATTAAAAATAACTCTAGGCCACGAGCAGAGGCGTGTGCTGCGCCCGCGGGACAGCGGTACAGCGGCCCGGCCCAGGAAGCCGCGCAGCACGGCCGCTAGGGCTCAGGCCTGAGCTGGAGGCACCGCGAGGCTTAGCGGCCGGGGCACACGCGGGGCTCCTTCCCTGGCCTGCCTGCCGGGCCGCTCCGCAGAAGGGTGGCCTCATCCGTGCGCGGGAGCCGGGCGCACAGCTCACCTGTTTGTGGCTTCTTCTGACCGCCCGCCGCCTCCTTCCTGCACTTGATTTCTCTCGCCTTATTGCTGGACGGTGGTGGAAGGGCAAGAAGGAACCGAGGACACCTCTGGGTGTTCTGTTTTGTTTCATTCTTGCAGCTTGGGAAGTGGGGGGCGTGGGATGGAAAAGAACCGGGACCTCCCTCCCTCCTCCTCCTCCTCCCCACGTTCTTATACTAAGGAGCCTGCTCTGCCTGCAGTAAGCCCCTAATTTCCCTTCCTCTTTCCCCTCTTATCAGAGTCCTCGCCCACCCCGTCCCCACCGCCACCCCCATCCCCCCCGTCCCCACCGCCACCCCCATTCCCCCGTCCCCACCGCCACCCCCATCCCCCCCGTCCCCACCGCCACTCCCCACCCCGCTTCCCCACCGCCACCCCCCATCCCCCCGTCCCCACCGCCACCCCCCACCCCGCTTCCCCACCGCCACCCCCCATACCCCCTCCCCCCGTCCCCACCTCTCCACCTCCCCCGCCCACCGCCTTCCCGCCAAGCCAGGGGAGACAATGATCCCCAGCTCGATCCCCAGCTCGTAAAGAAAAGTGAAATGGGCTGGGCGCGGTGGCTCACAAGTGAGGCCCAGGCGAGAGGATCGCTTGAGCCCAGAAGTTCGAGACCAGCCCGGGAACATGGCGAAACTCAGTCTCTACAACAAAATTAGTCAAGTGTGGTGGCGCACACCTGTAATCCCAGCTATTAGGGAGGCTGAGGTGGGAGGACCACCTGAACCCGGGAGGCAGAGGCTGCAGTAAGCAGAGAGATCGTACCACTGCACTCCAGCCTGGGCGACACAGTGAGACTCTCAAAAACAAACAAACAAAACAATTAGCAGCTCTGCTACACACCAACATTAACCAGCTTGACAATCAAATCAAGAACTCAACCCCTTTTACAATAGCTGCAAAAATAAAATAAAATAGAATGCTTAGGAATATACCTAAGCAAGGAGGTGAAAGATCTCTACACAAGGAAAGCTGCAAAACACTGCTGAAAGAAATCATTAGATGACACAAATGGAAGCACACCCATGCTCACAGATGGATGGAATCAATGTTGTGAAAATGACCATACTGCCCAAAGCAATCTACAAATTCAGTACAACTCCCATCAAAACTCCACCATCCTTCCTCACATAACTAGAAAAAACCCCTAAAATTAATATGGAACCAAGAAAGAGCCTGCATAGCCAAAGTGTGTTCTGTTTTTAAAGGTTTATTTTGTAGAGACAGGGTCTTGCTATGTTGCCCAGGATGGTCTTGAACTCCTGAGCTCAAGTGATCCTCCTGCATTGTCCTCCCAAAGTGCTGGGATTACAGGCATGAACCACTGTGCCTGGTCATGTTGAACTATCCTTATAATCCAGCAATAAATCTTACTTTAATATGCTGCTGAATTCAGTTTGCCAGTATTTTCTTGAGAATTTTTTTTTTTTTTTTTTTTTTTTTTTTTTGAGACAGAGTATTGCTCTGTCCCCCAGGCTGGAGTGCAGTGGTGCAATCCTGGCTCACTGCAACCTCCCTCTCCCAGGTTCAAGCAATTCTTTTGCCTCAGCCTCCAAAGTAGTTGGGACTACAGGTGTGTGCCACCATGCCCAGCTAATTTTTGTATTTTTAGTAGAGAGGGGTTTCACCATGTTGGCCAGGCGGGTCTTGAACCCCTGACCTCAAGTGATCTATCCCCCTGGGCCTCCCAAAGTGCTGGGATTACAGGCGTGAGCCGCCGTGCCTGGCCTGTTGAGGACTTTTGCATCAATGTTTGTAAGGGATGTTGGTTTGTAGCTTTCTTGAAGTGTCTTCGGCTTTGGTATGGGTCATGCTGGCCTAGTAGAATGTGTTAGGAAGTGTTTCTTCTACAATTTCCTGGGAAAGCTGGAATAGGATTGGCATGAATTCTTCTTTAAATGTTTGGTAGTATTCACTGGCAAAGCCATCAGGTCTCAACTTTTCTTTGTTGGGAGATTTTCAATTGCTGATTCAATTTTCTTACTAAAGGTCTGTTCAGATTTTCTGTTTCTTCATGGTTTATTCTTGGTTGATTTTGTGTTTCGAGGAATTTGTCCATTTCGTCTGTGTTACCCAATTTGTGGCTGTACAATTACTTATGTTGCTCTTGTATAATCCTTTTTGTTTCTGTAAAATTGGTACTAATGGTCTCACTTTCATTTCTAATTTTAGTAATTTAATTCTTCTCCCTTTTTTCCTTAGCCCATCCAGCTAAAGTTTGTGATTTTGTTGATAATTTTGAAGAACTAATTTTTGGTTTTGTTGATTTTCTCTGTGATTTTTCTATTCTCTATTTTGTTTATCTCATCTTTAATCTTCTCCTTCTGCTAGCTTTGATTTTAGTTTGTCCATTTTCCTACTTATTTAAATTATGTTAAGTTGTTGATTTGAGATTTAAAAAATCTAAATGTTTATAGCTATAAACTTTCCCTCTTAGCATTGCTTTTGCTCCATCCATAAGTTTTGGTATGTTGTGTTTTGTACTGGTGTCTAAGTATTTCCTAACTTCCCTTGCAATTTCTTCTTTGATCCATTCATCGTTTAAAAGTGTGTAATTTCCATAAATTTGTGAATTTTCCAGTTTTCCTTCTGTTACTGATTACTAACTACATCCTGTTCTGGTTGCAGAAGATATTTTGTATGATATCTATGTTTTAAAATCTTTGGAGACTTAATTTGTATCCTAAAATATGTTGTATCCTGGAAAATGTCCCATGTACCCCTGGTAAGAATGTATATTCTGTTGTGATTGGGTAGATTGCTCTGTATATGCCTGTTAGATCTACTTGGTTTGCTGTGTTTTAAAGTTCTCTGTTTCCTTATTTATCTTCTGTCTGGTTGATCTATTTATTAATGTGAGTAGGGTATTGAATTCTGCAAGTATTATTGTAAACTGTCCACTTCCCCTTCAGTTTTGCCAATGTTTGCTTCTTCATGTATTTTGGGACTCAGTTATTAGGTGTATATATTTGTAACTGTTATATATTCTTGATGTACTTACTCTTTTTTTTTTTTTTGAGACAGGGTCTGATTCTGTCACCCAGACTGGAGAGCAGTGGTGCACTCATGGCTCATTGCAGCCTCGACCTCCCAGGTGCAAGTGATCCTTCATCCTCAGCACCCTCGAGTAGCTGGGACTACAGGTGTGCACCACCATATCCAGCTAATTTTTTTTTGGTATTTTTTGTAGAGACAGGGTATCGCCATGTTGCCCAAGATGGTCTTGAACTCCTGGGCTCAAGTGATTCTCCTGCCTTGGCCTCCCAAATTGTTGAAATTGCAGGCATGAGCCACCATGCCCAGTCACATTTATTATTATTATTATTATTATTATTATTATTATTATAATCAACATCTAATGTCCTTTGTTGTCTCTTGTAACAATTTTTGGCTCAAAGTTTATTTTGTTTGATATCAGGACAGCCACACAGGCAATCTTTTGGTTACTGTTTCTGTGGAATATCCTGTTCAATCTTTTCACTTTCAAATTCATATCTTTGGATCTAAAGTGAGTGTCTTGTAGACAGCATATAATTGGATCGTGTTTTTACCCTTTCTTTCAATCTCTTTTGATTGCAGCATTTAATCTATTTACATTTAATTACTGATAAAGAGGGCCTTACTTCTGTCATTTAAAAATTTTGTTTACAGGGAGCAGTGGCCCACACCTGTAATCCCAGCACTTTGGGAGGCTGAGGCAAGTGGAACACAAGGTCAGGAGTTCAAGACCAGCCTGACCAACATAGTGAAACTCCATCTCTACTAAAAATACAAAAAATATTAGCTGGGCATGGTGTTGGGCGCTTGTATTCTCAGCTACCTGGGAGGCTGAGGCAAGAGAATCTCTTGAACCTGGGAGGTGGAGGTTGCAGTGAGCCAAGTTTGTGCCACTGCACTCCAGCCTGGGTGACACAGAGAGACTAGGTCTCAAAAAAAAAAAAAAAATTAGGCGGGGCATGGTAGCTCATGCCTGTAATCCCAGCACTTTGGGAGGCCGAGGTGAGTGGATCACCTGAGGTCAGAAGTTCAAGACCAGCCTGGTCAACATGGTGAAACCCCGTCTGTAGTAAATTTCTCTTTTCAGTAATTGTGCATTTCAGTCTCAGAATTCTGGGGGACTCTTTTTAGGTTTTCTATTTCCTTATTGACATTTCCATTTTGTTTTTTTTGTTTTTTTTTTGAGACAGAGTCTCACTCTGTCACCCAGGCTGGAGTGCAGAGGCATGATCTCGACCCACTGCAAGCTCCGCCTACTGGGTTCACGCCATTCTCCTGCCTCAGCCTCCTGAGTAGCTGGGACTACAGGTGCCCGCCACCACGTCCAGCTAATTTTTTGTATTTTTTTTGGTAGAGACGGGATCTCCTGACCTCGTGAGCCGCCCGCCTCGGCCTCCCAAAGTGCTGGGATTACAAGCGTGAGCCACTGCGCCCGGCCTCTATTTAGTTCTTACATCTTCTTGACTTTCTCCACAGATTTTTTTTTTTTTTTGAAGCAGAGTCTCACCCTGTTCCCCAGGCTGGAGTGCAATGGCACGATCTTGGCTCACTGCAACCTCCACCTCCTAGGTTCGAGCGATTCTCCTGCCTCAGCCTCGTGAGTAGCTGGGACTACAGGCGAGTGTGCCACCACGCCCAGCTAATTTTTGTATTTTTAGTAGAGATGGGATTTCATCATGTTGGTCAGGCTGATCTCGAATTCCTGACCTCAGGTGATCCACCCACCTCAGCCTCCCAAAGAGCTGGGATTACAGGTGTGAGCCACCGCACCTGGCCTCTCCACAGATTCTTTTTGTTCTTTGAACACACACACACACACACACACACACACACACACACACACATATATATATTTTGGAGACAGAGTCTCACTCTGTCGCCCAGGCTGGAGAGCAGTGGCCCGATCTTGGCTCACTGCAACCTCTGCTCTCTGAGTTCAAGCAATTCTCCTGCCTCAGCCTCCTGAGTAGCTGGGATTACAGGTGCCTGCCACCGTGCCCGGCTAATTTTTTGTATTTTTAGTAGAGACGGGGTTTCACCATCTTGGCCAGGCTGGTCTTGAACTCATGACCTCATGATCCACCTGCCTCGGCCTCCCAAAGTGCTGGGATTACAGGCATGAGCCACCATGCCTGGCCTCTTTGAACGTATTTTAGACAGTTGGTATGAAGTCTTTGTGTAGTGTATCCTCTCCTGGGTCTTTTGCAGGGTTGGTTCCTGTTGGTCTGTTTTTTATTTTGAATGGGCCATACTTTACTGTTTCTTTGTATACTCTCGTGGGATTTTTTTGGTCAAAAACTGGACATTTGAATCTAATACTTTAGTGACTCTGAAAATCAGACTTTCCCCTTTCTCCAGGGTTTGCTGTTTTTTGCTTTTGTATTTGTTTGTGTTTTGCTTTTTTGTTTTTTTTTGGAATTGTTGTAGACTGTCTTGGAGCTAAGGACCAGCTTGAGATGTAACCTTAGGGTCTTCTCAGGCCTTTTCTGAAACTACACCTTCCCCTGGGCATGCCTGGTAACTTTCTAATTTCTCCTGTATATGCAGTTGCTTTTGAATGTCCTGCTTTTTATTGTCTGGCTCCAAGAAGGGGAAATAGAGAGAAACTAAGGGGGAAAAAGTCACCAGTCCTTTAAGTCCCCTGGAAGTCACTTTAGCCAGCAAGGGAGGGGCTTGTAACAATGGGAGAAGGTGGCCGGGCGCGGTGGCTCATGCCTGTAATCCCAGCACTTTGGGAGGCCGAGGCAGGTGAATCACAAGGTCAGGAGATGGAGACCATCCTGGCTAACACAGTGAAACCCCGTCTCTATTAAAAATACAAAAAATTAGCTGGGCGTGGTGGCGGGCGCCTGTAGTCCCAGCTACTCAGGAGGCTGAGGCAGGAGAATGGTGTGAACCCGGGAGGCGGAGCCTGCAGTGAGTCGAGATGGCGCCACTGCACTCCAGCCTGGGCGACAAGGCAAGACTCCATCTCCAAAAAAAAAAAAAAGGAGAAAGTGCAATAACAAGGGTTGCTATCCTTTTGTCTGTACTTCTGTGATCAGATGAAGCAATCAGTGATCAGAACAGATACTCAATATCTGGAGGACAGGGTCTCTTACACCTACCCTGGCTCCTGTGACTGATCTGTAAGCTGCTCCAGCAACGTGCACAGTTGCCTGCTGTGGGGATGAGAGGTGGGGAACAGGCAGCTGCAACTATGCTAAGAGCTCACTGACCAAAATTAACCACAATGTACCATCCGAGTCTTTTCCTGGAAGTTGCGGGCCTGCAATGGACTTCAGAGTTCCAAAATAGCTACAACAGACAGATTCTGTGAGTATTATTGTCTAGGTGAGGAGAGAGATTTCTCAGGCTTCCTCCTCCTCCATCTTCCCAGAATTCTCTTCTTGGTCATTTTATTTTTAACAAGGCTTCTAAGACCATTCACCGTGGGAAGAAATGGCCTCTCCAACAATTGGTGCTGGTACCGCTGGATAGCCATAAGCAATGAAGTTGAAACTTTACCTCACACTACAGACAAAAATTAACTTAAAATGGATCAAAAATTAACTCAAGGCCTAAATGTAAAAGTGAAAATATAAACTTTTGAGGAAAGCCAAGTAGTAAATCTTCATTTGGCAATAGAAGCTTAGCTAGGATATGCAAGAAAAGAAAAATTGCGTGCAAGAAAAGAAAAAACGGATAAGTTGGACATCAAAATGAAGACATTTTTGTGCATCAAAGGACATTATACATTTAAAAAACCATGGAATGAGAGAAAATATTTGTAAATCAAATTTTTGATAAGGAACTTTATCTAGAATCTATACAGAACTGTTACAAAAAAAAGACCACAAATAACCCAATTAAACATGGGCAAAGGATCTTAATAATTTTTCCAAAGAAGATGTGCAAATGGCCAGATCAGCACATGAAAAGATGCTCAGTATCATTATCCATCAAGGAAGTGCAAATGTAAGCCACGAGATACCACTTTATTCCAACTAGGATGACCATAAGCAAAACAATGGAAAATAAACATTGTTGGCAAAGATGTGGAGAAATCAGAGTTCTCATCTACTGCTGGTGGGAATGGTAAGTGGTACAGTCACCTTAGAAACATTATGGCACTTCCTCAAAATGTTAAACATCAAGTTACCATGTGACCCAGCAATTTCCCTCGCAGGCATGCATAGATCCAGGAGAAATGAAATGAAAATGTAGGCCCACACAGAAATGTGTGCACAAATGTTTATAGCAGCATTATTCAGAATAACCCAAAGATGGAAATAATTCAAATGTCCATCAACTAGTGAATGATAAATAACACGTGGTATATTCACACGGTGGAATATTCTCACATGATAAGAAATGAGGTATAACAGAGGAATCTTGAAAACATTACGCTAATTGAAAGAGGCCAGTCAGGGCCGGGCGCAGCGGCTCACACCTGTAATCCCAGCACTTTGGGAGGCCGAGGTGGGCAAATTGCCTGAGCTCAGAAGTTCCAGACCAACCTGGGCAACGTGATGAAACTCCGTCTCTACGAAAATACAAAAAAAAAAAAAAAAAGTAGCCAGGCATGGTGACGGGCGCCTGTAGTTCCAGCTACTCAGGAGGTTGAGGCAGGAGAATCGCTTGAACCCAGGAGGCGGACCGTGCAGTGAGCCGAGATCGCGCCACTGCACTCCAGCCTGGGCGACAGAGCGAGACTCCATCTCAAAAAAAAAAAGAAAAAGGAAAAGAAGAAGCCAGTCTCAAAAAAACTCACATATTATACTAGTTCATTTGTATGAAATGTCCAGAGTAGGAAAATATGTAGAAAGTAGATTACTGGTTGTTTATTGGTTTGGGTAGGGGGAGGGGATGGAAGCGTAAGGGAGTGATACCTAAAGAGTGTGGGGTTTCTTTCTAGTGGCAGAAACATTCTCAAATTGACTGGGTGAGAGAGAGACTCTGTCTCAAAAAACAAACAAACAAACAAAAAAAAAGGAATTGAAGTCAATTTCTTCTCCCTTTGAAAAAAAAAATGGCCTCTTACTTTAGCCAAGTTAATTTAATTCAGCAAAAGTGACAATGTGAAGACCTTGTCCCTTTACAATCTTACAACATGGCCACTGCCATATGTAGCATGCCCAGGTTAGCCTGCTGGAGGATGGGAAAGAGAAGGAGGCTCACAAAGGATGAATGACACAACGGTGAATTTCAGATTAAATGTTCTCAAATGCAGAGCAGAGCAAACATCCTGAAAACTGGAAGACTCTTGATCTGCAAGTGCTCGGTGGTAGACAAAGAAATACTTTTGCTTTGAACTCTGAAAAAGTCAAGCTTGGAGGACTCAGACCACAGAGTTTATAAAATGAAGGCATGAAGTAGGAAAGGAAGCAGCTATGGCATAAGAGCCATTTCCCCTGGGAAAGTTGTGCATGCCATAGGAACACAGGAAGAAGAGAATGAGACAGGACCCTAGGAGCAGGCAGATGAGGCCTGGGTCATCTCAGGGGCTCTGTGTCCCCAGTACTTGGGCCTTGGCCCAGGAAGACACAAGGCGTGTGACAGCGGGTGGAGGACATCTCAGGCTGTGGAGGCAGTGCTTTGTGTGTTTGAGGCTTATCACGTGAGCACTGCACAGAACCCCACACCCAGCACAGGGCTGGAGCACCTGCCCCACGGACAGCAGACATTTGAGGGCCAAGGGAAATGGCCACAGCGATAGGCCCAGAGAGGCTTCCCAGAGAAAGCCGTGCGCAGTGCAGGCCGGGCAGGCTGGAAAGGGGTCTCTGGGTCAGTCCCCACAGCACACACTCCGCAGCTGTGGCCTGGCAGAGGATCAGACCGGCCACACTGGAAGGGTCAAAGACAGAGGAGACCCCAACCCTTCCCGGTGCTGGAGAGTGAACTTTGAGAGCCTGTGCAATGTCCAGACTTGGATCACTCAGAGAGGCAGGGAGACAATGAGGATGGGGGGAACCTTGACACTCCAGCCGTTGACCCAAGGGAGCCCGTGCTAGCCTGGGAGGCCCTGCGATCTAATCTAGAAACAGCTGAACAAACTGTAGGCACAAGTTTGTTTGTTGACACTATCTGTGGAAATGAGGGATGGTGTTGACAGCAATTTCATTTATTGATGGACAAAGAACTTCTGTGCCTCTGAGTTGTAGTGTGTAAATGTCAAAACCTCCACATCGATGTGAGAGAGGAAAAAGCCCCAGGAAGGGTTTGGTCACATAATAGACTATGCAGAGCGGACTCCCAGATGGCCATGGAGCGAACGTGGTCAGTTTTTGGGTACTGAGGTGGGGAGATGGCCACAAGCTACCTTTGGGTGAAAAAGGCAAGTGACAGAACTAGAGGGGCAGTGTAATCCCTTCCAGTGAGAAAGAGGAGAGAAAGCAGAAAGGAAGGGAGGAAGGGAGGCAGGCAGGCTAGAAGGAATGAATCTGGGGGCCTTCCAGTAGAGCCATCTGCCCTGTGGTCAGAGCAGCTGCTGGCCCAGGCTCAGGGTGCCCCTCTGAATGAAGAAAAGGAAGACTCAGACAGCACCCCATGGCCCAACCTCATTCCATCCCCACAACTCAGGGCACGCCTGTGACTGACTTCCTTCCTCCTGAAATCGGCCCCCCTAGGGATAGGAGTCCATCCTCAAACATCTAAAGGGCTCTGTGGGAAACAAGGTTTGAGTCCTTCTTCCTGGCTCTGGGGACAGAGTCAGATACCATGCACCAAAGCTTCAAGATGGTTCCAAGCAACGTGTTTCTGAAGATCCTACACAATTCTATATGTATATTTATCAAGACTAACCTTTCACTTAAGGGTGTGTGTGTGTGTGTATGTGTATCATACTTTTCACTTAGGGGTGTGTGTGTGTGTCATACCTTTCACTTGGGTGTGTGTGTGTGTGTGTCATACCTTTCACTTGGGGTGTGTGTGTGTGTGTGTCATACCTTTCCTTGGGGTGTGTGTGTGTGTGTCATACCTTTCACTTGGGGTGTGTGTGTCATACCTTTCACTTGGGGGATGTGTGTGTGTGTCATACCTTTCACTTAGGGGTGTGTGTGTGTGTCATACCTTTCACTTGGGGGTGTGTGTGTGTCATACCTTTCACTTGGGGGGTGTGTGTGTGTGTCATACCTTTCACTTGGGGGGATGTGTGTGTGTGTCATACCTTTCACTTAGGGGTGTGTGTGTTTTTTTTTGTGTGTGTCATACCTTTCCTTGGGTGTGTGTGTGTGTGTCATACCTTTCACTTGGGGTGTGTGTGTGTGGCATACCTTTCACTTAGGGGTGTGTGTGTGTGTGTGTGGCATACCTTTCACTTAGGGGTGTGTGTGTGTGTGTGTGTCATACCTTTCACTTGGGGGGATGTGTGTGTGTGTGTCATACCTTTCACTTTAAGACCGTCTTTCATTTTCTCCACGACCTGGTGTCTTCTACCTCACAGATTCTCAGACATTGAATTGTTTGCGTTTCTCAGCTCTAGCACCAGCGCTGCTACTTAAAGCATGCCCATCTCTCACTGTGATAAGCACCAAAAAGCAGTGTGCCCACGGAAAGCCCTTGCAGAAGTGAGGGGCTGGGACACAGCTGCCGGGATTCAAGACGCTGAGGAAGCAACTGTGCCAACAATTTGCTGACTGCTTCCATGGCGCCACCGTGTGGCCATATTGTGCCACGTGTCCACACGCCTAAGACCTGTCATCTTTAAGATCACTCCTCCAGTATTCTCTGATGGTAGATTGTATTTCTGTGGGATCGGTGGTGATATCCCCTTTTTCATTTTTTATTGCATCTATTTGATTCTTCTCTCTTTTCTTCTTTATTAGTCTTGCTAGCGGTCTATCAATTTTGTTGATCTTTTCAAAAAACCAGCTCCTGGATTCATTAATTTTTTGAAGGGTTTTTTGTGTCTCTATTTCCTTCAGTTCTGCTCTGATTTTAGTTATTTCTTGCCTTCTGCTAGCTTTTGAATGTGTTTGCTCTTGCTTTTCTAGTCTTTTAATTGTGATGTTAGGGTGTCAATTTTGGATCTTTCCTGCTTTCTCTTGTGGGCATTTAGTGCTATAAATTTCCCTCTACACTGCTTTGAATGTGTCCCAGAGATTCTGGTATGTTGTGTCTTTGTTCTCGTTGGTTTCGAAGAACATCTTTATTTCTGCCTTCATTTCATTATGTACCCAGTAGTCATTCAGCAGCAGGTTGTTCAATTTCCATGTAGTTGAGCGGTTTTGAGTGAGTTTCTTAATCCTGAGTTCTTGTTTGATTGCACTGTGGTCTGAGAGACAGTTTGTTATAATTTCTGTTCTTTTACATTTGCTGAGGAGAGCTTTACTTCCAACTATGTGGTCCATTTTGGAATAGGTGTGGTGTGGTGCTGAAAAAAATGTATATTCTGTTGATTTGGGGTGGAGAGTTCTGTAGATGTCTATTAGGTCCACTTGGTGCAGAGCTGAGTTCAATTCCTGGATATCCTTGTTAACTTTCTGTCTCATTGATCTGTCTAATGTTGACAGTGGGGTGTTAAAATCTCCCATTATTATTGTGTGGGAGTTTAAGTCCCTTTGTAGGTCACTCAGGACTTGCTTTATGAATCTGGGTGCTCCTGTGTTGGGTGCATATATATTTAGGATAGTTAGCTCTTCTTGTTGAATTGATCCCTTTACCGTTATGTAATTGCCTTCTTTGTCTCTTTTGATCTTTGTTGGTTTAAAGTCTATTTTATCAGAGACTAGGATTGCAACCCCTGCCTTTTTTTGTTTTCCATTTGCTTGGTAGATCTTCCTCCATCCCTTTATTTTGAGTCTATGTGTGTCTCTGCACGTGAGATGGGTCTCCTGAATACAGCACACTGATGGGTCCTGACTCCTTATCCAGTTTGCCAGTCTGTGTCTTTTAATTGGAGCATTTAGCCCATTTACATTTAAAGTTAATATTGTTATGTGTGAATCTGATCCTGTCATTATTATGATGTTAGTTGGTTATTTTGCTCGTTAGTTGATGCAGTTTCTTCCTAGCCTCGATGGTCTTTACAATTTGGCATGTTTTTGCAGGGGCTGGTACCGGTTCTTCCTTTCCATGTTTAGTGCTTCCTTCAGGAGCTCTTTTAGGGCAGGCCTGGTGGTGACAAAATCACTCAGCGTTTGCTTGTCTGTAAAGTATTTTATTTCTCCTTCACTTATGAAGCTAGTTTGGCTGGATATGAAATTCTGGGTTGAAAATGCTTTTCTTTAAGAATGTTGAATATTGGCCCCCACTCTCTTCTGGCTTGTAGAGTTTCTGCCGAGAGATCAGCTGTTAGTCTGATGGGCTTCCCTTTGTGGGTAACCTGACCTTTCTCTCTGGCTGCCCTTAACATTTTTTCCTTCATTTCAACTTTGGTGAATCTGACAATTATGTGTCTTGGAGTTGCTCTTCTCGAGGAGTATCTTTGTGGCGTTCTCTGTATTTCCTGAATCTGAATGTTGGCCTGCCTTGCTAGATTGGGGAAGTTCCCCTGGATAATATCTTGCAGAGTGTTTTCCAGCTTGGTTCCATTCTGCAAATAAACTAGAAAATCTAGAAGAAATGGATAAATTCCTCGACAAATACACCCTCCCAAGACTAAACCAGGAAGAAGTTGAATCTCTGAATAGACCAATAACAGGCTCTGAAATTGTGGCAATAATCAATAGCTTACCAACCAAAAAGAGTCCAGGACCTGATGGATTCACAGCCAAATTCTACCAGAGGTACAAGGAGGAACTGGTACCATTCCTTCTGAAACTATTCCAATCAATAGAAAAAGAGGGACTCCTCCCTAACACATTTTATGAAGCCAGCATCATCCTGATACCAAAGCCTGGCAGAGACATAACCAAAAAAGAGAATTTCAGACCAATATCCTTGATGAACATTGATGCAAAAATCCTCAATAAAATACTGGCAAACCGAATCCAGCAGCACATCAAAAGCTTATACACCATGATCAAGTGGGCTTCATCCCTGGGATGCAAGGCTGGTTCAACATATGCAAATCAATAAATGTAATCCAGCATATAAACAGAACCAAAGACAAAAAACCACATGATTATCTCAATAGATGCAGAAAAGGCCTTTGACAAAATTCAACAACGCTTCATGCTAAAAACTCTCAATAAATTAGGTATTGATGGGACGTATCTCAAAATAATAAGAGCTATCTATGACAAACCCACAGCCAATATCATACTGAATGGGCAAAAACTGGAAGCATTCCCTTTGAAAACTGGCACAAGACAGGGATGCCCTCTCTCACCACTCCTATTCAAGATAGTGATGGAAGTTTTGGCCAGAGCAATCAGGCAGGAGAAGGAAATAAAGGGTATTCAATTAGGAAAAGAGGAAGTCAAATTGTCCCTGTTTGCAGATGACATGATTGTATATCTAGAAAACCCCATCGTCTCAGCCCAAAATCTCCTTAAGCTGATTAGCAACTTCAGCAAAGTCTCAGGATACAAAATCAATGTACAAAAATCACAAGCTTTCTTTTACACCACAGACAAACAGAAGGCCAAATCATGAGTGAACTCCCATTCATAATTCCTTCAAAGAGAATAAAATACCTAGGAATCCAACTTACAAGGGATGTGAAGGAGCTCTTCAAGGAGAACTACAAACCACTGCTCAATGAAATAAAAGAGGATACAAACAAATGGAAGAACATTCCATGCTCATGGGTTGGAAGAATCAATATCATGAAAATGGCCATACTGCCCAAGGTAATTTATAGATTCAATGCCATCCCCATCAAGCTACCAATGACTTTCTTCACAGAATTGGAAAAAACTACTTTAAAGTTCATATGGAACCAAAAAAGAGCCCGCATCGCCAAGTCAATCCTAAGCCAAAAGAAAAAAGCTGGAGGCATCACGCTACCTGACTTCAAACTATACTACAAGGCTACAGTAACCAAAACAGCATGGTACTGGTACCACAACAGAGGCATAGATCAATGGAACAGAACAGAGCCCTCAGAAATGATGCCGCATATCTACAACTATCTGATCTTTGACAAACCTGACAAAAACAAGAAATGGGGAAAGGATTCCCTATTTAATAAATGGTTCTGGGAAAACTGTCTAGCCATATGTAGAAAGCTGAAACTGGATCCCTTCCTTACACCTTATACAAAAATTAATTCAAGATAGATTAAAGACTTAAATGTTAGACCTAAAACCATTAAAATCCTACAAGAAAACCTAGGCAATACCATTCAGGACATAGGCGTGAGCAAGGACTTCATGTCTAAAACACCAAAAGCAATGGCAACAAAAGCCAAAATTGACAAATGGGATCTCATTAAACTAAAGAGCTTCTGCACAGCAAAAGAAACTACCATCAGAGTGAACAGGCAACCTACAGAATGGGAGAAAATTTTCTCAACCTACTCATCTGACAAAGGGCTAATATCCAGAATCTACAATGAACTCAAACAAATTTACAAGAAAAAACAAACAACCCCATCAAAAAGTGGGCAAAGGACATGAACAGACACTTCTCAAAAGAAGACATTTATGCAGCCAAAAAACACATGAAAAAATGCTCATCATCACTGGCCATCAGAGAAATGCAAATCAAAACCACAGTGAGATACCATCTCACACCAGTTAGAATGGCCATCATTAAAAAGTCAGGAAACAACAGGTGCTGGAGAGGATGTGGAGAAATAGGAACACTTTTACACTGTTGGTGGGACTGTAAACTAGTTCAACCATTGTGGAAGTCAGTGTGGCGATTCCTCAGGGATCTAGAACTAGAAATACCATTTGACCCAGCCATCCCATTACTGGGTATATACCCAAAGGACTATAAATCATGCTGCTATAAAGACACATGCACACGTATGTTTATTGCGGCACTATTCACAATAGCAAAGAGTTGGAACCAACCCAAATGTCCAACAATGATAGATTGGATTAAGAAAATGTGGCACATATACACCATGGAATAGTATGCAGCCATAAAAAATGATGAGTTCATGTCCTTTGTAGGGACATGGATGAAACTGGAAAGCATCATTCTCAGTAAACTATTGCAAGGACGAAAAACCAAACACTGCATGTTCTCACTCATAGGTGGGAATTGAACAATGAGAACTCATGGACACAGGAAGGGGAACATCACACTCCAGGGACTGTTGTGGGGTGGGGGGAGGGGGGAGGGACAGCATTAGGAGATATACCTAATGCTAAATGACGAGTTAATGGGTGCAGCAAAACAACATGGCACATGGATACATATGTAACAAACCTGCACATTGTGCATATGTACCCTAAAACCTAAAGTATAATAAAAAATAAAAAAAGATCACTCCTCCAAGTAATTTTTTAAAAAAATTTGAAGTGAGACGTATCATCTTCAAAAATTGTGCACAAAGTAAGGCCTTATGAGCGGTTTTAGCATGCAATTTTAAATTCACATAATTTACGTGTACAGAAAATAAGAGCACACCAGGAGAAATTAGAGCTTAGTTACAGGAAAAGCTGTGCCAACCTTGGTGTGGCTAGAGGGCCAGTCTTCTTCTTTTCCACCTGCGATGGGATGCTTGTACCCAGAGAAGAGAACCTCTCTTCAGAGCAGGTGACAGCTCCAGTCATGGTGGTTGTGCTGGACGGATGCTGACTGCGAGCCAGCCTCTGCGTGGAGTGCTCCGTGCATGTACTTATTTACTTATTCATTCCACAGTTATTTATTTTGCTCCTATATGCCGGGCACTCAGGATAGAGGGGTGAATAAGAAAGAGGTTCTTGCTCCTGTAAAATCTATTGGCTTCCCTCCAAGGAATGTACTATGTTTTTTGTTTGTTTTTAGAGACAGAGTTTTGCTCTGTCGCCCAGTCTGGAGTGGGGTGGCGCCATCTGCCTCAGCCTCCCGAGTAGCTGGGACTACAGGCACCCGCCACTACGCCCGGCTAATTTTTTTGTATTTTTAGTGGAGACAGGGTTTCTCCATGTTAGCCAGGATGGTCTTGATCTCCTGACTTAGTGATCTGCCCGCCTCGGCCTCCCAAAGTGCTGGAATTACAGGCGTGAGCCACCTCTCCCAGCTGATCCCACATGAATTCTATAATAGAGTTTTTAAATTTCTGAAAAAAAAGTCATTGGGATTTAATATGGATTGCATTGAACCTATAATAACTTTGGGTAGTATTGACAGCTTAACCATGGTGAGTCTTCCAATCCATGAATATTGAGATCTTTCCATGTATTTATGTCTTTTGAAATTTCATTTGGTATCATTTTGTAGTTTTCAGTGTATAAGTCATTTACTTCCTTGGTTAAGTGTATTCCAATTTATGTTATTCTTTTGGATTGTTTACTTAATTTCATTTTTAAATTGCTCATTGTTTGTGCATAGAAACTCAACTAGTATTTGTGTGTTGATTTTGTATCCTGCAACTTTGCTGATTTATTAATGCTGACAGTTGTTTTTGTAGACTACTTGGAGTTTTCTACATATAAGATTATGTCTTTTGAGAGCAGACATATTTTGCTTTTTCCTTTCCAATTTGGATATCTTTATTTATTCTGCCTGGTTCCTCTGGCTAGAATTTCCTGTATTGCATAGGAGTGACAAAAGTGGGCATCCTTCTCTTGTTCCTGACCTTGGAGGAAAAGCCTACAGTTTTTCACTATTGTATCATGAGGTTTGCTGTGGCTTTTTAAAAAAATATTACCTTTATTGTGTTGAAATAGTTTTTTCTCTTTTTAGCATTTTTAGTGTTTTTCAGTCATAAAAGGGTGCTGAATTTTGTGTAATGAGTTGAGATTCTGTATATTTTATACAAAATTCTTTTTCTCTTTTTTTTTCTGGATACAGAGTCTTGCTCTGTTGCCCAGGCTGGAGTGCAGTGGTGCAATCTAGGCTCACTGCAAACTCTGCCTCCCCAGTTCACGCCATTCTCCTGCTTCAGCCTCCCAAGTAGCTGGGACTGCAGGTGCACGCCACCACGCCCAGCTAATTTTTTGTATTTTTAGTAGAGATGGGGTTTCACCATGTTGGCCAGGATGGTCTCGATCTCCTGACCTGGTGATCCACCCTCCTCAGCCCCCCAAAGTGCTGGGATTACAGGTGTGCACTACTGCACCCAGCCAACCCCTGATATTTTTAACCTCAGTTGTGGGTTACAGTGAGGATTCTTCAGTTACATCCAGTTCGTGTAGCTCTGGGAATCCCCATTTGTGTTAAGATCACACCGGGATGCCCCAGTCCCTCTGTTTGTCCTGGTTTCAATGTGTCGGAGCCACCCACTTTTCTCCTTCAGCCAGAACAAACAACATTAGAGGAAGGGCTACAGGACGTTCTTTATTTAAGGACAACGCAGCCTGGAGCTGGCTCCTGCTTACTGCACAGCTGTACTGTGTATGTCCCGGGAAGTCCCTGTCCTGCTCTGTAGGGTGGCAGTCATGGGAACGCCTGTCTCAGGCACTGTGCTGAGGACAGGGGAGCTGCTGTGTCCATCTTTTACCCTTCCTTACCACCATCACCACCACCATCATCACCACCATGACTGTCATCACCATCATCATCATCATCTGGGTTATTCTTCCCATGGAATTAAGTGATCTAAGACCTAGATTTTATTTCCAGCTCTGTTGATTGACAGCGAGGGATGACCTCAGGTGGGTTATTAAACCTCTCCACACCTGCTTCCATGGCTCTAAAATGGGAAAACCAATTACTTCCCTCTGACTCTGAATGTGCTTTGTCCACTGTCCAGTCCTAAATACAGGCAGTGAATTACTACGGTGCTCTCTCCTATCCCAACTGACGTCACCCACCCCTTCGTAAAACACTCTGCCATTTTGGGTACGGAGATTTAAAAATCCTGGAAGAAAAGCATTAAGGCTTATGCTTTGGTATAAACCTTCTTGCACAGAACTGTTCAAGAAGTATGTTTATTAAAACATGCTGATAAATTGACTGAAAGAATGTAAATTCCTTTTTTTTTTGTTTTTTTTTTTTTTGAGATGGAGTTTCACTATTGTTGCCCAGGCTGGCGTGCAATGGTGCGATCTTGGCTCACTATAACCTCTCCCTCCCAGGTTCAAGCGATTCTCCTGCCTCAGCCTCCCAAGTAGCTGGGATTACAGGAACGAGCCACCATGCCTGGCTAATTTTGTATTTTTAGTGGAGACGAGGTTTCTACATGTTGGTCAGGCTGGTCTCGAAATCCCAACCTCACGTGGTCTGCCCATCTTGGCCTCCCAAAGTGCTGGGATTACAGGCGAAGAATGCAAATTCTTAATTTACTCTCTGAAGACCTGAGGAATTGTAATTTTCGTTAGGTCAGAGACCTGTAGCTCTCACTGGGAATCCTGGAATCACTGTCTTTCTGCCTCACGTCTCCCACCACTGGCCCCCAGCATCATGCTGTGCAGAGTGCAAGGTCACAGATGGTGAGAACAGGCTGTCAGGAAATGGGATTTGGCCCCCAGCGGGGACTCAGGACACCTAAGGGCACCATGGACTTCCCCGCTGCTGGTTTCTTCAAGGTGTTGGGTGTCTCTCTCCCTCCTTAGCATTATATAGTACTGAATTGCATTGACAAGAGAGAAATCCATATTTGTTTTATCATAACTTTTATAACATATTAAAGGGAAAATTTTAAGCTAAAATTTCAAGATTGTACTGAGATCTTCTTTGGGTAATTAAAATGTCACTGGTAAACAGAAGACCACTTTCAATATTCTGATCTCTTTTAATACCAAAACCTTTGCTGTTGTTTAATGAGCCTCACTTACAACACACATGCCCACCACAGCCCCACTTCAGGCCAGTCTAGTCACTTCTGTGGCACTTGGGATAATTTTTTTTTTTTTCTTTTGAGACGGAGTTTCGCTCTTGTTACCCAGGCTGGAGTGCAACGGTGAGATCTTGGCTCACTGCAACCTCCGCCTCCTGGGTTAAAGGGATTCTCCTGCCTCACCCTTCCTAGTAGATGGGATTACAGGCATGCACCGCCACACCCAGCTAATTTTGTATTATTAGTAGAGACGGGGTTTCTCCATGTTGGTCAGACTGTTCTCAAACCAGTTGGAGAAGGTGGATGGTTTAGTGGGAGGGGGTGGATGGTTTAGTGGGAGGAGGTGGATGGTTTAGTGGGAGGAGGTGGATGGTTTAGTGGAGGAGGTGGATGGTTTAGTGGGTGGGGGTGGATGGTTAGTGGGAGGGTGGATGGTTTAGTGGGTGGGGTGGATGGTTTAGTGGGAGGTAGTGGAGGAGGTGGATGGTTTAGTGGAGGAGGTGGATGGTTTAGTGGGGAGGTGGATGGTTTAGTGGAGGAGGTGGATGGTTTAGTGGGGAGGGGGGGGGGGGGGATGGTTTAGTGGGGGGGGGGGGGGGGGGTGGTTAGTGGAGGAGGTGGATGGTTTAGTGGGGGTGGGGGTGGATGGTTTAGTGGGGGGTGGATGGTTTAGTGGGAGGAGGTGCGCTTTATCGGAGCCTCCCAGGGTCTCTGAAGGACATGCCGGCCCCTTTCTTGTACTCAGGAGACAGGGCCTCGGGCACACTACTCCTAGTCATCTGTAGAACAGGGGCTGAAATAGTGTCCCTGTACCGGGGGGGTGAAGGCGGGTGTCTTCTCCTAGGCTGGGCTGAGGCCCCAGCTTTGTGCAGGTCCCACCTGCCTGTGGGCCTCAGCTGTCACCAGCCATGCCCTGTGAGCCCAAGCTGGGCATCCTGTGAGCAAGTTCAAGGGGACAGCATGTTTGATGTGGTGGGCTGGCCAGTAGCCCTCCCCGCGGTGCCCTCAGAGCTGGCCAGCGGGTACCAGCTTCCTCCCTGAAGCTGCCCTTGAAGGGGCCAACAGGAGGTCCAGGGAGGCAAACTGTAGACCTGCCCCTCACCTCAACAGCCCACCAGGGGAGCAGAGGGCAGAGGCAGGCAGATGGGGCAAATGAGGCACGGAGCACTTTGCTGACAGGGCACACGGCTGGCCTCAGAGTCTGTGGTTCCAACCACCGTGCCACCCTGTCCACAGGAGGGACCTGGACCTCTGCCCATGCCCATTCTGGAGGCCTCAGCCAGCAGTTCCAGGAGCGCTGCCCGGCCTCCAGTGTCTCCAGGACTGGGCTGTGCTCCTGAAAGTGTCTCCCGCTTCCTGCAATCATAGACACCCCCAGGGCCAGGGTTTCCCATCCCTGCGCTCAGCCTCTTTCCAAATGGTGGCCTTCTCATTGCGGCCGGACACCCCACGCCCACCTGGTCCAAGGGCGCAAGCCTCCCACCCACCTCTCGCCCCGGCTGCAGCTCCTCCCGCTGGGCAGGCCCTGTGGGCTCTGCTCACATGTCCATCCTGCTGGGAATGGCCTCTGTCCTCCCTTCCCTGTGCTGTGTTTGGTGCTGTGGGGCAGACCCCAGGGGCTCCACAGCGTCCTCCGTGCTCAGAAGCCAGGAGTGACCTCTGGGTTCTCAGGTGCTGCAGGGAGAAGGTGTGAGCACCTTACCGTGTGTGGGGCACGGCCTGGGAAACACCATCTTGGTCAGTCCTCAGCCACTAGACAGGGACACTATTTCAGCCCTTGTTCTACAGATGACAAAACCAAGGCTCACAGGTAAAGTGACTTGTGCAATGTCACATCAGGTCTGATCACTCCAAACAGACGCCTGCACCAGAACCTCTCGGGGACTTTGGTTCTCGTGTGGATTTGTATGGAGGGGGCACCCAGGAGACTGGGTCTTTTTTTGTGTGTTTTGAGACAGAGTCTCACTCTGTCGCCCAGGCTGGAGTGCAGTGGCGCAATCTCAGCCCTGGGTTGGGTTCACGCCATTCTCCTGCCTCAGCCTCCCGAGTAGCTGGGACTACAGGCACCCGCCACCACGCCCGGCTAATTTTTTGTATTTTTAGTAGAAACGAGGTTTCACCGTGTTAGCCAGGATGGTCTCAATCTCCTGACCTCGTGATCTGCCAGCCTCAGCCTCCCAAAGTGCTGGGATTACAGGCGTGAGCCACTGTGCCCGGCCTCCAAGCCTGGGTCTTTATAAGAGCCACCCCAGGCTCTCCAAGGGCACCTGTGGGCAGGGCCAGGGAGCTCCAACCACATGGTGACGTGCCCTCCTCCAGCTCCCAGAGAGCCTGCGGCCCTCAACAGGGTGGTGTGGCGAGGGTGGAGCCCAGGTCTGGGAAGGCCCGGGTAAGACAATGGATCGGACTCACTGAGCGCTGCCTGTTTCCTGGCACTGGGCTCCATCCTGCCATGTACACCCTCTTTTTATCTTCACCCTTGACCGAGCAGGAGCACCGTCATCTCGGACAAACACCGCCACTTTAAGTTCCAGCTCTCTTTCTAGCCCCACGCATTTCAAGAAAATCACTTCTTTTCTAACTACACGCAATAGCCAGAAAGAGCAGGCAGTAAAACACAGGTAAGACAGATAAGACAGCTAGGGCACAGAGGAAGGTGGGGGGAAAGCCTCTCAGGTAACTGCCAAACTTCACTCTAATACAATGGGCCCCAGTAAACCAGTGGGCCTTAATAAGCACATTCCTTTCCCTCCAGGTGCACTGAGATAGGGAAGCTAAAGGCAGATTTGGGGGGATGCCTGCAGCTGCAGAAGGATGTATGGGAACAGACACACAACTCTCCCTCCCAGATAAGCACAACAAAGAGACACAGGAGCAGTCCAAGCCGCTGATAAACTCTCCCACCCTGGATCCTTAAAAACTCAGTCTGTAAGGGAGTGCAGGTTCTGACCCGACTCGGTCAGAAGTCCCTCCCAGGTTTGAAATAAACCTGTTGACTGTTGAGCCACCCTTTGTGTTTCTCTTCTCTTTCTTTAATTCTTAAAACCCCTCCTTCTGAGACGGAGATGTTTACAGCTGGGGAAACTGAGGCTCACAGAGAGTTGACTAAGAGAAGGCAAGGAAGGGAGACAGAGCCCCCTGCAGGCCCTCCTCACCCGAGGAACTGAGAGAAGCCAGGGCCAGGGCCTGCCTTGCACCTCACTCTGCCTCCACCTCCCCTTGTGGGACCTCAGGGGGTGGCCCCATTTCCCCTGTGCTGGGCAAGGAGCTCCTTTTTGCTGCCTGATGTTTTGGATCCTGAGCCCACACCCAGGCAGGGCTGTCTCCTCTCTCTATAGTTGCCAAAGCCAGCAGGCCCCAGGCTTCATCTCTGTCCTCTACTGGATGACCCTGTGGTCAGGTCTGTGGGTGTGCACGTGGAGGAAGGTAAGCATCCGTGTGCATGTGTGTCCACACATGTGAACACAGGCGTGTGCACGTATGCAAGTGTACAGGGGTGCACCCACTTGAGGCTCCCCAGAACTTTTCCCCAGAAGAAGACCTTATCCCTTTCTGGTGTCAGGTGTCCACTCAAGCCCTCCAAGAGTGGGGGTGGGGAGAAGGGAAAAGTGCCTGGGATGCCAGGCAGGAGTGCAGGCTCAGATGGGCCCTGAGGTGGTCACAGAGCTGCGCCAGGCATCCAGTCTGTGCAGCAACCAAGATGTGGCCAGAGAGGTTCCTGGGAGGTGGGGGCGGGGTGCTATTCAGGCCCACCCCCTTCCCTCTTCATTCCCCTAGGGGACAGTCACAGGAGCTTGTTTGTTGCCAAAAGTCCCCCCTCAGCCCCTCCCTACCTACAATGTCCCTTCCCAGGGCATAGGCCTGAGTGTGAAGACTGGGTAGCTGCTAGCAACAGAAACGGGGCTTGTATGCACCCAAGGGAGCCAACTCCAGCTCTGTAAAGCCTGGCGGGGGTGGGTGGCAGGCAGCAGAGGGCCCAGTGGTCTAGGGTACCTCTCGTGGGCTGGCTGCCCACACCACCTACCCCTCAGCAGGCCGGCTCTGGACACAGCAGTTGGCCAAGTCCCAGCCATCCCGTCTTGGCAACAACTCTTCCTGCCTGCCAGGGTGACTTTACTTTTTTGGATCTGCTGAATGATGGGCAGATCACTAATTCAGCCTGGGCCCAGCCAGGACACAGGAGAAAGAGGAGGGCCTGGCCCCGTGGCACCCCAGGCCCAGCTTCCTGGGCCCTCCCACCCCAAGGCCCCGTGGGCTTCCCTTCCTGCATCTCTCTGGCTGGGTGCAGGCCAGACGTCAAGAGGCAGCTGGGGGATGGGGAGAGAACAGGGACTTTCCCCACGGAGGCCCAGAACCCACATCCAGCCTCACCCCAGGGCCCTCCAGCACAGGTCCATGGCTTCCCCTTGTTAGAGGTGAATGTGATCCTGGGCATCATTTCTTTGGGGAAAAATTGGATTCTCTGGGGCTCCAGTTCCTTTCTGCTGCTGGCTCTCCTAGGCTGCCAGTCCCACATCTCCACATTCTCAGAGGCACCCCCTCCACAGTCCCCCCATGAGGCTGAAAGCAGCCAAATTCTCCTGTAGAAGATGTTTACTGCTTCTTTGAATAAACGTAGAAATTGATCCTCCCAGTCTTAAAGAAAGTTACATTTGTCTCAATGGAGTTGGTTTCTGGGAAACCTCCCAGAGAACAGTGGGGAGCTGAAACTTACCAGCCCCGGGCCTGACAGTGAGGGCCTCGCCCTCCCCTCTCTACGCTTCCCAGCCTGGTCTCCAGGACCCCACCCTCTGCACTACGCTGGATGCTGACGAAGGCTCTCCTGTCCCCTTCCCTGTCCATATCTTCCCTTCCTCCTGCCTCTGGCCCCACAGAGGCCGAGCTCCAGTGAGCCTCTGCCTTGGAGAAATAAGCCGGGGTGGGCGAGGGAGGGGAGGGCTCCCTGGGTTTCTTCCTCACACTTTGTCACTGAAGCCAGCACAAGCCTGGCAGCTGGGGGCTGGTCCCGGGTGGGTGAGGGGTGTTGTCCTGGTCTGCTGCCCATTCTGCTCCTCCGCTGTGGCCTGTAGGGTGTCTGCTGCACCCCGGGAAGCCTGGGCTCCCTTCCAGCCTGACACTGAGCCGAGATGGGGCTCCGGGCCCGGCCCTCCTCACCTGGGGAAACGGGGCTCACAGGTGCTTGGTGACGTGGGCACGTTGCTCTGCCATGGCGAGGGGCCAGCCTGGCTGTGGGAGCCAGCACCGGTGGGCAGCCCCCAGGTCGTCTCTGCAGGAGACTCCTCTGGCAGGTCACACACAGGACGCCCCACAGAGCTTTGAAAAGTCATGACCTAAGAAGGACTCAAATCTTCTTTGCTCGCCCAGCCTCCAGTCCTCCGGCAGCCTCCCGTACCTGCTAGGGCAGGTGAGACTGTACCTGGGGACAGGAACACCCCCAGTCTCAGGAGCTAATGCTGTCCACTCATGTCCTGCTTGTGGCACAGCCTAGCGTGTCCTCCAGGCTCTGGGACTGGTGGCCACAACCCCAGACCATGTACCCGGCCGTGTGTGCAGGAGAGCACAGAACCTCGAGGAGCCTGAGGCTTGAGGAGCTTTGAGGCCTGGGAGCGGCCGTTGTCACTTTGCCTGTGTTCCACGGGATCCAGTCACACAGCCCTTCTCACCTCTGTAGGGTCCAGCCCCACAGGGTCAGTGGGTCTCTCCCCGTGTGCAGAGACGAGAGAGTGTAGAAATAAAGACACAAGACAAAGAGATAAAAGAAAAGACAGCTGGGCCCCGGGGAACCACTACCACCAAGATGCGGAGAGTAGTGGTGGCCCCGGATGCCTGGCTGCACTGTTTATTGGATACAAGGCAAAAGGGGCAGGGTAGGGAGTGTGAGCCATCTCCAATAATAGGTAAGGTCATGTGGGTCACGTGTCCACTGGACAGGGGCTCTTCCCTGTTTGGCAGCCGAGGCGGAGAGAGGGAGAGAGAGAGAGACAGCTTACACCATTATTTCTGCATATCAGAGACTTTTAGTACTTTCACTAATTTGCTACTGCTATCTAGAAGGCAGAGCCCTGTGTACAGGATGGAACATGAAGGCAGACCAGGAGCGTGACCACTGAAGCACAGCGTCACAGGGAGACGGTCAGGCCTCCGGATAACTGTGGGCGGGCTGTGCCAGAAGGATCTCTGTCCCCAGAAAACCACCTACATTCTTGTCCCAGATCCATCACTTCTGAGTGCTGTGACTCTGGGCAGGTCACTTCAAACCCCTCATTTCACTTCCCTGAGCTGTCAACTCTGGGTGGCAGCCCCTGCCCTGCCCATCCCTCCAGGCCGATGTGGGCATCACAGGAAAGAACAGAAACTGTCTTGAGCTCTAAAGCGTCAGGCCCATGTGAAGGAGAAAGAAAATTTCATCCTCTACTCCCTGGAGCCCCCCAAGTGCCGTCTCTGTATTAACCACTGCCAGGGGCTCGGCCTATTCCTTCAGGCATGTAATGACTGAACACTTGATGGCACTCAGGAAGCACCTGTTTTCTTCAGAATTGACCTCTGTTTAATACTTTTAGCCTTAAATGTAACATAGGCCATTATGAACATTTCCACACTCAGAAGAGGGAACTGAGGCACAGAAGGGTCTATAGACCTTCTCAGTTCATGTAGCTTCCAAATAAGGACTTGAGCCCAGACCTTTGTGCACCAGTTCCCCGCGCTCTTGGTCACTCCCATCCGCCGCCCTTCTACCTTGTCTCATCTCAGTACAGGGATTTGCCTACACAGTCGCTCTGCACCGTTTTAAGTGCAATCCACAGTGCAAATTCTTCCTAACGCCCAACTCAGATTCAGGAGGCTTATCTCTGCGGATGGTGACAGTGGACAGTGGATCAAACATTGAACCCAGTGGTCCCCAGCCTTTTTGACAACAGGGACCAGTTTCATGGAACATAATTTTTCAAAGGATGTGGGTGGGGTGGAAGGATGCTTTCAGGATGATTCTTGCACATTTATTGTGCACTTTAATATTACATTGTAATAATTAATGAAGTAATTCTGCAACTCACCATAATGTAGAATCAATGGGAGCCCTGAGCTTGTTTTCCTGCAACTAGACAGTCCCATCTGGGGGTGATGGGAGACAGTGACCCACCATCAGGCATTAGATTCTCATAAAGCTCATGCAGCCTAGATCCCCGCCCTGTGCAGCTCACAGTAGGGTTTGCGCTTCTATGAGAATCTAATGCCATGGCTAATCTGACAGGAGGTGGAACTCAGGCGGTGATGGGAGTGATGGGGAGCGGCTGTAAATACACATGAAGCTTTGCTCCCAGCCAGCTGCTCACCCCCTGTTATGCAGCCCGGTTCCGAACAGGCCACACACTATCGATGGCCCAGGGGTTGGGGACCCCTGATTTAACCCATTTCCCATTTGGAAAAGAAAAGTGCAGCTCGCTGGCAGCACAGTGTTCTCGGGGAACCCAGGAAATGGGTTGAACTGTGAATAAACGATTCCTCATTTCTCTATGGTCTTCTGCAGCAAGATGTCAACAGCTGTCTTTATTTTCTTACATTTCCCAGAGAATTACTTGGATCAACTGGAATTCACGCGCAGATTCCGATCAGATATGTGCTCTGATCCTAGTTTGCCTCCTGAAGGACAGCGACGTAGAGGTACTGTGGAAATTCAGTTACTCACCCTTGCAGGCATAAGGATTCCACATTCTTCAGTGTCCCACACTTCAGACCACTCTGACATTGCTACACTGTATCTTCTTTATTTCATGTGTGCAAATTGACTAGTGTAGCACTAGTCAGTCATTAGTCTGACTGTGTTTCCACTTCAAGTTTGGTTCACTTTTAATAGTAAAGAACACCTCCATGCAAGGTTTAGATATTTAGCTGATTGTTAGACATCGGCTAAAATGGAACTCTTCCTGAGATAATGTTGCCGCATTTTCAAACAAATGGAGATCACGTGAAACCTGTAAATTAACATAAAAATGGAAATAGTACAGAAAGTTCCCATATACCCTCCCCCTTCAGTATCTTTTTTGTGATCACATCTTACATGAATGTGGTGCATTTGTTATAGTGGCTGAAGCAATAGTGATATCTTTTTCTTAATGAACGTTTAGAGTTTGCAGTAAGGCTCACCCGGTGTTGTTCAGCCTACGGATTTTGACAAACTCATAATTTCATTCATCACCCAGACAGAAAAGTTTCGCACTCAAAACATGACGGGTGCTGCACCTCTTAGTCCCTTTCTTCTTTTCTTAGGACCCCTGACTACCATAGATCATTTATTTTACTGCCTCAGTAGATTTTCTTTCCCCAAATTCTATAGAATTGGAATCATAAAGTATGCAGTTACTTAGGACTAACTGATTTCACTTCGCAATATACATGCAAGATTTTTCCTATCTTTTTGTAGCTTAACGGCTTACTAATGTTTATCAGTGAATCATATTCCATTGGGTTCTTGTAACAGTGTGGGTTGGTGCATTCACCGCCTGAGCAGCATCTCAGCTGCTTCCAGTTCAGGTGATTATGAATACAGCTGCCCTCATTCTCGTGCAGATTTTGCAATGGGCGTAATTTTAAAATGTAACTGGATTAAATGTTTAGAATTTTAATCAGTTGTCTGTATAATAAGACTATGTTTCCCCTTGTAAGAATTAGGTAGAATTCAGTAAAGTCATTTTTAAAAATGCATTTTAAAAAAAGTTCTTATTGATTCAATTTCTGTAATAGATATAAGCCTACTCAGATTATCTGAGTCTCCTTTGGGTACTTATGATATAGTTTCTGCCTTTGAAGGAATTTGTTATTTTTATCTAGGCTGTCAAATTTGTGAGCATAGATTTATTCTAAGTATTGTTTTATTATCTGCTTGATATTAATGGGATCAACAGGAATGATTCTTTTATTTATATTATTTGTAAATTGTGTCTCCTAGCTTTTCTTGGTGGTTAGTCTGGCTGGAGGTTTATCAATTCTATTTATCTTTCCTATGAAGCAGCCCTTGGTTTTGTTTCTTTTATCATTTCTATTATAATGATTTCTGTAAATGATTTTTTGTTCTGTTTTTATGTCTGGTTTACATTACACTATAGTTTTTTCTGTAGCTTCCTAAGGTGGAAGGGAAGAAAACTGAATTAAGATTGTTTTTAGTTTTGTTTGTTTGTTTGTTTGTTTGTTTGTTTAAGACAAAGTCTTGCTCTGTTGCCAAGGCTGGAGTGCAATGGCAGGATCTTGACTCACAGCAACCTCCACCTCCCGGGTTCAAGTGATTCTCTCATCTCAGCCTCCCTAGAAGCTGCGATTGCAGGCGCCTGCCACCACGCCCGCCTAATTTTTGTATTTTTAGTAGGGACGGGGTTTCACAGTGTCGGTCAGGCTTGTCTCAAACTCCTGACCTCAGGTGATCCACCTGCCTTGGCCTCCCAAGGTGCTGGGATTACAGCGTGAGCCACTGCACCCGGCCTGTTTTTAGTTTTCTATACAGCATTGTGAATAGAACTAATGCTCCGAAGTGTGCACTTAATAATTAAAATAATACTGTGTGTTTTTGACCACAATAATGCTTTAAAATCCAATAATATCGGGTGACTGAAGCAGGAAAATCGCTTGATCCCAGGAGGCGGAGGTTGCAGCGAGCCGAGATCACGCCACTGCACTCCAGCCTGGGCAACAGAGTGAGACTCTGTCTCAAAAAAAAAAAAAATCCAATAATAGAGATGATAAGTGCAGAAGGAGCATTTGTAGATTCAGGAATGTTAAACATGATAACTTTTTTAAAATAGAGGATATTTACCAGGCCTCTTTCTGTGAGGAGACGCTGTCCTGGAGTGATGTTGTGCGTTTGTGTGCTGCCTGTGTGATGAGGGTGCCTACTTCACAGTGATGAGGGTGGCTTCGCCAGAGACGCGAGGCTGTGTCTCCCAGGGCTGACCTGATGGTGTCCTTTGCCTGCCTTCACCACCAAGGAGGGTGGCCCAGCAGCAGCTCTGCCCATGCTCTCACCCACCTCCTCCACACATGCCAGCCCTGTGTCCTCAGCACCCAAGGCTGCCAGAGGTCCTTCAGCAGCTCCCACGGCTGACAGTGACTCTATGTTTCCTAGGCTTCTTCTGCCACCAGGAGTGGGAATTTCCCTCGCTGGATTCTTGGGACCTGATCCAGGCAGCACACTCGGTAAAGTCTTCTTTCTTTGTCTGAGACGGGAATTTTAGCTATTTTCTCTGAATTAAGATATGTAATTCTTACCACGGACTTTACAGATAAGACACAGAATTTCGTGGTGGGCAGAGGTATGTGAGAGCCCATTCATTGCCAACTTGGAACTTGTTCTAGATGGCACTCATAGATGACAGTGTTAGTACAAACTGCTTGGCAGAGAGCATTGTCCTCAGGAGAAATGCATTCTTGAAAACAGCAGTGACTTTGCAACCAAACATCATTTTTTTAAAATCGCATACAACACTCTTGTGCATTTCCTCAAGTGTCTTCTAGGCTTTATTTGGGGGCCATTGCCTCGAGCACTATCTCCCAACCAGTTTTCTCATGTCACCAAGTGAAGAAAAGACCCATGAACACAGGACACAGCACGGTCTGACACTCACAGTGTTTTCCTTTCTCTGCAGACACACTCAGCAATTCAGCTCTACTGTACGTACTCTGGGATCTCCCATTTGGTGAGGAAAAATCTTAGCTTTGAGAAAGGTGGCACTTTCCTCCCTACTTTTGCTGGAGAACCACCCTGGTTTGAGCTTCCTGCTGGAAATGAGGTTTGGGCAGTTTGATGTAAAAAAATGAAGAGTTTAGACAACAACTGTGGCCATCCACTGCAGTTCCCAGAAGCAGTGATGTCATTTGAATAGGAATAGGGTGCGTCGGGGTGGGGAGGTGTGGAGAGAGTCCGTGTGGAGTGATGGTGAATGCCTTTGGGAGTGTGTGTGCATTTCTCTAGAAGGGATGTGCCTCTGTGCAAAGCACGACCCAAGGATCAATGTTCTAGAAACAAAATTCCATCCCCGCATCAGTCAACACTTCATCCTTCATCACAGCTGTACCTATCCCCCATCCTCAGATTGGAGATGGTGGAGAGATGAATTTCCCAAGCTCTCAATTTGTATTCTTGATTTTTCTATCAAGATTTTTGCCTTAAATATTTTCCTCTATTTAGAAAAATGTCCCATTTCCCATGCAATTTTATGCACACTTTTCCATAGAATAGATCCAGAAGGAACACAGCAACACTGCCTTCAGCAGATCGGGAGAATCTTGATACCAAGTGCGGTGTGAGACAGCCCATGAGACGGGGATTACAGGCCAAAGTCTTCTGAATAGAGACATCCAAACCTGAAACCAAATATTCGAGCAGACTAAATGCAGAGACTGCTAAAACAGTAATGAGCTATTTCATGATTTGAACAGAATTTTGCCTAGTTTAAAGGTTTTGGGGATTGTTTTAAAGAAAAATTTAGAAGATAAATACAACTGAATGAATGTCAACAGTTACAAAACAGAAAAAGTTATGAGGTTATAAAAGGCTTATGAAACATAAATGTTTTATAACTTCATAATTTCTAATCCCAATCAAAACTGAGATAGATTCGTTTATAAGGTCTTATTAAAACTAGCTATAATATTAAACATACGCTAATATCAAACCAAAATTTTGGTTAAAAAGTAAGCTGTTCTTAAGATATCAATTCATTCTCAATGAGAATACAAGAGATAACAATTTTTCATTCTGAAATCTATTTCTTTCTTTTTTTTGTTTTTGAGATGGAGTCTCATTCTGTCTCCCAGGCTGGAGTGCAGTGGCGTGATCTCGGCTCACTGCAAGCTCCGCCTCCCGGGTTCACACCATTCTCCTGCCTCAGCCTCCCGAGTAGCTGGGACTACAGGTGCCCGCCACCACACTTGGCTAATTTTTTGTATTTTTAATAGAGACGGGGTTTCACCATGTTAGCCAGGATGGTCTCGATCTCCTGACCTCGTGATCCGCCCGCCTCGGCCTCCCAAAGTGCTGGGATTACAGGCATGAGCCACCACGACCGGCCCAAAATCTATTTCTTTTTAAAACTTCTCAGACTGATGCCTCAGAAGTTCGACTTTTACTGTGTCTCTTTACGTGTAATTTACAGGTCCCACATCATTGTCTTCTGTTTCTTTTTTCCTTGAAAAGTTGCATCTTTATACTTGGCTGGGATGAGAACTCTCCTTTTTTTTTTTTTGAGACGGGGTCTCCCTCTGTTGCCCAGGCTGGAGTGCAATGGCACAATCTTGGCTCAGCGCAACCTCCACCTCCTTCAAATTTTCATCAGCTCCATCAACTTCCCCTGGGTTCTAATTCTGTCACTGTAATACCAAAATGCTTGCCTTAAAGGTCTAAAAAGCCATCATTTGTCTCAGCTGTCACATGGTTTTGTGCTCTTGGCTTTTGATCTATCTGGGTTGTCTCCTGCGAGCAGGCGAGGGGACTCGCTTTCCTGCTCACAGTCCTCCTCCTCAGGGCACCTGCCCATGGCCCGGGGCACACTTCACCTGTGTCTCATTAACCTCGAGGGCCCTGCCCATCTGGGTGGCTTCCAGGTCATGCGGCGGGCTTCATCGAGGCGCTGCCTGCTCTCAGGTAGCTGCTCAGGTCGGCCGTCAGCAAGATGGACGGGTCATGGATGGAATTCATCAAACCACTGATGCACCAGCCCCGATGGCCACGTTTTCAGTTAACTTCCATTAACTGCTCATGCAGGGTTGGTCAGTTGAAGGAAAGCTTTTTCCTGGCACAGCCGTTAAGTGGCAGTTGGCTTGGAATGTCCTGAGTTCTGAGCCAGCCTGGGGGCCAAACAGACCCCTGGTCCCTTGGGATGGTCACTGGTCATGTGCTCACCACAAAGGTCAGGGGCGGGAGGTTTCTGTTTGAATGATTGAAGCTCTTCTCTGGACTTAGCCATCTCCAGGCATCCACCTTCCTGAAGAGACCTGGGGCAGGAGGATCGAGAAAGGAGTGAAAAGAGCTCCTGGTCAGGGTCCAGACCATGATTTGGAGGTCTCAGGCGTTCAGGGACCTCTGTCCCCAGAAAACCATCTACTCCTGAGTGCTGTGACTCTGGGCAGGTCACTTCAAATCCCTCATTTCACTTCCCTGAGCTGTCAACTCTGGGTGGCAGCCCCTGCCCTGCCCATCCCTCCAGGCTGATGTGGGCATCACAGGAAAGAACAGAAACTCTCAGGCCCATGTGAAGGAGGGAGAACATCCCGTCCCCCACTGCCCTGGAGCCCCCCGAGCAGCTTCTCTGTATTCACCACCACCAAGAGCCTGATCTGTTATATTTTCACTGCAGGCCTTGAATTCTTAGCCACCAGCTCTGTGTCCTTCAGCATTCTGTGGTTCCTGATTCCAGAGAGATCACTTGCTCCAATGTAACAAGTGAAGAGTTCTTTAGGTGATGGCTGCTGGGCCCAGCTTTGCTGTTGTCTTTGTTCCTGTATGGCTGGGTGCAATGGCTCATGCCTGTAATCCCAGCACTTTGGAAGGCTGAGGCAGGTGGATCACCTGAGGTCAGGAGTTCGAGACCAGCCTGGTCAACATGGCGAACCCTCGTCTCTACAGGTTCAAGTGATTCTCCTGCCTCAGCCTCCCATGTAGCTGGGATTACAGGTGCCAGCCACCACATCTGGCTAACTTTTTGTATTTTTAGTAAAGACGGGGTTTCACCATGTTGGCCAGGCAAACTCCTGACCTCAGGTGATCCACCCGCCTCGTCCTCCCAAAGTGCTGAAATTACAGGTGTGAGCCACTGGGCCCGGCTCTGTAGTATTGGCTTATATATCAAAGAGCAGGGTAGGAGATGATTCCAGGGTTTATCACTAAGGACACAGGATTGTTTCATCTGCGCTATCTTCAGGTGACACTGGCTAGCTCGTCTAATGGACAATTTCAAATGCCACTTGCAGACACACATTCCAGAAAAGAAAGAATTTGTATCCTTTCTGCAATGAGATAGCCTTTCCCTAGATTTTTTTGACAGACTTTCCCCCACAGATGATAGATTGATTTATGTACTAGACCCTTCCTTAGCCACTAATTGATCATGAGAATGGAGCTATTATAAATGACTTCTACTGTGTCAGAATGCAACTGTGAGCCACATGGGAACGGAGAGGATGAAGCAGGCACAAAACTTCTACAAGCTTGCTGGGTCCATTTAACCAGTGTAATAAATGGCAAACTGCAGCCCCTTAAAGAGTACCAGTGTGATCTGATTTTGTTCCGAAAGGAATAACTAACGTATCTGCAAAGGTACTAGGAGAAGCATAACCATTGCCACTGCAAACCACAAAATTGCAAATATCATTACAAAGTTCTCACATCCCAAAACAGGCCTTGCTTTATCATGGAATCTCCTTAGAACATCACCGTTGAACAATTTCCGCTGATTCTGGCACTCTGAAGAACTGTGACTACAACAAAATACTGATGGAACAGACTTCAGCTGCCCTCACTGTGTTCTTATGTTTCTCTAGTAACAACTATCATATCAAAATGTGAAAATCCCAGTAGAAGTAATGTAGGAAAACTCTGTGGGAATGGGGTGGAGGTGGAGTTGTCTGTCATACCCAAATATTATCAGGGTCCTTATATTGAATTGTGGGCAGTCTCTTTCAAAGGCTACTCTCAACCACATAAATCCTTTCTCAAATGAGGTAAAGCATTTGGATAGTTCCTTCTTAAGCCATTTTTAGGCCTGATATAGAGGCATTTACTTTTTGACAATTTTAATAGATATAGCAAAAGCTGATACATCTGGCAACTTATTGACCCAATATATCTATTAATTGGCACATTTGAATTTATAGGAAAAATAATAAATTATGCCTATAATGACTGTAGACAGAAGACAGCAGGGTATAGGCTAGAAAAGCAAAGTGGCCAACAAAATCACCCTCCAGAGTGAGGAAACATCAGGGAGGTGCAGTCTTTGATGTGAATATCTTTATCCACCCATTTACCTTAAGTTTATGTGAGTCCTTATGTGTTATATGAGTCTCCTGAAGACAGCAGATATTTGGTTGGTGGTTTTTTTATCCATTCTGCCATTCTATATCCTTTAAGTGGTGCATTTAGGCCATTTACATTCAACATTAATATTGAGATGTGAGGTACTAGTCTATTCATCTTGTTAGTTGTTGCCTAGATACGTTTTTTTCATTGTGTTATTGTTTTATAGGTCCTGGGAGATTTATGCTTTAAGGAGGTTCTATTTTGGTGTATATTGAGCTTTTGAGGTTAGAATTCCTTTCAGCATTTCTTGTAGTGCTGGTTTGGTGGTGGCAAATTCTCTCAGCATTTGTTTGTCTACAGACAGTATCATCTTAAATGATCCATTTCTTCTTTATTTCACTGATTCCCTTCCACAGAACTAGAAATTAGTACTTTCAACCACAACTAAAATAAGCTTGTGTCCCTTAATCTTACCGTTTTATTGGACCTATGTCCTTACACATCAGAGACTAAAGGTATACAGATTAAGCCTGAGGACCTATTCCATCAGGCTCAGTGAGACTGAGTTGTACTATTAATATCATTATTATTAGTTTTTATTCACTAAGTACCTACTAGCAGCTTTTTACCTGTGGATAGTGGAAAGGGCATTACATTTCCAACGAAACTGACAGAATGACCATAAATTCTGATGAATTCTAGTTATAATGTTTCAGTATGCTCTTGTCAATTGTCCCCATGGATTTTCAGCTTATCCCATGTCCTTTTGAACATTTTCTTCCCTGATAATTGTTGGATGCCACTAAGGAAGTCCCTCATGAATTTTATGGCTAGTACACAATCTCTTACACAAGTCCTTTTTGGCCATCTGAACTTATGAGTGGTATCAGGTAAACATTTACCTGACAGAAATCCATATATGTAAATTTATTTAAATGCATTATAGGTAAGAAAAATTGACTTTTTTATACACACACTTTATTAAATATTATTCATAAATATATAGCGTACATTTATATTTCATGTAATTTGCAAATTTATGTATATTATTTGTGAGTGATTTAAGGATTTGGAACAATTATTTTCAATACATGAAATTTCTGCCCACTGTCGTCTTTAAACCCTAATGCTCTGTGAGAAATGATTCTATTCAGTGAGCTGGAGTCACAGCTCCAAATTCCGTTTAGTTCTGGGAAATGAATTAACCTTCTTGAACTACGATTTTACACAGGCTTAAGAGTGTGGAAAGTTTGAGTCCACATAGTGCCAAAAGCTAAGTCGTAACCAGTCAGGGGATAAATGGACTGAATATTGCCCATGGGACTATGAAATCTGAGCACCTTGAAAAAAGAACAGGATAACAGAGTCTTGCTCTGTCGCCCAGGCTGGAGTGCAGTGGCGCGATCTCAGCTCACTGCAAGCTCTGCCTCCCGGGTTCACGCCATTCTCCTGCTTTAGCCTCCCAAGTAGCTGGGACTACAGGCGCCCGCCACCACGCCCGGCTAATTTTTTGTATTTTGAGTAGAGACGGGGTTTCACTGTGGTCTCGATCTCCTGACCTCGTGATCCGCCCGCCTCGGCCTCCCAAAGTGCTGGGATTACAGGTGTTAGCCACTGCACCCAGCCTGCTTCTTGTTTAGCAGCACAAAGTTTCTAACCATTCCTGATCTATATTTTTATCAATGAGTTTTACAGTGACATATAGATACGTTTAGTATATTTCCAATTGAACAAAGCTTAGAAATACAATTAATATGACAAATGATAGGACAGTAATCCAAAAGGATTTCACTACAATGAAACAAGAATCGTTAAAGCAATAAATAGCCACGATGGTAGATAAGATAATAAGATAGAGTGGAACTGGGAAAACCGAACGTAGCTTCAAAACCTCCGCTGGATAGAATGGAAGAGACCAAAACTGCAAACTTGACAGACATTCATTAAAGACATGGAAGACAAAGATTACGTGGGAGGACACTGACTAAAAACAAAACACCAGCCGGCAGTGCACCCTGACTGCTGAATTTCACCAAATGCAGCTCAGACCAGATACAAATCATAATACAAGACCTCACCTCTCCAGTCTGGAAAGACACCCAAAGGTCATTTCCTCACAGCCCCTTGCACCATCTGATGATCCCCTATACAGAATCTCGAACCAAGAGCTTGTGTAGTGAAGCCCCTGCCCCATTTCCTCATCCATGGTCTGGTGTCCCTTTATTTCTGCCGGCCCCCTGCTTCCATCTTTATGTGCCTTGTACTTGTAATCCCCGATCCATCATGTCAAATGTTGCCTTGCTAATATCCTTAACTCATTAGCTATCCATCCCATGTACCCAATTCCAGAAGCATGCAATTTTCCAGAGTCTGTGTGACTGAAATCAGATTAATAAATTCCGCTTAAAAGAATAATTCAGTTTTGCCAGTACACCTTTAACTTTTCCCTCTTTAGTGGCTGTTGCTCAAGAGAAATAATCCGTGGTCAAGCCTTTCCAATTAAAAACATCTCCTCTCACCCCATTCCCCGTTTTGTTACTGCCCCATCTCTTTCCTCCCCTTCAGAGATAAGCGTATTGAAAGAATTGCCTGTGCTTGGTGTTTCCGCGACCTCCCCTCACACTCTTCAGCCCACTGCTATATAGATGTCGTCCTCATCACATTTTATAGGAAAACACAGTGGGCATTTTCAGGCCTCATCTTTGTCCTAGCATTTTATGTGTTGACTGCTGCCCTTTTCTACAAAAAACCTCTTCCCTTCCCTCCCTGATGTCTTCCTCCTTCTCTGTGCGTCTCTTACATGTTTGGGTTCCTTTTCTGGGTTCCATCCCAGACCCTCTTATCTTAGCATTCTACAGATTCTTCCTGGAAATGCCATCCTCCCCAGAGCTTGAATCACAGAGTCACTGTGTTGCTAACACCTGAATGTGTCTCTTTACGTCTAATCTGTCTCCTGAACTTCAGATTTCTATAGTTCATCTGTATTAACCTTTTTATTTTCTATAGTTTATCTGTATTAACCTTTTGATTTTCCATAATTCATCCGTATGCCTTTTAATTTTCTGTATTTCTGATGCTCTGATATTTTGAGGCTTTGCTGACCCCAGAGGGATGCCTCTCCCAGGACTGCCAATTCCTAGGGGTAGTGCTAGCCTGAAAGCACAGCTCTCATATGCAAACCAATCAACCAGACCCACACCCCAACCAAAAATTCACAGTATCTTTACTGGGCTCTCACACTGTGGGCCACTGTCGACCTGTGCTAATCACCACAGGGCCAAGAACCAGACCGGAAGGGACAGCCTTTATATCCCAGAGTGTGCTGAGATTATTCAACGAGGCCATCAGAGGCCAGCGTCCCCTGCCTCACCAGCTCCTTCCTAGAGGAACCGCAGCAGAGGCTCTTGTCCATCGCTTCCTTGCTCCTCTGCCTCCTATCTGTGTGCTTCACCATATGGCCCTGCATAGTCCATCGTGCCCCCTCCTTTCGGGAACTGTGAGTAACAAACCACCTTTTAAATGCCACTCATCTCCCAAGCTGCTGGCCTCACCACACTTGCCTGTTAAAAACAAAACCTGCCTGTTACAACTCCACCTCCTGGCTGATCATCTCCTCTTGGATGAGTCCTGGGCACCAGGACAATACCAAACTCATCATCCTCCCCCTAAAAATCTGCCTCGCCCCCTGTGTGCCAGGGGAAGGGCACCAGCAAACTCTGCAGTTTACAAAACCAGAAAACTGGTCATCAGCCTCTGGATCCCACTTGATTCAAGTCACAGCTTCCAGGGCACTTTACCTGAAACAGCAGCTCTCAAGCCGGGGCAATTTTACCCCTTAGGGGACATTTGACAATGTCTGTAGACATTTTTCACTGATCCAACTGGCATTCAGTGCTTTGAGGCCAGGAGTGCTGCTAAACATCCCACAATGCATGGGACGTGATGCATGGGACACGATGCACGGGACACGATGCATGGGACACGATGCACGGGACAGCCCTCCCACCTTGATGACACACACAGAATTATCTGGCCCAAACATGTTGATTGGGCTAAGGTTAAGAAAGTCTCCTCTAAGAGGTATTCTCCCACTTCTCTTGCCTGAGATAAGTCCTTGCTCTGTGATCCTATGGTGCATTGTACTTTCCCATGTGCAATTTACCACATTCAACTTAATTTCTGATTGAACTGTTTCCCCGTCCCACCACCCTAGAGCTCACAGAGAGCAGAGCTGGGTCTGTCTTGTTGACAGTTACAATTTCAGTGCCTAGAACAGTGACTAGCACATAAAAGTGCTTGATCATTAAGTCCCTGGCGCATGCAGGCACTCACCTGCACCAGCTCTTTGACAGGTCCTTAGAAATGCATGACGTCTTGCTGCAGTTTCAGTCTTATTTGGAAAGCGGGATGTGGAGGTAGTGCTGCTTCCCTGGGGTCTGGTGCCTTTATCTGGAATCTGGTGCATTAGGAGAGAGTCCCAATGTGGACAGTGTCTAGGTTAAACCTTTTTATTGGATCTCCGCTCCATCCTATTGGTTTTCTTCTGCCTAACTAAGGCCTTGGGACTTGCCCGCCTGCTTGTGGGCACCTTCTTTGGGGGAAACGTCCTGCTTCCTAACTCCCTGGGTCCTGCTGAGAATAGGCTGATCTCTAAAACCACAGCATCCATGCAGTGCCAACCTGAAACGCTGCATTAAACCTCGTGCTCCCTGAGGCTAGTGACTCCCTACGTTCCTCAGGGCTCAGCATGCCCTCCCTGCACTCACCACAGTTCTACACTCAGGGACCAGTTGCTGCAGTTCTGAGACCACCCGATCCCTCATAGAGTTTTTCTCTATCCTCTCTCTGGGCCCAGTTGCTGGGGTCTGCTTCATGCGCGTATCTGGTAATCACAAAAACAAAAACTCTTCTTACAAACTCCCTGCGAGCTCTTTTTCTCTTTCAACAGCAGATGCAAGTTACTCCTCACGTGAAACCAATGTTGGGCTTCAGACATATTCCTAGTCCTGTGTCTCATAACCCAGGAGAGTTTGACCATAATTCAAGTCCTGATCAAACCAGCTTGGATATTGGGCAGCATTCAGCCTTACGTGGAGAGTCCCAGTGCATATAGCTGAGAAGTGGGGAAGGTCTCATCAGGGGAGCACCCAGAATAAGCACAAAAATATCCCTTCCCACGGATAGTCTCCAAATATTGAAGGAAAGAACCACGCCGTGCAAGTTTTGCTGGGTTCTGTATTCCTCAAGTGAAGGTGATAGCTTCAACACGCCCATATCCTTTCCTATTTCCCAAATCTGTCATTTCAGCAAAGAAAGAAAATGACATTGGGCTAATGTAAGTGGTCCCTACTGACTCATTTTCATCTCAGCCTTCCCTAGGTGTTCACAGATGGTCCCTGCACAACCTCACATTTAAAAAATATATTCATTGCCCACACTCTGCGCTGGTCAGACAGAATTTTGAGTATTTTGCATGTTCTTGGCATTAGACTTGGATTAAAACTTTGACAGAAATCACAGGATCAAAGGACAATAAAACCAATAAGGCATCTGGAAACACCCTACATGAGAAATAGGCATTTTATATTTTATTTTAATTGACACATAATAATTGTACATATGTATGAGGTACAGAGACATAGTTAGATGTATACAATACATAACGCTCAATTCAGGGTAATTATGAATAGCATAGTTATCAAATGAGGCATTTTAATTGAGTTTTTAGGTCGGAAAATAGAAGTCTCACAGGCAAGCCTGGCGGCTTGTATGCAAGTTGAGAGATCTCACGTGGAGAATGTGGTGAACTTCCATTATTCTTCTACAAAGGTCAAAATTAGGACCAACAGGTGAAACTTACAAGAGAACAGATTGTGGCTCAATATTAAAAAAAAAAAAATTGAATAAAATGAAGCAGTCTAAAAATAGGCTGCCTGGAAATGTGATATTCCCATCACTCGAAAGCCTCCTGCTCATTCAGAGGGTGAAAGCTGACTTTTCAGGATGATGTGAGAATGTTCCTGCATTAACTGGAAGATTTGTTAGGTGGTTTTGAGCATCCCATCCAACCCCGATAGTTTTCTAATCTTAAATTATCTCTTTAAAATTTAACCCCTATTTTTATCCCGTTGGCACACATAAAGCATTCCTGCATTTCATGTGCATATTTGATACTGTTGAATTTCTGCATTACAAAGACCAATGGTTGTGCTCATCTCTGTGGGTTTTGTTTTTTGCATTTTTTTTTTTTGGGACGGGGTCTCACTCTGTCATCCAGGCTGGAGTGCGCTGGCACTAGTGATCCTCCCCACCAAGCCTCCTGAGTAGGCTGGGTCTACAGGCATGCACCACCAGGCCTGGGTCATTTTTTGTATTTTTTGTAGAGACTGGGTCTCCCTATGTTGCCCAGACTGGTCTTGCACTCCTGGGGTCAAGCAATTCTGCCGCCTCAGCCTCCCAAAGCAATGGGATTATAGGCATGAACCACTATGCCTGGTCTGTGCTCATCTCTGTGTGTCTGTGTCTGTGTGTACATCTGTGTGTCTATGTACGACCTCTAAAAATAACACACTTATTGAAATCAGAAATCATGTTTAAATTATTTTCAACAGCACGTAGTACTATATTCTTCATATTCTTCACGCCAGTCTGCTAATTTAATGATATTGTCTGACTATAATAGAGCCACATTCTAGCCAGAAAATTTCATCCTCTGTCTGAGTAAAGAAGGAGGTTCTACAAACTCCTTCTGAAACACCTTCACTGGTAGAACATTCATCCTTAAATTTGAATCTAATTTCACCCTTTTATTACACCTGCATGTGTAGCTCTCTCATTAGTTTTTGGAAGGTTAAACCCACTATCAAAACTTACTAGGCACCAAAGCATCCTTCCTTCCACTCATCCTCCATCACATCCTCCTCTTCTGCAGACACACCTGACCCTGTTCCTCTCACCCGAGGAATCACGCAATATCTCATCATACCCCATGAGATTTTAGGGTGATCTTTAAGACGCTTCTATAAGATACTTAATAATAACCAACATTTTGCAGTAAAAGACCAGAAAACTCCGGTTTGAGTTCAGTAAGCTTAATTAACAAAGACTGAATTAACAAGTAGCTTGTTTTAACTCTGATTCCCACACAGAACATCATCTCCAAATAGGATAGATTCCCTTCTGTCATCTAGTTCTTCAAGGAGTCTTCCTGGATTTATCTTCAACAGCTCTGACCATTGCTCTATTCTTTGTCTCCTGGCACTGAGGCCTATAATTTACTTTGCATGCTAGAGCCCTGGCATCATAGAATTTGAGATTTAGAAGAAACTTCAAAATGATTTTAAGCTTCACACTTTACATAAATAAACTTATTTCCCTAAGTTTATGCAGTTGGAGAGAAAAAAAAGAAATTTTTTGACATGCTGTATTCAGTTGAGTGAATGGATGGGTGGGTAAGTGGCGGAGAAAGACTCTATCAGTGATAAAATATGTTTTTGCATGAATTTAATAGCTCTATGTCCTCAAACTGGGGATGCTACACAAAGGAACCCTGCACTAATTGCCCAATGAAATATTTCTATGCATGACCTATAAAAATAACACAGTTATTGAAATCAGAAATCATGTTTAAATTATTTTCAACAGCATGTAGTACTATATTCTTCATATTCTTCATGCCAGTTGGCTAATTTAATGATATTGTCTGGCTATAATAGAGCCACATTCAAGCCAGAAAATCTCATCCTCTGTCTGAGTGAAGGAGGAGGTGCTGGATTTTTAACCATGAAGTCAGAGTGGCCCATCCAGTCAGTACTTACCCAGGGCTCCTGTCCTGGAGAAGCGATGGTTACGTAGGCTCCCTCCCTGGGCAGGGCAAAACTGCCCAAGGCCCATTGCCCGCCAGGCAGGAGCGTCCTCCCCAAGGCACCTTCGCTCACTCACCCTAACCACCTCAGCCCTGGAGGAACTGGTGTCTTACCAAACCACCTCCTGACCCTTAGGCTCAGCAGCAATCCTGCCTCAGGAGCATTGCCAAGGCCTCCTTAAGAGGAGTCAGGGGAAAATTGTTTACCAAGTATGACCTTGGAGACCTCCGGGCCCCAATGTGGCAATTAAAATCAACTGACTGAAAAACCAAGATTTGCCTTGAGTCCTCAATTCTTTCTCTTCCCCATACTCTGCCTAAATCAAATGAATCTATTCCGTGTCCTCAGAACACAACTCTTCCCTTGGTGCATGTGACTCTGCATCCTGGGATTCTGCACACTTCTGCTTTCACCCAAATCCTACCAGTCCTTCACCACTCAGACGAAATGACTCATCTCTCTTGGAGCTTACCATATTCACCACCTCAAATCTCTCCCTTCCCTGAGCTCCTCATGTAATGCTCATGTATCCCCATTATGTGTCTCATTGACTCAACTCAGTATTAATTTCCTTGATGACAAGTTTGATGCTTTACATTGTTCTCAAACATAGCATACTTCATGTATTAACATTTATTTGTTTATACTGTTTTTTCTTCACAATAAATTTAAAAAGAAAATGCATTTATTTATCAATACATTAAAAAATTATCTATTGAGCAATGAGCTCTGTTCTACATACCACAGGAAATAAAACAAGAAACATTTAAGATGATTTGTATCCACTTAAGGGGTCATAATATAATATAGAGGAAATAGCTGTGCCATTACTAGCTTTGTGACCTTGAAGAGCTCTCTTGACATGCTTGCACCTTAGTTTCCCTTCAGTAAGATGACATTATTATGGCTTATCCTGTGGTTCTCTTTTGTAGATTAATGACACAGTGTATGTAAAGTGCTTGGCATATGGTAGACGTTCACTCAATGCTAGTTAGTGTTACCGGAACACAAACGTAGGTGCATATGTGTGGTTATACAAGCATAAAGAAAAGGATGGAAAGGTTCACCCCAAACTGATCATGGTAATGCTGCTTATTGGTTGAGGGGTGTTGAATATGGGAAGGAGGTGGGAAGACTGATAACTTTTTCTTCATACAACAACAGGGTTTCATTTGTTATAATTAGCATATATTTATTTTAAGAGATTTATTGAGATATAATTCACATATCATACAATTCACACACTTAACATGTACAACTCAATGGCTTTTAATATATTCACAGATTTGTGCATCCATTATTTTAGATTATTTCCATTACCCCCCAAAATAATTCATGCCCATTTGCAATCACTCCTCATTCTCACCCTCAACTCCAGGCAAAGCAGAAATATATTTTTTGTCTTGATAGACTTGCCTTTCTAGACATTTCATATATGGACTCTTACAACACGTGGTCTTTTGTGTCCAGCTGGTTTCCCTTAATAATGAAGCTTCATCAATGTAGTAGCATGGATCATTTATCATTCTTTTTTATGGCTAATATTCCATTGTGTGGATATGCCACATTTTCTCATCCATTCATCTGTCGATGATCATTTGGTTTGTTTACACCTTTTGCCTATTTCATATGAATAATGCTGTTATGAAATATTTGTGTATGAGTTTTGTGTGCACATATTGATTGCTGTAATTCCAAGGAAAATAAAATAAAATATTTTAATAAAAATAAAGAGCCTAACCATACACTTCTAAAACCTAAAAAAGATTACCATTTTCTACAGATGATGTCACTGCTCTGTAAAGCTGAAGAAGAACCAGGAAAGAGAAATAATCTGACTTGGTATACAGAGCTCACAAACTGGTTGCCACCTGTTAAGGTATTTGGGCAACATAGTGGTTGATTTTTTACTAAAATTTTGCTGATAGGTTAACATCAGTAGGATTCACATGAAAATCTAAATTTTTATCTCTTCTGAAAGTTCAAAATATATGTCAACATTCTTTCAAATAAAATCAGTGGTGGGATGAGGGCAGGTGTGGTGGCTCATGCCTGTAATCCTAGCACTTTGGGAGGCTGAGATGCAAGGATGGCTTGAGCCCAGGAGGTCAAGACCAGCCTAGGCAACATAGGGAGACTCTGTCTGAAATAAAAAATTAGCCAGGGGTGGTGGCACATGCCTCTGGTCCCAGCTACTTGAGAGACTGAGGTGGTAGGATTACTTGAGCCTGGAAGGTTGTGGCTGCAATAAACCATCATTGCACCACTGCACTCAAGCCTGGGTGACAGAGCAAGACCTTGTCTTGAAAAAATAAGTAAATAAATAAATCAGTGGGAACTGAGCAGTAGGCCCTCCCCCAGAAGGAACATGCATTTTTTCACCAAGCCAGCCCCTATTTGCACATTACCCCCCTGTTCTGTAGGCATTGGGATGGGCATCCCCGGGTTCTTCAGAAGAGGACAGGGGGAAAAGGTTGGACAGTCCAGGATAGGATATTTGATTTGGAAGCAACTTTTGAAGTCCTTTCCTGATTCACAGGACTTCTCTGCACCAGCACCCAAGCATGGCCACTCAGCTCCTGTTGAAAGCCTTGGGGAAAGAGAGATCACTGTCCCCTGGTCAACTTCCTCACCTTTGTACATTCTTCCTTACACTCAGCCAAATTCAGTCTCTCACAAGCTTCAATGTGTCTGTCTTTATTCTTACCTTTGGAATCACAAGTAAAGTTAAATTCCATCTTCCACATAGCAGCCCTTCAAATTATCTCTCTCTCTCTTTTTTTTTTTTTTTTTTTTTTGAGATGGAGTCTCGCTCTGTTGCCCAGGCTGGAGTGCATTGGTGCGCTCTCAGCTTACCGCAACCTCTGCCTCCCGGGTTCCCGCCATTCTCCTGCCTCAGCCTCAACTACTGAGCTCAAGTGATCCTCCTGCATAATCCTCAGGCATGAGTCACCATGCCCAGCCTGAGTTTCTTATTTTTAATTGTGGTAAAAATATATGTATCATAAAATTTATTATCTTAATCATTTTTAAGCATATAGTTCAGTAGTGTTAAGTATATTCCCATTGTTTTGCGACAATCACTTCTGAATAGCAATAGACCCCTCTTCCTCAACCTCCATAATAAGATTTTAACTAGAAAAAGAGATAGTAGATAGCAAAGAAATGAGCTATAAGCAAAAGTGGCCATCACTGGCCTCTGCAGATGGCTCTGCACTGAGGGGAACGGTTTGAGGAGTTCATTCATTTTAATTGCTACATATAATTTCATGGCATGAGCATACCACTATTTAATCATCATTTTTTAAGAACAAACCACTTCAAACACTACGCCCATGAACATATTTATGTAGTGCTCTTGTGCCTGTGTGCAGAGGTTTCTCTGGATTGTTTATCGGAGTGAAGTCCTGGGTCGGGGGGATGGGGATCTCCAACACTGAAAAATATTCCAAATTGCTGGAGTTTGTTTTGTTTCCTGTTTTTACTTTTTACAACTTTTAAATGTTTGCTAATCAGATGAATATAAAATTGTATCTCGTTGTTATTTGAATTTGCATTTCACTGATTATGAGTGAGGTTGACAACTCTTCACATGACTTATTATCCATTGTTTTATTATGAAATGATCTGCCCAAATATTTTTCCACTTTATTAGGATACTTGTATTGTCCCAAAAGAGCTGTAGGATCTGTACACTAATCTACTGTTACTTATAGTAGCTGCAATGTCTTCTCATCTCTATTTTGAATTTTCCCCTTATTTATGAGGTGTGAGTGTGTATGTGTGTTTCTATGGTTTGACTCTTGTCAAAAAAAATGAATCTCAGCAGAGTGATGTCAGCAAGATGGCTGACTAGAAGCCTTTACTGCTCATCTCCTCTACAAAGACAGCCAAAACAATGAACAGTTCTATTTTGATGAAAATAACTAAACAGCATGCCGGAGTACTTCAAAGGAGTAGCAGAAACTCTGTAGAGCACAGAAATGCAGGCAATGTGGAGAGAACTGAAGAAAACGCCTGGCCTCCCCACCCTGTTACCCAACCAGGATCAGCTCAGAACAAGGAGGAACCTTTCCCTGCAGGGAAAAGGTGAGCAAGAGGGTTCCAGAAGACCTTATCAACACCTTGGACACCTACAGTCCTCACCGCTGGGACCCCTGCCATCTTTGAAGGCACTAAGCCCCTCTGCAAATCTCAGAAGGGAATCCTGTGCTCTCCCCAGAGGAGCCACACTGTGGCCCCACCAGCCACATGGTCCATGTGGCTCCCGCACTGTGCCATCTTGGAACTGAACCACTGCTGAAGTGTGTCCTTCTCCAGAACAAGTGGCCATGGCACCCTTCCATCCCTGAGGCTAAGCCACTACTGAACCACCCCTGCCAAATGATCTGCCCATCCATGAGCCAAACTGCTGCTACACCCTACCCTATGAGGCCAAGCAGCTGTGGGACTCCTTCATATAACCACCACCCACCCCCCAGTCGCTGCTGCACCCTGCCCCTCGGGTCCTGAGCTGAAACCATGCACTGCCCCCCAGGGAAACAGTGTCAGGAAAGCTGCTCCATTTATGCCTCCCAGTCACTTCCCCCTCAGGGCGCAAGATGAAATGGCACCCTGTGTCCTGAGGAAACAGTACCTTGGTCACCCCCAGTAGCCATGCTCCCTGGTGCCCAAGCTGCAGCAGCACACTGCTTCCCAGGGAAACAGTGTCTTGGCCACTCAGAGCAGCCACATACATTCTGGGCCTGAGCTGAAGCAGCACGTCACCTTCCAGGGAATCAGTTACTTGGCTGAGCTGATCAGCCATGTATTCCGAAGCTAAGCTGACATGGTACTCCACGTTCCAGGAAAACAGCAGTGGCTGATCTGAGACACCCACAGCTACAGGCCGAACAGCTCTAGTATCCTGCTTCCCTGGAACTGGACAAGCTTCCTAGAGTCTGAGCTGCTGAGACACCTCCTCCTTAAGGAATAGAGTCACTGCCACCCAGGGCCCAAGCAACAACTGTGCTCCACCATTCCAGACTTCTGCTGCCAGAAAATAGTAGGGATGACAAGTTTTTTTGGGGCACATTCTAAGTTTGTCCGGTGTCTGGAATGAGACTGGGGCCTAATAAAAAGGAGCTCAAATGGGCTGTACCTTGTAGCATTCTGAGGACAGGCCTGAATTCTGAGAAGCGAAAGTGGTAAAAGTATTGTCCAGTCCTTTTTAAGTTGGTGGCTGAGCTTGGTGAGGTGTGTTTTTAAAAGACCTTTAGTCCATTCTACTTTTCCTGAAGACGGAGGACCGTAAGGGATATAAAGGTTTCACTGAATACTAAGAGCCTGAAAAACTGCTTGGCTGATTTGACTAATAAAGGCTGGTCTGTTATCAGACTGTATAGAGGTGGGAAGGCTAAACTGAGGAATTATGTCTGATGGAAGGGAAGAAATGACTGCGTGGCCTTCTCAGAGCCTGTAGGAAAGGCCTCTACCTATCCAGTGAAAGTGTCTACCTAGACTAAGAGGTATTTTAGTTTTCTGACTCGGGGCATGTTGACTAAAGCTAATTTGCCAGTCCTGGGTGGGGGCAAATCCTTGAGCCTGATGTGTAGGGAAGGGAGGGGGCCTGAATAATCCCTGAGGAGTAGTAGAATAGCAGATGGAACACTGAGAAGTTATTTCCTTGAGGATAGATTTCCACGATGGAAAGAAAATGAGAGGTTCTAAGAGGCGAGCTAGTGGCTTGTACTATAGCATAGCCTGCCTTTGCTGGTGTGTGGTGATTAGGCCTGGTGGAACTGCCATCAATAAATCAAGCGTGATCAGGGTGAGGAACAGGAAAGAAGGAAATGTGGGGAAATGGGGTGAATGTCAGGTGGATCACAGAGATACAGTCATGGGGGTCAGGTGTGGTATCAGGAATAATGTGGGAGGCCGGATTGAAGTCCAGGCCAGGAACAATGGTAATTGTGGGACTTAACAAAGAGTGAGTACAGCTGAAGGAGCCAGGGAGCAGAAAGCATATGCGTCAGGTGTGAGGAAGAAAATAGATTTTGGAAGTTACGAGAAATGTAGAGAGTGAGTTGAGCATAGTTTGTGATTTTGAGGGCCTCTAAAAGCATTAAAGCAGCGGCAGCTGCTGCACGCAGACATGAGGGCTAGGCTAAAACAGTAAGGTCAAGTTGTTTGCACAGAAAGGCTACAGGGTGTGGTCCTGGCTCTTGTGTAAGAGTTCTGACTGCACTAACCATGCCTAGGAAGGAAAGGAGTTGCTGTTTTGTAAGGGATTGAGGTTTGGGAGATTAATCGGACATGATCAGCAGGGAGAGCACGTGTGTTTTTATGAGAATTATGCCGAGATAGGTAACAGATGAGGATGAAATTTGGGCTTGATTGAAGTAATGGGGGCTGTCTGCGAAGCCTTGCGGCAGTACAGCCCAGGTAATTTGCTGAGCCTAATGGGCGTCAGGGTCAGTCTAAGTGAAAGCAAAGGGAGGCTGGGAGGAAGGGTGCAAAGGAATAGTAAAGAAAGCATGTTTGAGATCCAGAACAGAATAATGGGTAGTAGAGGGAGGTATTGAGGATAGGAGAGTATATGGGTTTGGCACTATGGGATGGATAGGCAAACAATTTGGTTGATAAGGCGCAGATTCTGAACTAACTTGTAAGCCTTGTCTGGTTTTAGGACAGGTAAAATGGGGGAGTGGTAAGGAGAGTTTATAGGCTTTAAAAGGCCATGCTGTAGCAGGCGAGTGATAACAGGCTTTAATCCTTTTAAAGTGTGCTGTGGGATGGGATATTGGCATTGAGCGGGGTAAGGGTGATTAGGTTTTAATGAGATGGTAAGGGGTGCATGATCGGTTGCCAGGGAAGGAGTAGAGATGTCCCATACTTGTGGGTTAAGGTGGGGGGATACGAGAGGAAGATGCGAAGGAGGCTTTGGGTTGGGGAGAAGGGCGGCAATGAGATGCAGCTGTAGTCCAGGAATAGTCAGGGAAGCAGATAATTTAGTTAAAGTGTCTCGGCCTAATAAGGGAACTGGGCAGGTGGGGATAACTAAAAAGGAGTGCTTAAAAGACTGTTGTCTAAGTTGGCACCAGAGTTGGGGAGTTTTAAGAGGTTTAGAAGCCTGGCCGTCAATACCCACAACAGTTACGGAGGCAAGGGAAACAGGCCCTTGAAAAGAAGGTAATGTGGAGTGGGTAGCCTCCATATTGATTAAGAAGAGGACGGGCTTACCTTCCACTGTGAGAGTTACCTGAAGCTTGGCGTCCGTGATGGTTTAGGGGGCTTCCGAGGTGATCAGGCAGTGTCAGTCTTCAGCCACTAAGCCGAGAAGATCTGGGAAGGAGTCAGAGAGCCTTGGGCCAGAGTTCCAGGGGCTCTGGGAGTGGCTGCCAGGTGAGTTGAACAGTCCGATTTCCAGTGGGGTCCTGCACAGACGGGGGAATCCTGGGCTGCAGGCATTCCTTGGCCCAGTGGCCAGATTTCTGGCACGTGTAGCAAGCTCCTGGGGGAGGAGGTTCTGGAGGAACGCCTGGCTGCTGCGGTTCAGGCGTTTGGAAGTTCTTGTGTGCTGGAGATGTGGCTGGAGTTTGTCTCACAGTGGAGGCAAGGAATTGCAACCTTTTTCTATTATTGTACACCTTGAAGGTGAGGTTAATTAAGTTCTGTTCTGGTGTTTGAGGGCCAGATTCTAATTTTTGGAGTTTTATTTAATGTCGGGAACAGATTGGGTAATAAAATGTATATTGAGAATAAGATGGCCTTTTGACCTTTTAGGGTCTACGGCTGTAAGTGTCTCAGGGTTGCTGCCAAACAAGCCATGAACTGGGCTGGATTTTTATTTTTTTATTTATTATTTATTTATTTATTTTTTTTAATCATTTGTTCATTTATTCATTAACTTGTCAAATTCAGTTTTCTCTATACTATGATGTTTATTCCATTTTGTACTATTAGATATACATATTTTAAAAAATATTTAACTTATTTTTATGAAGAAATTAAATATTTTCTGAAAAAGAATTATTTTATTATTGTTCTCTAGCAACAAACCTCAAACAATTCTCATCCAACTCAACTAACTCATTTAAATAACTCTGCTCGATGGCAACTGTAGTTTACACAATTCTATTCTACATAACACTGTTTACCCTGTTACACAGTATATAGTTAAAGAACATTTTTGTAATAAACATGTTTCTCTTTGATATGATACATAACAATATTTTCACACTTCCCATGGGCTGGATTTTTATATTTGATGAAAAAGAGCCCAAATGCTATCTGATTTGGGATAAAGAAAAAAGAGCATTAACCTTGACTATGCCTTTAGCTCCAGCCACCTTTTTAAGAATAAATTGCTGGGCAGGTGGGGGAGGGCTAGTCACAGAATGAAACTGTAAGCCAGGTCAGGTGTGAGGAGGGGAGGTGATGAAAGGATTATAGGGTGGAGGAGCGGAGGCTGAGGAAGAAATGGGATCTAGCTGGGCCTGGCGAGGAGGGGAAAGGTCAGATGGGTCCGTAGAAAAGGAAGATTAGAAAGACTCAGCAACGCTTGGGGTTGGGACTGAGGGTAAAGGTGGGAGGAAAAGAAGGAATATTTGGGATGAGTTGCATTGGGCACAGAGACTAGGAAGAGACTGATGTGTAAAAGAATGCCTGGATGTCAGGCACCTCAGACCATTTGCCTATTTTACAGCAAGAATTATTTCGATCTTGTAGGATGGAAAAATTGAAAGCGCCATTTTCTGGCTATTTGGAAGAAAATAAGATGCTTAGATTTTAGGTCAGGTGAGAGTTGAAGAGGTTTTAAGTTCTTACGAACACAGGCTAAGGGAGAAGAAGGAGGAATGGAAGGTGGAAGCTTGCCCATAGTGAAGGATGCAAGCCCAGAGAAATGAGTAGAGACATGGAGAAGGGGTGGGGGGTTCTTGCCCTCCAGAAAAGCAGAGAAGGTGTTGGGGCACGGAAATAAGGGATTGGGGCACAGAGATAAGAGGTCAGGGTGCAGAAATAAGGGATTGGGGTGCAGAGATAAGAGGTTGGGGTGCAGAAATAAGCGATTAGGGGCTCTTGCCCCCTAGAAAAGTGGGACTTGCTGCTAAGGGTGAAAGAGAAGGGGTTGAGGGGTACTTGCCCCTGCCCCAGAAAAGCGGGACTTGCCGCTAAGGGTGAAGGAGAAGGGGTTGAGGGGTACTTGCCCCTGCCACAGGAAAGCAGAGAAAGGGTAGAGACACAGAGAGAAGGGGTTGGGGTACTTACCCCTCCTCCAGAAAAGTGGGACTTGCTGCTAAGGGTGAAGGACCAAGACAGGCGTCCCTGCGTGGTCTGACACCTTTGAAACGTGGATGAATAATCAGAGAGGCGTCCCTGCAATGATTAAACACCAAGGGAAGGCTGCCTTCCCAGTCCATGACTGGCGCCGGAGTTTTGGGTCCACAGATAAAATGTGTCTCCTTTGTCTCTACCAGAAAATGAAAGGAATTCAAATTAAGAGAAGGGAGAGATTGAAGTGTGGCGCCAAGATTGAGAGGAAAAAGAGGTTGAGGGATAGTGAGGGAAGTTGGAGAAGAGAGTAAAAAGAGGCCGCTTACCGGATTTGAAATTGGTGAGATGTTTCTTGGGCTGGTCGGTCTGAGGACCTGAGGTTGTAGGTGGATCTTTCTCATGGAGCAAAGAGGAGGAGGACGGGGGATTGATCTCCCAAGGGAGGTCCCCCCGATCTGAGTCACAGCACCAAATTTCATGCGCGTCCGTGTGAAGAGACCACCAAACAGGCTTCGTGTGAGCGACATGGCTGTTTATTTCACCTGGGTGCAGGTGGCTGAGTCTGAAAAGAGAGTCAGCAAAGGGTGGTGGATTATCATCAGTTCTTATAGGTTTTGGGATAGGCGGTGGAGTTAGGAGCAATGTTTTGCAGGCAGGAGTGGATCTCACAAAGTACATTCTCAAGAGTGGGGAGAATTACAAAGAAACTTCTTAAGGGTGGGGGAGATTACAAAGTACATTGATCAGTTAGGGTGGGGCAGAAACAAATCACAATGGTGGAATGTCATCAGTTAAGGCTACTTTTACTTCTTTTGTGGATCTTCAGTTACTTCAGGCCATCTGGATGTATACGTGCAAGTCACAGGGGATGCAATGTCTTGGCTTGGGCTCAGAGGCCTGACAGGGTGTCAATTTTAGATCTTTCCTTCTTTCTCTTGTGGGCATTTAGTGCTATAAATTTCCCTCTACACACTGCTTTGAATGTGTCTCAGAGATTCTGGTATGTTGTGTCTTTGTCCTCATTGGTTTCAAAGAACGTCTTTATTTCTGCCTTCATTTCGTTATGTACCCAGTAGTCATTCAGGAGGAGGTTGTTCAGTTTCCACGTAGTTGAGCATTTTTGAGTGAGTTTCTTAATCCTGAGTTCTTGTTTGATTGCACTGTGGTCTGAGAGACTGTTTGTTATAATTTCTGTTCTTTTTTAAATTAATTAATTAATTAATTTTTTTATTATTATACTTTAGGTTTTAGGGTACATGTGCACAATGTGCAGGTTTGTTACATATGTATCCATGTGCCATGTTGGTTTGCTGCACCCGTTAACTCGTCATTTAGCATTAGGTATATCTCCTAATGCTGTCCCTCCCCCCTCCCCCCACCCCACAACAGTCCCCGGAGTGTGATGTTCCCCTTCCTGTGTCCATGAGTTCTCATTGTTCAATTCCCACCTATGAGTGAGAACATATGGTGTTTGGTTTTTTGTCCTTGCAATAGTTTACTGAGAATGATGGTTTCCAGTTTCATCCATGTCCCTACAAAGGACATGAACTCATCATTTTTTATGGCTGCATAGTATTCCATGGTGTATATGTGCCACAGTTTCTTAATCCAGTCTATCATTGTTGGACATTTGGGTTGGTTCCAAGTCTTTGCTATTGTGAATAGTGCCACGATAAACATACATGTGCATGTGTCTTTATAGCAGCATGATTTATAGTCCTTTGGGTATATACCCAGTAATGGGATGGCTGGGTCAAATGGTATTTCTAGTTCTAGATCCCTGAGGAATCGCCACACTGACTTCCACAATGGTTGAACTAGTTTACAGTCCCACCAACAGTGTAAAAGTGTTCCTATTTCTCCACATCCTCTCCAGCACCTGTTGTTTCCTCACTTTTTAGTGATGGCCATTCTTACTGGTGTGAGATGGTATCTCGTTGTGGTTTTGATTTGCATTTCTCTAATGGTCAGTGATGATGAGCATTTTTTCATGTGTTTTTTGGCTGCATAAATGTCTTCTTTTGAGAAGTGTCTGTTCATGTCCTTCGCCCACTTTTCGATGGGGCTCATTGTTTTTTTCTTGTAAATTTGTTTGAGTTCATTGTGATTCTGGATATTAGCCCTTTGTCAGATGAGTAGGTTGTGAAAATTTTCTCCCATTTTGTAGGTTGCCTGTTCACTCTGACGGTAGTTTCTTTTGCTGTGCAGAAGCTCTTTAGTTTAATGAGATCCCATTTGTCAATTTTGGCTTTTGTTGCCATTGCTTTTGGTGTTTTAGACATGAAGTCCTTGCCCAAGCCTATGTCCTGAATGGTATTGCCTAGGTTTTCTTCTAGGGTTTTTATGGTTTTAGGTCTAACATTTAAGTCTTTAATCCATCTTGAATTAATTTTTGTATAAGGTGTAAGGAAGGGATCCAGTTTCAGCTTTCTCCATATGGCTAGCCAGTTCTCCCAGCACCATTTATTAAATAGGGAATCCTTTCCCGATTGCTTGTTTTTGTCAGGTTTGTCAAAGATCAGATAGTTGTAGATATGTGGCATTATTTCTGAGGGCTCTGTTCTGTTCCATTGATCTATGTCTCTGTTGTGGTACCAGTACCATGCTGTTTTGGTTACTGTAGCCTTGTAGTATAGTTTGAAGTCAGGTAGCATGATGCCTCCAGCTTTGTTCTTTTGGCTTAGGATTAACTTGGCAAAGAGGGCTCTTTTTTGGTTCCATATGAACTTTAAAGTAGTTTTTTCCAATTCTGTGAAGAAAGTCATTGGTAGCTTGATGGGGATGGCATTGAATCTATAAATTACCTTGGGCAGTATGGCCATTTTCATGATATTGATTCTTCCAACCCATGAGCATGGAATGTTCTTCCATTTGTTTGTATCCTCTTTTATTTCATTGAGCAGTGGTTTGTAGTTCTCCTTGAAGAGGTCCTTCACATCACTTGTAAGTTGGATTCCTAGGTATTTTATTCTCTTTGAAGCAATTGTGAATGGGAGTTCACTCATGATTTGGCTCTCTGTATGTCTGTGATTGGTGTACAAGAATGCTCGTGATTTTTGTAAATTGATTTTGTATCCTGAGACTTTGCTGAAGTTGCTAATCAGCTTAAGGAGATTTGGGGCTGAGACAATGGGGTTTTCTAGATATACAATCATGTCATCTGCAAACAGGGACAATTTGACTTCCTCTTTTCCTAATTGAATACCCTTTATTTCCTTCTCCTGCCTGATTGCCCTGGCCAGAACTTCCAACACTATGTTGAATAGGAGTGGTGAGAGAGGGCATCCCTGTCTTGTGCCAGTTTTCAAAGGGAATGCTTCCAGTTTTTGCCCATTCAGTATGATATTGGCTGTGGGTTTGTCATAGATAGCTCTTATTATTTTGAGATATGTCCCATCAATACCTAATTTATTGAGAGTTTTTAGCATGAAGGTTGTTGAATTTTGTCAAAGGCCTTTTCTGCATCTATTGAGATAATTATGTGGTTTTTGTCTTTGGTTCTGTTTATATGCTGGATTACATTTATTGATTTGCATATGTTGAACCAACCTTGCATCCCAGGGATGAAGCCCACTTGATCATGGTGGATAAGCTTTTTGATGTGCTGCTGGATTCGGTTTGCCAGTATTTTATTGAGGATTTTTGCATCAATGTTCATCAAGGATATTGGTCTGAAATTCTCTTTTTTGGTTGTGTCTCTGCCAGGCTTTGGTATCAGGACAATGCTGGCCTCATAAAATGTGTTAGGGAGGATTCCCTCTTTTCTATCTATTGGAATAGTTTCAGAAGGAATGGTACCAGTTCCTCCTTGTACCTCTGGTAGAATTCTGCTGTGAATCCATCAGGTCCTGGACTCTTTTCGGTTGGTAAGCTATTGATTATTGCCACAATTTCAGAGCCTGTTATTGATCTATTCAGAGATTCAACTTCTTCCTGGTTTAGTCTTGGGAGGGTGTATTTGTCGAGGAATTTGTCCATTTCTTCTAGATTTTCTAGTTTATTTGCACAGAGGTGTTTGTAGTATTCTCTGATGGTAGATTGTATTTCTGTGGGATCAGTGGTGATGTCCCCCTTTTCATTTTTTATTGCATCTATTTGATTCTTCTCTCTTTTCTTCTTTATTAGTCTTGCTAGCGGTCTATCAATTTTGTTGATCTTTTCAAAAAACCAGCTCCTGGATTCATTAATTTTTTGAAGGGTTTTTTGTGTCTCTATTTCCTTCAGTTCTGCTCCGATTTTAGTTATTTCTAGCCTTCTGCTAGCTTTTGAATGTGTTTGCTCTTGCTCTTCTAGTTCTTTTAATTGTGATGTTAGGGTGTCAATTTTGGATCTTTCCTGCTTTCTCTTGTGGACATTTAGTGTTATAAATTTCCCTCTACACACTGCTTTGAATGTGTCTCAGAGATTCTGGTATGTTGTGTCTTTGTTCTCATTGGTTTCAAAGAACGTCTTTATTTCTGCCTTCATTTCATTATGTACCCAGTAGTCATTCAGCAGCAGGTTGTTCAGTTTCCATGTAGTTGAGCAGTTTTGAGTGAGTTTCTTAATCCTGAGTTCTAGTTTGATTGCACCGTGGTCTGAGAGACAGTTTGTTATAATTTCTGTTCTTTTACATTTGCTGAGGAGAGCTTTACTTCCAACTATGTGGTCAATTTTGGAATAGGTGTGCTGTGGGGCTGAAAAAAATGTATATTCTGTTGATTTGGGGTGGAGAGTTCTGTAGATGTCTATTAGGTCCACTTTGTGCAGAGCTGAGTTCAATTCCTGGATATCCTTGTTAACTTTCTGTCTCGTTGATCTGTCTAATGTTGACAGTGGGGTGTTAAAATCTCCCATTTTTATTGTGTGGGAGTTTAAGTCCCTTTGCAGGTCACTCAGGACTTGCTTCATGAATCTGGGTGCTCCTGTGTTGGGTGCATATATATTTAGGACAGTTAGCTCTTCTTGTTGAATTGATCCCTTTACCATTATGTAATGGCCTTCTTTGTCTCTTTTGATCTTTGTTGGTTTAAAGTCTATTTTATCAGAGACTAGGATTGCAACCCCTGCCTTTTTTTGTTTTCCATTTGGTTGATAAATCTTTCTCCATCCCTTTATTTTGAGTCTATGTGTGTCTCTGCACGTGAGATGGGTTTCCTGAATACAGCACCCTGATGGGTCTTGACTCCTTATCCAATTTGCCAGTCTGTGTCCTTTAATCGGAGCATTTAGCCCATTTACATTTAAAGTTAATATTGTTATGTGTGAATCTGATCCTGACATTTTGATGTTAGTTGGTTATTTTGCTCGTTAGTTGATGCAGTCTCTTCCTAGCCTCAATGGTCTTTACAATTTAGCATGTTTTTGCAGTGGCTGGTACCGGTTGTTCCTTTCCATGTTTAGTGCTTCCTTCAGGAGCTCTTTTAGGGTGGTGACAAAATCACTCAGCATTTGCTTGTCTGTAAAGTATTTTATTTCTCCATCACTTATGAAGCTTAGTTTGGCTGGATATGAAATTCTGGGTTGAAAATTCTTTTCTTTAAGAATGTTGAATATTGGCACAATTATGTGTCTTGGAGTTGCTCTTCTCGAGGAGTATCTTTGTGGCATTCTCTGTACTTCCTGAATCTGAATGTTGGCCTGCCTTGCTAGATTGGGGAAGTTCTCCTGGATAATATCTTGCAGAGTGTTTTCCATCTTGGTTCCATTCTCCCTATCACTTTCAGGTACACCAATCAGACGTAGGTTTGGTCTTTTCACATAGTCCCATATTTCTTGGAGGCTTTGTTCGTTTCTTTTTATTCTTTTTTCTCTAAACTTCCTTTCTCGCTTCATTTCATTCATTTCATCTTCCATCACTGATACCCTTTCTTCCAGTTGATCGCATCGGCTACTGAGGCTTCTGCAATCATCGCGTAGTTCTCGAAACTTGGCTTTCAGCTCCATCAGCTCCTTTAAGCCCTTCTGTGCATTGGTTATTCTAGTTATCCATTTGTCTAATTTTTTTTCAGTTTTTAACTTCTTTGCCATTGTTTTGCATTTCCTCCTTAGCTCGGAGTAGTTTGATCATCTGAAGCCTTCTTCTCTCAGCTTGTCAAAGTCATTCTCCGTCCAGCTTTGTTCCATTGCTGGTGAGGAACTGCGTTCCTTTGGAGGAGGAGAGGTGCTCTGCTTTTTAGAGTTTCCAGTTTTTCTGCTCTGTTTTTTCCCCATCTTTGTGGTTTTATCTAGTTTTGGTCTTTGATGATGGTGATGTACAGATGGGTTTTTGGTGTGGATGTCCTTTCTGTTTGTTAGTTTTCCTTCTACCAGACAGAACCCTCAGCTGCAGGTCTGTTGGAGTTTGCTAGAGGTCCACTCCAGACCCTGTTTGGCTGGGTGTCAGCAGTGGTGGCTTCAGAACAGCGGATTTTCGTGAGATCACAAATTCAGCTGTCTGATAGTTCCTCTGGAAGTTTTGTCTCAGAGGAGTACGTGGCCGAGTGAGGTGTCAGTCTGTGCCTACTGGGGGGTGCCTCCCAGTTAGGCTGCTTAGGGGTCAGGGACCCACTTTAGGAGGCAGTCTGTCCATTCTCAGATCTCCAGCTGTGTGCTGGGAGAACCACTACTCTCTTCAAAGCTGTCAGACAGGGACATTTAAGTCTGTAGAGGTTCCTGCTGACTTTTTGTTTGTCTGTGCCCTGCCCCCAGAAGTGCAGCCTACAGAGGCAGGCAGGCCTCCTTGAGCTGTGGTGGGCTCCACCCAGTTCGAGCTTCCTGGCTGCTTTGTTTACCTAAGCAAGCCTGGGCAATGGCAGCAAGCTGCCTCCTTGCAGTTTGATCTCAGACTGCTGTGCTAGCAATCAGCAAGACTCCATGGGCATAGGACCCTCTGAGCCAGGTGAGGGACACAATCTCCTGGTGTGCCGTTTTCCAGGCTCGTTGGAAAAGTGCAGTATTAGGGTGGGACTGACCCAATTTTCCAGGTGCCGTCTGTTACCTGGAAAAGTTCCCTTTCTTTGACTAGGAAAGGGAACTCCCTGACCCCTTGCGCTTCCCGATTGAGGCAATGCCTCGCCCTGCCTCGGCTCATTCACAGTGCGCTGCACTGACTGTCCTGCACCCACTGTTTGGCACTCCCTAGTGAGATGAACCCGGTACCTCAAATAAAAATGCAGAAATCACCCGTCTTCTGTGTTGCTCACGCAGGGAGCTGTAGACCAGAGCTGTTCCTATTCGGCCATCTTGGCTCCACCCCAGCAATTTCTGTTCTTTTACATTTGCTAAGGAGTGCTTTACTTCCAACTATGTGGTCAGTTTTGGAATAGGTGTGGTGTGGTACTGAAAAGAATGTATATTCTGTTGATTTGGGGTGGAGAGTTCTGTAGATGTTTAAGGTCTGCCTGGTGCAGAGCTGAGTTCAATTCCTGGATATCCTTGTTAACTTTCTGTCTCATTGATCTGTCTAATACTGACAGTGGAGTGTTAAAGTCTCCCATTATTATTGTGTGGGAGTCTAAGTCTCTTTGTAGGTCTCTGAGGACTTGCCTTATGAATCTGGGTGCTCCTGTATTGGGTGCATATATATTTAGGATAGTTAGCTCTTCTTGTTGAATTGATCCCTTTACAATTATATAATGGCCTTCTTTGTGTCTTTTGATCTTTGTTGGTTTAAAGTCTGTTTTATCTGAGACTAGGATTGCAACCCCTGCCTTTTTTTGTTTTCCATTTGCTTGATAGATCTTCCTCCATCCCTTTATTTTGAGTCTATGTGTGTCTCTGCACGTGAGATGGGTCTCCTGAATACAGCACACTGATGGGTCTTGAATCTTTATCCAATTTGCCAGTCTGTGTCTTTTAATTGGAGCATTTAGCCCATTTACATTTAAAGTTAATATTGTTATGTGTGAATTTGATCCTGTCATTATGATGTTAGCTGGTTATTTTGCTCATTAGTTGATGCAGTTTCTTCCTAGCCTCCATGGTCTTTACAATTTGGCATGTTTTTGCAGTGGCTGGTACCGGTTGTTCCTTTCCATGTTTAGTGCTTCCTTCAGGAGCTCTTTTAGGGCAGGCCTGGTGGTGGCAAAATCTCTCAGCATTTGCTTGTCTGTAAAGTATTTTATTTCTCCATCACTTATGAAGCTTAGTTTGGCTGGATATGAAATTCTGGGTTGAAAATTCTTTGCTTTAAGAATGTTGAATATGGGCCCCCAATCTCTTCTGGCTTGTAGAGTTTCTGCTGAGAGATCCGCTGTTAGTCTGATGGGCTTCCCTTTGTGGGTAACCTGACCTTTCTCTCTGGCTGCCCTTAACATTTTTTCCTTCATTTCAACTTTGGTGAATCTGGCATTTATATGTCTTGGAGTTGCTCTTCTCGAGGAGTATCTTTTTTTTTTTTGAGACGGAGTCTCGCTCTGTCACCCAGGCTGGAGTGCAGTGGCACAATCTCGGCTCACTGCAAGCTCCGCCTCCCGGGTTCACGCCATTCTCCTGCCTCAGCCTCTCTGAGTAGCTGGCACTACAGGCGCCCGCCACCGCGCCCGCCACCACGCCCGGCTAATTTTTTGTATTTTTAGTAGAGACGGGGTTTCACCGTGGTCTCGATCTCCTGACCTCGTGATCTGCCCGCCTCGGCCTCCCAAAGTGCTGGGATTACAAGCGTGAGCCACCGCACCCGGCCTCGAGGAGTATGTTTGTGGCGTTCTCTGTATTTCCTGAATCTGAATGTTGGCCTGCCTTGCTAGATTGGCGAAGTTCTCCTGGATAATATCCTGCAGAGTGTTTTCCAACTTGGTTCCATTCTCCCCGTCACTTTCAGGTACACCAATCAGACATAGATTTGCTCTTTTCACATAGTCCCATATTTCTTGCAGGCCTTGTTCATTTCTTTTTATTCTTTTTTCTCTAAACTTCTCACTTCATTTCATTCATTTGATCTTCCATCACTCATACCCTTTCTTCCAGTTGATTGAATCGGCTACTGAGGCTTGTGCACTCATCACATAGTTCTGGTGCCATGGTTTTCAGCTCCATCAGGTCCTTTAAGGACTTCTCTGCATTGGTTATTCTAGTTAGCCATTCATCTAATCTTTTTTCAAGGTTTTTAACTTCTTTGCGATGGGTCGAACTTCCTCCTTTAGCTCAGAGTAGTTTGATCATCTGAAGCCTTCTTCTCTCAACTCATCAAAGTCGTTCTCCATCCAGATTTGTTCTGTTGCTGGTGAGGAGCTGCATTCCTTTGGAGGAATGCAGAAGTGCTCTGATTTTTAGAGTTTCCGGTTTTTCTGCTTGGTTTTTTCCCCATCTTTGTGGTTTTATCTACCTTTGGTCTTTGATGATGGTGAAGTACAGATGGGGTTTTGGTGGGGATGTTCTTTCTGTTTGTTAGTTTTCCTTCTAACAATCAGGACCCTCAGCTGCAGGTCTGTTGGAGTTTGCTGGAGGTCCATTCCAGACTCTGTTTTCCTGGGTATCAGCAGCGGAGGCTGCAGAACAGCAGATATTGGTGAACAGCAAATGTTGCTGCCTGATCATTCCTCTGGAAGTTTTGTCTCAGAGGAGTACCCAGCTGTGTGAGGTGTCAGTCTGCCCCTACTGGGGGGTGCCTCCCAGTTAGGCTACTTGGGGGTCAGGGACCCACTTGAGGAGGCAGTCTGTCCATTCTCAGATCTCCAGCTGTGTGCTGGGAGAACCACTACTCTCTTCAAAGCTGTCAGACAGGGACATTTAAGTCTTCAGAGGTTTCTGCTGCCTTTTGTTTGTCTGTGCCCTGCCCCCAGAGGTGGAGTCTACAAAGGAAGGCAGGCCTCCTTGAGCTGTGTTGGGCTCCACCCAGTTCGAGCTTCCTGGCTGCTTTGTTTACCTACTCAAGCCTCGGCAATGGTGGGCACCCCTCCCCCAGTCTTGCTGCTGCCTTACAGTTTGATCTCAGACTGCTGTGCTAGCAATGAGCGAGGCTCTGTGGGCATAGGACCCTCCGAGCCAGGTGCAGGATATAATCTCCTGGTGTGCCGTTTGCTAAGACCATTGGAAAAGTGCAGTATTAGGGTGGGAATGACCTGATTTTCCAGGTGCCATCTGTCACCCCTTTCTTTGGAAAGGGAATTCCCTGACCCCTTGAGCTTCCCAGGTGAGGCTATGCCTCATCCTGCTTCAGCTCACACTCGGTGCACGCACCCACTGTCCTGCACCCACTGTCTGACACTCCCCAGTGAGATGAACCTGGTACCTCAGTTGGAAATGCAGAAATCACCCATCTTCTGCATTGCTCATGCTGGGAGCTGTAGACTGGAGCTGTTCCTATTCGGCCATCTTGGCTCCACCCCCCTAAAACATGTATATCTCTAGTATAAAGGCTAAAAGTCAAAATGGTAAAAAATAGTGATTGATATAAGTTGTTAAAATATATATAATACAAAAAGATATAAATTGCACATCTAAAATATACGTTGGGGGTAATAGTCTAGAGTTTTGTATGCAACTGAAGGTAAGTTGTTACCAAGAAAAAATAGTCTATTGTAACTATAAGATGTTTTATGTAAGTCTCATGGTAACCACAAAGCAAGAGACTGTAACAGATATAGATATTGATAAAGGGAAGGGAATCAAAACTTAGCAGTAAAAAACAAAACAAAACACAAAGATAAACAAGAGAGAAAGAAGGATCTACAAAATAACCAGAAATAAGAACAACAACAACAAAATGGCAGTAGCAAACCTTTACCTATCAAGAATTACTTTTAATGTAAAGGATTAAATTCTCCAGTGAAGACATAGAGTGGCTGGATGTATTTTTTTAACTCAACTATATGCTGCCTTACCAGAGGCCTACTTTAGCCTTACAGATACATATAGGCTGAAAGTAAAGGGATGGAAAAAGATATTCTATGCAATTAATAACCAAAAGAGAGCAGAGGTGACTATACTTATATCAGATAAAATGTGCTTTTCTGTTATATTCATTGATTCATGGGCCTATCCCTTTGCCAATACCACATGATTGATTACTGTTGCCTGATAGTGCGTCTTAAAATCACTTAGTGAGTCCTCCCATTTTCTTCTTTTTCAGAATTGTTTTTTTTAAATTTTATTATTATTATACTTTAAGTTTTAGGGTACATGTGCACAATGTGCAAGTTTGTTACATACAGAATTGTTTTAACTACCCTAGTTCCTTTGCTTTTTCATATAAATTTTAGTCAGCTTGTAAATGTCTATTTAAAACCCTTTCTGGAATTTTTATGAGAATTGCATTAAATTTATAGATCAATTTGGGGAGAACTGACATTTTTACTATGTTGAGCCTTCCCATCCATGAACACAGGGTGTCCCTCCACTTATTTAAGTCTTCTTTGATTTCTTCCATGGGCATATCTGTAGTTTCATCACACAGATCTTGGACACATTTCGTTAGATTTATACCTAAACATGTCTTTTTCTGAGCTATTAGCTATTGTTAATAGAGCTGTTCCTCAAGTTTCTGTTTCCAGTCCTACCTTGTGAATATATAGAAATATGATTTTTTTGTTTGTTGATGTTGAATCCTGTGGCATTACTAAACTCATTTACCAGTTTTTCATAGATTCCTTTGGATTTTTACATAGAAAATCATGTTACCTGTGAATAGGGACAGTTTCATTTCTGTCTTTGCAATCTATACATCTTTTATCATTTTTGTTCTTGCATTGTTGCACTGGGTAGGATTTTTTTGTACGATTTTAAATAAAAATGGTGAGAGTAGATATCCTTGCATTTTTTCCTGATTTTAATGGTAAAGCATTCAGTCTTTCACCATTACATATAATGTTAGCTATAGGGGTTTTTTGTGGATGCCTTTTTCAGATTTAGAAAGTTTCATTCTATTAGTGTGCTGAGATTTTTATCATAAATAGATTTCTAATTTTGTCGTGCTTTACTTCATCAATTTATGTGATCATGTGGTTTTCCTTCTTTGGACTCTTGATATAGAGAATTACATTAAGTAATTTTTGAATGTTGGGAGACCCTTGAATTCCTGGCATGAACCCACTTTAGTTGTAGTGTGTTCTTATTTTTATATATTTATGAATTTAATTTACTAATAACTTGTTGAGAATTGTCTATGCTTATGAAATATATTGGTCTACGTTTTAATTTTCTTGAGCTATCTAGTTTTGGTGTCCTTGTAATACTGGCATTATGTAATAAGTTGGAAGAGTTCCTCCTCTTCTATTATTGGAAAGTGATCATGAAACTTAAAGCTTTTTGTTAGGTGTGTGCACATTTGAGATTTTAATTTCATTGATGAATTAACTCTCCTATGATTATATAACATCCTTAATTATCCCAGGCAATTTTCTTTGCTCTAAAGTTCATTTTAGGAAGAGAGGAAGTCAAACTATCCCTGTTTGGAGATGACATTATCCTATATCTAGAAAACCCCATCATCTCAGCCTAAAAGATTCTTAAGCTGATAACAACTTCAGCAAAGTCTCAGGATACAAAATCAATCTGCAAAAATTGCTAGCATTTCTATACACCAACAACAGTCGAGCTGGGAGCCAAATAATGAATGATCTCCCATTCACAATTGCCACAAAAATAAAATACCTAGGAATACAGCTAACTAGGGAGGTGAAAAATCTCTACAAGGAGAACTATAAATGACTGCGCAAAAAAATAAGAGATGACACAAACAAATGGAAAAACGTTTCATACACATGCATGTGTATATTCATTGCAGCACTATTCACAATAGCAAAGACATGGAATCAACCTAAATGCTCATCAACAATAGACTGGATAAAGAAAATGTGGTACATGTATACCATGGAATACCATGCACCCATAAAAAAGATGAGATCATGTCCTTTTCAGGGGCATGGATGGAACTGGAGGCCATTATCCTTAGCAAACTAATGCAGGAACAGAAAACCGAACACTGTATGTTGTCACTTATAAGGGATGGGAACTAAATGATGAGAACACATGAGCACATAGACAGGAACAACACACACTGGGGCCTATCTGAGGGTGGATGGTGGGAGGAGGGAGAAGATCAGGAAAAATAACTAATGGGTACTAGACTTAATGCTTGAGTGATTAAATAATCTATACAACAAACCCCCATGACACGAGTTTACCCATGTAACAAACCTGCACATGTACCCATGAACTTAAAAGTTTTTGAAAAAGAAAAATAAAGTTCATTTTGTCTGATATTACAGTAGCCACTCCACCTTTTATTTATTAGTGTTTACATGGTATATAATTTTTCATCTTTTTTTTTAATTTTATGGGTACATAGTAGGTGTATATATTTATGGGGTACATGAGATGTCTTGATACAGGTGTGCAATGCGTAATAATCACATCGTGGAGAATGGGCTATCCATCCCTTCAAGCATTAATCTTTTGTGTTACAAACAATCCAATTCCATTCTTTTAGTTATTTTTAAATATGCAATTAAGTTATTATTGACTGTAGTCACCCTATTGTGCTATCAAATAGTAGGTCTTATTCACCCTTTCTATTTTTTTTTTTTTTTTTTTTTTTTGAGACGGAGTCTCGCTCTGTCACCCAGGCTGGAGTGCAGTGGCGCGATCTCGGCTCACTGCAAGCTCCGCCTCCCGGGTTCACGCCATTCTCCTGCCTCAGCCTCTCTGAGTAGCTGGGACTACAGGTGCCCACCACCATGCCTGGCTAATTTTTTTTTTTTTGTATTTTTAGTAGAGACGGGGTTTCAACGTGGTCTCGATCTCCTGACCTTGTGATCCGCCCGCCTCAGCCTCCCAAAGTGCTGGGATTACAAGCGTGAGCCACCGCGCCTGGCCACCCTTTCTATTTTTTATACCTATTAAACTTGCCCACCTCCCCTCAGCTGCCCATGACCCTTCCCACCCTCTGGTAATGATCCTATTACTCCCTACCTCCACGAGTCCAATTGTTTTGATTTTTTAGATCCCACAAGTAAGCAAGAACGTGTAATGTTTGTCTTTCTGTGCCTGGCTTATTTCACTTCACATAATCATCTCCAGTTCTATCCCTGCTGTTGCAAATGACTGAATTTCATTCTTTTATGGCTGAATAGTACCCCATTGTGTGTATGCACCACATTTTCTTTAACCATTCATCTGTTGATGGACACTTAGGTTGCTTCCAAATCTTAGCTATTGTGAATAGTGCTGCAATAAACATAGGAGTGCAGATATCTCGTTGATATACTGATTTCCTTTCTTTGGGGTACATATTCGATAGTGGGATTGCTGGATCATATGGTAGCTCTATTTTTAGCTTTTTGGGGAACCTCCAAACTGTTTTCAATAGTAGTTATAGTAATTTACATTCCTAACGACAGTGTGTAAGACTTCTCTTTTCTCCACATTATTGCCAGCATTTGTTATTGCCTGTCTTTTGGATGTAAGCCATTTTAACTGGGGTGAGATGGTATCTTACTGTAGCTTTGATTTGCATTTCTCTGATGATCAATGACGTTGAGCACCTTTTTGTATGCCTGTTGGCTATTTGTGTGTCTGTTTATTTTTTCTTTTTTTGAAATGGAGTCTTGCTCTGTCCCCCGGGGCTAGAGTGCAGCAATGCAATCTCGGCCCACCACAACTTCTGCCTCGCAGGTTCAAGCGATTCTTCTGCCTCAGCCTCCCAAGTAGCTGGGATTACAGGCATGTGCCACCACGCCTGGCTAATTTTTGTGTTTTCTGTAGAGATGAGGTTTCACCATGTTGGCCAGGCTGGTCTCTGACTCCTGACCTCAGGTGGTCCACCCATTTCGGCCTCCCAAAGTGCTAGGATTACAGGCATGAGCCACCGCCCCCAGCCTGTGTCTCTTCTTTTGAGAAATGTCTATTCAAATCTTTTGCCCACTTTTTGACTGGATTATTCGATTTTTTCCTATAGAGTTGTTTGAGCTCCTTATATATTGTGGTTATTAATCCTTTGTCAGATGGGTAGCTTGCAAATATTTTCTCCCAGTCTGTGGGTTGTCCCTTTATTGATGGTTTCTTTTGCTGTGCAGAAATGTTTTAACTTGATATGGTCCCTTTTTGTCCTTTTCTGCCTTGATTGCCTGTGCTTGTGAGGTATTGTTCAAGAAATTTTTGCCCAGACTAATGTCCTGTAGAGTTTCCCCAGTGTTTTCTTTTACTAGTCTCATAGTTTGAGGTCTTAGATATAAGTCTTTAATCCATTTTGATTTGATTTTTGTATATGGTGAGAGATAGGGATTTAACTTCATTTTTCTGCATATGGATATCCAGTTTTCCAAGCATCATTTATTGAAGAGACCACCTTTTCTCCCATGCATGTCCTTGGCACATTTGTCAAAAATGAATTCCCTGTAGGCATGTGAATTTGTTTCTGGGTTCTCTAGTCTGTTCCATTGGTCTATGAGTCTGTTTTTATGCCAGTACCATGCTGTTTTGATTACTATAGCTCTATAGTATAATTTGAAGTCACGTAGTGTGATTCCTGCAGTTTTGTTCTTTTTGCTCAGAATAGCTTTAGCTTCAGCTATTCTGGGTTTTTTGTTGTTCCATGTAAAATTTAGTATTTTTTTTCTATTTCTTTCAAAATGCCATTGGTATTTTGATAGAGATTGCATTGAATCTGTAGGTTGTTTTAGGGAATATGGACAATTTTACAGTATTAATCTTCTAATCCATGAACATGAAATAGTTTTCCTTTTTTGGTGTCCTTTTCAATTTCCTTCATCAGTGTTTTAAAGTTTTCACTATGTACATCTTTAACTTATTTGGTTAATTCCTAGGCATTTAATTTTATTTGTGGCTATTGCAAATGAGATTACATTTTTTAATTTTTTTCTGATTGTTCAATGTTGGTATATAGAAATGCTACTGTTTTTTGTTTCTTTATTTTGTCATTTTTTAAATTTTAACCTGACTATATATATGAAATGAGCTTATTTAAATACAGTTGGATAATGTTTTTTAAATTGGCCTAACAATATCTTTTACTTCATGTGTTTAGACTATCTACACTTAATATAATTATTCACATTTGGATTTGTAGCTACTATATTATTATTTGTTTTCATTGATCCATTTGTTTTTCTCCCTCTGTTTCCCCTCTCCTGCCTTCCTTTGGGTTATTTGAACAATTTTAATATTCTACTTAATTTATCTATTGTGATTTTAACTATATTAATTTGCATAGTTTTTTGTGGTTGTTCTAGGGATTACAGTATACATACTTAAGTTTTCACAGTCTGCTTAGAATCCATATTTTAGGCCAGGCACAGTGGTGCATACCTGTAATCCCAGCACTTTAGGAAGCTGAGGTCGGTGGATCAATTGAGCTCAGGAATTTGACTGTCCTGGGCAACAAGGTGAAACCCCATCTCTACAAAACAAAAAAAAACATTAGCCGGGCATGGTGGCACATACCCGTAGTCCCAGCTACTTGGGAGGCCAAAGTGGGAGGACTGCTCGGGCCTAGGAGGTTGAGGCTTCAGTGAGCCTAGATCACACCACTGCACTCCCACCAGGGCAACAGAGCAAGACCCTTCTCAAAGGAAAAAAAAAAGCATCAATATTTTACATTTCAAGTGGAATGTAGAAGCCTTACCATCATAGAGATTCTTTTACTATTTTCTCTTTACATCATAGTTGTCTTACATGTTACTTCTATATACAGTTAATCTCTATTATTTGCAGATTTTGTATTTGTGAATTTGCCTACTAACTAGAATTATTTATAACCCCAAAATCAATATTCACAGTGCTTTTTTGCAAGTCATTCACAGGACATGGGCAGAGTAGAAAAATACTTGAGTCATACAAAATGCACATTCCTAGCTAATGGTAAACAGGTTTCATAAAGAAATGAAACTTGTTTCAGGTTTCATAAAGAAATGTTTCAGAGATTTGAGATGATAGGCAACAGTGATATGTAGTAGAAGAAGCTCCAGATCTGGGGCCAGTTGAATGAGATTTAAACACCAGATTTGAAAGTCTGTCAGTGTGGCAACCTCAGGCAAGTCACTTAACAGTCTTGAACCTTTTTCTCTTTTGTAAAATAAAGAAAATTAAATCTATTAAAATGTATTATTGTTAGGATTTAAGATTACAATCTATGTGATATATATATATTACTAGATAAATATGTGTGTGTGTGTATAAAATCTAGGAGCAGTGGTTCAATATTCACTAATTCAGTGTTCACAGTGACTTAATAGAACATGTTAACCATGAATAATGAGAATCAACTTTACAGTGAAAACCTCATCAAACAATGTTATAATTTTTGTTTTCAATTGTAAAATATATTTTAGAGAGCTCAAGAAGAGATGATGCACTATTATATTTACCAAGATATTTAGTATTTCCATCGCTCTTCCCGCATTTTTGAAGTTCCAAGTTTTCTAGCATTATTTCCCTTCTGTCTGGAGAACTTATTTTAGCAATTCTTCTACAGTAGGTCTGCTACATGTAAACACTCTAAGTTTTCCTCCAACTGAGAATGTCTTTATTTTGCCCTTATTACTGAAGAGTATTTTCACTGGATATAGTATTCTGGGTTAGCAGTTATTTTCTTTCAGTACTTTACAAATGTTGTTCCACTGTCTTCTAGTCTCTATAATTTCTGATAAGAAATTCACAGTCATTTAAATCATTGTTTCCTTATAGGTAAGGCCCCATTTTTTTCTCTTGGTGCTTTCAAATTTTTTCTGTCTTTAGTTTTCAACATTTTGATTATGATGTGCTCAGGGTATGAGCTTTCAGGGGTTTATCATGTTTGGAGATCACAGAGCTTCTTGAATGTGTGGGTTTATATTTTTTGCCAAACTTGGGAAATTTTCAGGCATTATGTCCTCATGTATTTTTTCAGCATTATACTCTTTCTCTTCTTCTAGGTATCTGACAACATAAACAACATAAACAGTGGATCTCTTATTATTATTCTACATATCCTTCTGGCTTGATTTATTTTATTTTATTTTTTTTTTGAGGCGGAATCTCGCTCTGTCGCCCAGGCTGGAGTGCAGTGGCACTATCTTGGCTCACTGCAAGCTCCGCCTCCTGGGTTCATGCCATTCTCCCGCCTCAGCCTCCTAAGTAGCTGGGACTACAGGCACCCACCACCACGCCTGGCTAATTTTTTGTGTTTTAGTAGAGACGGGTTTTCACTGTGTTAGCCAGGATGGTTTCGATCTCCTGACCTCATGATCTGCCCTCCTTGGCCTCCCAAAGTGCTGGGATTACAGGCGTGAGCCACTGTGCCTGGCCAGCATTGTTTTTAAAATCTATTTATTCTCTCTTGTTCAGATTAGATAACTTTTATTGATCTATTTTCAAGTCAACTGATTTTTTCCTCCATCATATCCATGCTGCCATTCTGTCCATCTGTGAGGACTTTTGTTAATTTGTTATATTTTTCACTTCTAAAATTTCCGTTTGGCTCGTGACATCTTGTTTCTTTTTCTTTTTTTTTTTTGGACTTCTATATTTTACATTCATTTCAAAATTGGTCATGATTGCTTATTGAATATTTTTATAGTAGCTGCTTTAAATTCTTTGTCACATAATTCAAAATCTTGGCATTGGCACCCATTGATTGTCTTTCCCCATGTGGATTGACATGTTCCTGGTTCCTTGCATCTGAAGTAATTTTGGATAATTTCTTGAATATTTTGAATATTATGTTATGAGATCATGGGTCTTATAGAGAATATTAATATTTTTGCCTTGGCAAGTGTGAAAGGAAAATATCTTGGGCCCCCAAAATCACTGTGCTAAAGGAAAAATTCAAGCTAGGAACTTCTCAGGGCAAATCTGCCTCCCATTCTTTCAAAGTCAGCCCTCTGCTCACTGAGATAGATGCATATGCTGATTGCCTCCTTTGAAAAGGCTTATCAGAAACTCAAAAGACTGCAACCATTTGTCTCTCACCTACCTGTGAGCTGGAAGCTCCCTCCCTGCTTTGAGTTGCCCCCGCCTTTCTAGATAGAACCAATGTACTTCTTATGTATATTGATTGATATCTCATGTCTCCCTAAATGTATCAAACCAAGCTGTGCCCTGACCACCTTGGGCACATGTCATCAGGACTTCCTGAGGCTGTGTCATGGGCATGCATCCTCCACCTTGACAAAATAAACTTTCTAAATTAACTGAGATCTGTCTTAGATTTGGGGGGTTCACACAAGCAATTGACCTAGTTCATTTCAAGCCACAAATTCCAGCTTACCTTCTGTGGCTTGTGGTTCCAATGTCATTTTTCAAGACCTTTGTATAACTATTCTGATCTTTTTTGTATGCGTACCATCCGGTGGTTAGTCTGGGACCTGAGCATGCTTTCTGTTTGTTTAGCAACAAAAGTCTTTTATATACTGATTAGGTTCAGATCCATGTATGTGTAGCTCAAGGTGAGCCCAGGAGTTTATGAATAGTTTATGGGATAAGTTACCATATCTTCCCTCTCTCTGTCACTCTCTCTCTCTCTCTCTCTCCCCCCGCACCCCCCATCTCCCCAGTACTATCTAGCTTCCTGAGGCTCTTCTTTTTAAGTCCTCTAGCCAGAAATGTTGTACTTTGGCTTTCATACTATGTTAGTTAGTCCATTTTGCATTGTTATAAAGGAATACCTGAGACTGGGTAATTTATTTTAAAAAAAAAGGGTTTATTTGGCTCATGGTTCTGCAGGCTGAACAGGCAGGGCACCAGCATCTGCTCACCTTCTGGTGAGGCCTCCAGAAGTTTTACTCATAGCAGAAGGTGAAGTGGGAGCCAGCATGTCACATGATGAGAGAGGGAGCAAAAGAGAGAGACAGGAGGTGCCAGGCTGTTTAAACAACCAGCTGTCCCGTGAACTCATTGCTGCAGGAAGGGCAACAAGACATTCATGAAGGGTCCGCCCGCATGACTCAAACACCTATATTAGGCCCCACCTTCAATACTGGGGAATCACATTTCAACATGATATTTGAAAAGGACATGCATCCAAACCATATCAGGTATTCTACCATGCACTTCTGTAACTGTACCTACATCTGAGACCAAAAGGCAGGAAGACAGAAAAAAACATTAATAAAGCTTTGCGGGTATTGACTTTAGTGACTCCCATTGTGGGCTTCCATTGAACTTCTGCTTTCAACAAACACTTGCTTGGAGGCTAGTACATGAGAGAATATTGTGCATATTTATGGGGGAGAATGTGATGTTTCAATGCATGTATACATTATGTAATGATCAAATCAGAGTATTTAACATATCTGTCACCTCAAACATTTATCATTTCTTTGTGAAATTCTCTGTTCTAGTCATAATAAAATATGCAATACAATAGTGTTAACTATAGTCACCCTACTGTGTAATAGAAGACCAGAACTTTTTCCTCCTGTGTAATCATAATTGTGTAGCTGTTGACCAATCTCTTCACAATCTCCTCTCCACCCTACTTTCCCCAGCAATTAGTAACCATTATTCTACTCTAAACTTTTATGAGATCAGCTTTTTTATATTCCACAAATCAGTGAGATCCAGCAGTATTTGTTTCTGTACCTGGCTTATGTCATTTAACATAACATTCTTCAAGTTTATCCATGTTGTCACAAATGGCAGGATTTCATTTTTATGGCTCAGTAGTTTTCCATTGTGTGTATTTACCACATTTTAAAAATTCATTGATTCATTGATAGACACAGGTTGATTCCATATCTCAGCTATGGGGAATAGTGATGCAATTAACATGGGAGTGAAGGTATCTCTTTGACATATTGATTTCATTTTCTTTGGATGATTACCCAGTAGTAGGACTGCTGGACCCCATGATTGTTCTGTTTAATTTTTTGAGGAACCTTTATATTGTTATTCATAATGGCTGTACTAATTGACTTTCTCACCAACAGCGCATAAGAATTCCCATTTCACCACAATCATGCCAATGTTTGTCATTTTTCAATCTTTTATAATAGCCATTCTAACACGAATGAGGTAATATCTCATTGTGGTTGTGATTTGCAATTTCTTAATGATTAGTAATGTTGAATATAGCGTTCAGCAAATCTTGTTTGCAACAAGTAGCAGCACTGCATCTCCACACTCATCTTCTTGGAGCATTTGCTGCTGCTTTTCCCATCCTTCCTGAATTTTTTGACGGTTATTGCTAGAAAAAAAAAAAAAAAAAAGACCTGGTCTGGAATTAATGCCTGCAGAAGAGCCTAATTTTATCTTGACCACCAGCATCCGGCACGGTGAAACTAACAGTCTGTGTCCACGTTAAAAACAACGGTAGGCATGGTGGCGACTATGTCCCACTGACTTCCGTTTCTACAGCAGCATCCAATCCAACCATCCAAAGGCCGTCTGCTTCTTGACCAAGGTGGGGAAGAGAGGAGTTGGTGAGGCCCAGCAGCAATGGCATTCTCCATATGGAGGTGCAGCAGGGGTTCAGAGGAGTCTCCTCTCGTGCTGCAGGCACACAGCAGGAGGGAGGCGGGGAGCTGGGAAGAAAGAGGGAGGCAGGGATGGCTCTTGGGGAGAATCCCAGGTGGAGTTCCCGTGGTGGCACCTGCTCTGGAGGGTGCGGCCCCTCCAAAGCTGCGAAATAGTCCAGCCTTTTTCAAGTTATTCCTCCTATGTCTTCTGGAAACTGTGTCCCTGATAAGAGGTCTGCTATCAGTTGAATTGTCACGCTTGCTTTTCAATAATTTGGGATATTTACAACAGTTTTCTTTCTATTGTTGCCTTTTTATTGTCCCTACAATTCCCTTTTTCTGGAATTCCTGTTGGAAGCTGTCAGAACCTCTCCGTCTATCTGTACATCTCTTATCTGCTCTTCTTCTTTTTTTAAGGACGAGGTCTCGCTATGTTGCCCAGGCTGGTCTCTAACTCCTCGGCTCAAGGAATCCTTCCGCCTCGGCCTCCTGAAGTGCTGGGATTACAGAGGTGAGCCACTGCGCCTGGCCATCAGCTCTTCTCTTTCTTGGTGTTTCTTGATCTCTCTGTTCTGTATTCTGGGAGCCCTCATTATTAATCTGCCAAATGTTTAATGCAGTCTTTGAACAATCCCATCAATAGTTTTTTCTCATATTGCATTTTTGTTTCAAAAAGAATATATTTTATTTCCAAGATGTTACATTGCTTTTTTAAAGGCTAACTATTCTTGTTTAATTTCTACTTATTTTCTTTTAATAATTTCTTGTTCTATTTTGGCTTTATTGAAAGGAAGGTACTATGGCTTCTTTCCTTTTTCTAAATTGTGGTAAAATAAACGTGCAACTGACCATCTTAACCATTTTAAGTTATGCTTCAGCATTGTTAAGTATATTCATACTGTTGGGTTCCCTTGTCTTTTTAAATCTTTTTTTAAATAAACACATGTTAAAGATTTTATTTTACTCATTAATGAGGGAATCAGACAGGCACTACAACCTGAAGAACAGATGTATTTATAGATCACAAATCTTGAAATGAATGTATAAATGGAGAGAAACTGAGGTTTCCATAGGGGGTGGGAAATCAACTGGATCTCTACTCAACAGGACAGAATCTGCACATCTATTGTCTATGGGAACATTTTGCATTGCTATCGATTACTGAAAACATAAATGGTTGTAAAAGACAGTGAAAGATTAGAATCTGATGCACTGGAGGGCTATCCTTTAGACAAGGCCGAGTTTTCCATTGAAGTACAATTCCTTTTTTTTTTTTTTTAAACAACCCCTAAAGTATCTCTTTACTTTGACAGCGAGGCAAGAGGGCATGGGCCCTATTCATAAATGAATAACCTTGATGCCAGGACTCCTGGGATTACTATTAAACATTCTTTTTTAGTTTAAATTTTTTATAGATTTAGAGGGTACAAGTGCAGTTTTGTTACATGGACATATTACATGGAGGAGTCTGGGCTTTTCATGTTGCTGTCACCCAAATAATGTACATTGTACTCATCAGGTAATTTCCTTTTTTTCTTACCTATCCACCACCCAATCATCCATCCATCATCCACCATCCACCTACCACCCATCCACCCACTTATCCATCTACCCACCCATCCATCCACCCAACCATCCATCCATCCATCCATCCACCCACCCACCCATTTATCCATCCACCATCCAACATCCCTCCCACCCAGCCATCCATTCACCTATTCAGTAAATGTATATCCACCACCTACTCTGTGCCAAGCATTGTTCTAGGATATGGAGACACAGCAGTGACCAAGACATACCTGGTCAACCCCTTGTGGCTTCTGAACCAGTGAGGACACTCTCCATCCCCATTATGTAATTTTTCATCCCTCAGCCCCCTTCCTCCCTCTCTCCTTTCCAAGTCTACAGTGTCTGTTATTCCATTCTGTATGTCCATATCTACACTATCTTTTAAAAAATATCTTTAATAGGCTGGGCGCGGTGGCTCACGTTTGTAATCCCAGCACTTTGGGAGGCCGAGGCGGGTGGATCACGAGGTCAGGAGATCGAGACCACGGTGAAACCCCGTCTCTACTAAAAATACAAAAAATTAGCCGGGCGTGGTGGCGGGCGCCTGTAGTCCCAGCTACTCAGAGAGGCTGAGGCAGAAGAATGGCGTGAACCCGGGAGGCGGAGCTTGCAGTGAGCCGAGATCGCGCCACTGCACTCTAGCCTGGGTGAGAGAGCGAGACTCCGTCTCAAAAAAAAAAAAAAAAAAAAAAATATATATATATATATATATATATATCTTTAATATACTTTTTCAAGTATTTTCCTTTGGTTCTAGAGTGAGCTTGTGTTCTCATTGTTTAATTTTTTGTTGCTTATCTCAGCATTAGACTTTTTGTGCCTTAGAATATTGTTTGGTACGCTCATTTTCAGTAGGAATTTTAGTTTTTCCATTTTCTTTTTTTTTTTTTTTTTTTTAAGAGTCTCACTCTGTCGTCCAGGCTGGAGTGCAGTGGCGTGATCTCGGCTCACTGCAACCTCCGCCTCCCGGGTTCAAGCAATTCTCCTGCCTAAGCCTCCCAAGTAGCTGGGACTACAGGTGTGCGTTACGACACCCAGGTAATTTTTGTGTTTTTAGTAGAGACAGGGTTTCACCATGTTGGCCAGGCTGGCCTCAAACTCCTGACCTCAAGTGATCTGCCCATCTTGGCCTTCCAAAGTGCTGGGATTATAGGTGTGAGCCACCGCATCCAGCCTAGTTTTTCCATTTTCTTTTTCTCTTTACTCTTCTTTTCCCTCTCTCCCTGCATTTGTTTTCAGGCTCATACCTCTTGTCTATCAGATAATTGGTCATCTCTACCTGGCCATCTAGGTTGGCAATCCAGGATCAACATGTATGATGGATGTTAGAAATGTAATTCTCTGAGGCTGGGTGCAATGGCTCATGCCTAAAATGCGAGCACTTTGGGAGGCTAAGGTGACCAAATCACTTGAGGCCAGGAGTTCCAGACCAGCCTGCCCAACAAGGTGAAACCCTGTCTCTACTAAAAATACAAAAATTAGCTGGGCATGGTGGCACATGCTTGTAGTCCCAGCTACCCAGGAGGCTGAGGCAGGAGAATCACTTGAACTCACGAGGTGGAGGCTGCAGTGAGCCAAGATTGCGCCACTGCATTCCAGCCTGGGCGACAGAGTGAGACTTTGTCTCAAAAAAAAAAAAAAAAAAAAAAAAAAGAAAAGAGAAAAAGAAAAAATTAATTATTTGAAGTAATACCGGACATTGGGGACATCCAATCATAGCATTGTGAAAGGAAAATAAATCTCAGGACCCCAAAATCACTAAGCCGAAGGGAAAGTCAAGCTGGGAACTGCGTCAAGCAAACCTGCTTTCCATTTTCTTCCTAAATAAGATAACTACAAAGATAAAAAAAACTGCATACCTCCCTCACAATTTGCCCACTAGGAAATTTTTCGCAGGCCCCAGATCTTTACCCCTAAAACAGTTCTGTTGAATTTCACCCTGACAATGTAAATTGATAGCTTACCTTCACAGGTACGGGACAAAGGACAGAACTCAAAGTTATCCCTGTGCACCTGAGACAAATGCGCATCTGATTGCTTTTTCTGACCTATGTTTATTTTATCTTATGTAAAAATGCAGATTCATGAAGCTAGCTGAATGCATGACAGTTCCTTTACTCTCCTCACGTGTGAACAGCTGATCAAAGGCTCAAATGAAAGCAACTGCTTGTCTCTTACCTACCCACACCTTTTAAAAATTTCTTCTTCTTTCTCCAATATCTGCCCCTTTCCTGTAAATATTGAAGCCCTCAAAATCATCTTTGGAGAAAGGCACCGACCTGCCTTCCAGGCATGTGTCCTTAACCTTGGCAAAATAAAATTCTAAATTGATTGAGACATGTCTCAGACACTTTTTCATTTACAGTATTTAGAGACATTTTCCCTTCAGAAACTGATCTGATAATGACCAGTCCACACAAGGGCAAAACAATTGCAGGACACCACCAGATACGGTCTCACTCACTGTTTCGTTTCTCTTCTGTTTCTGTTCCAGATATATTTACTTTATACTAAAGTTGCGTCTCTATATCTTTTATTTATACATTGTTGCTATGTGTTTGGAAGAGAAAAGATTTCCAAGGCATTATTCCACTTGTTATTTTGATCTAGAACTGGGCATATTATAAATAAATATGGCAGAGAAGAATCTAGCCCCATCTCACTGATAAAATTCCCAGTATACTTCCCTCAAACTTCCTATCATCTAAATTCTTAATTCAACTCAACACTATCCCACTGTCACCCTAATGAATTCTGCTGAGTATCACTTGTATTTCAGCATGAATTGATCCTATCACTAATGTCAATGGGATGGTCACGTCATGGTTCTCTGAACGTGTCAAAGGAGAAGAGCGTCTGAGGCTGTTTCACATCCTACAGCACGAGGTTCTTGAGAAGGAGCTGTCTGTGGTAAGAAGAAAACGAGGCAAGGAGAAAAGGCTATTGGCCAAAAAGCTGAGTGACCCAATTACTGGCTTCGTTGGACTCCAGCCCAATCTAGATGGATGCTTCCAGTTTTTGAAATGTGTTCGTACATCTCACTCTCTCCTCTCCTGCTCATCACGCACTTGTCACAAAGCTAAACTTCTTACTTCCTCCTGACAGAAAGGGTCTGACAGTAAACCATGATATGTTTAGATTACCATTACTTTAATCACTTAAGGGCAGACTCACATCAGTCCCTGTCTACCACTGAATGGAGGCAGATAAACCAGTTCATCTGAGCTCTGTGTGATCACCTGTTGGACCTCCTGAAGAAGCAGTCAGAATATGCCAGCAGGAGAGTCTGACTTCCCACCCCAACTCCTCTAAAACCATCGTTCTTAAGAGATATGACTGGTGTTGGGCGCAGTGGCTCATGCCTGTAATACCAGCACGGTGGGAGGCTGACACAGGAAGATCGCTGGAGCCTAGAAGTTTCGGACCAGCCTGAGCAACATAGCAAGACCTGGTCTCTACAAGTTTTTTAAAAAATTAGCCAGGCAAAGTGGTATGCCTCTGTGGTCCCAGCTACTCAGGAAGCTGAGGTGGGAGAATCATTTGAGCCCCAGAGGTTGAGGCTGCAGTGAGCCGAGATTGCGCCACTGCACTCCAGCCTGGGTGACAGAGCAGGATGCTGTCTAAGAAGAGAAAATGAGAGAGAGAGAGAGATGACTGGGATCTTTCTCATTGCCCCAAATTTTGTGACGGAGAAACAAAGTATATCCTTTTTATGAAAATGATAGGCCGGGTGCAGTGGCTCATGCCTGTAATCTCAGCACTTAAGGAGGCCAAGGTGGGCGGATCACCTGAGGTCAGGAGTTTGAGACTAGCCTGGCTAACGTAGTGAAACCCCATCTCTACTAAAAATACAAAAATTAGCCAGTCTTGGTGGCACATGCCTGTAATCCCAGCTATTCAGGAAGCTGAGGCAGGAGAATCATTTGAACGTGGGATGTGGAGCTTGCAGTGAGCTGAGATTGCGCCACCTGCACTCTAGCCTGGGTGACAGAGCAAGACTCCATCTCAAAAAAGGAAAAGAAACGAAAAAGAAAAAAAATGATAGAGGCTTCCTTATACAAATGTGGATATTTGAATATGCTATTTGCAACGAGGCGTAAATTGATAGGTTGAAAAAAGAGCAAGAGTAAATGAAACGCCCAGAGACCCCAGGAGGTGGAAAGTATAACGGGACAAGGTGTGTGTGGTGTTATGACCTAGAGATGCATGTACTGGCTTTCGTCCATGGTTGCTGGTTCATAACTCCCACATTCCTTGTTGCTGGCCATTTTTTCTTTTTCCTTTTTTTCAGCTGAGGGAATTTAGCCAGTCCAGAGGCCCTGTTCCCCATAATTTGGAACTTTTCTTTGGATTTGATCAAGTCGGGTAGAGTTGGTCAAACCTAATGGGAAAGAGACCAAAACAACAGAAACAGAAACTAACAAATTTTTAAAAAACAGTTAATCAAAACAAACAAATGATCACACAATTTATATTATTACTGAGCACTCTAATGGTAAGGAGGAATTAAGACCAACTGGTTGTTATCTTAACTTTAGTGATTAAGGAGAATTTCTAAGATAAAACCCCCATTCAGTTACCTAGGAATGAGACCAGGCTAAAGACTGCTCTACTAAGGGAGGAGACCACCCCTCATATTGTCTCATGCCCAATTTCTGCTTCCAAAGAAAGAAGAAGTAAAAACAAAAAGGCCGAAATGAAATCCACAAGCAGACAGCCCGGCGCCACACCCTGGGCCTGGTAGTTAAAGATCGAGCCCTGACCTAATTGGTTATGTTATCTACAGATTCCAGACATTGTATAGAAAAGCACTGTGAAAATCCCTGTCCTGTTCTGTTCCGATCTGATTACTGGTGCATGCAGCCCCCACTCGTGTACCCCCTGCTTGCCCAATAGATCACGACCCTCTCACGTGGACCCCCTTAGAGTTGTGAGCCCTTAAAAGGGACAGGAATTGCTCATTCGGGGAGCTCGGCTCTTCAGACAGGAGTCTTGCCAATGCTCCTGGCCGAATAAACCCCTTCCTTCTTTACCTTGGTGTCTGAGGAGTGTTGCCTGCGGCTTGTCCTGCTACACTACCATCCTAGAAGCGGGAAGAAACTCAAACTTGCTTTCCCTGTTGGAAGGGGCTGAAATTCCATAGAGGAGTTGCCTGCACTCTATTATCACGGAAGCAGGAACACTCTCCCTCCTTGTTGAAAGTGAATACAACTCCAGAAGAAGAGTTTCACAGTGGAATAAACCTTAAACCTCAACCAGATTTTGGAAGATCAGGGATTCTCTGGAGAGAGGAGCTCCCAGGGCTCAGCAAATTGTCCAACTGATCTGAGCAATAAAGATGGCTCGAGCTGGCACCAAGTACCCGTAGGAGATTTGCCAAAGGTCAGGGGTAGCTCCACTCAGAATCCCTTCACGGTTACCATGTAAACCAACAAGTATCTGAGACAGAGCTCAGTCAACTTAGAAGTTTATTTTGCCAATGTTAAGGACATGCACCCAGGATACAAGTCTGTGCCTTTCTCTAAAGATGATTTTGAGGGCTTCAATATTTAAAGGAAAAAGGGCAGTTATTGCAGAAAGAGGAAGACATTTTTTAAAGGTGTGGGTAGATAAAAGGCAAGTGGTTGCCTTCTTCTGAGCCTTTGATCAGCCCTTCACATGTAAGGGAGGTAAAGGAAGAGTCAGCTAGCTCGGGTGAATCTGCACTTTCACATAAGTAGGGCAGAGGAAGCAATCATATATGCATTTGTCTCAGGTGAGCAAAGAAATGACTGAGTTCTTTCCTTTGTCCCATCACTGTGAAGATAAACTATCAATTTACATTGTCAGGGTGAAATTCCACAGAACTCTTTTAGGGTAAAGATCTTGCCCACGAGGGCAAATTGTGAGGGAGGTATGTAGCTTTTTTATTTGTGAATGGGAGGCAGGTTTGTGTGACACAGTTCCCAGCTTGATTTTTCCCTTCGGCTTAGTGATTTTGAGGTCCCAAGTTGTATTTTCTTTTCACAATATGTGTATGTATATTGCTTTATGTATTGGTTTTCAACCTAGGGTTCCTGGCTCATAATTCCCACAGCCCTTGTTCCAGTCTTTGTTTAAGTGTTGGGTGTGTCAGGCCTCAGGGGCAGGACTCTGACCTTCCACTGCCCCGAGGCAGGACTCAAGGCCTTCCCATGACAGGGTCCCATCCTATGCCCTGGGGGAAGGAATTCTAACCTCATGAAACTTCCATAAAAAACCAAGGGGACTGGGTTTGAAGAGTCTCCAGAGAGCCGAACACGTGGAAGCCGACAGGAGGGTGGAGGGTGGTGCACCCCAGCTCCACGGCAACAGAAGCTCCTGTGCTTCCAGACCTCACTCTATGTACCTCTTCGTCTGGCTAATTATCTGTATCCTTTAAAATATCCTTCTTAGTAAACTGGTTATCTGTGAGCAACTCCCCCAAATTAATCAAATTCCATGTTGGTCAGGCTGGTCTCAAACTCCTGACCTCAGGTGATCCGACCACCACGGCCTCCCAAAGTGCTGGGATTATAGGCGTGAGCCCCAAATTAATCAAACTCAAAGAGGGGGTTATGGGAACCCCAACTTGAACCCAGTTGGTCAGAAGTTCTGGAGGCCCCGACGTTCGATCGGTGGGGTAGGGGCAAGGATGAGTCTTGGGGACGGAGCCCTCAACCTGTGGGATCTGGCACCATCTCCAGGTAGACAGGGTTGGAACTGACTGGAGGACACCTGGCTGATGTCCACCGCTTGGGGGTGGGGAGAGGTCCCCACATGTTTGGCCACAGACGTCTTCTTCTGTGTAGATGACTGTTGCAGTGTGAGAGCGGAGGGAAAACATGGTTTCAGGAGAGTCTTCCCCCACACTACGTGATTGGAGCAAAAGGACAAGAAAGATGAACTGAAGGACAAAGGAGAATTTAGGGAGAGTCAGGGGCATCGGTTCCGCTGAGGGAGGGGAGTTGGAACCACAGGTGCATGCTGTCTAACTGGGGTGGAGAACTGCTAGGGCTTGGCCTGGAGCCAGGCGGGCATCAGGGCAGGCTCCAGTTCAAGGGAGCAACATGACAAGGACAGGGAAGTCACACTTGCTATTTCAGGTGAGGCCTCACCCAAGATTTTAATTTTTTTTTTGAGACGGAGTCTCGCTCTGTTGCCCAGGCTGGAGTGCAGTGGTGCGATCTCGGCTCACTGCAAGCTCTGCCTCCTGGGTTCACGCCATTCTCCTGCCTCAGCCTCTCCAAGTAGCTGGGACTACAGGCGCCCGCCACCACACTCGGCTAATCGTTTGTATTTTTTAGTACAGACGGGGTTTCACTGTGTTAGCCAGGATGGTCTCGATCTCCTGACCTCGTGATCCGCCCACCTCAGCCTCCCAAAGTGCTGGGATTACAGGCGTGAGCCACCGCGCCTGGCCAGATTTTGATTTTTAAAAACCCAGGTATGAGGCCATCAGGCTCTGTGCTGCAGTTTCAGAAACAACTCTCTTGATTCATTCATAAGGAGGCTGAAGACTCCCAGCCGTCAGCAGAGGGCAGCCCTGCCCAGTGAAGACTAAGTTTGGGTCAGAAGCTTGCTCAGCAAGCCGAGAACCAAAGGTAGTTAATCTGGGCAGTGCGGTTATGTATGAATTTTATTTTCCTTTTATTTTTCCCTGTTTTTAGGTAGTTACATGATAAGCACATATTACTTATATAAGAGAAAAGTTATTTAAAAAACAATATTCATTCTTTACCTTTCTATCAAGTGGTACAGAAAATTATACGGTATATATATGCCGTGTGGCAAAATATTACTCGTTGGATCATCTCAGTGGAAGGAATATGGTTCTTCTTTGTATTACTCTTTCAACTTCCCTGTGGGTTTCAATATTTTCATAATAAAAACTTGAAAAACAGAATATAAAATTGAAAAAAGTTTTGGAAGGTAAAAATATTCCCATCCTTTAATTCAAGAACGTCTACGTAAATAATAGAACCAGTCTCCTAGATGAGACTCTCCTCACCCTTGGGTGTTGTTGTTGAGTAAATGTTTTAAAATTCTATTCTCAAAATATTTGTTCAAACATTCCATTCTGGTCACATAAAATCTTCCACCGTTTCAAGGACAGAACACAGTATCCGAGAGTTCTGGTTTGTGCTGTGGCTCAGCAAACTCCCGCAGAACTCAGCAGCTTAAAATACCCGTTTCACATTGCCCACCACTTGTGAGTCAGAAATTCAGGCAGCCCTCGGCTGGGCAGTAGTTGCCTAGGGCGTCCCATGTGGTTGTGTTAGATGCTGGCCAGGGATGTCCTCACAGCCCCTGTGGGTGACGGTGGCTGTGGGTGACGGTGGCCGTGGGTGACGGTGGCTGTGGGTGATGGTGGCTGTGGGTGATGGTGGCTGTGGGCCACTCCCCAGGACCCTCCAGCAAGGGGCTCAGGGTAGTCAGATGTCTTCCATGAGCTCCCTGGAGCTCAAGGCCCCAAGTGTGCCTGTTCTAGCAAGAACCAGGAAGAGGCCGTCTCCCTGCCATGACCTAATCAAGCAGCCACACAGCCCCATTCCGCTGCCAGCGTCCTGCAGGCTCCCCTCAGGGAAGGCCCTCGGTGAAGGGTGAGGCCTGATCACCACTCACCTACTCCTGATCCTGAAAGGTTTTGCCCTTTTCCTAAATAGAAACTCTGAAAAGTAATCAAACAGTATTTCCAAAGGAGGCTTTTCGCAGACTTGCCACATTGCCTGTGCAGGGAAGGCTGCCTGTCTCTAGCCATCCTCCTCTTCCTACAGCTGTGCTGAGACGTTTTTGGCTAGGGGCAGGGCTGCTGCACTGAGGGTGCATCCCGCCTCCTGCAGGGAAGGCAGCTAGACCACATTCCAGTGAGTGGAACGTGAGGGAAGGCTGTCTGCCCACTGCTTTTATTCCGTAAAGAATGAGGCTTGCCCTCCCTTCCCCTCTCCTGCTTCCTGGTAGCTGAACCAGGGCAGCATTTGCGGTGAGCTGGGAGCCACGTGTTGAAGATGGCGGAACAACAAAAGTGAAGACAAAAGAGAAAACTGCATCACTGGCCATCTGCCCTTGTCAGTCAGCACTTCCGGGGCTGTGTGTGGCCTTTAGGAATTTCAGTTTTCATGCGTGACCCTGAGAAGGCTCAGCCCCCTGCCACAGTAGGACAGGCTTCTCAAACAACCCACTAGGGTTAGGAGCCCGCAGGGTTGATTCTGCCCCTCTCCAGGTCAGGGTTCCTAATGCACTCCCCCAAAGCTCCCCATCACCCTGCCCTCTCCAAATCCCTCGTCACTTGTCACAGGCTTGGTCTTCCAGGCACCGTGTATGGTGGTGGTCCCTGTAGTCGCCCATACAATCACTCCCTTCTTCCTAACAGGAATCTTAATTTGATTCAGCTTCAAAAATACTTTTTCCAGCTTCTTTTGCTGACAGGGGTGCCTGTGTGATCCAGTTCTACCCAGGGAGTTGTGACCCAGCGCTCTGTGAGCTTCCAAGAGAGGAGGAGGCAGCTGACATCCACCCTTTACCTTCTTCCTTCCTCCTTCTTCCTAAAATGTGTGCTGGCTGGAGCTCCCGCAGCCAAGGAATGACACCTGGCCTCGTGCTAAGAAGAGTGAGACTGAGACCTGAGAAGGAACCTGGGCCCTGATGGTGGGGGAACCCCCACACCAGCCTGCACCATCGACCTCTCATTTCCATTGGGCGCTGGGATCCAGGCTTCCTGCTCTGCAACTGAATCCATTCTGACACACTGTCTCACAGTGTGTATAAAGGGTCAGACTTCAAGTTAGCCAAGGGAGGCAGTGGGGGAAAGTAACAGCCTTGGCACTACCCGGCCCCTTTCTATCAACTGCCCCTGCTCCGCCTGGTCCAGACACAGGTGGAGGGGGATTAAGTGTCAAGGGAGCCAAGGTGAACAGCAGGAAAAGGAAAGCAGTGGAGACAGAGATTTCCACCAGACTTGACTCACAATGCAGCCATACGGATTAATCCCACAGCCACCACAGAAGGTTGTGTTACCCCCGCCTCACAGGAAGAGGCTCTGGCAGGAAGAACAGCTGAACCCGAGTCAGACACGCAGGTCATGGGCCCAGAGCAGGGCCGGCCCAGGCCCACCGCACTCTGACATCGGCCACCAGGCTGGTCTCCAGGAAACAGGGCGCTGGCGTCTACTTCCTAGTGTAAACTCCCTGTGAATTGCCAGGGGCCAGAATGTGGATAGGTGGGAGAACAGATGGAGGCTGAAAGACCTCTGGGGGCAAAACACTGACCTCTACAGAGGTCTCATCAGGGAGCCTGAAATCCCACGTTAGCTATTTCAGAAAGAGGGCAACCTTCTGTTCTATAAATTTGTATGTTATTTAAAGTTACATAAGCTAGACAAATATGTACATAACACTGTGGGTTTTGGTGGTAAATTTTTTATCTATGCATATTATGTATAGATGTGAGGAAGTCTGGTAGGGTACACCACCCACGCATAAACACACGTAAGGGAGTGTGTGCAGTATGTATTATCTAAAATGAACATGTGATACGCAAAACCAGTAGCTGGTATTTTTAAAGGGGTGCTCTATATCTAACCCTCTAAATGCTCCCACCTCCCACCCTCTCGGCCTGCTCTGAGGGCTTTGTCTGTTTCCCCGGCCCCTCAGCCTTGGCAGGCTTCTCATGCAGGGCCCAGTGAAGGCTCAGCAGGGCCTCGGCCAGACTCCATCAGACGTTTGTCTACACTCGGGGCGACTCCATCCACAAATGAGATCTCACCAGTGACCCAGGTAAGAGGACTGCAAAGGCCAAGAGGCTTGAGGAGGGAAGGCTGCCCGGAAGGCAGTCTGTCCTGGAGACAGAGCCAGCAGGAACCCACAGCCAGAGCAGGAGTGACAGGAGGTGGTCACAGCTGGAGGCAGAAGCAGGAATGCAGCAGCAGCAGCAGCCAGGCGCAAGGCAGCTCTGTAAACCTGCAAACTCGAGGCTGGCTGAACTCTACAGCATTGAGTAACATGGGGCTTTTCCATCTGGCATTTCCGCTTGCTTTGGTATCCACAGGAGCTTCCGGGTCCGGGGGCAGCCGCCATGCACACACGCACAGCACCTGAGCAAGCCTTGACGGGTGAATACCAGGAGACCCCTGAAGGTGCTCCTTGCTTCAGGAGCCTGAGAACCCAGTCTTTGTCTTGTAAGGGGGTCCTCTGGCCCCGCAGGCCCCAAACTCTACTCCTCCCGCATCTCTCCTGGACCTCCCCAAGCCACCCAGCCCCCTCTCTCTCTCCACCCTCACAGGAGACCGCCGGTGCCTGGCCTGAGGATCCAAGTGCAGCTGGGGAATGGCCTGGAAGAGTCCGTAAAGACTGGAATGGAACAGTCCAGCATCACACAGTGGCTAACAGCACAGAGTTCATTCCAATCCGGCTCTCCCGCAACCATCCGTGTGACCTTGCGCAAGTTAACCTCTATGTGCCTGCTTCCTCACTGGTAAAACAGGAGCAAAACAGTACCACCTAGGCTTGCTCTGAGGATTAAATAAGTTCGTATTTATCCTGGAGCACTCAGAACAATGCACTTGGTTAGCTGCATGAAATGCTAAGGACATGGAGCCTGGCAGCCAAACTCCTCCTGGCTCCACTGGGAAGGGCACAGCGCAGCTATCGCCGGGCCTATTCCACATCTGCAAATCACAGATAATGACCACCTCCCCTTTTAACAAAAAAGCAGGGCTAAATAATCCATCTAAGCAACAGGGGAAGGCAAAACCCGCTCCACACAAATCTCAAAGGTTAAAATAAAACCAACGTCTGGCCGGGCGCGGTGGCTCACGCTTGTAATCCCAGCACTTTGGGAGGCCGAGGCGGGCGGATCACGAGGTCAGGAGATCGAGACCACGGTGAAACCCCGTCTCTACTAAAAATACAAAAAATTAGCCGGGCGTGGTGGCGGGCGCCTGTAGTCCCAGCTACTCGGAGAGGCTGAGGCAGGAGAATGGCGTGAACCCGGGAGGCGGAGCTTGCAGTGAGCCGAGATTGCGCCACTGCACTCCAGCCTGGGCGACAGAGCGAGACTCCGTCTCAAAAAAAACAAAACAAAACAAAAAAAACCAACGTCTGACACTGGTTTCTGAGCCCAGATGGGAGGTTGAAGCTGCTCCCAAGGCCACGGCCCTCGACACAGCTCCCCAGACAACTCTGCCACCATCTGGTGTAGAGCTCCAAAGTAGTTCCTGCCAAGAAAGCTGCCTAGCCCAGGGTTTTCCGTTTGTTTTGTTTTGAGACGGAGTTTCGCTCTTACCGCCCAGGCTGGAGTGCAGTGGTGCGATCTCAGGTCACTGCAATCTCCCCCTCCCGGGTTCAAGTGATTCTCCTGCCTCAGCCTCCCAAGTAGCTGGGATTACAGGCATGCGCCACCACACCCAGCTAATTTTTGTATTTTTAGTAGAGATGGGGTTTCACCACATTAGCCAGGCTGGTCTCAAACTCCTGAAGTGATCCACCCGCCTCAGCCTCCCAAAGTACTGGGATTACAGGTGTGAGCCACCGTGCCTGGCCTAGCCCAGGGTTTTCAAACCCACTCATGAAATCAAGTTCGTGGGTCACAAAAAGCATTTTTTGTTTTTCCAAGACGGAGTCTTGCTCTGTCGCCCAGGCTGGAGTGTGGTCGTGTGATCTTGGATCACTGCAACCTCTGCCTCCCGGGTTCAAGTGATTCTCCAGCCTCAGCCTCCTGAGTAGCTGGGATTACAGGCGTGTGCCACCACGCCCAGCTAATTTTTGTATTTTTAGTAGAGTATTTTTAGGTTTCACCATGTTGGCCAGGATGGTCCCGAACTCCTGACTTCGTGATCCGTCCGCCTCAGCTTCCCAAAGTGCTAGGATTACATGTGTGAGCCATTGCGCCCAGCCGCGTTTTGTTCTTTTAAATGAATTAGTGGAGAACAGAAACTCTCAGAATGTTGCATGTGATATGCAGAGGTAACAGTTTGTCTGTGTGTTCTGGGTATTAGCAAAACAGGCACTCTTCCTGGGGTTGCGTTTGGGAGTCCAAGCGCCACCGTGAGGCCAACCCTGGTATCAGCTGTGTACCCTGAGGCTCCCCGGCAGGTCATAAAGGGCACTCACTAAGCACTGCCTGGGCCAGCAGAGGGCACCAGGCACAAAGCACCACTCAGGGACCACCCTGATCAGAGGACCTGGTTCTTCCCCAGACCAGGCCTGCCCAGCCAGCAGGAGGCAGAAGCAGGAGACACTCACCAGCTTTCCTGCTGCGGCCTCCTGGCTCTGCAGGATGATCAGCGGCAGCACAGCCTGGGGCTCCTCTCCACCTTGTGGCCTGGACTTCCTTTCCCACCTGGCCCCCATCCCCTGGGCTGTCCCTGGCTCTTCTCTCCCACTCATCTGCTTTCTTTCCTCAACTTTGCTTCCTCCCACCCATCTAGCCCTCTCCTTAACTCTTCATTCTCCCTTTTCCTTTCTCTCCCCGCCTGCCACCTCCTTTTCCAGGACACACACACACACAAATATTTTTCAGACAATTCAGCCTTTATTTTAGAAAATAATTCTGTAGCTTCCACTTTCTTTCATGAAACTGAGGTCAGGCAAGAAACAAAAATCCACCAAGTCCTCTCCACCCTGCCACGGCGTCCTGGCCTGTGAGGACACGGGGTGCCTGGGAGCGGGCAGGGAGGCTGGGCAGCACTGGGCTAGAGGCGTCCTAGTCACTGCTCCACCTGGTCTACTGCTCCACCTCATGCTGAGAGGATCCTGTGCGTCAAACCCCAGGGGAAAAAGGGACAGGCAGATCGAATTCTGTCTTCTACCAAGCCAGCAGGAGCCTCCTAGAGCAACAGGGAGGGCACTGATTTTCAGAAAGGAGGGGTCAGGGCATAGTCCCTCTCTGAGGTAAGGCAAGAAGAGGGGTTGTCCCAGCACAAGGCCTTCCTCCCTGCACCTCTCTCCTGACAGCTGGGCATGGGCTGAGGAGAGGTCTTGCTTGCCCCCTTCAACTTTCCATCTCAGAACCATAAACTGCTGGGCTGCAAGGAGAGAAGGGCTAAGTGGGGGTCAGAGACAGGGGAGAAGGGCAGGAGGCAGTGAGCCCCGATGACCCACCAACTCCACCGGGTCCTGACAAGGAAGCCCCTTTGGTTAGTATCATTTTGGCCGCAAATATGTCCCCTTCTCCCATAACCCAGTCCCCACTGGGGGAAGGGGAGCAGCTATAGAAGGAGGGCTCGTGCCCTGGCTGGAAGAGCCAGGTCAGGGAGAAGGGGTCTGGTCAAGAGAGCGAACGTTGCCAAACTCTCTGCATATGCTGCAGGAGAAAGCTCAGGACGTGGACATTTCTGGCCCCAACAAGCCCAGTGCCCCCCTACCACACAGTGGTTTCCTGCTTAATACCCCACAACATACCCTAGAATAGTTCCCGACTCCCCTGAGAACGGGAGAATAATCCTCTCGTTATCATTTGTGCACTTAAATGCCACTTGGAAAAATAAAAAAGATAAATGCACCTAAGAGGGAAACACAGGCAGGCCGATGGAGCCTGGGGGCTGTGGTCCCACCTCAGCTCATGATATGACAAGGAGAGGCCCAGGAAGGACAGGCAGGTGCTAATTCCAGCTAGGATCATAGCCCTCCCACGTCGGTGGGGGCGCCAGGTGGACACGGCGGCCCCGGAACTGGAAGGTGACAATACCCCGGTAGCCAGCTCTCGGAACCCCCGACTTAAGGTCCTCCATGACACCCAGAGCCTTGGCGAAGGCCTTGAAGCTGTCCCTGCCCGTATACTGCACCCGCACCTCCCCCAGCTCCCTCCGGTCATTGGTCCTCACTTTCTCCACCTGCAGCTGGGGAGCACCATAGACGCGGGCCAGGAAATCTCGGTCATAGGCCTCCCGCTGCAGGTAAGACAGGTCCAGCTGGGTGAAGTGCACAAACTGCTGGTTCAGCTTGATAAACTTGAGGTGCTGGTCAAAGAACTGCCCGTGGCTCACACCCTTGCGGCCAAAGGTCATCGTTCTTGAGATTTCGGGGCGTATGCAGGCCCGCCCCTTCCGCTGCTCCGGCCGCCGCATCCAGTCGTCCCAGAAGGCCTTTGGCCACTTGGGCTCCAGCTCAGCCCAGAGCTCGGCCAACAGCAGCCAGCCCAGGCCGGGAAAAAAGTCGGTGCGGTAGAGCAGCTCAGGCTTGCTGGAGTCCACCATCTGCTCCTTGCCGTTGTCATTCCAGGCCGAGACGCACCAGAGGGAGGGGTCGGCCTTCAGCAGCGGATAGGTGGCCTGAAAGTACTCGAAGAAGTCCGGCGCCACCTCCAGGTCATCCTCCACCACCACGGCCGCGGGGAAGCGAAACTGGTGGAAGACCTGGCCGAGCGCCCAGCGGTAGTGGCGCGCGATCTTGTAGTAGCCCTGGAACTTGCGGTGGTCCGGCGGCACCGCAATGCTGCTCAGGTCGGGCTGCCGGATGTGCGTGACCGCGCTGCCGTAGGAGGCGATGGCCTGGGCTGTCTCCTCGTGCCCACAGTCCTGGCTAACGATGATGGGGAAGAGCTCAGCCGAGGGCCGATAATGCAGCAGCTTGTCCAGGCAGCGCCGAACAGTGCTGCGGTCACAGGCAATGACCAGGATGGGAATCACCGCTGGCGCTGGGGTCTCAGGCACATGCGGCTGGGCGGGAGGGGCCGCTGTGGGCGCCCTCCCCCGCTGGCTCCACAGGGCATCCCCGATCTGCTGCAGCAGCCCACGCTGCCGCTCCAGCTCCACCTCGGCGTCTTGGGCCAGGCGAATCACTTCACGGGTGAGGCTGGCGGGGTCGTCATCCAGAGCACTGACTGAGGGTGGCCTGCCAGGTGCTGGGCGTGTCCAGAAGAAGAGGAGCAGCAGGGCATTCCAGGCCACGAAGAGGATGGCGCCCCACAGCACAAGCCCTGCAGACTGCTTCTTCAGCATCCTGGCCCCCACCGGGGAGGGCAGGCAAGGAGAGGGTTCAAGGCTGCCCTGGGCTTGCCCGGCTCCCTCGCCCGCAGTCCTAGGGATGCTTCCTCTGGACTACGGGATTAGGAAGCAGCCATGCACCTAAAGACAGGAGAGAGAAAACAAACCGTCACACAAAGGCTTGTGGCTCCGTGCCCCACAGGTAGAGGAATGTGTGGGGGGCAGGAAAAGACCAAGAGTGAGGGTGGAGGAAGGCCAGGAGGTTGATTCTAGAGCTCTCTAGGGAGTCAACATATATGCTGACCCGGCAACATATTTTTGAGGGAGAGGCAGAATGTGATGCTGGTGGAGGGAGAGAGAAAAGGAACTCCAACTCCCCTCTTTCTACCTGTCAGATTTCATTTCCCCTCCAGGTGGGAAGGAGGAGGGGAGGAGCAAGGAGTGACAGCATCTGCCTACCATTCCTCTAACCTAACTGCCCCAAGATGACTGATTTTTAAAATCAAATATCACACCTCAGGGCTACAGTTAACCCCTTACCTAACAGGGAAGCACTAGAGGCACCCCACGAATGTCAGGAGCAAAACAAAGCTGCCCATCATCTCCAGGGTTATTTAACATTTTGCTGGAGGAAGCAGCCAACGCAAAGGAACCAAGAAAAAAAAATTCAAAGCAGAAGTGGAAAGGAAGCAAACTGTATTATCTGTACTTGTGAGAATATGCCTGGAAAACTCCAAAAGAATCAATCATGAACTGAGCAAGGAAGTGGAATATAAAAATCAACATAGACAAATGCATAGCCTTCATATCCACAAATAACTCATGAGAAAACCCTACCTACAAAAGACAGAGAAATGAGAAAATATTTAGAAATAAACTTAAATAAACTTAAACATTCAAAACTTATGTGAACAAAACTATCATTCCTGAAAGACACAAAAGAACATTTGAATATCCCTTGTTCTTGGTCAGGACATCTCAGCATCATCAAAAATCCCAATAAAAATACCTTTCTATGGAGCTAGACGAACTGACAATAAAGTTCACATGAAAAACTAGGAAAACAATAAAAATAAGTTTTGAGGAGGGACTCAGCCCTACCAGATATTAAAATACTGCATACTGGCCAGGTGCAGTAGCTCCTACCTGCAATCTCAGAACTTTGGGAGGCCAACACAGGACGATCACTTGAGCCCAGGAGTTCAAAAGTAGCCTGGGCAGCATAGGGAGACTCTGTCTCTACAAGTAATTAAAGAAAAAAAAAAAAAAGCTGGGCATGGTGGCACACGCCTGTGGTCCCAGCTACTTAGGAGGCTGAGATGGGATCACCTGAGTCTGGGAGGCTGAGGCAATGAGCTGTGATTGGATTGTGCCACTGCACTCCAGCCTGGGCAAGAAAGTGAGACTCTGTCTCAAAAAAATTTTTTATTATATATATATATATCATACTACAAAACCTCCATAATTACAACTGTGTGGTACTGGTACATAAATAAACAGACCATCCAGTGAAATAGAATTTAAGCTCCAGAAACAGACTCATTACACAAAGAAATCTAATATGTAATAAAGGTGCTACCTAAAATTCCCAAGGCAAAGATGGTCTTATTAATAGTGTTATAATAATTACATAGCTATGCTATAGCTTGAATATGGTTTGTTCTCTGAAACACATGTTGGAATTTGATCCCCTGTGTGGTGGTGCCGGAGGTGGGGTCTAGTGGTAGGTGTTTGGATCACAAGGGGGGGCAGGGGCAGATCCCTCCTAACGTCCTCTGGTGAATGAGCTGGTTCCCCAGGTATGACAGGCTGTTATAACCAAGCCCAGTCTCTCCTGCGTGCCCCACTTCCTTTCTACTTTCAGCTATGTCCCTATAAAAACCTACACAGGAGTGTTGATGGTAACTTTATTCATAATCACTCAAAACTGGAAATAACCCAAAGGCCCATCAACAGGGAAATACAGATAAACAAATTGTGGTTTACTCGTAGAATGGAATAATATTCAGCAATAAAACTGAATAAACCACTGACATACACAACACAATCTCCAAATAATTACACAATATGGGTCTTCTCGGGAAAAACAAAAAACAGCACATACACTGATTCCATTGACGTAAAACTGCCGAAAATAGAAACTAATCTATATTACAGAAAGCAGATCAGTTGTTGCCTGGGGATGGAGGCAGAGAAGGGCAGTGGGGTAGTTACTACACAGGGGCATTAGGAAGCTTCTGGAAGGGTGGGTATGTTTATTATCATGATTGTAGTGATACTTTCACAGGTGTATATATATATATACACATACATATGTCAAAACTTACCAAATTGTACACTTTATATGCAGTTTATTGCACATATTTATATCAATTGTATGTCAATAAAACCTCAAAAAACTTTTTGTAAAAAGACGTTATTGGGTAAAATGACAAAGTTGGAATATGGAGAGTAGGTTAAAGTATCAGTGATAACTGATTAATTCCAATTCTTAGGTAATACACACTGAAGTATTTAGAAGTAGAGGGCCAGGATAGATGCAACTTCTCAAATGGTTCAGAACAAAAATATACTCTGCATACACAGAGAGCAAATGGAGCAAAATAGTAACAGGTGAATCTAAGTAACGAGAGTGTGTACGAATATCCTTATACTATTTTTTCTTCTTGCAATTTGTGTAAGTTTGAAGCTATTTCCACATGAAGTTTCTTGAGAATCAAATATGTAGATATTGCCCACAGCTCTGAATAGCTTCATCCATCAGTGTAGCCCCAGCTGGGCACATCAGCAAGGCAAATTGAGATGATCTGTTTACCCTGAATTCCTCGGTCAGTTACTTGACAACATGTATCACACACCTGCTCTCTGCCAGGCTCTGGGAAGGAACCAGGACACAAACCAATGAGAAAAAGGAATGGTCCCACCAATCCTCCAAGCTCTACCAGACCACATTACTTGAAAGGATCTGAAACACTCCCCAATCCCCAGCCAGCTGCCATTCCAGACCATAACTCCTTGGCTGTCCTGCCTCTGGCCTACCCTTCACACCCCAAAGCTTCAGGCATGCACCCTCTTACACTGACAGCTCTGCCAGTTACCCTCTGCCTCACAGCCTACTCTCTAACCCTGGCCAAAACCTTGGGCCTCACGTCTCATCTCTGAGGCTCTGGGCTCTCAAACCAGCAGACCCGGCATAAAAGGGCTGATCCTGAAGGGCCTCTAGAGAGACATGGATTTTGCCTCCCTCCTGGGGAGACTTCCCCAGCCCCTGCCAGCATTCACCACCACTTGTCTTCTTCCTAGAAACCAACCACCCCCACCACTCCAGGACATCAGTCTTCTCAGAAACCTCACGTCCATTTCCATGTAACTGTGCAATTAAACTCCTATGATATCAGGGCTCATATATTATATATCAATTAGATACATGTCACCAAGTGACTGAGGAATTCAGGGCAAACATCGTTTCAGTTGGCCTTACTGCTGTGCCCAGCTGGGGCCATACAGATGGATGAAGCTGCTCAGAGCTGTGGGCCATATCCCCATATTTGATTTTTAAGAAACATTATGTGGAAGAAAAGAGTGATGCACAGAAGAGTTTCAGTTTCTTTTTTTTTTTTTTTTTTTTTTTTTTTTGAGACAGAGTCTCACTCTGTCTGTTGCCCAGGCTGGAGTACAGTGGCATGATCTCAGGTCACTGCAACCTCTGCCTCCCAGGCTCAAGCGACTCTCTTGCCTTAGCCTCCTGAGTAGCTGGGATTACAGGCGCCTGCCACCATGCCCAGCTAATTTTTGTATTTTTAATACAGATGGGGTTTCACCATGTTGGCCAGGCTGGTGTCGAACTCCTGACCTCAAGTGATCCACCCTCCTCAGCCTCCCAAAGTGCTGGGATTACAGGTGTGAGCCACTGGGCCCAGAAGAGTTTCAGTTTCTTCTTCGCTCTCCCCTCAGGATGTTGTCCATGTTGGAACTTTCCCTCCAATCTAATGGCCAGGATTCCCTGTCTCCCAACTTCCCATCTCCTAAATGACTGTGCAAGAAAAAGACTTTATATAATAGGATGGGGATGGAGAAGAGGGACTGAACTCTATTCAGTGAAGTGCTGCTCTGCATGGCTTAGAGGGGCGGGGCCCCACTGGGCTCGGTGGCTCAAGCCTGTAATCCCAGTGCTTTGGGATGCCGAGGCAGGCGGATCACCTGAGGTCAGGAGCCTGGCCAACATGGCGAAACCCCATCTCTACTAAAATAAAAATACAAAAATTAGCCGGGTATGGTGGTGCGTGCCTGTAAACCCAGCTACTCAGAAGGCTGAGACAGGAGATCCCTTGAACCTGGGAGGCGGAGGTTGCAGTGAGCTGAGATGGCGCCACTGCCTTCCAGCCTGGATGACAAAGCAAGACTCCATCCCCCACCAAAAAAAAAAAAAAAAGGCGGGGGGGCAGAGGGATAGCCGGTCCCTGACTTATCAATGACCTGCAAGCCCTTATGGCAAAGCCTCATGGGACCCTTGAGATTACTTCTGCACCCTTTAGATGCCTTTTTACTCTTCTCCAGACATCAGAATTTGGTGGCCCACACCCACTACCTGATGCTTAGGACCTCCTGCCCCACCCTTCTAAGTCATGCAGATCAAAGCAATCTTCTGACTGAGTTTTTACTTAGCAAGTCTGCACACATATGGAGTGGCTGGACACCCCACAGGGAAAGCTGCCCCAGCCCAGCGCTGGCCTCCACCTTCATCCGTGGACCCTTGTTCTCCACCCACAGCCCTGTGCTTCAAACTTGCTCCTGTTGCCGTAAGAGTACATGACACCCCTATTTCCAACCCACCTGCTTCTTCACATGGGCTCATCCTGGGCCCCAGTGCTATTTTCCTACTGTTTATTCACGTAATTCCTGGGATAGGATCCTCAGCTCTGCCTGGAAGTTAGTGCTGTGTGCACACACATGAACCAGGAGCCATACACCCTCTCACACCTGGCTGTGCCCAAAAGGATGATCAAGCCCAGACCTTGGCCAGCAGCAGTGACCTGCTTCTCCAGGAAGCACTGCTCAGGCCACCATCAGGAGAGTGCAGCAGCAACAAAGGCAAGCCAGACAGCCCGGGGGCATCACCCTACATTTTGTCACATTTCTGAGACTCAAACTGGGTTGCTGTGAAGATCGGATGAGATAAGCCATGTTAGGTGTTTAGAACCGTGCCTGGCATGACAATGTAAATATTGGCCGTTATTTCACTCCTTTCTCCCCATTTTCTTTGTTCCACTCTACCACACTCCCGTCTGGTACCCCAACAGCCAACCCTACCGTCGTGGTCTTTGCATGTGCCCATGTGCCAGCTCTGCTCTTCCCTATCTTCTTCACCTGGCACACTCTGATTCTTGTCTCTGCCAAGATGCCTTCCTTGGCGCCTGGGACCATGTAGGGTCCACCCACCCTTCACCAACAGCAACAAGCGCAACCGCTTGCTCAACTTCTCCCAGGCCCCCTCAGCTGCAAGCTACATGAAGACAGGGGTTAGCTCCACCAGCACTGCCACGCCGCTGTGCTAGGGCCCTCAACATTCAGCAGATGTGCCTGGGATCTAAAAACATCCACAGTTCCTCAACTGCAACTGCCAAATCCAAGAAGCACTAAAACACAGAAGTTTTCTAAACTCAATTGGCAGTAAAACCTTATCCAACCTCATTTGGTAAAATCTGATCTGATCTAATATGGGGCTATTTATAGTCTTTTATCTCTCCTGCTGTGGCTATTCATACATTTTGCTACAGAAATAAACATGGTGGCTTATGCCGTGCTGCTTCTGATCTTCCACTACAGAGTAAATTCACCAGATCATCTTTTCAAAATCCAAAAAATTCTCAATTTTGAAATACATCTAGGCCCAAGAACTTTAAAACTATGAAAATGGAAGTACAAAGTTACTCACTGACTGCTGGCATCCCATGTCAAGCCCTCCAGCCCTTTAACCTGAACTCATTCCTTCGAAGGAAATACTGTTTTAAGTCTGGACTCTTGACATAGTTTCCCAGCTGGTCTACCTGTCACTAATCTTGCTTCCCTCTCACAAACCTTCCCAACAGCAACAGCGCATCCTTCCTGACAAGCACGCCTGGTCACGACATTAACTTGCCTTAAAAACCATCAGAGGCTGCACTGCCCACAAACTAAAACTCAAACTCATTATGATGGCATACAAAGCCCTTCAGATAGACTGTCTGAAACATCCTTTTTCAACCTTACCTCCAACCACTAACGCCATGGACCCTGCACTCTGACTTCAGCAGGCTGCTTTTTCCCCAATAAGCATACCCGGACACTGCTGTGTCTTTGCTCCAGCTGGTCCCTCATCCTGAAATTTGACCCACGGCACCACCTGCCAGCCACCCATCCTTTCAGGCCACTTCAGGTGACTCCTTCTGTAACATCACGGACAGAGCCAGGCCTCCCTGTGACTACACTCCCATAGCACTCTCTCCACGCCGTAGCAGAATCTAATCTGTGGCCACACTTACCTGACTCCCACCTTCCTCCTTAGGAAAAAAGACTCTATGACCTCTGTGCCCATCACAGTGCTTGGCACATGTATGAGGTTCAAGTGGCTAGATGGAAGACTGCTTGCACTATTACCGAAATCAGGGAGAAAGATGGCCAAAGCAGCAGCAAGAGAGTGAAGCGTGACATTCTCCAAAGATGACCGCACATATCCCACTCCATATGCTCTTCTTACAAGTGACAAAGACACTCCTGCCTCCAGAGCTGAGAGTCTATGTTCCCTCCCTTTGGTTCTGGGAAGAAGAGACGCTATGCGACTTGTGAGACTAACTCATAAAAGGCAGTAGTTTCGACCTGGTCCTCTTAAGATGCTTACTCCTAGGACCCTGCTATATGGACAGGACCGTGCTACATGGACAGGACCCCTATAGGTATTCCAACTGACAACCCCAGCTAAGGTCCCAGCTGACAGCCAGCATCAACGGCTAGACACAGCAGACGGCCCTCCAGATTATCCCAGCCCCAGCCATACCCGACTGCAACCGCGTGAAAGACCACAAGCCAAGAACCACATCGCTGAGATGTTAATAAGATGATTCTCTTGTTGTAAAAGCCACTAAGTTCTGGGTGACTCATTATGCAGCCATCAGTACCTGAAGCAATGAGAGAAACAGAATCTACATAATCTTGACAAGCAGGGCAAGTGACCTCCCTGCCCTCTGAGCTCAGCTCCAAGTCCAAATACTGAGGCCCTGTCTCCACTCATGTCTCCCTCCTTAGTAGGTATCTACTCCTGCATAATCAATTACCTCGATATGTAGTGGCTTAAAACAATAGTCATCACTTACTCCTTCTCACAGTCTCTATTGGTCAGAAATTTGGACAGTGCAGCACAGAGGAGATGACGTGTCTCTGCTCCACCATGCCTCAGGCCTTGCTGAAAGACTCAAAGGCTGAGGGCTAGACTCCCCCGGAGGCTCTCACATTCTCTCACATGTCTGTAGGATGACGTTGGCAGCAGCTGAGACCTTATTAGCAGGAGTGCTCGCTAGAACCCCTCTATGTGGCCTGGACATGTCCTGGAAGTGGTGGCTACATTCCAAAGGTGAGTGTTCCAAGAAAGTGGGCAAGCCAGGTAAAGGTGTATCCTCTTCCTGATTCAGCCTTGGATCAGGTCTGTCTTACGGGTCAAGGGAACCACAAGTCCCTATCGACATTCAAGGGGAGAGAATCATAAACCCACCACTAGGTGGGAAGTGGACAATGTCAAACTATAACTACATGTGGAAGGGGATACTTATGGGTGAGGCCCTTGAGGGAAAATACAATCTGCTGCACCTTCCTTTTTAAATAGAACAACTGTCCTTAATCCTGACCTGAGTTCCTAATGATGTCATTTATGAGACTGGCATGCAAGGCACAGACTCAAAACTGGCTTTGATTTTCTAGAGTTTTCACAACTCCTTTAGGGAGGTGACACAGCCAATCCACACCACCAAATACAAAGACATCTGCACCATGGTGGGAGATGAGAAGTGAGTCTTTTCAGTACAAAACCCTTCAGCCAAAACCCAGGTGGCTCTGGGTAGGTGCAATCTACCCCTATGGGGCTCACTCAATTTCTGAATCATTTGAAGGACTGCCTAGGAGCTGTGAGATCCTTCCTAACACTCTGATGCCATGGTATTCTCCAGCATATTTCCTTTATCTAGCAAAAAATGTTTCTTAAACAGCAAGTGAACACCAGATAGTCAACTTCCAATCATGAGCAATAAGAGAGAAGTTATATTTAGCTGTAAAATTAAGTGTAGAAGTGGAAGAAATGGTAACAGATTTTCCCTTCTATCTCTGTTTTGCTTACTGTTAAAAAGCACTACGTGAAAATTCCAGAAAACACAGACATGTCACAGGTAATGGAAATCTAACTGAACTGCTTTCACGTTCGTTCTTAGACCTTGGCTGGACTCCTGTATCATGTACCAGGCCCATAATTTCAGGACGGAAAAAAAAAGAAAGGTAGAGAAGATACACTAAATAATTCAAGAGTTGAGAGAATAAGACCTAGGAGGGAAGGGATGCAGGTTATTCATCCTGGAAAAGAAGAGCTAAATACAAGTGCCACAAAAGGCATGAGGCCTGGGATTCAGGCGATCCAGCCAGCAAGCCAGGCAACTTTGGACAAGTCACTTGACCCACTTGTACCTTAGTTCTCTTATCTATAAGGTGACAGGGTTGATTTGGTTCATCACAAGGTCCCAGTGCCTGGATACTGAAGATAGTGACAATTTCCCTAATGCCCCAAACAGTAATGAGTTTCCCTTGTTACACAGGCCACTGAGGTCAGGCATACTGCAGTGCTTCTAACAGTGAGAATGAGACACAGAAGCAGGGATATGGGTGAGCTCAATGGTCCCCAGAATTGGGAAGGACCAGGACGCAGTGATTCCTGATGGAAGGCAGACCCTGGATGATGTGAGAATGTAAGAGCAAAGGCTACATGGCCTGTAAAAATATTGTAAATGACTGAAAATAAAGCTGGGCAACATCTCAGCCACTGATGTTCTAAAACAAAACGGTAGACCCACTACAACAGCAAGGGTTAACCAAAGTGAAGCTTCAGCCTTGCGGGAGACGGAGCCGGCCAGTCACGGTCCCTCTACTTCAGAGTTTATCAGACGCGGGCACTGCACGTCCCGGGGCTCTCTACTCCACACACAGTTAGCAAACAGGTAGGAAGAAAAGTTTTCTTGCCAATTTATTATATATATATTTCAACACTGAATCAACATTTCCTTTCTGCTGAGGAGAATCAACCTCTATTAACTTGGGGAAAGGATGCTGGAGTGAGGTTAGGGGGGAAAGGCCACTCCCCAGTCCCGCTCCGCAAACCCTCTCGGGCAATCCCACCCCCTCCCTGCCCCGCACGCACGGACGCCCTGGGCCGAGTTTCACAACATCCTCCCCAGTTCGCGGAGCCCGCCCTTCCTCTAACAGCTGGAGGCCCGGGATTCCGAAAGCAGAAGGCGGAGTTCCAACCTCTCGGCTCGGGAAGGGACTAACGCGCAGCTGGCACCGGGTCGGCCCGGGCCGCTCCCCAGCCAAGCCCCCGTCTCGCTAGCACTCACGGGCACCGGGGCTTTCGGGCGACCCGACGTCCCTGGGGCTCCCTCTCGGCGCCCGCGAGGCCTCCCCCGGTCTGACCTCCGTCCCCGGACCCCTACTCACCAGGTCCTCCCGACGTCCTGGCCCCGAACTTGGCCTGCCCCGGGGCGCAGGGAGCGAGCCCGGTGCCCAGGCGCGTCCCAGGCGCTGCCGCGGCCGCCTCGCCTTTCGACTCGCCAGCCCTTCCTGCAGCGCGCCGGGGCCGGACGGCCGGGCGGGCAACGTGGCCCTTCCCCGGCAGGCGGGGCGGGGCGGACTGAGGGGCGGGACCGACCGCCCCACCGCGCCCCGCCCCCCGGCCGGCGTCCGCCAGGCCCCCTCCTCCTGGCCCGCCTCCTTTCCCCGCCGCTTCTCAGTCAACCCAGGACCCAAGTTTTCCCAGGCCCCCAACTTCGGGAGTCCGCTTTCCTGCTCCCTGGCGCAACTCTGACTGTGGACGCCCGACCCCACCCCTGCCCTCGGCCCTCCAGCGCAGCTGCCCAGCCTGGAGCCGCGCCTGAAGTGGGCCCGCAGTCCAGGAAAGGCGTTCACCAAACTCTAGGCCAAGGGCTGGGAGCCGGTCCCCCCGCCCCAACCCAGGGGAGGCTGAGGAGCCCGGGTGGGGGCCCCAGGGGCGCGTGGGGCAGGGACAGAACAGGAACCAGGGTGCCCGACGCGGGGCCGGGGGGAAACACCTGTGCCAAAGCAAGCCAGGGCCAGCTGTGGCTTCTTCCCTTTTGTTTTTCCTTTGTGGGTGGGGAATGAGAGCGTCAGTTCTGAGTAAAGCAAGCGAAGAGAGACCTGCCAGCAGGGTAGGCCCACCAGCCCTAGGCGGGAAGGACTCGGTCACAAGCTTTGGCGGGAGCACCATGGAAAAGCCTAGAACGGGTCTGCGCCTGGCTGGCGTTTTAAAGGAGAGGAAGGTGCGGACCTGAAGAGGAGGTGGAGGTGGACCCAGGCCCACCGAGGGGAGGGAGGGACAGCTCTTCCATAGCAAATACCTGTCGCTGAGCCAGGAGCAAAGTCTGGCCGGGAGGAGGAGAGACGCAGAAGACCAGGGGCTCCAGCGCATAGAGCCTGTTTCGCCAGCGATCAGGTGTGAGGCCTGGATTCCACGAGGCCGGTGCAAGCCAGGAGCCAGCCCCACTCCCTCCCCCAGCTCCCTCTGGCCTGGCCCTCTGCAGAAGCCTGATGCCCACCCACCTCTCTCACCATGGGACCCCAGGTGGTGAGGGTGGGTAGCCGAGGACTACTGGCTGCTGGGTAGCTGACTTCCCCAAGAAGGGCTGCTGCCATGTGATCAGGACCCACGCCCCTGACATCAACCCCTCCCCCGTGTTCCAGAGCGCGGAGCAGCCCGGAACTCTGAGGCCTGTGGTTACTGACTGCTCACTAACTTGTTTCTACATGAAACCACGAATCATGCAAGGTTCTAAAGAAAGGGCCGGGTGCACCCTGCAGGCACCTGCGTGGAGGCGAGGAACTAAATCAAAACTGCTAAGGGGTCACCAGGCATGGTGAGGGGCCTCGGGCCAAATCCTCCCTCGGCCTCTCCTTCTAGCCTCAGCAGCTCTGCGGAGTGGGCGTTATCATCCCCATTCTACAGATAACTAGTGTGAGGCTCAGGGTAAGTGCCAACGTGCTGGAAGCCACAAGACCTGGTGGGGAGCATGGCCAGGTTTTAGACCGGGCACTCCTGTGCGCCCCCCAACATCCCCCCATCCCCCTGCCCCGCACACATCCTCCAGCGCCAGTGACCTGAGAGGGTTCTGTGTCCTCTCAGGCGCTGCCGTGAAGCCTCCGCCTAAGTGGCCAGAGCCCAGACCTGGAGGCGGAGTGGGAGAAGGGCAGGCCCACCGAGGCCGCCGTGTGCAGTGTGCGGTGTGCGGGAAGCCCGTGGCTTCCACTTCAGCTGACTGCACGCACTGTGGCAGGAGCCTCGAGCCCAGGCGGATATGCCAGTCAGAGGCCAGTGTCTGTCACCTCTGCCCTATGTTTGCCTAATGAACGAGTCAGGGGCCCGGGGGCTCTGCACACTCACACTAGGTGTCAAGGCGTAAAGGAAAAAACAATTGTGTTTCCTAAAAGTGAAAAGGCTGGGAAACACTGGTTTGTAGATCCAAGACATGAGGAGCCAAAATCACCTTCCAGGAGAAAGGACAGACATTAGGGGGTGCTGAAAGGTGGGGGAAGATCAGATTCCCACCACTGAAGCTGATACTTCTCCATGTAAGGCAGGTGAAGGGGAAACAGGATGGCGGCTGTTCGTGCACTGTAACGCACACCCCATCTCTACCACCCTTGGTTTAAATCCCAAGGCTCACAGGAATATCCAAAAGGAGAAACTGCCGGACTGCAAGAGACCATCCCAAAAAGAAAGGGCCTGGTTAGGGAATCAGAATGGGCTTCATGGAGGCAAAAGCAAGCACTTGGTCTGAGAGGCAAGAAACCAGGGTAAATGAGTGCCAAACTGACCTGGGGAAAAGAGGCTCTGAGCTCTTGATAGAGGTTACATGGGGAGCAGTGACCGGAGTAAGAAGGATAGAAACAAGGGGCCAGCATTCTGGGGGTGGGCCTGGGATTGGATTATGTGCAAAAGGAAAAAACAGGAGGATAAACAGTCACAAGATTAGACCAGAATTAGGAGGAACAATACTGTCTCCTGCCCACTCCACCACCAACAAAACAGAACTGAAAAGATGAAAAGGAAGTGAAAACTGTTCCAGGAAATTGCCCTTCCATAAACCATGACCAAGATCCCTGACATTTTTTACAATTTGGAAAGAATTCATGCCCTTAAATTAAAACATACATTGGCTTGAAAACATCAGTAAAAGTAAAAGCAGGCCGGGTGTGGTGGCTCACGCCTGTAATCCCAGCACTTTAGGAGGCCAAGGCAGGCGGATCACGAGGTCAGGAGTTCGAGACCAGCCTGGCCAACACAGTGAAACATCGTCTCTACTAAAAATACAAAAATTAGCCAAGTGTGGTGGCATGCACCTGTAGTCCCAGCTACTCAGGAGGCTGAGGCAGAAGAATTGCTTGAACCTGGGAGGCTGAGGTTGCAGTGAGCAGAGACCACGCCACTGCACTCCAGCCTGGGTGACAGAGTGAGATTCCATCTCAAAAAAAAAAGTAAAAGCAAATTTTTTAAATCAGTGTTTTGTTTCCCTTCTCCCTGCCTCCCAGTATCTCTGCTTGCCCTTCTCCCTCACCCCACAATGGAGACCCAGAAATTCATCTCATCCAGGTCAAAGAGGAAAGATTAACATAATAATCACTAAACAATGTCTGTGAAATGTAACTTTCGGTTAGCCACCTACAATTCCTTTTGGAATAAAGAAGGATATAAATAATTGAGTTAAAATATACACACGGCCGGGCACCGTGGCTCATGCCTATAATCCCAGCACTTTGGGAAGCTAAGGCAGACAGATTACGAGGTCAGGAGATTGAGACCATCCTGGCCAACATGGTGAAACCTCGTCTCTACTAAAATACAAAAAATTAGCCGGGCATGGTGGCGCGTGCCTGTAGTCCCAGCTACTTGGGAGGCTGAGGCAGGGGAATAGCTTGAACCCAGGAGGTGGAGATTGCAGTGAGCCGAGATCGCACCACTGCACTCCAGCCTGGCGACAGAGCAAGACTCCGTCTCAAAAAAAAAAAAAAAAAAAAAAAACACACACACAGTCTGGTTAAGTCTATCACTGCTCCTGGCTAAGCAGCCTGACACCTGCTGAGTGCTATGCCCTGGCATCCTGGTGCCCCTGTGAAAAAGCCAATGGTTGTTTTGAAAGGACTGTCTCATGGAAGGGTCAGGTGCAGGGCAGGAGGGTGGGAAGCTCAGGCAGAGGAATGCTTGCTCACTCTAAGGAGGAAACGTTCTACCAGAGAGGCTGTCTGGCAGGGCACAGAGCTTCTCTCCCTGGAGGTTTGCAGCAGAACCCAGATGGCCTTGTCAGGTCAGATGCCGTGGAAACAGCACAGCACTGGGAGGCGATTTCAGTGCCTACCGCTCTACCCTTAGGCAAACCCTTCCCACTCAGGGCTTCCGTAGCTTCCCCTCAAACTGGGAAAAGGATCCCTGCTCTGTTCTCCTCACAACAAAGTGGTGAGGGAAAACAGACAAAACAGATTGAGTGGATCATGTGATAGAAGCACTACGCAAATACGCAAATCCCTGGTACCTGGGATCCCAGAGATGGCTGAGGAGGCACCGTGGCATCACGTATCCCCGAGGGATCACTGTGACCCCTGTGTCCAAGCAAAGACTGGCAACAGAAATTTGCTGGGTGAAGCTGGGGAAGGTGGCACACCCACCTGGAGACCCACACCTTAAAAAGGAGCAGCCTGGCCTCAAAGGGGCTGCCCCAGGCACCAGACCAGAGGAGAAAGAACAGCTCAGAAGCAGCAGCTCCCCCCAGGCCACCGCCCACCTCTCAGGCCGCTGGAGGGAGTGAGGAAAACTCCTGTGGCAAAAAAGGAAAGACTGGGGAAGGGGGTGGAAGAAAAAAATTTAACATGGAAAGTAAGGCATAAGTACAAGATTTTCAGTTTGCAGATGACCTCACTGTCACCCATCCTCAAGGAACATGTGAGGCCTAGGTGTTACTGAGCTAGGGAGAGGCAGAGACATGCCAGAAGCCAGGCTTCCTGCCCTTTGCCCAGGCCACCATACCCTACTGTCTCTCAAAATTCCCAACACTGTGCTCTACCCCTCCTTTCTGCTGTGTGTTGTCCCTGGGAAAAGCAGGCATTTTGGCACAGGTAAACTGGAATTGAAGGAGGGAGCAGACAGGAAGTGAGAAGATAAAGACAAACAGGGCTGCTTTTATAGGGAATACAGCCTGAGAAAATACAAAGGGCGAAGAGATGTCAGTCTGGAAAAAAACGTCATCTTAAAGAGCTGGAGAGATAACTAGCATATGGCACAGGAAGGTAAAGACCACCACTCACTCCAAGAAATGCAGTACCAACGCCTAGCCAGACACTTGCCCTCAAGGCTTAAGCATCCCTCCACCCCCTCTTTAATCAGCTACCTCCAAGGGGCACACTGAAATTGGACTGGAGAGCCGTAAGGGCCAATGCAGTATCTGCAAAACTCCTTCAATCCAAGTTCTCCTTGGATCCATTCACCTGTTCTACAACTTGATGATCCCAAGTACTGTTTACCAGCAAGATGATAAACAAATTCAGGGGCAGGCTTTTAACTGAGGACATCTTCTGAGCTTTTGCCAGCACACTATTTCAATAAGAAAACAGAACTCCTAAGTCAGAGTTGTTTCTGTGCTTTTAAGGCATATGGAGCAATATCAATGTTATTGTTTCCTATGTACATGGCCCTGGATACTTTTCAAAATCCTTGTTTCATTTACTCCTTGTAACAACTTGTAAGGGACCTGGAAAGTTAGTTTTCCCCCATCTTGTAGATGAAGAGAACATGGCCTGTGTAGGGTTGTACGCTGACTAAAAAAGTCAAAGCTAGAACACAAGTACTCCTTCCTGACCCCCAAACCTGTGTTCTGTTCCTCTGCTCTTTTCCCGAGCTTTCATGGGATAAGCTTCCCTTATAGAAGAAGGAAGGGAGACAATTTAGGAGGTTATCTAGACCATTCCCGCTTTCTCCCCCCACCAGCAGTCCTTTTCAGTTAGCTCCCCAAAACAGAGCAGCTGCCTCTGCCTAGGTAATCCATTCCAGTCTTAACCCAGACTGACTTGGAATCCTATTATCTGGATGGAAGGGCCTTTAAAGGTAATCTAATCCAACCTCCCTTCAGAAGCCTCAATTATTTTCATGTTCTCCTTGGCCTAACCTCACAACTGCCATTGCTCACAATCCCTTACAAGGCACTCATCCAGCTTGGGTAAGCGGAGGTTGGAAGAAGTCTATACCCGGACAGAGTAATGGAGAGGTGTAGCTTCCCGTGTACCCATCTAGATAAGATTTCCTGAATGGTAGCCTCCGCGAACTCGCCAGCTCAACACCTTCTGCACAGGCGCAGCAAGACATTCCATGGGAAATGGGACAGGAGCCTTACCTTTCTTCTCTTGTCTCAGTTGCTCTCCAGGAGATCCTCAAATCCCCATTCCGCACTCCATTTTCAAAACTGAGAATCCCAAATCAGATCCGCCAAAGTGCAGCTTCTCTCTTCTTATCCAGGTCCAAAGTCCATGGCTGAGCTGACCCTGACGGGGAGGAGTCTGGGGGGGAAGGGGTGTGTCCAGGCCCCTCCCCCCCCACTGCAGACTTCAGTGCCCCTCTCAGGGGTCCGTTACCTCCCTTCATTCAGCTGCCTTATTAAGCTCAGAGTCTGGTGATGGCCAGATCCCAGATACTATCCCATCTCTTGCTCAGGCACGGGAAGCTATCCACTGTGAGAACTGGCCCATCTGTCTTGTGCTGGGGCTCATGAGAAGAAACAGGCCTTAGAAGCGGCATGGCCCAGGAGGCAGATTTCTGTGTTAACCTGCAGAACATTTAAACATTGTAACACTCTCTAATCTAGATACCCAAATAGAGTCCTAAAACCTTCTAGTTTCCATTCCCCACCTAACAGTCCATACTAGGCTCTATCATCAAAACACCTTCGTTAAACACTCCGCAAGGTTATACAAAGCACCTATTCAACTCACGTATCCCACGCCACAACAGTCACCTCATCAATAGTGTTTATATATATAAACACATACAATATAAACATATTATATATATGTACAAACATACATGATTCAGAATAAAAGATGGATCGTACCCATTCTCACCACAGAAAAGTAACCGGAGACTGTCTTCTAAGAAATCGAGAAAAGAACGCCCTTTCTCCTGTCCTCCTGTCTAAAGCGCAACATAATAATCGAATCTCCCAAGCTTCTTAGGGTGCTAAGTGTTTTAATCCACCAGCCCTCTTCAACTAGTTAATAAATCCTTTCCAGACCGAGATGTTGGCATCTTCCACATGCATTCTTTGCTCCTTTTCCTTCAACTAACCTCCCCCTCTGCTTGCAAAACTGTGCCAGAGATGTAATTTCCAACCTCTGTTAAAGTCCTTCCCGGGGCTACTCCCGAGAACTCTCTCCTGGAATGTTTAAGGCCCAAGTCCTGCTTGCAGCAGCCCCACTGTGTTCCCATTTCTCAGCCCGGAAGCCCACTCTTGTCGCCCCCTCCCCTCCAAGTTTATTCGCAAACACACATCCATCCCCTCTCTCTCTAAACACACATCCATCCACACACTCTCCTTTCCTTCCTGTAGGGGCGTGGCGTCCACATGACCTCCACCCCCTCCAAGAATTTAACTCCTCCTACCCTTCTCCCCGGAACCCCGTGCCCCGTGTTCACAAGAGAAGGGGGTGACACTGCGACCCTTCCTGGACTCCGACCCCCACCCGTCCGCCCCGCGGACGACCCTCGCTCTAACTGCGCCAGGTCGTTACCTGGTTCCCGCCCGCCCGGTCTCGGCTAGGAGCCGCGGCCCGCCCCGGGTCGCAATCCAGGCCCCAGGCCCGATCCCCAGCGCCGGCCCAGGCCCCACCCCCTCGACCCCCAGCGGCCCGGCCCTCCCCTCGCACTCCTGCCCCCCTCCCACCATCCACCGCAGCCACTTCCGCCCGTCCTCCGGAAGTGGGCCCCGGCAACGCGGCCTCCCACATCCCGCCCGTTTTTCTACCCCACGTCCCCAGCCCGTCACCACCGCCACCACGGGAGCGAGGGAGGTGGGTCTGCAGGGCCTGAGATTGTTCTACAGCCACTGTTCACAGGGCTGAAGAACAGGTGTGGGCAGAACCAGGTTGTGAGAACGAAGCCGGGCGCAGAGTAGCGGCCGTACAGGAGGGGGAGGGGCAGAAGAGACTGGCCAGCTGCGGAAGCGCGCGGCAGGTGGAGCCGCGCGGGAAGAAGCACGCATGCGTCGCGGGGGGTTGGCCCTTGGGTGCTGGGCGGAGCTTGGGCGGGGCGAAGACGCTGAAGTGGGGGCGGAACCTGTGCGGTGCAGCCCTGCCCTCTCCCTCCGCCCAAAGGTCGCCTAGCAACGGCCCGCTTGACCTGGCTTCTCAAAAAGGGTGCCCCCCCACCCCCACCCCGCGCTGGTCGCGGGTCTTGGCGAGAAGCCTTTCGGAAAGCACCGGGGCGTGTGTGTTCCCGCTTCCTCGGACGCGAGCTCTGTAGCAGTAGTGGGGGACGGTTTTGTTTCGTTCATCGCTGCTGTTTCTCGCTGCCTCTCTTGACGAGGCAGGGCCCTCGCAGGGTGCGCCCGCGCTGCCCTCTGACTGGTGCTGTTGGTACCTGCGGCCGGGCCCGCCGTCGTCGGCGCGGGGACGGCCTGCCCGAGGCTGCCGGGAGGAGGGCGGCCTGGCCGGCGCGGCCTTTCCCGTCGTGCCCCGGGCTCCTCGGAAGCAGCCTCCCGCTCCTTCAGGCGTCGGACTCCTGAGTTCCAAATCTGCCTGGCGGTTTCCCCCTCACGCTGAATCCAAGGGAGCCGCTACTCGTTCTTGAAGTTCCTATGCAGCCTTCTCCCGACATTTTCGAGAATCTTGCCGGACTGGGGATGGATTTGGAGCCTCCGTCTTTGCCCCACTGTTCGAAAACCGGAATCCAGGCCCGGTCTCCTGGCCTGTGTTCTGTCATGGGATTTCTCCAGAGCACGGACTGACTTAACACTTCCATTACTGGGAATGTAATGGTTGCTGCGTCAGGACTCTTGAAATGATTTTTTTATTTGGAACGATATAACATTTGGAGTTTTCTTAAAGGAAAAAATATATATTGCTTAATTATATTGCTTGGAATATATTATTACAAGGAAGAAAATAAGACCCTTTCTTCCCCCGCCTCCAAACCTTCTCCGCCCACCTGTCTTTCCCATCGGCATTAACGGCGGCTCCATTTACTCAGGCCAGAACCAGAAGAGCCAGCTTCGCTCTCTCGCCGCCTCTACACAATCTGACTAGAAATCCTGTTGACCCTACCTTCAGTCTGCGTCTAGGATGCAACACCTCAACATGTCCACACCCCCCTTCATCCCTCATCTGAACACCTAGGTCTCCCTGCCCTCCCTACTCTCCCAGTCGCTGGGTTTCCATACAGCAGCCACAGGGATCCTGTCGTTTCTGTGCTCCAAACTGCACAGCAGCTCCTCAGTTTACTTGAACTAAAACGCCAAAGTCCTTACAATGGCTGCAGAGCCGGACAACCCACTGGCCTGCCTAGCTATTTGACCTGCTCTCGCCTTCCTCTGTTAGCTGCATTGGCCTCTGCACCGGCTGTTGTCTACTTGTAAAACTCCCCTTCCAGGCATTTCCAGGACTGAACCCTTCAGCTCTTTCAAGTCTTTCCTCCCATGTCACCTCAGTGAGGCCTTTCCTGACCAACCTATTTAAACCTGCCCCTGACCCAGAGCACTGCTAGTCTGCCTTGGCCTGCTCCACTTTTCTCACGACACTCACCACCTCCTAAAATACTCGCTGTGTTTACCATGTATTGTCTATCTCCCACTACTAGAATTCAAGTTCCCTGAGTGGAGGCACATTTGATTTTTGATTGCCTGCTATATCCCGGTGGCTGCAACAGTTGCCTGGCCCATAGTAGCAGCTCAGCACACATTTGTGGAATAAATGAACCAATGAATGAACTTGAAAAGCTACTTTCATCGTAGAGTATTCCCCTTCAGGCTTCTCTCACATGGAAATATATGAACATAGTTATAAGCACATATACGTATTTTGCATTATGATTTCCAATCATACCATAGAGACTTTACATATTTCTAAGTATTTTCATAATTATAACCATTTTTACTTAAGTGACCTTCGATTTTTCGTGCTTGTTATAACAAGTCATACAGAGTTGTGTAAAGAAAAATTTGTCTCCTGTCCCCCTCTCATCCCACCCTGCTGAAAGGAACCACTTTTAAACTAGTGGATATCTTTCCAAATATTTTTTATACACACACACATACACAGGTGCGCGCACACACACACACACACACACACAACAGGTACAAATTTCACAGTTCAAAGACAGGTATTCCTGAATTGTTAACTTTATTTTCCATAATTCGAGTCAATTTGTATTTTAGGTCTTTCCTCCCATAGTAGAAAAGTGAAATCTAGTTTATTTAAGGTAAATGTTACTATGTAATGATGTTTATTTATTAATGAGCAGTTACAATTTAATTTCAGTTGCTTCAGAATTTACTAATGCCCTTCTCTCCTTTTCACCATATAATTGCCAGTTTTAAAAAATTATTATTAAAAAATGTGCAATAATTACAGGAAAATATAAATGATAAATAAAATAAAAAAGCAAAAACCACCTGTAAAACCAGCAGCTAGAAATAAGCCTACGAAAAATATACTTCTATGGCATTTTTAATGACCAAGTGGCATACTATTATACAAATGTACCATAATTATCTCCCCTATTTTTGTACATTTGGGTTGTTTTCAACTTTTCACTTTTCCAAAATTACTTGTAGCTAAATCTGTGTGCACGTCTTTTTTTTTTTTTTTTTAGGATAAAGTCTGGGAACTCGTGTCGAAAGGTGTGCTCACTGTTGAAGGCGTTTGATTAATATGAAAGACATATAGAAACATGGCACAGCTTTGAAACCAACTTTTCTTCACACCCTGCACTGTCACACGATTTTTTGTCATCTTTGTTAATATGATAGAACAATGGTTTTGCATTGTTGTTTTAAGTTTTATTCCACTAGTTGCTAGTAATGTTGAACCTGTTTTTATGCATCACTTTTGCAGATTGCTACGCATATCTTTTGCCCGCTTGGATTCATCTTTGTCTTACTCATTTGCAAGAACTCTTTATAGAATATCAGCCCTTTGTTACCTATGTTACAGCCATTTTCCCAGTTTGTCATTTGCTTTTTAAGTCTGTTTATGTGCTCTTTTGACATTGCAGTAGTCACCGCTAGCTGGGCCAAAAGTCTGGTCTTGCTGTACATACTCTGCCTTCAGAGTAAACACTTAGGAGAAAGCTAGAGATTTTTGTTATCAGTTACTCCACCTGGAGGACCAGCAGGTAGAGTCTGCATGGGCAGAGTCTCTCGGACTGTCATTTGGTTTGGGGTGGCCAAGAGGGACTGAACATCTGGAGAATATGGTTGTCAGGCTCTTTACACAGGTGGACCCCTCTTTCCTATGGAAGCCCCGCATCTCCATCAGAAGCAGCAGTAAAATGTCCTCCGCTCTCTTCTGCCTTTCAAGTCTGACTCAAGGGCACCTGAGTGGGTGAACCTAATTGCAAGGGAGTTAGATATGTAACCTATTCAACTAGAAAAAAGGTAGCCAGAGGGGCTACCTACAGTCCCCACCAAACTCATGTATCAGGGCTTCCCATCCTGGCTGTTGAATTATCTATTCTGGCAGCTGTTCCAGTCAATACAGCTGATAGTAAATTTTAATAACTGGCAGTAAAAGTCTTCCCCAGTAACCCTGATTTTCAATGTTTTGTTGGCCATTTTCACACATTTTTTCAGGTGTATATTTTTTCACACTATTTGTTCAGATGATCATTGTAATTCATTTCAGAAACTAGATATCTCTTATAATTTCCTGGGCTTCTCCTTACCCTGGCGAGTATTCTTTATACCGATTTTAGTCTGAAGTCTGGTAGGTACAAAAGTTAGTTTGTGTATTTGCTGTTTGTTAGGTGCCCTTCATCCTGGTATTTCAAATTCTGGCCCATAAAGAAACAACCACACTCACTTGTTCCCTCAATCTTATTGTGCCTCTTGGCAGCTTCTGACATTGTCAACCGCTCCCTTCTGACACGCTTCTCCTGACTCCCACACCAGCATGCTGTCCTGGGTTCCCCCTCCTCTGGCTGCTCCTCCTCAGCATCCTAGCAGGCTTCTCCCTTTTCTCCCTTTACCTGGTACTTGCTGTACAAATGCGGAGTTCCCTAGGGCTCTTTCCCGGGCCCTTGTGTCTTCTCATTTTACGCTTTTCTTTCGAGATGATCCCACAGAAGTCACATGGCTTCCAGTATCCACTCCCTGTCAAAGATACTTAGTCTGTTTCTATTGCTTATAACAGAATATCTGAAACTGGGGTCGGGCGCAGTGGCTCACGCTTGTAATCTCAGCACTTTGGGAGGCTGACGCGGGTGGGTCATGAGGTCAGGAGTTGAAGACCAACTTGACCAAGATGGTGAAACCCCGTCTCTACTAAAAATATAAAAATTAGCCAGGGGTGGTGGCAGGTGCCTGTAATCCCAGCTACTCTGGAGGCCGAGGCAGGAGAATCGCTTGAACCCAGGGGGTGGCAGTTGCAGTGAGCTGAGATCGCACCACTGCACTCCAGCCTAGGCGACAGAGTGAGACTCCGTCTCAAAAAATAAAAAAAAATTTAAAAATTAAAAACAAGGAATATGTGAAACTGGGTAATTTATGAGGAAAGGGAATTTATTTCTTACAGCTCTGGAGGCTGAGAAGTCCAAAGTTGAGAGGCTGCATTTGGTGAGAGCCCTCTTGATGGTGGGAACTCTCTGCAGAGTCCTGAGGGGTTCAGGGCATGACATGGCAAGGGGGCTGAGCGTGCTAAGGTGCTAGCGCAGGTCTCTCTTCCTCTCTTATAAAGCCGCCAGTTCTCCCATGATGAATCCATTCATTAGTGGGAAAAGAGCCTTCATGATCCAATCACCTCTTAAAGGCCCCACCTCTCCATGCTGCCACTTTGGGGATTTTCAACATAAGTTTTGGAGGGAACATTGGAACCATAGCAACACCCAGATATGCATGCTCAAGCCCCTTCTCTGTGCCCCAGGCCCACATGTCTAATTCCCTGCTTGCCCCCCAGCTCAGTCCCCTCACAGATACCTCTGACTCACGTGTCCAAAGTGAAGTTTGCAGTGCTCCTCCCAGCTCCTCTCTCAGCAGTCCCATTCTCAGGAAATGGCAGCCAGAAGTCTTCCACAACATTCCCACATCCAGTCAGTCAAAAGTCCTCAGAAGCTTGTCTCCCGGTTATTGCGTGGCTCTCTTCCTCTACCCACTCCTCTGACCTGGCCCATACCCTCCTGAAACTCCTTCCTCGTTTACGTCTCTTTCCATGTGTGATTCATTAGATCCACTAAGATCCACCCCTAGAAGGAGAGGGTGGACTTTCCTGGAGCACTGAAGACAAATTTCCCTCTTCCCCTTTTTCACGTTCTCTGTGACTTTTTAAATAAAAAAAAAAAAAAGTCTTTTTTGTTTTGGCCCTGAGTTGCACTGCAAATACAGGACTGAAGATGACGTGACAAGCCCAGACATTGCCATGGCGTAGAGCTGAAGACTTTTTATGTGTCATAAGGAATTCTAGCAAAACCCAGAATATTCAGCAGGACCTTGGAATGGGGTTGGGGTGGAGGACACAGAAATTTCAGTTTCGTTCAATCATGGGGTAATGGTTACCTAAGTCCCCTAAAAAATCACAGCACTTTCTAGCCTCATTTCACAATGAAGGATGTCTGGTCTTACCTTCTTTATTCCTTGTATGGTTATCTTAATTATGTTTATTTTGGATCCGGGTGCGGTGGCTCACGCCTGTAATCCCAGCACTTTGGGAGGCCGAGGCGACGGATCACCTGAGGTCAGGAGTTTGAGACCAGCCTGGCCAACATGGTAAAACCCCAACTCTACTAAAAATACAAAAATTAGCTGGGCGCAGTGGCGCATACCTGTAATCCCAGCTAGTAGGGAGGCTGAGGCAGGAGAATTGCTTGAACCCGGGAGGTGGAGGTTGCAGTGAGTTGAGTACGTGCCACTGCACTCCAGCCTGGGTGACAGCAAGACACCATCTCAAAAATAAATACATAAAAAATATTTTGAACATTTCTCCACAATTAGATTATGAGCTTCTTAAGGACAAACATTCTGTTTACCTTAAAATAATCATATATTTCTGTATTAGTTCAATTCAATGAATATTTATGTGTGGGCTCAGATCCTGGCTCCTCTCATTTCCGTAGACTCCAGGGATCCGGTTTCCTCTTCATAAAGCGAGGATAATGAAACCTGTCCTTCACCCCTGGCAAGGCACTTGTGAGGGTCAGGTGAAACCAAGTGCTTGGGAACCCTTTTAAAACTGCAAAGAGCTGCATAAACCTCCGAGGGCTTTAGGTTCGCAGATACAATCGGAAGGCGCCGGGCGCTGCTGGGCATTGAGCTTCCAGGGGGCACTTGGCGGAGAGCCCTGCACTCCCCTGAGGAAGCATTTCCCATAGTTCCCGTTTCCCACCTGGCCTCTCCTTTTCAGGGCTCCTAAAGAGTGATCTTCACAGAGAAAGCCAGTCTGTTTAAACGATACTGTAAGTTCTGAATATCACCAGGTCTGTTTTTTAAGTCTGAATTTACATTTAAATCAGGAGCATTTGTCCAGGCCAGTACTTTTTCAGCCCAGCTCCTCCAGAGGGTGCGTGTCCATTACCAGTGAGAATTTGAACCCTTCCTGACGCCAGGAGGCTGAGGTTTTCCTGCACTGGGCCTCCACTTGTGTGTGGAAGGGGAGGGGCGGCAGGGAGGCAGGAAGAGGGGTACGGAGGGAGAGGAAGGTCAAGGAAGCACAGTCATAAATAGAAGCGTCTTTTGCCTTCAAGATATTTCAGGTCACATGGAGAAAGGAAATTCACTCTTAAGAAATAACAAAGAAACAAAAGACTGAAGTCAGTTCAGAAGTGCTGAGGGCAGTATAATTAATCAGGATCGCCTCCTGGAAGTAGGTGGGTCACCACAAGGTCTTGAAAGCAACCAGGGGAGAAAGGAACTCCTGGTTTGGGGATCATAAATCTCTCTTCGAGAACAACCAAACTCCAGTATGAGTATTTATGCCCCTTATCATCTAAGCTGGGTCTGAGGTCAGGAGCTTGGATTCTGGTCTTCGTTCCAGGGTCCAGCTCATCACAGACCCTGAGCAAATTCTTTACTCATCTCCTTGTGCAGAAACAGTTGAAAAGTACTTTGGGAAAACCAGTTTTAACTATTACTCCCAAACCTTAGTTAGAACTGTATAATTCTTTATCTTTTGTGAAATGAGTTTTAAACTAGAACAACCATTGTAATTATTGGAAACATTTTAACTAATTGTCAGTAATAATCTTCATTAGTCATAAAAAGGGAAACACATCTATTAATCTTTCAAAGCACAGTTATCTGATCTTTTTCCAGGTGTATGATTCACTCTTTTCTACTTTATTTTGCGACAAAATGTGGTCTGTATGAGGCCCCCACTCGGTATCAACACGGGATGCCTTCCAAAACAATGCAAGAATGTAGGTTCAAGACTGTGGGTTTTTTTTTTTTTTTTTTTTTTTTTTTTGAGACGGAGTCTCGCTCTGTCGCCCAGGCTGGAGTGCAGTGGCGCAATCTCGGCTCACTGCAAGCTCCGCCTCCCGGGTTCGCGCCATTCTCCTGCCTCAGCCTCTCCGAGTAGCTGGGACTACAGGCGCCCGCCACCACGCCCGGCTAATTTTTTTGTATTTTTAGTAGAGACGGGGTTTCACTGTGGTCTCGATCTCCTGACCTCGTGATCCGCCCGCCTCGGCCTCCCAAAGTGCTGGGATTACAAGCATGAGCCATCGCGCCCGGCCTCAAGACTGTTTAGCGCCCCAGCAAGCACTCATTAGGTAGCATTCAAGGCAAGTTTTAAGAAAAGGGGGAGGCCACGGGCTTCTGGGGGTTAATAATTTAGTACTGTGCATGCCACCGCCCAGTTGTCACTGGTTTGTGGCAATCACAGCTGTGTTGTGTCACACCACTGATTAATTCCTAGGAACTACTAAGGGCTGACCTTTTCAGATGACTGACCTGCCTAAATAAATCAAACCCATTTGAGGTCATGTCTGTGGGCACAGCAAGCTGACTTGCTTGCAGTCTGCCATGCCTTGTCGAGTGGGTGAAAAACAACTGGAATTTCAGTGAGGAACTGGATGTAATATACGAAATGGCTCAGATCTACTCAGCTGGAACCCAGGTGAGGAGAATATTCCGAGTAAAAAAATCATGATTTGTCACTTTCTGGGCTTTGGCACTATGTAGAACACCACAGGCAGTTTGTTCCAGGGTGGAGGTCAGGGATGGCTGGCCTGAGGGACACAGAGACCCCAGACTCACCTCCCTCTCTCAGCCAGGGCGGCAGCTCTCCCTTGACTCCGATGTCCTCAGACTTTATTCCCAGCTCAAATGCCACTCTCCTCGAAACCGAAGTACGCTGTCAGGATGAGTTTTCATTGCCCTACATGGGCATTCACTGTGGCACAGCTGTCCCTGGCTTTCCTCCTTTTCCTATTTCCCAGTCCCACAGCAGTGTCTTGAGAGGACTCGGGTGGATGTGCAGCAGCTGCAGGAATGAAGTAGACAGGAGCAGCCATGGAAGAAACTCAGGTTTCAGTGAAGCACTATGAAGAGGTCCTCCCAGGGAGGCTGTGGAATCAAAATGTTAAAAGGGATAGAAAAAAAGGGAGCTACAAGATGAAGATTTTGCCTACCACGTTTTGAGAAAATTTAAAAAGATAAGTGATACAGTGAATGAGGCAGGACTTTCGGTTAAAATCGGAGTAAAATTTGTAGATTCCAGTAAACCAAATCCCTAGAGAAGAGTCACAGCCAAGACAATATTAGAAACTTGGTTGCAAATTGTACAAGTTTGAACTGAGAAGGCCAAGTTTGTGGGTTAATGGAAAATAGAAAAATAGGCATCCCAAGAAGGATACATTGTTTTCCCGTTAAAGAAGCAAGGAAGTACACTTTGAAAAGTAAGTATGGGAAAGAACGAGGTTAGGGCTACACAGAGATACCACGGTACACTAGTTATCTGCCTTGGGTTCAAATGCCAACTGTACCACAATGCTGTGTGCCCATGGGCAAATTCTTAACCTCTCTGTGCCTGTATCCCCACCCGCCACATGGAAGATTTATAATGGCCACCTCATGGTTTTATGAAAGTTGGAAGAGTTGTCAGCAATGGTGTCTGGCATATAGTACTGTTATTATTTTATTATATAACATAATTTATATTATTATTTTATTATATATTATACTTATATATTATATTATATAATTATGTTATATTATATATTATATAATTATATTTTGTATTATAGTTATATTTTATATTATATATTATAATTATATATATTATAATTATATATCATATTATATAATATATTATATAATTATATATTATAATAAAATAATAATATAAATAATATGTTATATATTTATTATAATATAAAATATGTTATATATAAAAAATAATAAAATTTGAAATATCTAGTGTCATTTATTTGGAATAAAAGAGGGAACTTTATGGATAACCTGATCAAATCCTCTGTGATTCCACAGATGAGGAAACACAGTGTCATTATATGATTTTATTAATCATTCCAGACTCATTTTATTCTTTGGGTCACCCTTAAATGGCTTTCATTTACTTAAATCTTGTCTTCCAGTATGAGTCTTGAATGCAAGAACTTGTGTCTTAACTGTGTGCTCCTAACAGTGTTAGGCACACATAGCAGAACTTAAATACTGGTTAGATGTTTTTAAATACAAAATTTCAAATTTATTCCAGTGGCAACCATTTCCACATTAACAACGATTAGGGGTTTTTTGTTGTTGTTGTTATTTTATTTATTTTTATTTATTTATTTATTTATTTTGAGACGGAGTGTTGCTCTGTCGCCCAGGCTGGAGTGCAGTGGCGCGATCGCGGCTCACTGCAAGCTCCTCCTCCCGGGTTCATGCCATTCTCCTGCCTCAGCCTGTAGCTGGGACTACAGGCGCCCGCCAGCACGCCCAGCTAATTTTTTGCATTTTTAGTAGAGACGGGGTTTCACCATGTTTGTCAGGATTGTCTCGATCTCCTGACCTCGTGATCTGCCCACCTCGGCCTCCCAAAGTGCTGGGATTACAGGCGTGAGCCACCGTGCCCGGCCTTGTTTTTTTTAAATACTAGTTTGATTTGATTTTTTTTAAACTATAATGCCAATTTAAAAGACCCAGATGGCCCTGGCAGAAGAGTCTGGATGAGTAAGTGTTAACAAAGGGTGATAAGGCCTCAGAAGGAATTGTGGCCAGGCAGAGAGAGGAGAGAACCAGTGAAGAAAGACTCGGTTCTTTGGAAGGAGGCCCTGCAAGGCCCTGGAGCCCAGCCCAGGGTCCTGGCTGCCAAAGACTTGGAGAAGTCTTGTCCAGGAGGTGACGTTCATCCCTGCCTCTAGCCAAAGGTTAAAGGAACAGCCTGAACAGGAGGAAGGCAGGGAAGAGTGCAGCGCTTCACGATAACATCGGTGTGTGAGCAATTTCACACAATAACTGACTTTCTGTTGAGGGATGGGGTGTAGGGTGGCAAAAAGAAGAATAACAGGAAAAACCAAGCCCAAAGGTCCTGATTCTGAGGGGATGGACAGACCTGGCCTATGTGGGGCAGAGAGTGGGCTTTGACGGAAAGGCAAGAGTCTGGTAGGCGGGTGGGGTAGGGTGGGGATCAGAGTGTATTGCCTGAATTTAGTCTCATAAAACTTGTGTGTGTATGTGTGTGTGTGTGTGTGTACACTGGCTGATGGTCCTCCTGAACTGTAGTCACAGTCCAGAATGCCTGAAGCACCTGATATGATAATGAAACTTGCAGGGTGTTCTTCGTGAAAACGATGTTGGGTCAACAGCCAGGTGTTAGTTTCACACTCACAGGTGAGGGAAAATCACCCTTCTGGAACCACCCTACTTTGTCATTGAGTCTACAGTCCCAGCATACAGACGGCAATGCTCCGTTTAATTTGGGGTTCCCAGTTTTAGTTGGTTGTAACCACTTTCTAAAAGCCTACATTGGACACATTGTTGCCCGGAGTCTTAGGCAATAAGTGATAATGTGGGGCAAGAGGCACTGTCCAAATGGCCATGTGGTTTTTTTATTTCTTCCTTTAAAGGGAAGACTTTGAAATCCTTGGAGATTACTTGACATAAGTCCTCAGAACCACCCCAAATGGTTTTGAAAGATTTAAAACTTCTCTCATGTGCTGAGTATATGATGCTCTTACTTAGGAAGAGGGAGAAAAAATGTTTACAGTTTCACTTTGAGCTTTAAAAAATTCCTATAACAATTAGCTCTTGATTCAGAAATTATAAATAAAACTGTTTCATTGTCCAATTTACTGAAACGTTGTGTCCTGTCATGTTTTAGTCTTTATTGGTCCAGGGATTTAATTTTAATCTTGCACTTTTTTGTAGAAAACAGCTTATGAATCTTAACTCTAAATATTTATTGTTCTGTACCAATTGTACTGATCTCTTATGTTGGAGATTTGCATTCATGCGTGGATGAGATGGATTTGCCATTCTTTATTAGTGGACAATAATGACTGACCATAGAATTGGGTATAAGCACAGGCTTTAAAGCCAGAGAAACCTACATTTGAAATGAACCCTGTCATACAGGAACACTATGATTTGAAAGGCATATAAACACTTGGAGCCTCAATGTCCTTAGCTGTAAAATGGGAACAATAAGATTACCTAATTTACAGAGCTGTGGTGAGGCTTATATAAAGCCTTGTGTGGCTGAGATAGTGCTAGTAGTATCCAGCAAATCCCATCTCAGTTTCCTCTTCATGAACATAACACCACATTTTCCACCAGTTTGAGTCCATATGATGGCTCTAGCCAATAAGCCACCATATAGATACATGTTGTAGGTGATGCAATTACAAGATAAAGGAGGGTTGTCCAATCCACAAAGGACTTTATGTGAGCAAGCGATCAGCCTTTATTTGTAAAGCCACTGAGTCTGAGGTTTTTTTGTTTTTTTTGTGCTACAGGAGCATTGTCTAGCCTGCCCTAATACATTTGACATATGATAAACAATTGATAAATTTTGGTATTTAAAGCCGGGCGCAGTGGCTTGTGCCTGTAATCCCAGCACTTTGGGAGGCCAAGGCGGGCAGATCACCTGAGGTCGGTGTTCAAGACCAGCCTGACCAACATGGTGAAACCCCATCTCTACTAAAAATACAAAAAATGAGTCGGGCGTGGTGGTGGGCACCTGTAATCCCAGCTACTCGGGAAGCTGAGGCAGGAGAATTGCTTGAACCCAGGAGGTGGAGGTTGTAGTGAACCGAGATCGTGCCACTGCACTCCAACCTGGGCAACACAGCAAGACTCCATCTAAAAAAAAAATTGGTATTTAAGGTGTCTGTGAACCAATGTGGAATGATGCCTTGAACATACATTATTAAGAGAGAGAAGCAAGACAGAACAGAGTATATAGTGCGCCGCATTTTGTGTAAGAAAGAAGGATAAATTAAAATGTATGTATGTACTTGCTCATGTTTGCAAAAAGAAACACAGGAGAGGAAAAACCAGAAACTAATCAACTTGACCTATCCTTGTAGGGAGACTGGGGCAGGGTGGTGGGGGATGTGCATGGGAGTGAGACTTCTCTGATCAAACGTTTTTACACAGTGTTGATTTCTGAACCATTTATTCCCTATATATTCAGAAATAAAAGTAATTTATAAAGGAAAATGCCTTAAAATTGGACCTTAAGAGAAATAAATGACCAACTCTATATAAAATTGATCCAAACCAACAATAAACGAAAAGGTTAATTTGGGTAACTTGAACATACTACTCTGATTATATCTATATATCAATATTATTAGGAACTAGGAATTTTTCAGTATAAGAGGAAAAAGATAAAATATAAAAAAAATTTAAACACTGTTAGGTTAAATTTCAATAGCAATACAAACTCATACTATTTCATTACATATGTATTTTTATTATATATATTCATTACATATGTAAATAAAGCATCCTAGTTGTGTTCCTGAAAAAGCAAACAATGACACCCTAGTGGTAACGAACATAACTAACCCTCATATCTTGCATCTCCTGCTATAATAAATGGTACAGGCCAGAATAATCAATGGATACTGAAACCATTACATAAACGTGGCAGGGCAATAGAATATTCCTACAGGGGCAAAGCACACCCCGCAAATCATTCAGTAATTTAAAAGGGAAAAAAATGTTGGATCCGATTTATACCCACCCAGCACATCCATTTGACCCTGCCTGCCCCTGGGGACCCACTTGCCCTGATCCTAGGTAAACAGCTCCAGTGATGGCCGCAAAGTTCTAGCTTCTACCTTGTCACCATACCTCCTATAATGACAGGCACTGCTGTCTTTGGCAAGGCCACGTCATTACACCTGCCAGGGCGGGAGCTGCAGCAACTCCTGCGCCCAGGTCCAGCAGGAGCCCCGGGCAAACTGGCTTTCCCAGTGGCTGTGTGGAGGCACCTAGTAACACAGTCCTGAAGTACAAGTGCTTTAACACCACATGAGCTTTGTCTTGTAGGACTCCTCTGAGATGCAACGGAGCTACACAGCACCTCCAAAGAGGTCTCACATAGCCAAGCAGCCAGCTGTGCTGTTTATCAAGCAGTGGCCAGTTCAGCAGTGGCCAATCTTGTATTTTTCCCCCTCAATTCATTTTTCTACTCTTTCTTTCATAGCATTGCACCCCCACCCCGCAAAGCAACAGCATGTAAGCTTTGCCTCAGTTGATGTTCCCAGGCAAAGGTACCTTCTCATGGACATGTAATAATTACTTTCTCAACAGGCCATCCCCCTGAGCATCACTGGTGTGCAAAAACCCCATGTGAGGACCTCCTCATGGAATACCTGTAAAATATTCTTTATAGCCAAATAAATAAATAAAAGAAAAAAGTTTATTCAAACCTAAAAGCTAACTTCCATTATAAGGGCTTACAAGTTAAAGGGCACCATCAGGGAACAATCGGGAGGGATGTGTGACCTTCTTTAAGACAGCTGGCCCAGATTCCTCACGTCAATGTCATAAATCAAAACCAAACAGAAGTTAAGGTGGGAGATTTTCCAGATTAGCCTCCAGATGGAATCCGTAGGCCTTGATTAGATCTCGGGGGAAACTGCATACAAACCTTTAAGGGACAATTGCAAAACTTTTAAAATGACTTGGATATTAGTTGTGATTGTAGAATCACTGTTAAGTTTCCTAGGTGTGATAGTGGTATTGTGGTTATACAGGAGATTTTCTTTATTCTTAGGAGATTCATATTGAAGCACTTACGGATCATGATGTCATACTGACAACTTATTTTCAAAAATGGTGTGTATCATGTGTTTGTGGGGAGACAGAGAGAGGAGAAAAACCAAATATGGTAAAATGTTAACAACCATTGAATCTAGATGAAAAGCATTTTTCAGTGTTGAAAATTTTCATAATAGAAGGTAGACAGATAAATATCGTAAAAACCAGATAAAATTTAGGATACATATGTATTTGAAGAGCTTTTTAAAGGCATGTTTTCTTTTCCTCAACTAGTTTCAAAGAAACAGCCAATACTTTATCAGGAACTAATTCATCCACCTCAGAATGGATATTCACACCCAAATTGCTGTGCTTTCAAAAGCTTTTTAACCTCTTGTTTGTTGCTAGCACTTTCCCAGTGGAAAGAATTTGATGTCATTTCTGCACACCCAAATTCCTGTTGGCAGGATAATCAGCAAGTAATACAGAGAGCTGCTTCCTTCAACAGCTGCATTCAGCATAAAACCGAGGGCTGATTATGTGGAGAAATCTCCTTCAGAAGTAAGGCATCAGGTAAAGGCCTCAGTGATCTGGTAAAGGCATCAGTGATCTTTTCCATGCATTCCAAATACTGTATTGGATCAAATTGGAGCAGCATCATTCTCCACAGCTGTATTGGCAACAGACAGACACAAATGAACTATTTAATATGGCAAAATGCACAGCTATTTCAGGCTTCTATTATTAGCACCAGTTCTTGACTCACTGGGAAAACTCTTCTTCAACTTGTTAATGCGACGGTTTTATTTGTTTGGACACAGCTTTCTATTATCATTCTTCCCACCCCAAACTTCCCTTTATCCCCAAGATGCCTCCAGACAGAGGTGTTTCCAGCTGGCCCCAGTTCAGCTGATCTCCAGTCCGTCTGCCCATGAGAGTCCCAGGAAAGCATGCTGTCCAGCTAAGCCGCCTGGGCTTTGCTCTGGACTCCTAAGGAGTCCCTACTGGCCAGGTCTTCCCTGCTCCATCCAGAGAGGGGCCCCTCTCATACTGCAGAATGCTCAAAGTCCACAAATGTTCATTCTTCCCTTCGTTACTGGTAGAACTAACTCAGTTAAGGCTGAGCTCATGGTAGGCAACCTCAAACTCTCAGTGGCTTGTCAAAAAAGTCATTTATTTTTCTTGCAGGCCAGTGGAGGCCACTCTGCTTCAAGCTATGAGCCGAGTCAGGGCTGCTTCACTTGTCTCTCATCCTCTGGACCAGTGATCACCTGGGGTGGCAACAGGGCCAGAGGACGAGCAGAGACACAAGAGGCCTCATAAGGCCTCAGCTCAGAACTAACAAACTCGCTTCTGCCCACATTCCATTGGCCAAAGCCCTGCATGAGTTGTGGAAAAGCAGTCTCCACTTTGGTGAACATTATTAAGAGAAAAGAGGGAAGGAAGAATTGCAGGCAAGTAATACCATCTACCTCGGCCTCCTATGCAGCTTGGTGTGTACCTGCACCTAAGTTCTGGCCTGTAGGATATGAGGGGAAGTGAGGTGTGCAAGTCCAGGCCCTGCCACTGTAAAGACTGGGCCCTGCCTTTCCCCTGTCCATCTGCTGGGGACATGATAGGACTGCAGCAGCTGCCTGGCCCAGAGATAGATGGCACAGCTATCCTGCTGGTCCTACCTCTAGACTGCCACATGTACCTCACTTATACTGCTTGGGTATTGCATCTTAAAACCCCCAACCAGCACACCATTCATTCATTCATTCATTCCCCCATTCAACAAATATGTACCGAGCGTCTGTGCCAGGCATTGCACCAGGTTTTGGAGAGATGACAGTGAACAAAAACAAACTTGGCTGTTCTGTATCTTGGCTGTGGCAGTGGTTACACAGCCTACACATGTGATAAAACTGCGTAGAACTAAATACACACACAGACAGGAATGCCAGTCAAACTGGGAATTAAAGAATCAAAAAGTCACTGGTGACTCAACATGGCAGCAGTCCAGCTCAGCCATACAGATGACAGCAGTGTGCTGAAGTACGGCAAAGCAATGATTTAAAAGGAATTGAGGCAGAGCTGCCAGGCAGGCATGCTCACCTTGGACTTTGAAGCAAGACAGACATAAAGGTCTTTGTTCTTTAAGTAGAGTGTCCATATAATTTATCATCCAAACTGAGACACCTGTGAAAATAATTACACTGGAACAACTTGTGTGACTGATCAGCTGGTCACTCCATCTTTAAGTCATTGTCTTGTTGAGTCTGTTATCAGAGCCCATGGAGTGCCATGCATGGACAGCTTATTTAGGCACAACAGAGAAAAATTAAAAGGAAGTGGGAGCAAGGAAGAGTGGAAAGGATAAAGAAATGGTGAGCATTGGCAGGAAACAATGCAAGGAGAAAAGCAAACAGGAATCGGATTTTCTACTAATTTGCTGTGTGTTCCTGTGTCAGTTTATAAATTAGTGTCTACATTTATGACCGATTGGAAGAACCAACTTTTTAGATCCTCTCATCCAACAAAGCTGCACATTTCTTTATTGAGATGGAGTTGAGAAAGCTTTAAAACAGGCCAAAGTAACATGAGGACATGTGTCATGAGAAGAGAAATGGTCTTCCATAATTGAGTGCTGGGGAAGGCTTGGTGTAGGTAATGTAGAGGTTCTCAAACTGTGGAGAAGCTCAAAATGTGTTCCTTTGAGCCTTGGTCTTCCAGTTAAGCCACTGGCTAAGCCACTGTACAAAAAGACACCAAACACACTGGCTGCAACAAGACAAGCCTGTTTCTCTTTCGGGTGACAGGAGAAGCAGAGGACTAAGCTTTCTTTTCCAAGTCATCACCTGAAAGTTGCCCCTTCACTTCTGCTCACATCCAATTGGCCAGAGACTTGAAAGGAAGCTGGGCACATGCCCTGCCAAACCTCTGGTGGTAAGGCTTCGATTACTAAATGGAAGAAAGGGACACAGGGTGTTTTGGAGTTGACACCTAGCTCTTTGGAGGTGACTCAGATCACTCAGGAGAGTCTGTAAGGCCCAGTGGGCAACACCCCAATCCTCCAGTCTCTACCCGAGAAGCTCCACCTTCACCTATTTGAGGGCTCTATGTTGTGGGAAGTCAAGGGACCCCGAATGGAGGGACTGGCTGGAGCTGCAGCAGAAGAACATAAATTGTGAAGATTTTAATATGGACATTTATCAGTTCCCAAATAATGCTTTTATAATTTCTTATGCCTGTCTTTAATCTCTTAATCCTGTTATCTTTGTAAGCTGAGCATGTATGTCACCTCAGGACCACTATGATAATTGTGTTAACTGTACAAATTGATTATAAAACGTGTGTTTGAACAATATGAAATCACACCTTGAAAAAGAACAGAATAACAGCAATTTTTAGGGAACGAGGGAAGAAAACCATAAGGTCTGACTGCCTGCGGGGTCAGGCAAAAAGAGCCATATTTTTCTTCTTGCAGAGAGCCTATAAATGGACGTGCAAGTAGGGAAGATATCGCTGAATTCTTTTCCTAGCAAGGAATATTAATAATTAAGATCTTGGGAAAGGAATGCATTCCTGGGGAGAGGTCTATAAATGGCCGCTCTGGGAGTGTCTGTCCTATGTGGTAGCGATAAGGACTGAGCTACGTCCTGGTCTCCTGCAGTACCCTCAGGCTTACTAGGATTGGGAAACTCCATCGTGGTAAATTTTTGGTCAGGCTGGTTCTCTGCTCTTGGACCCTGTTTTCTGTTAAGATGTTTATCAAGACAGTACGTGCACCACTGAACATAGACCCTTATCAGGAGTTCTGCCTTTTGCCCTTTGTCCTGTTTCCTCAGAAGCATGTGATCTTTGTTCTGCCTTTTGCCTTTTGGAGCATATCTTTGTGACCTACTCCCTGTTCGTACACTCCCTCCCCTTTTGAGATCCCTAATAAAAACCTGCTGGTTTTAAGGCTCAGGTGGGCATCACAGTCCTACTGATATGTGATGTCACCCCTGGTGGCCCAGCTGTAAGATCCCTCTCTTTGTACTCTTTCTTTTTATTTCTCAGCCAGCCAATACTTATGGAAAATAGAAAGAACCTACGTTGAAATATTGGGGGTGGGTTCCCCCGATATCAGCCCCTATCAGATTCCCCCGATAGTTCTATCTAAATTTTTATCTGAAAAATAGTTTCTCTGCTTTAAAAAAGAAACTTTGAAGACCATTTTACAGAAGATTGGTTTGCCAAGGTGGAAAGAGAAGCTCATCAGTGATGTGACTTAGCCAAAAGCACTGGTTAAACCTCTACACCTCAGAGCTGACACTGAAAGCCCCGGCCACAGTCTTTCTGCCCCATGGAAAGCCTGGGGTGGGGGTGGGTGATATTGTCAAGAGCCAGGCCCCAGCTCCTCATACACACAGCTCATTTGCTCTCCCTCCCAACCCCCACCTTCATGCTTCTTCTACACACATACCAAAGAAAGTAAGAATCTCAAAGTTGGAAAATCCCATTTTGCTTCAAGTGAAGTCACTGGGTTGTCCCCATGAAATGTCTCTACAATGGGTGTGCTAGACCTTTACTCTCTGTGGCACTGCCAAGACCCCCTCACCCTGCCAGAGCCCTCTGAATTGTACTCAGAATGGAGGGGCTGGAAGTGGGTCCAGTGGTCCTGGTATTCAGCCTCCCCTTCTGACACAAGAATTATCGTGGAACAACTTGTGTGACCAATCAACTGGTCTCTCCATCTTTAAGCCATTGTCTTGTTGACTCTGCTACTGCAGAGTTTGGGGAGGTCTCATGGCTTCTCGGATCCTATTTCCTGAGCTTCCCTGAAGCCAACTTCTGGCCACTGGTATGTGATGCGAGCACAGTGCCTGCTCCTCCAGGAAGCTTCTGCTGATTGAACGCAGGCCAGATGGCGGGATCTGGGGCAACCTTCTTAGATCATGGGAAGGAAGGGGCATAAGAGGGGAGTGGGTAACAAGATAACAGGAGCTCCCTCCCTGATGACTACAGAGCCATCATGGCAGCCCTGGGCCTCCATTTCAGACTTTCATCTTGTCTAAGCCACCACCATTAGGGTCTCAGTCAGTCATCATTCTAATTTACTTGGGTGGCTGGGTGAGGGCATACTACTACCTTCCAGCTGTCTGAGATTAAACAGAACAGCAGCTAAAGCAGTAACAGCAGATCTCCTTCAGTAGCTTGCCATAGGGAAGAGGGTCCAGGGTGAACTGAACTCAACTTCCATTTGTGTAGAGGTAGCTGGGCCTTTAAGGTTAGAGTGAAGGAGCAGGGAGGGAGAGATGGCGGGTGGGGGTTGAACAAAGTGGAGATTTACAAAAGCAGACTAGGGCGGGTCACGTGATTAGATGACCTGTGGGGGCGGCAGCGGCAGCCTCCTACCCTCCTCACCTTCATGCGCCGGCTGGAGCGAAGAGTTCTTTTGACAGCCTTGAGCTTTCCCGGGCAGGAACTTACCGGGGCTGCAGTCACCCTAGAAACGTGGCTTTCGGCTGTGGAAACGCTGCTGCTGTGGAAGTCTCTTATCGCGGGGGTGGACGGGGTCGCTACGCGCCCAGCGTTCTTCCGTGGTTCTCACAGCCCGCCGCCACCTCCCTCTCAGGGACCTTCGCGGGGAGGCCTCAGGTCAGCTCCGCCCTTGGGATGGCGGGAGAGCAAATCGGACCCGGGGCCTCTGAGCTCGCGGCCCCGACACGTCCCGCCCTCCCCTCCGCTTGTGGGAGCCAGGGCGCTTCGGCGGGAAATCCTTTGAACACAGGCCGGAAGAAGAGGAGCCGGAGGCGCCATCACCCAGCTTCCTGGTTTCAGTCTTTTTTTTTTTTTTGAGACGGAGTTTCGCTCTTTTTGCCCAGGCTGGAGTTCAATGGCGCGATCTCGGCTCACTGCAGCCTCCGCCTCCCGGGTTGAAGGGATTCTCCGGCCTCAGTCCGCCGTGTTTTTATATATTAGAACGGGCCTGTGCCTCAAGCGCGCCTCTCGCTGCTCCAGAGAGAGGCCCAGCAGGGGGCGGGGACGCCAGGAGGCAGGGCCTGGCCGAGCTGCGCACACCCGTGGGGTTCTGGCTACGGGTCCCCGGACCTGCCCAACAACTCGTCTCCATTCCCGACCTCCACACCCCTACCCGGTCCGCAGGGCACTCTCCTCCCCTCTCTCAGGCACGTCCTTGACCTCAGCTGCCACGTGCACATGCTGGTGCCTTCCAGGTCGGTCTTTCTCCACCAGTCTCCACCTGGAACTTCCTTCCTTTTCGTCCTTTGCTGGGCCTAACCCCTACTCGGCCTCTGCCCTCAGCTGCTGGCTCTAACAATGCCTCTGTCTTTCCCAGACCCTCATGACCAGGTCAGGCTTTGCTCCCTGGGTTCCTCTCTCCTTGCTTCCCTCCTCCCTCCTCCCTCCCCTCTCCCCCTCCCCGGGCTTCCCCTTCAGTGTGGATTCCGACCTCATAAGGACCTGTCTAATGGTCTCTGCTGGATGGAAGCGCAAAACGGACCCTCTCACTCTTGCCTTATCCCCAGCAGCAAGGAGGGGCTCAGTAAATATCAGCTGGATAAGCAAGAGTAGAAACTTGAGTGGATGCTGGAAAGAGAACGGGAGGGTGGCAGCAGGAGAAAAGTGGGGCCCACGAGGTCAGCTCCTCTTCCATGAAGTTTGACAGTGAAGGACGCAGAGGAATAGAGGAACCGTGGGACAGTACAGCAGAGTGAAGGGAAGCCTGACAACACTGAGGCCAAGCCCAGCAAGTTTGAAAGTGGAAGCCAAGGAGCCGTATGGGACAAAGTTGGCGAAGGCGGTGAGGGCAGTAGAGTTGAAGGATGGGTCCTGAATCACAAAAGGCAGCGAGAAAGAATGCCTGCCCAAAGGGACAAAGGAAGCAGGCATCTGCAGGTCTGTGTTGTACCTGCCCTGAACCTGTTGCCAATACATGCTTGAAGGGGAGAGGAAAAAAATTGTGGTTGCTTATCTCAGGTGGCCTCAGTCTTGTTGGGCCAGGTCTTCTGAGAAATGGATATTGGGAGTCAAGGGCCTATGAAGAAATATGCTTGCTTATATATTAGTTAGGATCAACTAAATATCGTAAGAAGCAGAGCCCAAATGCAAAGGCTCCACAGTATAACCTCTCCCCTACCGAAATCTAATTGTTGCTCACTGGATGGTCCAGGATGAGTGTTCAGGTCAGCGGGTGGTTCCTTTCTTTTTGCTCATTCAGGCACTGCTTTGGTTTGAATGTCTGTCACCTCCAAAACTCATCCTGAAACTTAATTGCCAATGTGGCAGTACTGAGAAATGGGCTTTTAAGAGATGATCACTGGGTCATGAGGGCTCTGTCCTCATGAATGGACTAATTCAGGGTTAATGGATTAATGGATTATCACAGGAGTGGGACTGGTGGCCTCTTAAGAAGAGAAAGAGACCTGAGGAAGCACACTGAGCCCCTCACCATATGATGCCCGTACCACCCCGAGACTGCAGAGTCCCCACCAGCAAGAAGGTACTCACCAGATGTGACCCCTTGACCTTGGACTTGTCAGCCTCTAGAGCTGTAAGAAATAAATTCTTTTTCTTTATAAACTGTCCAGTTTCAGGTATTCTGTTATAAGCAACAGAAAACAGTATGATAGGCACCTAGGCTTTGACATCCCCTAACGTTCTAAGAAAGGGGAGAGAAAATGGAGGTGCATGAAGAGGACATTCTCATGGACCTAGCATGTAAGTAACAGATGGTTATGCTCACCTTCCTTTGGAGAGGCCTTAGTCACACAGCCTCACCCAACTGCGAAGGCTGGAAAGTGTAGTCTAGTTATGTGCCCACAGACAGGGGAATAGAGAGTCTAGTAGGTAGCTAGTGGTCTTCACCACTGTGGTAGCCAGAATAATGGCCCCCGAAAGATGTCCACATCCTACTCCCTGGAACCTGCGAATATGTATTGCATGGCAGAAGGAACTTTATGCATGTTTAGGATCTTGGAATGTTATTCTGGATTATCCCAGAGGGCCCAGTGTAATTACAAGGGTCCTTGTAGGTGAAGGAAGGAGGCAGGAGAGTCAGTTTCAGGGTGATGCAGTATGAGAAAGCCTTGACCACCCACTGCTGGCTTTGAAGATGGGGGTAGGAGGATAAGCCAAGGGTTGTAGGCAGTTTCTAGAAAAGACAAGGAATGGGTTCGCTTCTAGAACCTCCATAAAAACACAACTCCTTGGCCAGGTGTGGTGGCCCATGCCTGTAATCCCAGCACTTTGGGAGGCTGGGGCGGGCAGATCACCTGAGGTCAGGAGTTCAAGACCAGCCTGGCCAATATGGTGAAACCCTGTCTCAACTAAAAATACAAAAATTAGCTGGGCGTGCTCGCGCATGCCTGTAATCCCAGCTACTCGGGAGGCTGAGGCAGGAGAATCGCTTGAACCTGGGAGGCAGACGTTGCAGTGAGCTGAGATTGCACCATTGCACTCCAGCCTGGGTGACAGAGCAAGACTCCATCTCAAAGCAAAAAACAAAAAACAAAAAACACAACTCTTGCTGGCTCCTTGATTTTAGCCCAGTGAGATTCATTTCTAATTTCTTTTTTTCTTTGAGACAGTCTTGTTCTGTCACCCAGGCTGGAGTGCAGTGGCGTAATCATGGCTCACTGCAGCCTCAACCTTCCTGGGCTCAAGTGATCCTTCCACCCAGGTAGCCGGGACTGCAGGTGTGCACCGCCATGCCTGGCTAATTTTTGGATTTTTTGTAGAGATGCGGTTTCACTATGTTGCCCAGGCTGGCCTGAAACTCCTGTGCCCAAGCAATCCTCCTGCCTTGGTCTTCCAAAGTTCTGAGATTACAGGCATGAGCCACTGTGCCTGGGCTTCCATTTCTGATTTCCAAAACTCTAGGATAATAAATTTACTTTTTTTTTTTTTGAGACAGAGGCTCGCTCTGTCACCCAGGCTGGAGTGCAGTGGCACAATCTCGGCTCACTGCAAGCTGTGCCTCCCGGGTTCACGCCATTCTCCTGCCTCAGCCTCTCCGAGTAGCTGGGACTACAGGCGCCCACCACCACGCCTGGCTAATTTTTTGTATTTTTAGTAGAGACGGGGTTTCACCATGGTCTCGATCTCCTGACCTCGTGATCCTCCCGCCTCGGCCTCCCAAAGTGCTGGGATTACAAGCGTGAGCCACTGCGCCTGGCCAAATTTACATTTTTTTAAGCCACCAAATTGTAGTAATCTGTTACAGCAGCAATAAGAAATGAATACAGCCATGCTTGATAATTCTTTTATCAAAAGCTACCTATTGGTGTTAGGAAGTATTGTTTTAAATTCTAAGACAGTGTTTTCACTTTCTATCTTGTGCACTGACTACCTCATGACCCCTTAGGTACCAGTCAGGACTGGTAGACTTTAATGTGGAGAACTTCTGAAACAGCAGTTCTCAAAATGTTATCTCCAGACAGACAGAATCTGCATCACCCAGGAACTTGTAACCATGCAAATTCTCAGCCACCCAGACTTCCTGAATCAGAAACTCTGGGGCCTAGCAGCCTGTGTTTTAACAAGCCCTTCAGGTGATTCTGACACTTGCTCAAGTTTGAGAACCGCTGTTCTAGGAGCTGGTCCTGCAGGGAAAGGGTGGCTTCTCAGTTCAGGTTCCAGTGTGGCTGGGAGTGGGGGTCAAAGTGAGGGTTTGGTTGTTGTGTCTGACAATCAGCCAGGCTCGAGCACAGGGACTGTTTACAAGGCTGCACTTTCCATGTTCTGGTCAGCAGTCTCACGGTTCATTCCGTTACGAATGGACTGTCACCCCAAAATTAATGTGGAAATCTATTTCTCTATTTGGAGGTGGGGCCTTTGGGAGGTAATTAGGTCATGAGAGTGGAGCCCTCATGAATGGAATGACTGCCTAAGAGAAGAGAGATGGCTCATGCCTGTAATCCCAGCACTTTGGGAGGCCAAGGCGGGCAGATCACGAGGTCAAGAGATCGAGACCATCCTGGCTAACACAGTGAAACCCCGTCTCCACTAAAATCCAAAAAATTAACTGGGTGTGGTGGTGGGTGCCTGTAGTCCCAGCTACTCAGGAGGCTGAGGCAGGAGGATGGTGTGAACCCAGGAGGCGGAGCTTTCAGTGAGCCGAGATCGCACCACTGCACTCCAGCCTGGGCGACAGAGCAAAACTCTGTCTCCAAAAAAAAAAAAAAAAAAAAAAAAAAAAAAAAAAAAAGAGAACAGAGAGCTAGCTTGCTGATTTTCTGCCATGTGAAGATACAGTAAGAGGGCAGCCATCTGCAACTTGTAAGATGACCCTCACCATAACCTGACCATGCTGGCACCACGATCTCAGACTTCTAACCCCCAGAACTGAGAAATAAATTTCTCCACCACTCTATGACACGGTATTTTTTTTTTTTTTTTTGAGATGGAGTCTAGCTCTATTGCCCAGGCTGGAGTGCAGTGGCACGATCTCGGCTCACTGCAACCTCTGCCTCCCGGGTTCAAGCGATTCTCCTGCCTCAGCCTCCTGAGTAGCTGGGATTACAGGCACCTGCCACCACACCTGGCTAAGTTTTGTTATTTTTAGTAGAGATGGGGTTTCACCATGTTAGCCAGGATGGTCTCAATCTCCTGACCTCGTGATCCACCCACCTCGGCCTCCCAAAGTGCTGGGATTACAGGCATGAGCCACCACACCCGGCTGGCATGGTATTTGTTATAGCAACCCAAGCTAAGATGCTCCATGTTATGGACTGAATGCTTGTCTCCCCCCAAAGTTTCTATGTTGAGATCCTAACCCCTTTGTGATGGTAATAGGAAGTGGGAACTTTGGGAGGTAATTAATTAGGCCATGACGGTAGGGCCCTCATGAGTGGGATTAGTGGCTTCGTCCATTTTGTGCTGCTATAATAGAATACCTGAGACTGGGTAATTTATATAGAACAGATATTTGTCCTCTCACAGCTGTTGCATTAGGGATAGATGGATGGACTTAAATTTATGTATTGACTGACTGATGGGGCCTTGTTCTGTTGCCTAGGCTGGAGTATAGTGGCATGATCATAGATCACTGCAGCCTGAAACTCCTGGGCTCAAGCAATCCTCCCACCTCAGCCTCCATATAGCTGGTGGGGATCAAGTTTCTAACACATGAATCTTGGGAGACACATTCAGACCATCGCAGTGGCCTTACAAAAAGAGACACAAGAGCTTGCTCTCTGCCATGTGAGTATACCACAAGAAGACTGTCCTCAGCAAACCAGAAAGCAGGTGGACCCTCATCAGACACCAGATGTGCCTGCACCTTGATCTTGGACTTGCCAGCCTTCAGAACTCTAAGAAAGAAATGGTAGCATGGCTTGGTCTAAGTTGGAAGGCCTGAGGAACAAGGAAGCCTATGGTGGAACTGAGTTCAAGGATAAAGACTTGAGAATACTTACTCAGTGGGCTGAGTAGGGAAGACCAACCCTCAATGTAGGGAGGCACTATCCAATCACCTGAGGGCCCAGACGGAACAAAAAGGTGGAAGAAGGGTGAATTCTGTCTTCCAGAGCTGTGACACCCTTCTCCTCATGCCCTTGTACCACACAACTCTAGGTTCTTTGGCCTTTGGACTCTGACACTTGCACCAGTGGCCCTCTGGGGCTCTCAAGCCTTTAGCCTTGGACTTAGTTACACCATGTGCTTCCTTGTTTCTCAGGCCTTCCAACTTGGATCGGGCCATGCCACCAGCTTCTCTGATTCTCCAGCTTGCAGACGGCATATTGTGACCCTGACATTTAATGACTTTAGTCTTAAGCAATTTTCTTCCTCTGTGGATTGATATTTGGATATCAATGTGGACAATAATTTCTCACCAAGGTAACTGTTCTGAGGTAAAAATGAGTTAACATAAGTAAAACCTAGCACAAGCAAACCATCCGAAATGGTTAATACTTTCTATTAGTACTTGAAGAAATAAACTTTGTGTGCAGTTTTCCTCAGCCAGTTTCAACTGAGCCGATCATTTATGTGACAGTTTCATTACCAAATTGATGTTCTCACCACTATTTCAAGTGCAGTAGGAAACTTTATTTGAAATTCTAGAAAAATAATTAATTAAGGTTGTTCGGCTCTTGCAGCCTGTATTAATTTCCTAGGGCAGCCTTAACAAAGGAGTCACGTACCACATAACATTTTGGTCAGCAGTAGGCTGCGTTTTTGACAGTACTCCATACAATTATAACACCATTATTTTTACTGTGCCTTTTCTATGTTTAGATACACAAATACTTATCGTGTTACAGTTGCCTACAGTATTCAGAGTACAGTCACATGCTGTACTGGTTTGCAGCCCCAGCGCATTAGGCCATGCCATGCAGCCTAGCTGTGTAGTAGGCTCTCCCAGCTAGGTTTGTTGAGTGTGCCCTCTATGATGTTCACACAATGGCCTAATGATGCATTTCTCACAATGTATCCACGTTGTTAAGTGACCCATGACTATTCATTCTACAAACTGAGAAGCTTAAGTAACAGAAATTTATTTTCTCACAGACTTGGAAGACAGAAGCCTGAAATCAAGTTGTTAGCAGGGCCATTGACCTCTGAAGGCTCTAGAGGCAAATCTTTTGCCTCTTTCAGCTTCTGGTGGCTCCCAGCAATCCCTGACATTCTTTTCCTTGTAGTAACACAACTCTAATCCCTACCTCAGTCTTCACACGGTGTTCTCCCCTGTGGGTCTCTAAATCTCTCACTCCTCGTAAGGACAAGTCTTTGCATTCAGGGCCCCTCAAATCCAGTGTGACCTCATCTTAATTTGATTACCTTTGTAAAGATGCAATTTCCGAATAAGGTCACATTCATATGTACTGGGGGTTAGGACTTGAACATGTATTTTTAGGGGGCACAAGTGAACCCACATCAGAGGTCAAGCCCCAAAGCAGCCTACATGGCGAAACCAGTCTTTTCATGAAAATGTAAACTGAGGTAAGGGCCATGCTGCCTTGGAAAGCGTTCTGTGTTGTCATTCCAGAGCCACGGGGGCTGGATAGTGACAACAGAGGTGGGTTGCAGATCTATGGGCTGCTCTTTGCAGAGGCAGTAAGTAGGGACTGCCACAGCATTTAATTAATTTCCTGTAAGAATACATTTTATTCAAGTTGATAAAAAAGCTATACTTATTAACATTGCATAACATTCCTGTGCTATCAAATGAGAATCTCCAGAAATGAATTTGAATAGCTATAAAACCCACATTTTTCTGCAGATACATGTGTGGCCACCTGAGAGCCAGGTCCCTCAGTGTCCACAGACATGGCCCTGCCACCTACCGTCTGCTTCCCAGAGCAGATGAAGCTTCTGCTAACTCAGGCTTATCCCAGTCTCTATTTCAGGCCATCAGCTGGATGAAGAATTAATTTAATAAGCATCAAACAGCTTGCAAAGCATTGGTGAGTGGCTGAGGGCCACGAAACGAGACCACCGTGTGGCCCATCTTTGAAGATGAATCCAAGAGCAGTGACTCTCCCTGCGTCCTCCCCATCTTGTTTTCTGCTTTTCCATACAATGGCTTATTCACTGCGTGTGACATCACCAGCACTATGTTTATCTATCAAAGTTCTTCTGTTTTGTGGGTTTGTTTTGCATTAAAGGTCTACTTATCTGAGCTTTGAGCTGTAAGGCTTGACTGTGAGCAGCAACTGAAGAGTGTGGCACCTCACACGTGGTAGGAAGAAGCTGAATGACAGGTGTCGGCAGTGAGGGTGGGGAAAGCAGCCAGGTAGCAGACAGCTGTTTTTTAGGCTAACCATTGAACGGAAGCTACTAATCACTGAGTTAACTTTTAGCAGAGATTAACTCAGTCTATCTATTGGGATGTAAGGGCTTTTGGCATAAAGGTATGTTAATTCGGAGGCTCTGGAATGCATAACAGGTTCCCCCATTGAAGTTTATGATAATTAAGTGTTCAACTTACTGGAATTTTCCCCACAAGACTCCTCTGGGATGAATTTGCCTTGGGGAGAGACTACATAACTGAAAACCAGCATCCAGACCCTCAAGAAGAAACATAATCTCTAACAGTCTCCTTTTCAATTTATGTCAAATGTCTGGCTTCTCTTGAAGGGATGTTCTTGAGAAGGGACAGCCACCCTCCTCTGAGCCTCCTGTTTCAGCTGATGCACCTTCAAGTACAAGGTCCTGTTCTTGGGCTCTGTTAAAGTTTCCCTCAAGAAAAAAACCTTACATTTGCCAATGAACTCGATGTAAAGTTGTTGAGGATATTGACTCTCCTTTAAACATTTATTGAAGCTAGGAACAAACTTAACTGGACCTATGTATAGAAAATCTTAAATTTCTACTAAGAGATGAAAAAAAGAATTCCCTTCCCTTCCTTAACAATTCAGCTCCCATTACACAAAACCAAACAAATGGGATTCTGTTGTGGGGAGACAGAACTTCACTGTCCCGAAGCTAGGTGTTGGAGCCCAAGCAGGGTGAGGAGACAGTCAAGGAGGCCCATGTGGTGGTGCAGCATGGCCTGGCATGGGTCTCAGTGCCCAAACAAGGTGAAGAGGGGACCATGCAGGGAGTGAGGGTGTCACTGCCCAAGCGAGGTGAGTAGGGCAATTTTAAAAAGTCATGAAAGTTAAGGAAAGGGCTGAGGCACTATTCTAGATTGAAGGAGACTAAAAAGATGCAACACTCAATGTGCAATTCTAAACTGAAATCTTTGCTCTAAAGGACATTAGGACAATGAAAGAAACTTGGATGGGGTCTGAGCATTAGGTAGTAGTAATGAATCGATGTTGATTCCCTAATTTTCATGGCTGTATGCTGATGATGTAGGAGGTTCTTGTAGGAAATACACACTCAAAAGTATTCTGAGGTGATGGGGCATCATATCAGCAGCTTATTCTCAAATGGTTCAGGAAGGAAAAAGTTTTATACTATACTTCTTTGGCAAGTTTAGATTGTTTCAAAGTAAAATTTTTTTTAAAAACAGCATTTGTCAACCATCAGTTTGGTGAAAGGTGAAAAATGTTGATAATACCTAGTGTTTGTGAAGGGGTGGAGAAACAAAGTTTCATACACTATTGTCAAAAGTATAAATTGTTACAATATTTTTGGAGAGCAATTTTCCAATATCTAGCAAAAATTTAAAAGCAAATCTTAACTCAGCAATTCTGCCTTTAGAAATGTATTTGTAGGCCGGGCACGGTGGCTCACGCTTGTAATCCCCGCACTTTGGGAGGCCGAGGCGGGCGAATCATGAGGTCAGGAGATCGAGACCATGGTGAAACTCCGTCTCTACTAAAAATACAAAAAATTAGCCGGGCGTGGTGGCGGGCACCTGTAGTCCCAGCTACTCGGAGAGGCTGAGGCAGGAGAATGGCGTGAACCTGGGAGGCGGAGCTTGCAGCAGTGAGCCGAGATTGCGCCACTGCACTCCAGCCTGGGGGACAGAGCAAGACTCCGTCTCAAAAAAAAAAAAAAAAAAAAAAAAGAAATGTATTTGTAGGATAACATAATACAAGGGAGAAAAATGTATTTTATGGCAACACTGTTGATACTAACAAAAACTGAAAACCACCAAAACATTTATCATGAGGGAGTTAAGTAAAGTATGGTATAACTATACAATGAGTATACTAGGAAGAATGCAGAAAGATGTATGTGGACTTTTACAGAAAGGTGAGCTACTGTCTAAATGCAAATGTGCCAATATCACGCATATACAGTCAGATTCCTTTTGTTAAAATCAAAAGCATATGTTTAGAAGCAAAAGCACTCATATAAAGGCCTGGTATAGAGCAGTGGCTAAAAACAGTGCCAAGGTACTGCCTCAACTTCCTCTCACATGCTGCCCTGTTGATACTGAGGCTGGTTCAGGAACCATGACAGCCTGTTTGTATGAATTCCTTAAAGCACAAATTAGTTAGTTTCTTTCATAACAGTCACCTAATCCCTTAGTTTAAAATGGTTGTGTTCATGGAATACTATGCAGCCATAAAAAAGGAGATCACATCCTTTGCAGCAACATGAGTGGAGCTGGAGGCCATTATCCTAAGAGAACTAATGCAGCAACAGAAAACCAAATACCGCATGTTCTCACTTACAAGTGGGAGCTAAACAATGAGAACACATGGATACAAAGAGGGGAACAACAGACGCTGGGGCCTACTTGAGGGTGAAGGGCAGGAGGAGGAAGAGTATCAGAAAAAATTCCTGTTGGGTACTATGCTTATTACTTGGGTTCAATCTGAACACCAAACCCCTGTGACACACAATTTACCTACATAACAAACCTGCACATGTACTCCTGAACCTAAAATAAAAGTTACAATAAATAAAAAATAAAATGGTTGTGTGCTGACAAGAAATAAGTATTCCAGATCTGGCTGCCTCCTACCCCCTTAAGAACTCCCAGCGCCAAGGACAGCTTCACAGTGATGTGCTGAATTTGTTTTTTCTCTGCCCCACCCACCATTTAGCTTCTGGCAAGATTTCAAATCCCTGGTTAATTAATGAAGAACTAACTTTACAATGGGTATATGCTTGTGGTCCCTTTCCACCAGCCCCCAGCCCACCTAAAATACTACAGTTGTGGGACTGCCTAAAGAAAGAGTGTCAGGAAGGCAAGAGAGGCGAGCTGAGGACCCCCAGGTGGAGGCCTCCACAGTAAGTGCCACAGGGCCATTGGGTCATCAAGGGCGTGTTCTGTGAAGATGTTGTAGCCATGGTGTTTGTCCACTGTGCCATGTGCCTGACTGCTTAGGCACAGTGGACAGTGGTCTTAGCCAAGGCCTGGTATGTTCAGGGGCAGATCCCTGGCTTCTCCTAAATGCACTGGCCATGAAAAGGGGCAGTCAGCTTCAGAGGGAGTTGAGGAGCTGGGGATGCAGAAGGCTTTGAAGATGCCCCTCAAAGCCCCACTGGATGTCAATCAGCCAGTTTCCAGACAAGATAAACTAGATAACTTGCAGGATTCTAGGTGTGGGTAGAGATGAGAATGGAACTGGGAAATGTAACTCTTCCCATAGAAGTAGCTAAAACGGCCAGGCATAGTGGCTCACGCCTGTAATCCCAGCACTTTGGGAGGCCGAGGCAGGTGGATCATAAAGTCAGGAGTCCTAGAAGGAAATGAAAAAAAGAATGGTATAGAGCTAATATCTGAGCACACAATGGCTGAGAATTTACCAAAACTCATGAAAGATAAATACACAAATTTAAAAGCCCAGAGTATACAAAAAAGGATCACTTAAAAAAAATCCACACCAAAATAAAACACAGTGAAACTGGAATAAACTGAAGATTAAAAAAATCTTAAAAGAAGCTATTTTAAAAAGAATACAATAAACTGGCAGAGGAACAGCCAGAGTGGAAATCACACTTCAGTGGCTTAATGCGTCCAATGTGACAAAAGAACATGAGGTCTAACCTAGAATTCTATTCCCACAAAAAATCGTTTTTAAGAATGAAGTTATTTTTAGGCAAATAAAAATTGTGAAGTTTTACCCCTAACAGGACAGAGTATTCTAAAGAAAGTTTTTTAGAGAGAAGGAAAATGTCCCCAAATAAAAAATTGCAGAGGTGGAGAAGAATGAAAGGAAATGAAAAGGTTGGGCATGGTGGCTCATGCCTGTAATCCCAGCACTTTGGGAGGCCTGAGGTCAGGAGTTCAAGACCAGCCTGGCCAACACAGTGAAACCCCATCTCTACTAAAAATACAACAATTAGCCGGGCATGGTGGTGTGTGCCTAGAGTCCCGGCTACTGGGGAGGCTGAGGCAGGAGAATTGCTTGAATCTGGGAGGTGGTCATTGCAGTGAGCCAAGATTTTGCCACTGCACTCCAGCCTGGGTGACAAAGCAAGACTCTGTCTCCAAAAAAAAAAAAAAAAAAAAAAAAGCAATTAAACATTTGGTATAGAAAACAATAGTAACACATTTTAATATATATCTATGTACATTTATATGCATATATAATTAAAATTAACCAAAACAACAGCATATACGATGGAAGGTAAATTAAGTTGAAGTATTCTAGGAACTTTGCATTGTCTAGGATGAAGATAAAAGTATCAATTAACATTAGGCTTTGATAAGTCAAGAATCCACCTTTTAATTCCTAGGCCACTAAAAGAAGAGAAAAAGTATATAACTTCCAAACCAAAAGATGGAAAAAGAGAGTATGAATAGAATCATTCATAACTATAAATTAAAGGGCTAAATGATCCTGTTAAAATAAGTTATCAGACTGGATTAAAACAAACTATATGCTATTTCCAAGAGGTAGATCTAAAACATAAAAATACAGAAAGCGTGAAAGTAAAAGGAAAGAAAGAGAAATGCCATATAACAGTAACCAAAAAAGAAGCTGATGTTATTAATACCAGAAAAAAAGAGACTTTTAGTAAAAGGCATTACTAGGGATAAAAGGTTTACTTCATAAAATTTCAATTCATATAACAATTTTATATTTGTGTGAAAGCAAAGTTCACAGAACTATATCTAAGTAGAGATAACAATTGTCTCATTAATAAGCAAATAAAACTTCATTAAGAGCAGAGAAGATCTGAACAACGTATTACAAACAATCTAATGGCTTTATGTAGATGACTGCATGCAGCATCTGCATAACATGCATTCTTTTCAAGTGCCCACAAACCTTCGCTAAGGTTAAATATATGCTGGGCCATAAAGCAAACCTCAACACATTTCAAAGGATAGCAGTCATATGGACCATGTTTTGTAACAACAATAACAAAAATATAACTATGAAATTCCCATGTTTGGAAGTTAAAAAATATACTTCTAAATAACCCATGGAATCTGTTGTGATTTCCCAATTTTCATTCCTGACTTTGACTATTTTTTTCTTTTTCAATCACATCAGAGGTTTACCAATTTTCAGTCTTTTCAAAGCACCAACCTTGACTTTGTTGGTCTTCTTTATTGTTTGCTGTTTCATCAACTTTTGCTCTCATTATCTCCTTCCTTTAACTTTTAAAAAGATAGTCAATTTAACAATGTTTGTACAAAATTTTTATAAAATACAGAGCGTTTTTATTAAGCCTTAATCTTGTAAACAGGTCTTTTCCCTCATTTTACAGATGGGAAAATGATAGAACAGGAAATAAATTCATATTATTGCACTGAATGGAATATGGCCCCATGGTTTGCACCCAAGACCAGAGGAACTTCACCTGCTCCTCTCTGGGGCTTTGTCCTGCCCACCCCAGGACCACCGCTTATCCTCTGGGATCTTAAGGGACACTCACCAGAAATAGCCATGGTTAAGACGGCAAAAGTCTGGCTCTCACCAACCCTTTCTACAGTAATCTCCAGCACATCTGAGTATTGCTGGGAAAACACAGGGGAAACAAAATGTATGCCACGTGAGTGAGCAGGCTGCCCAGGCCAGAGAGGCAAGCATGAGGCAGCCCTCAACCCCCAACATGTGTGGTTACTGGCCTCAGCTGGAGGCTCCTCCTGCTGAGCCCTTTCGCAGCCCAACAAAGACAACGTGTTTGTTTAGAGACAACGGATTGCTTACTTAGAAGCAAGACACCACTCAGGAACATCCAAAAAATCACTTTTCTCATGTTTCTTCTCAAGTTTTGCCTGAGTAGGGGGTGGTCCTTGAGGGATTTCCTTGACTTCCAGGTAAGAGTTGTCCTCCACTGCCCAAGCATCTAGATGCTGTCTTTGGACAGGGCCACCACACTTACTCATCAGACTTACTCCATACATTCTTATGCAAATACTTCTCATTCTAGGCAGCCTTCTAAGGACCTCAACACTATTAATGTTTCCAACCCTCATTACAACCTATGAGGTTGCTACTATTATCTTTACAAATGACAGGTGAGGGCCCGGTATGGTAGCCTGTGGTGGCTCAGGCCTGTAATCTCAGCACCTTGAGAGTCTGAAGCTGGGCAGATTACTTGAGGCCAGGAGTTGAAGACCAGCCCAGTCAACAATGATGAAACCCTGTCTCTACCAAAAATACCAAAGTTAGCCTGGCACGCTTGTGCATGCCTGTAATCCCAGTTACTCTGGAGGCGGAGGCATGAGAATTGCTTGAGCTCAGGAGGTGGAGGTTGCAGTGAGCTAATGCCCCTGCACTCCAGCCTGGGCAACAGAGTGAGACCGTCTTAGAAAAAAAAAAAAAAAAGACAGGTGAGGACACACAAGTTTAGTTACTTGCCTGAAGTCATCTGGAAATAAATGAGAGTCCTTATTTGAACTCAGGCTTCCTGGTGGAGAGATCACGTCCTTGGCCACTATACTTCACTGACGCTACACAGGTTTCATGCAAACGGCTTCCTTAGCACAATGACACTATCCATAACCTGAGAAGAACCGCCAGGTCTAAATGAGAATGGCTCCCCAGTAGGAAGACAATTGAAGTACTGTATTCTGCTTCCTTCTCCATGTCTCTAGGCCAAGGCCCTTAGCTGAAGCTGGAGAAGAGAAATGAAGGGTCTCCCCAGCTCAGGGACTCCCTGGGTACAGCTGTGGCCAATTCCTCAAGGTCTTGATGCAGACAGACTTCAGGTCCCCAATGTCTGTCTTCAGCTAACACATCTTCAGATGTTGTCCTGGTGGTGATCCTCTCATTTTTGAATCCCATGAAGGAAAATTCCCCTGCATTGCAGGATTGGTGTTCAGTACCGTCTCACACCGTGTCTCCATACACAAAACATGAAATTATTTTCCAGGCTTTCACCTTCAGACAAATTTGCTAATAGAGATGTGCACTCCTATGGAAGGCTATTCCATACTCATTGTTTTTTCAGGCTTTTCTTTTCTCTTTCTCCTCCCTGCTTTTCCCTCCCCCTTTATTTTTCCCACTTGCATATCGTTCTCTGGAAGGAATTGGGGGTGGTGCCTAAACCATGTTCCATCCCTGGTCTGAGCAGGCTCAGCCGCACCAGTTCATTGGGTCTGTGCTACAACGGAGACCCCACCATGTCTAGGATCAGCCTGAATGGCTTGTATCTGGCTGTAGGTACACTTGAGGACCTGGGCCCATTTCCGGAGCATGCAAGTAGGTAGGGGCCGCAGTAGGAGCTTGTCTGGTGCTCGGTGGGGCTGAGGCACTCAGAATCCCCACCTGAGCTGTGGCCATCCTCTCCTGTTATTTAGCCTGCATCTTCCCCAAAAGTAGACAGTGCATTAGGTTCAGCTGGAGCTCAAGTACGGGAGCTCTCCTGTGTGAGGAGCACATGGAAACCGCAGGTTAAAAACGACCAGAGCTGGTCTCATCTTCAGCAAATGGAAGCCCAATCCATGTCCCCATGACTACTGGGCACGAGTACTCCATGGCACCCTCCTTCCTGCCCAGACACCAGGCCTGCCAGAGACCAGCCTTGCTGGAGGATGCCTGGGCACTTCTGTAGCTGCCTTTACTCAGGTCATCCTAGTTCCTACTCCTCTCTCAGAAAACGCAATTCAACGTCCTGCCCAGATGTCACCACTTCCTCCCTCTTGGTTGGTCCTAGTCGCTGTCCTCTGAGCACCTGCAGTCTTAATTCAGACATCCATTAGGGTGGTTGTGCTCACAGCCTTTCTCCCTTTATTCATCCTCATCTACCAGAATCTACTCCTGCTGCCATCCTCTCCCACCCAGTACCTGGGACAGGGACAGTGCCTAGTAGATCCTCAAGTATTTGCTGTATCAATCAGTCCAAGTCTGTGTATAGGGTCAGGCTTCCCAGTGTCATGTGCGAAGAAGGACACAGAGCAAGTATGATCAGAACAGTCCAAGTGGAGCAGTGGCAGAAACGCTCCACCTCCCTTTCCTCCTTCAACTCCATCCTTCCCCACCGCAGCCATCAAAACTTACTGGTAGGGGTTTGGATACAAAGTGAAAGAAATATACTCCTAGAAAGAGCATGGAAACTATCTGGCTAGAGATGGGAGTCCCAGAGGGAGATGGGAAACCACATGGCTGAGACTGTTCTCTTGTAAAGACAATGGGTTTTGAAACCAGAGACCAAACTTCAAATTCAGCCTTTGCTGATTGGCCCACTCATGGTATTCTCAGTCAGGTTACTCAATTCTCAGAAGAGTCTATTTTTACCCTTTGAGTTACCCAGTTAACAGCTTCATACACAGCAGTATTTTATGTTCAATTCTACATGTTCCTGACAGAGCTGTGTGTGGTGACTGATCACTCACACAACCTACCTGCTCCCCTGAGTTAGGATCTGGCCCAGTAATGAGGATCACATGGCTCCACCGTGGTCCCCTCAAAATCTGTCCTGCGCTCCTCCTAGGGAGGCACCTTCTAACTTCTGGTGAAACCAGCTGAGCTGCTAGCCCTGTGGGATGAGTCCACTACCCTCTCTGGTTTGGAACTGGTATAACTTACCCCACAAAGATCTGACACACAAATGGCTCTTGGGTATCCTCCATCTAAACTCACAGCCCGTTTTGATTTAAGGAATTTCTTTATTGGAATTCCACTTTACCTCACCACAAGGAGCTGGCTTTCATGACAAAGAGAGTGAGCCCTGAACAAAGTATTCATTAACATTTTACAACAGACAATATACACATGTCCTGCATGACATCTTTACAACACATTCCAAAAACAATCAAACATTTAACAGGATTATTAAGAAACATTAATTTCCTTCTCTCTAGATGACTGGTACTTAGCTTTTTAGCTTCTGCAATAAAATGTGTTCCTTCTCAGCATTTCTATTCATAGGAGTCCCTGAATCACTTCTGTCATGTAAGGTGCAAATTCATGTTGACGGTGTGTTCCATTAGTTACTGAATGTGTCAAAATCCTCTCCACAGTAGATCCTTTTATTGTAGCATAATGTGTGAATACCACTTCCAGCTTATCCCTCATCACAAATTCATCATTCATTATGGGAGTTCATCTGAAACTTTAAAAAAGTTTCATCCATTCAACTAATGTATCACAATAGTACGTTCATCAATTTGCATTTTTTATGAGTGACTCTCTCCTATCTCCTGTTAGACTTGTAAGTCTATGCTTTCTACTTTTCCTAAAAGGAAATCCAAATTGTTTCAGAAGTCATCATCACTGCCCCCTCCCAAACCAATTACATCAAGTTTATACTTAAAGACCACTAATATTAAATAAATTTATATTCCCTGAAACCTATCCTCCCTGAATTTGCCTGTTGGAGGCCCTTAGTTTTCCCACTGACCAATGTGTAATTGGGATTCAAAGCTATACCTGAATTTCCTACATTTCTAGTAACAGAATTTACCAAGCGTGAACTTTCTGATGGTGATTACGTAACTTCTAATTGAAGTCCTTTCCTCATCTGTGTTTTATGTCCAGAAATGTCTACTGATTTTGAAGATTTGCTTCACATTCCATCACTTAGATAAGTTTTTCTCTCAAGTATGGACTATTTTATATCCTGTAAGAGCTGAACTACCTTGACACTGGAGGCCTTCTTGCTCGCTGTGATTGAAAATCACATAGAAAGGATTCCTCATAATCCTCTAGGATGGTTTCATTTACACTGTGTAAATTACAAGCCATGACCCCCTACATTCTCACATTCATAAGGTATTTCTTCCATTTGAGTTTGGAGAGACTTGGTAAGCTCTGCCTTCTACAGAGGCATCCTCATCCTGCCCCCATCCAGGGCATTCCCTCCCTCATAGGTTCTCTTCTGGGATGTGCCACTGTAACTTCCCACATATATCACATTTAAAGATTCCTCTCCAGTATGGGTTCTTTTATGCTTGGTGAGATTTGATCTGATATTAAAAGCCTTACCACACTCATTACATCGGTATGGCTTCTTTCCAGTGTGGATCCTTTTGTGCTGGTCAAGGACTGATCTATAATTGAAGGATTTCCCACACTCACAATTATAGGGCTGCTTCCCCTGGTGGACACTTTTATGATTGATAAGACTTGAGTGTGAGATGTATGCCTTCCCACACTCATCACATTCATAGGGTTTCTCACCTGTGTGGATCCTTTTATGCACTGTGAGGCCTGAGCTGTTCCTGAAGGCCTTCCCACACCTATCACACACATAGGGTTTCTCCCCTGTGTGGATCCTCTTGTGCTGAGAAAGGAGAGAGCTGTAACTGAAAGATTTCCCACACTCAACACACTTGAAGGGTTTCTCCCCAAGATGGACTCTTTTATGGCTTATAAGAGTTCTGCTTGAGAAAAAAGCTTTTCCACATTCATCACATGTATGGGGTGTCTTGCCAGGGTGGGTACTTTTATGGTTAATAAGGCTTGAGTGTGAGATGTAGGCTTTTCCACACACATCACATTCATAGGGCCTCTCCCCAGTATGGATTCTTTTATGAACTTTAAGGCTTGAGTTGTTTCTGAAGACCTTCTCACACCTGTCACATTCATAGGGTTTCTCTCTAGTGTGGACCCTTTTGTGCTGAGAAAGGAGTGATGTGTAATTAAAAGATTTCTCACACACATCACATTTGTAGGGCTTCTCCCCAAGATGAACTTTTTTGTGGTTTATAAGGGTTCGGTATGTGATGAAGGCCTTCTCACACTCATCACACTTAAAGGGCTTCTCCCCAGGGTGTACACTTTTATGATTTATAAGGCTCGAGAGAGAGATGTATGCTTTCCCACATTCTTCACATTTGTAAGGTCGTTCCCCAGTGTGGATTCGTTTATGTACTTTAAGGCCAGAATTATTTCTGAAAGCTTTACCACACTCATCACACCCAAAGGGTTTTTCCCTGGTATGAATCCTTTTATGCTGTTCAAGGGCAGAGCTGTAGTTGAACGATTTCTCACAATAGCTACATTTATAGGGCTTCTCCCCAAGGTGGATTCCTTTGTGATTTTTAAGGCTAGAGCGTGAGATATAGGCTTTCCCACACACATCACACTTATATGGTTTTTCCCCAGTATGGAGCCTCCTGTGGACTTTGAGGCCTGCATTGTTTCTGAACGTTTTCCCACACACATCACATACATAAGGTCTCTCTCCGGTATGAATAGTTCTATGTTGAAGAAGAAGTGAGTTATAACTAAAGGATTTCCCACACTCCTTACATTCATGGGCTTTCTTCCCAGGGTGAATGCTTTTATGGACTGCGAGGCCTGAGCTATAGCTGAATGCTTTGCCACAGACATCACATTTGTAAGGTTTCTCTCCTGTGTGGATCCTTTTATGCACTATGAGGCCTGAGCTGTTCCTGAAAGCCTTCCCACATTCATCACATTCATAAGGTTTCTCTCCAGTGTGGATGACTTTATGCTGAATGAGAAGAGAGCTATAATTAAAAGATTTCTCACACTCATCACATTTATAGGGTTTATCTCCAAAGTGGATGCTTTTATGGTTGAGAAGTGTTCTACAAGTAATGAAGGCCTTTCCACACTCATCACATTCGTAAGGTTTCTCACCCGTGTGGATCCTTTTGTGGACCCTAAGGCCAGAGCTGTTACTGAAGGTTTTCCCACAGATGTCGCATTCATAGGGCTTCTCCCCCGTGTGGATCCTTTTGTGGACTCTGAGCCCAGAGCTGTTCCTGAAGGCCTTCCCACACTCGCCACATTCATAGGGCTTCTCCCCAGTGTGGATCCTTTTATGCTGGTCCAGAACAGAGCTGTAATTGAAGGATTTTCCACATTCGTCACATTTACAGTTCTTCTCCCCAGAATGGGTGCTTTTGTGGTTTATAAGGCTGGAGTAGGACATGTAGGCTTTCCCACATTCCTCACACTTGTACGGCTTCTCCCCAGTGTGGATCCGTTTGTGGACCCGAAGGCTCGAGCTGCTCCGGAAAGTCCCTCCACAGTCATCACATTCATAGCGCTTTTCCCCAGTATGCATAATTTTATGTTGAACAAGGCGGGAATTATATTTGAAGGATTTCCCACATTCATCACATTTATGTAATTTCTTAACAGCATTGGTTTTCTGCTGTAGACTAGGGTAGGAGGTTCCATTAATGTTCTCCACACGTTTGCCTTGCTCACTCCCTCTCTGTCCTATAGGCATAGTCTGGTGTGTGATATGCTGTGGGCTCAGATGCAAGCTCTTCTCAGATGCCTCACCTTCCTGTTCTGTCTTTATATTTGCTGTACTCTTGGCTTTGCTGATTGCTTCCCTGATGCTGCTTTTGTCTTCCTTCATCCTGTTTTCCACAGGCTTTTTCTGTTGATTCTCTACCTTGTTATCCCAAACACATGTGTCACCAACCTTAGATTCAGGCATAGGATCCTCCAGTTTTGGCCACTTAGATTCTGCATTTCCAACATTTTCATATTCTTCAGTTGGTTCCTCATCCTCAGTGCTTGTCTTCAAATGTGACACTAAACCAAGAAAATGAAAAGGACACCTGTTCACTCTCTTAAAAAACAAACAAACAAACTGGAATAACAACAAACAACATTTACTTGACAAACATTTACTGACAACATACTGTGATAGGCACCATGTACCATGTACCGTTTTTTAAGTACTAGGGATACAACAATGAATATGACAAAATTTCTGCCCCTGTGGAACTAATGTTAAAATGCTAGAGCCCTGGATTTTCAATGGAACAATGAGCTTTTCTATTCTTGTATAACAGCTTAGCATAGGGCAGGTTGAAATGATGCACAGAACCATGGGCAACACCAATCAGTTTTTAAACAATGTCATCCAGTCATGGAAAAACAAACAAGAGGGCAGAAGAAATCTCTGAAGAATAGAAGACAGAAAAATTCGTAAGTAGGACAAAAGTTAGGCAAAACTTTTTTTTACTATGAAAAGTTAGACAAAATCAGCAGAGGATAGACAAAACTAAAAAGAAAAAATTAGTACCTGGGGAGGGGTATCAGGGAGAAGACTATGAAACCATGAAGACAGTTACTGCAGAGATGAGGAAGAAGGCAACCTGCATATTAAAATATATTATTAAACCTCTATAATTAAAATAGTGTGGTCCTGGTACATAGACAGGCAAACGGAATAGAACAGGAAGTCCAGATGTTGTCCCAGGTAGACACAGAAGTTAATGATACAGATAATATCTGAAATTACCGGAGAAAAGATGGTCCTTTTAACAGTGTTGTAACAACTATGAAGCCACATGGAAAAAGATAAAATTAGGGCTGGGTGCGGTGGCTCACACCTGTAATCCCACTACTTTGAGAAGCTGAGGCGGGCGGATCACGAGGTCAAGAGATCGAGACCATCCTGGCCAACATGGTGAAGCCGTCTCTAGTAAAAATACAAAAATTAGATGGGCGTGATGGCACGCACCTCTAATCCCAGCTACTCGGGAGGCTGAGGCAGGAGAATCACTTGAACCTGGGAGGCAGAGGTTGCAGTGAGCCAAGATCATTCCACTGCACTCCAGCCTGGCGACAGAGCAAGATTCTGTCTCACAAAAAAAAAAAAAAAAAGATACAATTAGATCCCATTCTTCACACCACACACACATGAATAAACTCCATATGGAATAGAGCTCTAAATATAAAAAAGCTGTACAAATGCTAGAAAATATGGGTAAATGCCTCTATGGGCTGAGTATAGAGGAAGCTTTCTAATGATGACTCATATGCAACAAAAGACTAATACATTTTCAAAAACTGAAGAAAAATAAACTATAAATCATATAGGAAAACAGGTAAGAAGATGAACAGACAATTCTTTTAAATGGTCCTTAAACATTCAACTTGATTCATAGTAAGAGAAAGGTAAATAAGAACTACCGTAAAACACCACTTCTCACCTGTCACATTAGCAAATGTTCAAAGCTTGACAATACACTGTTGATAAGGCTGTGGAAGAAACAGGCACTCTCATACACTGCTGGGAATGCAAACTGGCACAGCCCCTTTTAAGGGGAATTTGCCAGTATCTATCAAAATGATATATGCATTTACCCAGAAGTCCTACTTTAGGAATTTATAATGAGGATACACCTCCAACAATATAAAAAACATACATGCACAGAGTGATTCATTACAGCATTATTTGTAACTGCAAAATCTGGAAACCTACATAAATCTCCAAGCACAGAAGACTGGTTAAATAAACTTGCACATATGCACAATGGAGTACTAAAAAACGATGAGGAGCATTTCTGAATTGATATGGCGCAATTTGTATATCCTAAAGTCAAAAGGTCAAAGTGAAAAAGAGTAATATACATGCTACGTTTCATGTAGGAAAGAAAACAGGAAAACAAGCAGGTATGTGTTTCTCTTTATAGCAACGATAAACCAGAGAACAATGAGGTTCATCGCCTACAAGGGAGGGGTGTGGAGAATGGAGCAGAAGGGATGGGGGAAAGAGAGAGACTCTGAGTATGTAGCCTTTTTAATAGTTTTTACTATACAAAATACATAATATTCTACATATTCAAAGAATAAAATTAAACAGCGAGGATGGGAAAGGGGAAAAACTGCTAAAACAAAACAACTCAACCTATTTGCATTTCACATGAATACCATAATCGCAGGAAGAAAACAAACAAAAAAGAAACACAGAAGTAATCCAGGCAACTTAGAAACGTATTTGACTACATAAGTACATTGAGTCTGGGGAAAGCTGGAGGCAGGGCAGTGGGAAGAGGTACAAACAATTCAACTGTTAGCAGGTTTTCCGTAGAGGTATGAACAAAGTGATTCTGAAACAACTTTAGATGTATTAAGAACCTGAGTAAATGCATTGATTTTGTTGGGCTCAGGGCTCTCCTAGAGAAAGGGACATAAAAATAAGGAAGAGAGGAAGGCAAAATGAACCTTGGGATGAATTTGAAGTACTGGTGTGAACTTATGATTTCTAAATCACATATACGTGCACGTGTGTATATTCAAGTCTGTATGGCTGTATGCATACATTTGCATATATTTCCTAATTTCCTAGTTCTGTTTGCTGAAAGCCCAAAAAACAAAAACACTCCAGTGGTAATGAGAACATCTAGTACCCTCATTCTGGGTCTCTATTACCATTATTTACTAAAAGGAACCAGAGTGTCTCAAAGAAACGGCTGATTTCAGGCTGAGAGCAGGAAACATACAAGATAAGCATCGTGTTATACCAGCAAGTCAAGAGGCTCAAAAAAAGGGTAGGGACATGCTGCAAGACCCAGCTTGAACATCCGGTGTTCAAGCACCATAATAACTAAGTATAGTGATACATTATAAACCATTGAAGATAGGATTTCATGAGTCTACACAGGTACAAACAGGGGAGAAAGGGAGGCCTCTTGCTTACAGCAGAATGTGAGTGCTGGCTGATAAATGTAGAAGGAATACCGGAATTGGAAAAGTCAGCACTCTGCAACTATCAGAGTAAAGACTGGACCAGGGGAGAGAATCATCAGTGAATTCTACGCCTAGGAGGAAATTCTGACAAGGAGCAGGATATCTGCATGGTCTTAAATATGTATAATGCTTATTTACAGGGGGAAAAATTCAAGAGTGGAGAGACAATGCCTTGGCCAGGTGCTCTAATTTAACACCTCCAGAGGGGCAGAAGGACACATCACCTATGAGAATGCATTACATGAACTGAATCACCAGGTAAACCCAAAATGAAAAATGTTTTCTACTAAAACAGAGGGTGGAGAGAAGAGGGGGACTATATTTTTCAAATACATCATTTTCCTAAAAGACAAAGAAAAGCTGTAGAAATGTTCCAGATTAAAGAAGGCTAAAAGAGACTTGACCACTATATTAAATTCCTGACCTTGACTGGATCTGTAGCAGAGGGGAAAATTGTTATAGAAAACAATTATATCAGCTGAAAAAGTTGGAATATGGATGGTAGACTAGGTAAAAGCAGTATCAACTTCCAATTTACTCAATTTGAAAACTGTACTGTAGTTATCTATGAGACTATCCCAATCCTTAGGAAATATACGCTGAAGTATTTCGGGATAAAGGGCCATGATGTATATAACTTACCTACAAATGATTTAGAAAAATACTTGCATGTATGAAAGAGCAAGAGGACAAAATGAAGTCAAATGTTAACTGCAGGTAAATCTGAGTGATGGGAATCTTTTTACTGTTCGTATTCTTGAATTTTTTCTGTGCGTTTAAAATTATTACCAAACAAAAAGTTTTTAAAATATCAGAAAGCAAATTTGTTTCCTCTTCTACACCTTCCCCTCCAGGTACTGCTTTGCCATCCTACTGCCTGTTGTAACTGGAAAAAGTGGTCTTCACATCCCACTCCCCTCATGCCTCATTTCTCCCACGCAGACCACACTGCATTAGCTTCTTCAGGCTGGTGCTTGCCCTCCGGGCTGCTGCCCCTGGATGTTTCTGGCCCCTCCTTCCGCCTTGAGCCGTTCCTCTTCTGGCTCCACATATTCCCGAGAGCCCTCATGGCTCCCAGCACTCCCAGACACCGTATCAGGTCCTCATCTCTGCCCAAGATCCCTCTCAATTACAGACCCTCATATCCATCTTGCCTCCTACCCTTTTGCCTAAATCAGAAATGGGCTATTTCCCTTGGCCACATCCAAAACAGCCCCTAGGACCTCTGATTCTATTGCTTAAGTAGTTCTGAAGCTCCCACTCCATCTTCCACCTCCTTCTTAATAAGGCCTTAGTTTAAGCCTCCTAAATTCTCTTCTGCACGACTGCCATCGTTTCTAGACCTTCACTCTTATCCCTGCCCAATTCTTTCTACAACTACTGTCAAGAGTTTTTGTAAAATGCACACCTAGTCACTGGGCAGTGCCAAGTTCTCCCAGGCTACTTACTGTGGCACCTAAAGCCTTCTGCACCAGCCGCCTGTGCAACTGTCAACCCTCACTGCCACTCCACTCACTGATTCTCAGCCTGATCTTTCCTCCTTTGCTTCTTTGACAAATGGATTATTAGTTTTCTTCCTGTCCTCTGGGATCCATGTTAGACTGACTGCTGACTGGCCTGGTCTGCCTAAAATCACAGACACTTTTGTCACTTACCTCTCTAACCTAAGTGAAGGCCTGGGGCCTCCCTGAATCACACACGCTTTGCCACTTACCTCTCTAACCTAGGTGAAGGCCAGGGGCCTCCCTGAATCACAGACACTTTGCCACTTACCTCTCCAACCTAGGTGAAGGCCAGGGGCCTCCCTGAATCACAGACACTTTGCCACTTACCTCTCTAACCTAGGTGAAGGCCTGGGGCCTCCCTGTTGTGGCTCTGCTTAAACCCCTCTGTTTGGGTTGGGGGCGTGATGTCCCATCACCTGATGTAGTTCATCCAGTCCTCTTCTTGAGTGAAATCAAAATGGATTAATATAAACATGCATCTTCATTGAAAATAGATGGCTTGAAATGAAATCTATGCTAATCCATACTAAAATCCATCAAAAACACAGGCAGGAAAGCACCAAGACAGCACTAGAGTAAATGCTGCTAAAACATAAAGACAATACAAAGGACGTAACACATAAGGATAATTAAGTTATCCTTATAAACAATAGTGGAGATGCATTCTAGGGTATCAGTTATTTCTGAGGCCAAGTGTTGCCCAAGGAACTTAGACTATTATCTGTATCCTGTTTGTTTTCCAGGCCCTGGGCTACTCCTATCCAAAGACATGGATATGACAAGGCCCTGCCATCAAGGCACCTGCAGACTAGTAGGAGAGTCTGGTAGGAAAATAACCATATGATAAAAATGACAGAGGCGGCTGGGCACGGTGGCTCACACCTGTAATCCCAGCACTTTGGGAGGCTGAGGTGGGCGGATCACGAGGTCAGGAAATCGAGACCATCCTGGCTAACACAGTGAAACCCCGTCTCTACTAAAAATACAAAAATTGGCCAGGCATGGTGGTGGGCGCCTGTAGCTCCAGCTACTAGAGAGGCTGAAGCAGGAGAATGGCGTGAACCTGGGAGGCGGAGCCTGCAGTGAGCTGAGATCGTGCCACTGCACTCCAGCCTGGGCGACAGAGCAAGACTACGTCTCAAAAAAAAAGAGGCAAAGACAGGGCATGGAGGGTGGGAAAGGGGGGATGGACTACAGGAATAGCTTCAGGAAGAAGAAGAATGCCAAGGGAAGGGCAGGTACAGAGGAATGGTGTTCACCCCCCTGAAGACATCTGGGGCAGGCACAAGGAAAATCAGACAGGCAGGCAAAGTCAAGGGCTGCACCATAAGGAGCCCAGACTTGATCCTCAGGAGCTTCGGCAAAGGAGTAGCAAACCTGGATATGCGTTTTGGAAAAATTACTTATTTTATTAAACTGGAGTTGGCAAACATTTTCTGTAAAGAACCAGGTAGCATATATTTTAGGCTTTGTGGGCCACATAGAACAGCTGAGTACTGTTTTTTTTTAAAGCATTCCTTTAAAAGTATAAAAATCATTCTTAGTTTGCAGGCCATACAAAAACAGTCCATAGGCCCAGCAGTGTGCCCACCTCTGTTAGATAATATCAAGGAATCAGAGTTAATTTAGGCTGGTATAATAATGGCATTGTGGCTATGTGAGAACTTTTGTTTTTTTGTTGTTGTTTTTTTGAGACTGAGTCTTGCTCTGTTGCCCAGGCTGGAGTGCAATGGCACGTCTCGGCTCACTGCAACCTCCACCTCCCAGGTTCAAGCGATTCTCCTGCCTCAGCCTCCCGAGTAGCTGATATTACAGGTGCGCACCACCACGCTCAGCTAATTTTTATACTTTTAGTAGACACGGGGTTTTGCCATGTTGGCAGGCCTGTCTCCAACTCCTGACCTCAGGGGATCCGCCCATCTTGGCCTCCCAAAGTGCTGGGATTACAGGCGTGAACCACCGCACCCAGACCTTTTTTTTTTTTTTTAAAAATTCAGACTGAAGTCTGCAGTGAAATGTCATGGAATCTGGAATTTAAAATATTTCAATCAAGAAAAACTAAAAAGGGAAAAGTTAAACAGCAGAATCCTGATAATTGCTGAATCCAAGTGATGGGCATATGGAAGTTCATAAGAAAAAAACTTTAGGCCAGGCACAGTGGCTCATGCCTATAATCCCAGCTCTTTTGGAGGCCGAGGCAGGTGGGTCACCTGAGGTCAGGAGTTTGAGACCAGCCTGGCCAACATGGTGAAACCCCATCTCTACTAAAAAAAAAAAAAAAAAAAAAAAAAAAGTAGCTGGGCACGGTGGTGGGCACCTGTAATCCCAGCTACTTGGGAGGCTGAGGCAGGAGAATTGCTTGAATCCACAAGGTGGAGGTTGCAGTAAGCTGAGATTGCACCATTGCACTTCAGCCAGGGCAAGAAGAGCGAAACTCTGTCTCAAAAAAAAAAAAAAAAAAAAAAAAAGAAAAGAAAAGAAAAAAAAGAAAAAAATTTTAAAAAGATCCGGCAAGGTGCAGTGGTTCATGCCTGTAATCTCAGCACTTTGGGAGGCTGAGGCAGACAGATCACTTGAGGCTAGGAGTTCAAAACCAGCCTGGCCAATGAGGCAAATCCGTCTCTACTAAAAATACAAAAATTAGCCAGATGTGGTGGTGCACACCTGTAGTTCCAGCTACTCGACTTGGGAGGCTGAGGCACAAGAGTCGCTTGAACCTGGGAGGCAGAGGTTGCAGTGAGCCAAGATAGTGCCATTGCACTCCAGCCTTGGTGACAGAGCGAGACTCTGTCTCAAAAAAATAAAAAAAAAAGATCACTCACACTAGTTGCAGTGGGAGAATGGAATGAGGCAAGACAGGACTGAGTCCTGGAGTTCCAGGAGTAAGTCACTATAATCCAGTCAAGACTGATGTGGTGGCTAAGTCATGTGTCCCTGATGACACAAGTAAGGAATTACCCCCAAAACACAACTCTTCCATATAAAGACCCAGAAACTTCTGAATTTCTTAAAAGTTCTAAAGGCTGAATGGACAAGCCCTTTCTAACTAGTTTTCAATACGCAGCATGAGTCTAATAGCCTGGTTACATCAGTCAAAAGCGTCAGACATAGAATGCCACCCACTCCTTCCAAACTACATATGACCAACAACCTCTGGGCACTCTTCTGTGCTTCTTGTTCATGCTTTATTGCCAAGGCCTAGAAAAGTGAATGCAAATAGTTAAGAACCTGCCCTAAATTCTTGCTGTCTCTGCCTAAAAGAGTCAGGAGCCACTTTTCAAGAGCCTAGACAACTCGTAAGAGAGGAACTGTGGCCTGCTCTGGCTGAAAATCCCTTCCCGTTAACAGACTGCAACTAGCCTGGAACCACTTTGAATTTGCAGAATCCAACCATATTCCACAAGACAATCTGCCACCTCAAGGTTCACGTGTGGATTCTATACCTTAAATTCTTGGATACTGTATTTGATTTGGAGATGACCAAAGAAAGGAAACAAGACAAGAGAATGTGACCACAAAATGCTTACCAGCCCAGAAGAAAGAGTACCTAGGAGGGGCAAAATGTGCAAAGGAAAGATGGGACTAAGGAACAGAGAAGTGATATGCAGATGAGAAGAGAATATGGTTTGTGCTCTTGCTACTGTTGCATTTGTCTTATGAATATTAGGAATGTATATGATTAACGTGAGTTGGTTCTATTGCTTAAATATAGAAATAAGAATGAAAGGTGATTTTTCCTTAAAGTAAAAAACTGAAATAGAACATTCTCATACCAAGTAGTGGAGAAGAGATTTCTAGTTGTCGTAGGGGAGGAGGTGAGCAAAGGAGATACTAAAAGGGAGGCTAATTTTCTGAATCAAACCCGGCAGGGACTGGCTTGGAGTCATTGACATAATTAGTCTATTAGGCTAGTGTAACACTAAATATAGGGACAAGTCTCAGAAGGGAAGGACTACTTAGTCTTATTTGTTCTTTAAACACTCTACATCAGTGATTTTGATAATGACTTGTCATATGTAACAATATGCCAATAACTGGTTGAGTTAATGTAAAAAAATAATTTTCTAATGGCTTAGTTTCTTCTGTAAAAATCCTTACCTTAATACACTGTATTGAGTATACCATTGTTTGAAGTAACAACAAATTGGAGACAACCCAAATGCCCCGGAATAGATCTAAAAAAGGACAGAACATCGAAAACATCCAAACAATGGCCCATCCAATACTTACCACAGCTCTGTAAAGCAAAACGAAACAAAACACAACTTCTGTGTTCTGACATGTAGAGACCGGTAAGATAAAGTGAAAGAATCAAAGAGTTAGAAGGATTTCTATTACCTTTGTGAAAAAAAGGGGGAACTAACTAGTTATATTTGCCAGTATTTGCAGAAATTCGGAAAAGATACAAAGGAACAAAAGTGGTTATCTAAGAGGGTAGGGCCTAGGAAGATAGCTAAGCGGGATGGGAAGAAATCTTTCACTGGTAACTTTTTGTATTTTTAATATCCCAGCCATATGAATGTATTACATATTTCATATTATTATTTTTTTAAGCCTTGAGCTTTCACAAAGAAATGCTCCTGCTGGCCAACTACTTTAAACGTCTTAGAGCAGCACACCCAGCCCTGGCATTCCGCAGTGATCTTTTCCATCCCACCCCTGGGTTCCCGCAGGCTGTCCCCCGGGTCTAAGACACTCCTCGACCTTCCTCTCCCTACCTAGTTAACTCCTTTTCTGCTTGCAGGAACACGCGACAGGTCGCCTCCTCCCGGTGCACCCGTCTGTATGCAGGTGCGCTTCCCCAGGTGAGGGCCAGGACGCGCCTCCGGGGTCTCTATTCACACCTGCAGCAGAAGCTTATCATCATCACTCACCGACCAAAAAAAAAAGGTGGGGGGGCGAGGGGAAGAAGGTCGAATCAGATCACCCCTAGAGGTCTCTCTGCCCTCGCAATCACTCTCAAGTCCTAGAGTACCAAACTTAACTGCAGAGGGAGCACAAAACGGTGGGTATTTTGAAGCGCAAATTTTTAGGGAGCCCCTCCCATCCAAGACAGGGAGGAATAGTTGAGGAACACGGGAGCGGGGCCCTGGCCCTTCTCGGAACACTGAGCAGACCTAACATGACGCTGGTCCGTTCAAACGTCGCAGTTGTGGCCCACATAGAACCCAGTCTGTTCCAGGGGCGCGCCCTGCACCCCTATGCCTGCCCGAGGTCTTCCCTCCCCTCCGCTCCCCAGGAACGCGCCTACTGAGATATGTGCGGGGAGGGGGCACGCTTACTCCCACATCCCGCCCGAGACCCGCGGGGCAGCCAAGACCAGGCCAAAAAGGGAAGGGCGTGGCAGGCAAAGGCCGGGGGCGGGAGCGCGGGCGGCCGCGGACTCACGTACTGGCTGTGGCGGCGCCGCGGGAACCCGGCCGCCAGCGGGACAAAAGCGCGGACGGCACGGCCGGAAGAACCCGCGCCGGCCCTGGGGCACTTCCGCGCCCTCTCTGGGACGCTGGAGGACTGACTCGATGGTCCGGGCCGACCGCGCCGGCGGGAGGGAGGGGAGCGCCTCCTCGGCTATTTATTGAGGACCAGCGGCAGGGCGCGCGCTCCGGGCGCGGCGATGAGGCCGTGGGTGGGGCTTCCTGTTTCCGTGCCCATTAGCTTCTGGGGTGGGGTGGGGTGGGGTACATGTAATAAAGTAAATACCTGCCTACCTGGTTCCTGAACACGTGATTAGTTGCCAGGTGTGGGTGCGGAGACGTTCCCGGAAGTGGGGGCCTGGCGGGAAATGGGGGAATCCGGGAGGGGCGCAGGGCAGCGCTGGGCTGGGGACCCATTGCCTTCTCAGCTGGTTGGGGGCTGGCCCGGGAGCACCAGCCCTTTCTGGTCGTCAGCAGTAGAAGTGCCTCCGGTTAGGCACTGAGGATGCCGAGAGGGAGCGCGCCCCTGGAGCGGTCCCTGGGACCGGGCCACGCTCCCACCCGGGGCGCCAGCTTGGCAGCGACCTCGCCGCCTGCCCACCCCACCGCCGGTGTCGGCTTCCAAACCCAGGGCCTAAAATGACTTTGAAGACCTTTTTTTTTTTTTAATTAATTTTTGTGGGTACATAGTAGGTGTCCCTATTTGTCGAGTACGTGAGATATCTTGATACAGACAGGAATGCAATGCGTAATAACCATATCAGGGTTAACGAAGTGTCCATCACTTCAAGCATTTATCCTTTGTGTTACAAACAGTCAAATTATATTCTTATTTTTAAATATACAACTAAGTTATTGGCTATAGTCAGCCTTTTTTAAAAACAGCAACATCTAAATATTTTTCATATTAATTGCAAAGGGTATATTTTTGGCATGCTGTTAATATTAAGAACAGAATTGCTTTATTCTTTCAAGTGTATCCAATGGAATCTAAATCCCTGAAGATTTGGTATTATCCACTTTTAACAATCATAAGTTTTACATCTTTTAGGGTTTTTGCCTTTAACTTTTATGTCCCTCACCGGCTTTTTATTCTATTGTAAAAATATTTTCATTCTATGTGCCTCATTGAATTTTATCCTAGTGTAAAATATTTCTATTCATTGTTTTATTGTTTATTGTTTACCCTAGCATATATCTTCGTAACGAAATTAGATTACATTTTTTTCCCTCTTAGTGTTAATTATTTTCTGGATTATTAGCAAAATTATATAAATATTTCAAAATGTTTACTGTTAATTCTTAGACAAAAAGTGAAATGCTTTGGAAGCACAACTTGAGATGGATTTTGTTTTACAGCTCAAATTATTTATATTATTTGAATGAATTTTACATATTGCTGGGGTGAGCCGGCGTTTGGCATCAGCTCGACGCCCATTTTTCATTTTTATACATGTGGGTGCTGAGACACCGTGTTCACTTTGGTAGAGGGAATGGGCATTTCCTTGTAGCAATAAGCCCTTGACCACATTTGGGCTTCACGCCACAACCCCAGCCACCTGGAAGACAGTCTGGACGAATCAACAGGCAGCAGCGACTCCTAAGGAGGGGCAGAGCGCTCCAGGCCCAGGTTTGCAGCTTTAGGTGAGAGCCCCAGAGCGAGTAGAGGATTGGGAGTGGGTTCCGCTAGAGCTGCCCCCAAAGGATAGCGAGACACATGCAGCTGTTGAGCACTTGAAATGTGGGTAGTGCTGCTGAGCATCTGAATTTTTAATTACGTTTAATGTAAATAGCCACATGTGGCTAACGGCCACCTTACTGGATAGCACAGCTCTAGAAGGAGCTTTGGGTGGTCCTCACAGGCCTCCAGAATTAAAGCTGCCCTTAAAGGTTCATGGTAGGCAAAGACTGGGTTTTTACCTCTAGGCAGCAAGATAGAAAAATATTATGTCCTGGTTGGAACACTTTGCTCAATGAAAGGTGGTGTGTGTGTGGAAGGGATTGTGGGAAACCCACATAAATCATCTTGAGTCAGATGCTTTTTATTTTATCTTATTGTTTGTTTTGATAACAAGCTCTCACTTTGTTGCCCAGGCTGGAGTGGGGTGGCACGATCATGGCTCCCTGCAGCCTCGACCTCCCAAGCTCAAGGGATCCTCCCACCACAGCCTCCCAAGTAGCTGGGACTACAGGTGCATGCCACCAGAGCCCCATTAATTTTTATTTTTTTTATAGAGATGGGGCCTCACCATGTTGCCCAGGCTGGCCTGGAACTGCTGGGCTCAAGTGATCCGTCTGTCTTGGCCTCGGAAAGTGTTAGAATTCAGGCATGAGGCACTGTGCCTGTCAGATCCTTTTGATTTTAGATGACGGCTTTTCCTCTTTGAGCCTTGTTATATTGCAGGCACCTTTCATTTGGCCTGTGTCTACATAACACACACAGGCACAGACACAGACACGGACACACACTTGCCTTTCTAACACCTGTCTTTTAGAGATATCTACACATCACAGCTGAGATCAGTAGGGCAGCCACTATTCACATGTAGCTTATGGTAGTCTGAATTGAGATGTGCTGTAAATGTAAAATCCACACCACATTTCTAAGACTTAGGAAAAGAGAATGTAAACTATTTTATTAATAATTTTTAATGTTGATTACATGCTGAAATACTATTTTGACTATATTGGGGTAGATCAAGTACATGGTTACAATGAATTTTACCTGTTTCTTTTTACTTTAAATGCATCTACTGGAAGATCAGAAGTCTCATACGTGGCTCACAGTACATTTCCATTAAACAGCACTGCTCCAGGAGGCCAACAGGTGCAGCAGTGAGGTTGTCTGGGTTTGCTCTTGCTTTGCGGGCTCATCTACCTCCCTTTGGAGTGGTTTAAGTACAAATTAATGTTGAGCTCTGCCCACAGGGCTTAATTCCAACTCTGTGTTTAGCCGTTGAATTTGGTCACACATTTGTTTGTTTTTGTTTTTTTTTAGAGACAGTCTTGCCCTGTCACCCAGGATGGAGTACAGTGGTGTGATCACATAGCTCACTGCAACCTCAGTCTCCTGGGCTCAAGCAATCCTCCTCCTTCAGCCTCCTGAGTAGCTAGGACTACAGGTGTGAACCACCAGATCCGGATTAAATTTTTTTTTTTTTTGTAGATGGAGTCTCACTCTGTCGTCAAGGCTGGAGTGCAGTGGCACGACCTCGACTCACTGCAACCTCTGCTTCCCAGGTTCAAGCGATTCTCCTGCCTCAGCCTCCCGAGTAGCTGGGATTACAGGCACACACCACCACACCGGGCTAATTTTTGTATTTTGGTAGAGACGAGATTTCACCATGTTGGCCAGGCTGGTCTCAAACTCCTGACCTCAGGTGATCCGCCCACCTTGGCCTCCCAAAGTGCTGGGATTATAGGCGTGAGCCACTGCTCCCGGCCTCAGATTAATTTTTTAATTTTTTTGGAGCAGTAGAGTCTTGCTGTGTTGACTAGGCTGGTCTCAAATTCCTGGGCCTCAAGTGATCCTCCCACCTTGGCTTCCAAAAGTACTGAGATTACAGGTGTGAACCACCATGCCCAACTGCAAATTTATTTTAAAATAAAATCTCTCCTCCCACTGTACCATAATATCAGTTCATAATGTTAAATCTGGAAAACAGAAAAAGTATTCTTAATTTAGTAAACTAGTTTTTGCTCTTGTTGCCCAGACTGGAGTGCAGTGGCACTATCTCAGCTCACTGCAACCTCCCCCTCCTGGGTTCAAGGGATTCTCCTGTCTCAGCCTCCTGAGTAGCTGGGATTACAGGTGCACACTACCACGCCCAGCTAAGTTTTTGTACTTTTAGTAGAGATGGGGTTTCATCATGTTGGCCAGGCTGGTCTCAAACTCCTGACCTGAGGTGATCCACCCACCTCGGCCTCCCAAAGTGCTGGGATTACAGGTGTGAGCCACCGCGCCCGGCCTAAACTTTACTTTTTTTAACAAAAATAGAGACAATGTCTTACTATGTTGCCCAGGCTGGTCTTGAACTCCTGAGCTCAAATGATCCCCCTGCCTCAGCCTCCCAAAGTGCTGGGATTACAAGCATGTGCCACCACACCCAGCCCATAATTTAGTAAATTTTCTTACTTAGTAAACTTTAGTAAACTTGCTTAGTAAACTTAGTAAGCTTTTTTCTGCCACCAATTTGTGAGTGTTTTTCAGATAGTGTCATAATCATACTATATCTGTATTTTTATATAGCATTTTTACAAATATTATACATTAGCATTTTTCATGTTTTTACTCTTTGTGATATTCCATTAAACTACAGTCTCCTTAACTACTCTGTGTAACTCACCGAGGTTTTTTCTAAGTATGTCTTTTTTAAAAAATAAATTAGTGCTGTTTTAGATAGTAGCGTGCATAACGCTTTCATCGTATTTTCCTTGGAATAATTGACAAGAAGAGGAATCACTGGTTCAATAGACAGAACATTTTTAAGAGTCTTAAAATAAGAACAATAGGGAATTAGAAACACTAATAAGCTTAATAGGTAAACACTGGAAACAATCAGAGTAAAGAACTAGACAAGGTTGTTACCCATCACTACTATTATTTCCCATTGCAGCTGGATTAAACAAAGAAAAAAATCAGAATATAAACATTGGAAAGCAGAGGTGTAATTGTCTTATTTGCAGATAAGATTTCATTTTTGGAAAACTCACGAGAAATAACTTAAAAAAAAAACTAGAATAAAGGAGAATGCTGTAAGGTGTGTGGTTTCAAAATTAACATATAGAAATCAAGTTTCCTTATATAGAAACTACAATTGGAATAATAGAAGGAAAGACTACATTTACAATAGAAACAAACAAAAGACCAAATGCCCAGGAATTCACAACTCACGTGCAAGACCCATATGAAGAAAATTTACAGTGCTCCTGGGGACACAGAGGGTGCACTAAACTTATGGAAAGATTCTTGGATGTTCCATTCACATGAATGGAAACACTTGACATCAGAATAGTCATTTCTTGTAAAGTATAATTGTCATGATCCTGATAAAAGCTAGCAATAGAATCTTCTTTGGCAACCCACAATTGATTCTAAAGTTCACATGGACAAATTAACAGACTCTTGCTTGTTTATAGCTAGAAAATGCCTATAAAAGTATGAATGATGCAAGGCACTATTAAGGCACATTAATAATTAAGCTGGTATAATTCTGAGACATACATATAGAGTCTAGAAATAGACCTAAACAGTCATGGGTATTGGGCATCTGGTAAAGCTAGCATTTCAAACTAGTGGCAATGACAGAACAGGGACAGCTGGGAAGCACTGGGGAAAAAATGAAGTTGGATTCAAACCACAGCCCTTACACCAGGATCAATGCCAGGTGTATCTAAGACTTAAATGTGAAATGCACACACACCAACCATCATGGCAGCTGCTCCCATTTCCATAAAATTTTACAAAGAAAAAAAAAACTGCAGGAGATTGCTTTGCTCATATTGGACTGAGGGAGGGTTTTTGTTTTCTTTCTTTCCTTTTTACTATAACGCAAAATCCAAAAACTGTAAAAGTAAAGATAGATCAATTCAAATACATAGAAATAAAATACTTCCGTGTGGCAAAACCACTACAAGAAAAGTAAAAAAATCAAATGACTAACTGGGAAAAAATATTTGCATGTTATATCACAAAGGGCAAATTTCCCTGATACACAGAGCTTCTCCAAAATTGAAGAGATGAACAACCCAGTGGAAAAATGGGCTCACAGAAAAGCTTATACAAATGATTCAAAATTAAAAAAAAAAAATGCAAGCCCAAACTACATGGAAACACAATTTTTCTCTTATTAGAATGGCAAAGATCCTAAGTTTGGTCCACGCTGTGGTGGTGACGGCATGGCGGGGAAAGCACTCTTCCCCACTGGTGGAGTGTTGACGGACCCCACCTCCAGGGAAGGCACCATGCGGTGTGGATGGACTTGCATGTACTCTTTGCCGCAGCAATTCTCCTCTATCAGTCTACCCTGCTGGTGTAGTCACACGCTCATGAAATGGTTTGTGAAAAGGTTATTCACAATAGCGTGTCTAAAGTAAAAGATGAAGAAAACCTAAAGGTCCAAACTAAAGACATGATTACATAAATTATTGTACATTCACGTGTATTAGTTTGCCAGGGCTGCCGTAACAAAGTACCCCACACAATGTGGCTTAAATAGGAAAAAGTTATTGTCTCACAGTTTTGGAGGCTAGATGTCTGAGATAAAGGTGTCAGCAAGTTTGGTTCCTTCTGAGGCTGTGAGGGACAATCTGTTCCACGTTTTGTACCTAGCTGCTGGCGGTTTGATGGAAATCCTTGGTGTTCCTTTGGAATGAGACCACCACTTCTCCTGTTGTCCTTCCCAGCTTCTCCCCAACCTCCCCTTTTCCCTAGTTTATAAGACAGGAGAAAAGGGAGAAAGCAAAAAGTTGGAAAGAAACAGAAGATAAATAGCTAGACGACCTTGGCGCCACCACCTGGCCCTGGTGGTTATAATAATAATAATAATAATAATAATAATAATAATAATAATATTATTAACCCCTGACCAAAACTACTGGTGTTATCTGTAAATTCCAGACATTGTATGAGAAAGCACTGTAAAACTTTTTGTTCTGTTAGCTGATGTGTGTAGCCCCCAGTCACGTTCCTTACGCTTACTTGATTTATTATGACCCTTTCACGTGGGCCCCTTAGAGTTGTAAGCCCTTAAAAGGGCTCGGAATTTCTTTCTCGGGAAGCTCGGCTCTTAAGACGTGAGTCTGCCGATGCTCCCGGCCGAATAAAAACCTCTTCCTTCTTTAATCCGATGTCTGAGGAGTTTTGTCTGTGACTTGTCCTGCTACACTTGGCTTGTGGACACATCACCCAATCTCTGCCTTTATCTTCACACAGCGTTCTCACTGCATGCATGCCTATGTGCAAATTTCTCCCTTTTTTAAGGAGACCAGTTGTATTGGATTAGGGCCCTAACCTACTCACTCCAGCATGACCTCGACTTAACTAAATACACCTGCAATGACTCTGTTTCCAAATAAGGTCACATTAGGAAGTATCTGGGGTTAGGACTTCAACATACGAATTCTGGGGGAACACAGTTCAACCCATAACAGCATGCAATGTACTACTTTCAGCCATAAAAAAGGAAGAGGGGCCTCTTTATAAAATGGTATGGGAAAATCTCCAAGATGTATGTTAAATGTTAAATAAAGAAATCAATGTGCCAAGCTATGTTATAATTTGCATAAGAAAGGGTGAAATGAATGTGTACATATTTGTGTATGTTCATAAAAATTTTCCTGAAAGTTCACACCAGAAACCACTAACCGGGGCTGTCAGTGAGGAGGCACCTGGGTGGCTGGAAGAGAAGGGTGGGAAGGAGAATTTTCAGTGCATATCGTCTTTATACTCCTTGCATTTTGAACCACGAGAATATAGTATTTATTCAAAAATTATATGTAAACATAAATAATCCTAAATTGCATCAGATTGCTAAACTACTTCAAGAAGGAGTATTTCAATTTATAAAGCTTCCAACTATAAGTAAAAGCTCTTTACTCACTCACCTCCCCAGGATTGGGTTTTGGCAGGTTTGTTTTTTCTCTAAATTTGTAGGCAGCAAATAGTGTCTGGTTGTTTAATTTTCTTTACCCTTCTATCATGTGTGTTACCCAACTGAGCCATCTCTCCTAGGGACTGCCTGTCCTGTCCTTAGATCAAGTCTTTTGGTACCTTTTGTAGAGTTTGTGTCCATTGTGGGAACACATTCTTTATTAAAGAAATTCACCTTTTGAATTGGCCATCAATTCTCTTTCCTGCTTGCCCTTTAACACCAACAATTTCCTTTCATCCCTCAAGCTTTACATGGATGTGTAAAATCTGTGTGGCAGGTGGCGCTGTTGAGCTGAAAGGGACCGTGGGATGAACCTGGAGAAACCTGTTACCAGAGGCTCTTAAGGGATGACCCACAGTCCCTGGGAAAAGGTCTAGAAGGAACAAGCAGACTCCTACTGTTCTCATTTCTGGGTCCTGTGGAAAGGGAGATGTCTGTGTCAGAAGATCTGACTGACACTTACATCTAAAATGATAATCAACAACAGTGAGAAATTTTATGGGGCTTATTTTGTGCCAAGCGCTCTTCTAAATGCTTTATATATACAGATACATTGAATCTTCTCAACAGCCCTTTGATGAAGGCACTGTGTGTGTGTGTGTGTATATATATATATATATATATATATATATATGCACATACATATACCTGTTCTACAGAAGGGGAAAGAGAGGGAAAGCAAATTTGTCCCAGGACACACAGCTGGTAGTTTTGAGGCTGTGATCTTTGACATCCTTGAAATGCTCTGGCCTGGGCACCTGCTGGTTCAAGCCCAGCTGCTTGTTCTCCTCGTGTAGATATATTCATCTCTGGTTGTCGTTCGCAAGCCACAGAGTGCCAAGACCAAGCAGGAGGCTGTTAGGACACCACCCATACAGGCCTCTGCCAACTGGGCAGGAGGAGGAAATTTTTGTTTTAAAAGAGAGAGAACTGGATGTCCTCTTGTACACACGGATTAACTCACAGCTTCATAAGACCTTGGGAAAGGAGAAAATCAAAGGAGCCGTCTGTCCCTAATGTGGACGGAGAGTTCTTGGAAAATGGCACCTGCTCGAAGGTGTTTTCTTGAATCTGTGTTGGGCTCTGGGTTTCTTATGGGACTCAGCAGTTGTGTAATCTTTGGTCTCTGCTCCCTCATCTGGAATGTAGGTAATAATAATACCTACTTCACAGAGTTGTTGTGAAAATTAAATTAGCATATGTAAGGCACTTAGAACTTATATATATTGATATACTGAATCTTGTCAATAACCCATTGATGACAGCACAGCATACATCCCCATTTTACAGATGGGGGAACAGAGAGGGTAAGAAAACTGTCCCAGGACACACAGCTGGGCAGTCTTGAGGCTCAGATCTTATGGTGCATACAGTATGCACTATCTGAGTATTCATGATTGGTGTTGCTGTGGCCATACTCCTGTAGGTATCGTGTCTTCCTGAGGGGAGTGGATCACATTTCTCTATCTCCCTGGGAAGCAGAAGATCTTGGGATGGTATCTGAGGACTTGAAAAGTGCAGCCTTAGCTGGGTCAGTGGTTGACCCCTCCCTCTCTCTGGGTCTGGCTCTCTCGGAGTCCAGAGAAACACTCAGGGAACAGGTCAGGAGCTGGCAGGGAGTGCCCTGTAGGGGCCCCATGGGACTGCCCAGGGTCTGTGGGTGTGGAAGGTAGCCTGTGGCAGGTTATTCTCCAAACAGTAACTCTTCTGAAGCATGATGATCTGGTTGTGACTGGACTAAGGAAAAATTACAAGAAAGGCTTACGTTCATATCAGCCTGTGTGGTGGGTACCAGGGTCCAGAGAACTTTGGCAATGATCTTTCTGTACAAAGCACGGTTACTAAACTGGGGGTGACAGCAGTGTAGACACACACAATCTGGACTGGCCCTGGGGAACACATGGAATATACCTCAAAGACCCAGCAATGCTGGAAAAGGGCAATGGTGTAGTCAGGATAGTTAGACGAGGTTGCAGTAACAAATACACCCTCCCTCCCAGTGGCCTAAGACAAGACGGTTTATTTGCTCTTCACATAAACTTCACTGCAAGTCAGTTTGCTCTCTTCCATCTTGCAGCCATAATATCTGGAATGTGTGGCCTTCAGAATTGCCACTGTGGAGAAGAGAAGGCTGGAAGACCCCATGGGAGGCTTTAAGGGCTAGGCCCAGAAGTGCATTACGTCATTTACAACCACCTCTCTTCGGCCAGAACCAGGTCACACAGCTCCGTTCTAACTGCAAAGGAGGCCAGGGCTTAGAGGATCTCATGGATATTTGGATATTTGGTGAATACTGGCAGTCTTGCCATAGTCAGGAAACTTCAAAAAGGGGAAAAGATGCCCTATGGCCACACTCCACTCTGGCCCACAAGCTGGCATCATCCAATGACATGGCTGATGTGGCCTCATTTGTTGCATGGGCTGGCAAAACCCATATTCAGCTTATACAGGAATCCTTCATTAAAGTTCAGAGGTCCTTTCTCCTCCAAGGCCCAGTTCTGTGTTTTTTTAAATTAATTTTAAAATATTTTTCCCTTTGATCTTTTAATTAATGAACTATTACCATATAACAAATTGCCCCCAAAACTCGGTGGCTTAAAACAACAAACATTTACTGTCTCACAGTTTCTGTGGGCTAGGAATTTGAAAGCATATTAACTGAGTGGCTCTGACTCCAGGTCTTTTGTGAGGCTGTAGTGAAGAGGTGGACTGGGGTTGCAGTCATTTGGAGAAATACCCCAGTTGGAGGATTTGCTTCCAAATTGGCTCACTCCCGTGGCTGCTGGTGGGAGGCCTCAGTTTCTCATAGTACAGGCCTCTCCACAGGCCTGCTTGAGTGTCCTCATGGCATGACAAGTGACCCAAGAGAGACAGGGACACAGGACCACGGCGCTTTTTATGGCCTAGTCTCTGAAGTCGCACGCCATCGCTTTTGCCGCGTGTTACTCTAGTAGAAGCAAATCACTAAGGCCAGCCCACACTCAAGGAAAGGACCTAAACTCCAACTCTTCAAAGCAGGAATATGAAAGAATTTCTGGAAATATTTTCAAACTACAACAATCTCCCTTGAATTTATTTTAGAACATGAGTTTCCGTCCCCTATGAAGAACTGATTGCCCCGTTACCATTTACTCATTGAACTTCCCCATTGAACTACTTTATTGTACTAAATCATTATCTAGAAAAGGGCTTGTCATGGGCCACCTATTTAGTTACATTGACCTGTCTGGCTATTGTCATGTCCAAGTACATTTAATTTTTTCAGAGGTCATAAAACTTTAAGCCAGACCACAAGTTCCCTAGTAGCACAGCCTCTAGACATATAAGGGATTATACGATGTTGTATTAAGTGCAGGCTCTTAGCACACTATGAAGTGTACATACGAAGTTGTACTGCCCTTGAGGGCAGGAGCAACTCTACTGACAGAGGCTCTGCCTGAAGCCAGGCAGTGATCATGCTGAAGGTCAGGCCAACCAGGGTGTGTGTGTGTGTGTGGTGTGTGTGTGTGTGTGTGTGGTCGGGGGGGTGCTGGGGTACCAAGAATGGCCGCTGAACTGCATCTTTTGTTAGAGATCCAAAACTCTCAGCTTGTGGGACTTTACTTCACAGGTGTAGGCACAATCTGATGGAAAATTTGAATCCTGAAAACGTGATATTTCATCTGTATCTCATAGAGATGGCCCCTGGCACTGTCCCAGACAGGGCACATCATGGGGCACTTGGTTAGTGGATGGGTTGTTGGGTCAGGGAGGTGGCATAGGATCACCTGAGCACATCCAGGACACCTGCCAGGACCAGCCGTGTGAGGCTTCCGACTGTGGCGGGGGGACCTGCTGTGCCGAATGGCTGGTTTGTCTCTGGGATTTGGGTAGAAAACAGAGCCACCAAGGTGGATGCTCAGTTTCAAGACCTCCACCCTCCACTGGGGGAAGTTTCAATTCAGCTGTGGCCGTGGGGTCCACAGCAAGACACCCTCTCACCCCATGAGACACAGAAAGAGGAAGAAGGCTGCCATATGGGAATTAAAATATAAAGCTCCAGGCATCATACAGAGAATCAGCTCCTGACGAAGTGAGCCAAGAGACTGTCTCTACACACGTGACTGAGTTATGCTTGTCCCTGACCCAAAGCCGAAAGAGCAGGACTGGTTTGGGATCTCCATTTGTCACCCGTGGCTGATGCTGTTGTCTGGCCCCCCAGTAGCCATCCCCACTGCTCTTCTATTTGACTAACAGAGCCCCAGAATTATTCTGAGCAGCAACACACCCAGACCAATCAGAATTGATGTAAGATGAACAAGCACAGCGACTCCCATTCTCCTTTCCCAGATACTCAGTTACCCCGCTTGCAGCTAAAGGAGGCCAGGTGACCTGTGTGGGCCACTGAGATGTGTGGGGAACTCTGATATGAGCTTTGGGAAAGATTTTAAGATTAAAAAAGAAAACCAGGGCAGGCATGGCGGCTTACTTTGGGAGGCCGAGGCAGGAGGATCTCTTCAGCTCAGGAATTCAAGACCAGCCTGGGCAACATGGTGAAACCCCTTCTCTACCAAAAATACAAAAAAAAAAAAAAAAAAAAAAATAGCCAAGCATGGTGGCGAGTGCCAGTGGTCCCAAATACTTGGGAAGCTGAGGTGGAAGGATCACTTGAGCCTGGGAGGTGAAGGTTGCAGTGAGCCGAGATTGCACCACTGCACTCCAGCCTGGGTGACAGAATCAGACCCTGTCTCTCAAAACAAAAGCAAAAACAAACAAAACAGCACAGAGAAGAGCTGGCTGGTGCTGCCTCTTCCTGCGTCCTCCTATGTGATGCTGGGCCTCCTCCAGTCTTGCAACCATGAAGCAACACCCAAGAGGCCCTAAAGGTGGCTGATGAGGGCAGAGTAGGGGACGGGCGTGATGGTTAATTTGGTGTCAACCTGATGGGCCAGATCTTTGGGCAACATTCTTCTGGTGTTTCTGTGGGGTGTTTTGTATGAGGTTGGGGGGACTGAGGAAATCAGATTGTTGCTCGTAATGTGGGTGGGCCTCATCCATTCAGACGAAGGTCTGAAAAGAACACAAAGGTTGATCTGCCAAGTAAGAGGGAACTCCCCCTGCCTAGCAGCCTTCAAACTAGGGCATCGGCGCTTTCACTCAGCCTGCAGACAGGAACTAAACCATGTGCTCTCCTGGATCTCCAGCCTGCTGACTCACCCTGTAGATCTTGAGGCTTTCTGCTTTTATAACTGCGTGAGCCAATTCCTTAAATTAATCAGTCTCTATCTCTGCGTCTACTTGGTTCTCTTTCACCAGAGAATCCTGACTAATACATGGTGTCAGCCCAGGTCTTCACTGACCCCACTGGTCTGGTTCCCCAGCCCTGACCTGCCTGAACTCCTGGCCTCAAGCGATCCTCCAGCTTCAGCCTCCCGATTAGCTGGGACTACAGACTGAAATGCTAAGGAAGCAGGTGGATCCCCAAACAAACTGTTTTTTCCTGAAAACAGGAAAGTCACACCAACCAGTTGGAAAGACCTCAGTTTACCTGAGTCAGCGTAATGAAGAAGTCCCCTCTGCTTTAACTTACCAGAAAATAACCTGAAGTAACCTGATATTAACCAATCTGATTTTTTTCTATTGTTCTGTTTCCTCGTTCCCACCTTACAAAGCCCACAGTTCTGCTATTGCCCAGTGGGAGCTCTCCTTCTACTTTGAAGAATAGAGGCTTCCCTCATTCATAAAAGCCAATTAGATCTTAAAAACAAATTTGTGTAATTTTGTCTTTTGACAGGACCTAAGAGTGTATCTGCCATAAACTTCTCAAGGAATTATGTTAGCTGCTGAGAAACAATGGCTTGCTGAGAACAGGGAGGCAGCAAGCATGAGAGGAATGTGGAAAAATCTCACATGGAAAGAAAGAACAGGACAAAAAGCTGAATATGCTGTAAACAAGGTACCTATTTAAAAAGACACAGAAACCATTCTGAATCTTTGGACAAAAAAGTGACAAAGAAATTTATCAAAGTGTTGAGCTGTTTCTAGGTGGTAGGATTTACATATTTTAGTCTGTTTGCTTTTTATATCTTTTATAAACGAAGCCCTCTTCGCTCCTGTGTGGCTGGCACAGGAGACCCTATGTGGACTCAACAGCCTCTTGGTATGCCTCCTTTCCCATCCTCCATTTCATCTGACTACGAATTCAGCTTCCCAGGAACGAAGGAAAGCGGAAGGGAGATGCCTGTCTACGTGGAGAGTTCAGTCACGATACACAGCATTACCGGCTGTGACTGACTGAGCCTGCATATGTGTTGAGCAGTCAGCTGTGGGTCTGGGTAGCGTGAGTCTGGTAAGGCAGACAGACGGAGTTTCTGCCGTCTTGTGGCAGAGTCCCTTGGTGGGGCTGGCAGGACTCAGAAACAGAGGAAGGCACATACCAACATCCCCACTAACTAACTGAGCCCAGCCTCTGCTAGGAGTCTCCTGTGTCAAGTGTGGGGCTTAGCACGTTATAGCCATCTCACTCAATCCCCAGAACAACGCTGTGAGGCCAGTGCTGTTGGCAGAAAGGCTGGTCTCACTCAATCCCCAGGACAACACTGTGAGGCCAGTGCTGTTGGCAGAAAGGCTGGGAGGTACAGAGCAGGGGAGTCCACATGTGACTGTGATGACCAGGAGCCCCTCACCAACAGCAGAGGTGCAGACTGGGGTGAAAAACAAAGACAAAATGTTCACAGGAGTGTTAACACTACAGAAATAAAAAGTGTTAGAAGAGGCCGGGTGCGGTGGCTCATACCTTTAATCCCAGCACTTTGGGAGGCCGAGGCAGGCAGATCACCTGAGGTCGGGAGTTTGAGACCAGCCTGACCAACATGGAGAAACCCAGTCTCTACTAAAAAAATACAAAAATTAGCTGGGTGTGGTGGCGCACGCCTGTAATCCCAGCTACTCAAGAGGCTGAGGCAGGAGAATCGCTTGAACCCAGGAGGTGAGGTTGTAGTGAGCCGAGATTGTGCCACTGCACTCCAGCCTGGGCAACAAAAGCAACTCTGTCCAAAAAAAAAAAAAAAAAAGTGTTGGGAGGATGGACAGAAGCATCTGGAGAAGACTTTGCAGGTGAAAACGGCAGAACTCTTGCTACGTGACAACTTTGGTCAAGCCCTGAGAGACTTTACCAAACTCTAGCATGGCTTCTAACAGTATAAGGCCATTCCCTCAGATAAAACCAGTGCTCCTTCAAGTGCCTGCCTGAGAAAGTTCAATGTGCCAGGGAATGACTATTTGTCTTAGCTAACATACATCTGGTGATAGGCCCTTGGACTCCCTTTCTTAGAGAGTTTACTGTAAAAGGCTTACAATTTTAAATACAGTCGTGATCATGTAATGACAGGAATACATTCTGAGAAATGTGTTGTGAGATGGTTTCATCATTGTGTGAACATCATAGAGCAGTTCAAATCTAGTATTTTCGTGTTAATTTTCTGTCTGGTTCATGTATCTATTTTTAAAAAGGGGTATTGAACCAGAGAACACCACAAAGATACTCCTCAAGAAGAGCAACCCCAAGATGCATAATCATCAGATTCGCCAAGGTTGAAATGAAGGAAAAAATGTTAAGGGCAGCCAGAGAGAAAGGTCAGGTTACCCACAAAGGGAAGCCCATCAGACTAACAGCAGATCTGTCTGCAGAAATCCTACAAGCCAGAAGAGAGTAGGGGCCAATATTCAACATTCTTAAAGAAAAGAATTTTCAACCCAGAATTTCATATCCAGCCAAACTAAGCTTCATAAGCAAAGGAGGAATAAAATCCTACACAGACAAGCAAATGCTGAGAGATTTTGTCACCACCAGGCCTCCCTTACAAGAGATCCTGAAGGAAGCACTAAATAGGTAAAAGAAAAACCAGTACCAGCCACTGCAAAAACATACCAAATTGTAAAGACCATCGACACTATGAAGAAATTGCCTCAACTAATGGCCAAAATAACCAGCTAGCCCCAGTTGGTGACTGGCAAGATGGCCGAGTAGGAACAGCTCCATTCTGCAGCTCCTAGCGAGATCAATGCAGAAGGCAGGTGATTTCTGCATTTCCAACTGAGGTACCCGGCTCATCTCAATGGGACTGGTTAGATAGTGGGTGCAGCTGGTGGAGGGTGAGTGGAAGCAGGGTGGGGCATTGCCTCACTGAGGAAGTGCAAGAAGTTGTGGAACTTCCTCCCTTACTCAAGGGAAACCGTGAGGGACTGTGCTGTGAGGAACGGTGCACTCTGGCCGAGATACTATGCTTTTCCCAAGGTCTTCGCAACCCACAAACCAGGAGATTCCCTTGGGTGCCTACGCCACCAGGGCCCTGGGTTTTAAGCACAAAACTTGGCAGGTGTTTGGGCAGACACTGAGCTAGCTGTAAGAGTTTTTTTTTTTTCATGCCCCAGTGGTACCTGGAATGCCAGTGACACAGAACCATTTACTCTCCTGGAAAGGTGGCTGAAGCCAGGGAGCCAAGTGGTCTAGCTCAGTGGATCCCACGCCCATGGAGCCCAGCAAGCTAAGACCCACTGGCTTGAAATTCTCACTGCCAGCACAGCAGTCTGAAGTTGACCTGGGACGATAGAGCTTGGTTGGGGGATAGGTGTCTGCCATTACTGAGGCTTCAGTAGGCGGTTTTCCCTTTAGTGTAAACAGAGCCACTGGGAAGTTCAAACTGGGCAAAGCCCACCACAGCTCAGCAAAGCGGCTGTGACCAGACTCCCTCTCTAGAGTCCTCGTCTCTGGGAAGGGGATCTCTGAAAGAAAGGCAGCAGTACCAGTCAGGGACTTATAGATAAAACTCCCATCTCACTGGGACAGAGCACCTGGGGGAAGGGGAGGCTGTGGGCACAGCTTCAGCAGACTTAAACAGCCCTGCATGCCAGCTCTGAAGAGAGCAGCGGATCTCCCAGCACAGTGTTCAAGTTCTACTAAGGGACAGACTGCCCTTCAACTGGGTCCCTGACCCCTGTGCCTTCTGATTGGGGGACACCTCCCAGCAGGGGTCGACAGACACCTCATACACGAGAGCTCTGGCTGGCATATGGTGGATGCCCCTCTGGGATGAACCTTACAGAGGAAGGAGCAGGCAGCAATCGCTGCTGTTCTGCAGCCTCCGCTTGTGATCCCCAGGCAAACAGGGCCTAGAGTGGACCTCCAGCAAATTTCAGCAGACCTGCAGCAGAGGAGCCTGACTGTTAGAAGGAAAACTAACAAACAGAAAGGAATAGCATCAACATCAACAAAAAGGACATCCACACAGAACCCCATCTGAAGGTCACCAACATCAAAGACTAAAGGTAGATAAATCCGTGAAGATGAGGAAAAACCAGTGCAAAAAGGCTAAAAATTCCAAAACCCAGAATGCCTCTTCTCCTCCAAAGGATCACAACTCCTCGCCAGCAAGGGAACAAAACTAGATGGAGAATGAGTTTGACAAATTGACAGAAGTAGGCTTCAGAAGGTGGGTAATAACAAACTCTTCCAAGCTAAAGGGGCATATTCTAACCCAATGTAAGGAAGCTAAAAACCTTGAAAAAAGGTTAGACGATGGCTAACTAGAACAACCAGTTTAGAGAGGAACATAAAGGACCCAATGGAGCTGAAAAACACAGCATGAGAACTTTGTGAAGCATACACAAGTATCAATAGCCAAATTGATCAAGCGGAAGAAAGGATATCAGAGATTGAAGATCAACTTAATGAAATAAAGCATGAAGACCAGATGAGAGAAAAAAGAATGAAAAGGAATGAACAAAATCTCCAAGAAATACGGGACTATGTGAAAAAACCAAACCTACGTTTGATTGGTGTACCTGAAAGTGACAGGGGGAATGGAACCAAGTTGGAAAACACTCTTCAGGATATTATCCAGGAGAACTTCCCCAACCTAGCAAGACAGGCCAACATTCAAATTCAGGAAATACAGAGAACATCACTAAGATACTCCTCGAGAAGAGCAATCTCAAGACACATAATTGTCAGATTCACCAAGGTTGAAATGTAGGAAAAAATGTTAAGGGCAGCCAGAGAGAAAGGTCAGGTTACCCACAAAGGGAAGCCCATCAGACTAACAGTGGATGACTCGGCAGAAACTCTACAAGCCAGAAGAGAGTGGGGGTCAATATTCAACATTCTTAAAGAAAAGAATTTTCAACCCAGAATTTCATATCCAGCCAAACTAAGCTTCACAAGCAAAGGAGAAATAAAATCCTTTACAGACAAGCAAATGCTGAGAGATTTTGTCACCACCAGGCCTGCCTTACAAGAGCTCCTGAAGGAAGCACTAAATATGTAAAGGAAAAACCAGTACCAGCCACTGCAAAAACATACCAAATTGTAAAGACCATAAACACTATGAAGAAACTACATCAACTAATGGGCAAAATAACCAGCTAGCATCATAATGACAGGATCAAATTCACACATAACAATATTGACCTTAAAGAACACGTAAACATCTCTATGCAAATAAACTAGAAAATCTAGAAGAAATGGATAAATTCTTGGACACATACACCCTCTCAAGACTAAACCAAGAAGAAGTTGAATCCCTAAATAGACCAATAACAAGTTCTGAAATTGAGGCAGTAGTTAATAGGCTACCAACCAAAAAAAGCCCAAGACCAGATGGATTCACAGCCGAATTCTACCAGAGGTACAAAGAGGAGCTGGTATCATTCTTTCTGAAACTATTCCGATTTAAATGCCATTTAAATGGCCTAAATGCCCCAATTAAAAGACACAGACCAGCAAATAGGATAAAGAGTCAAGACACATCTGTGTGCTGTATTCAGGAGACCTATCTCATGTGCAAAGACGCACATAGGCTCAAAATAAAGGGATGGAGGAATATTTACCAAGCAAATGGAAAGTAAAAAAAAAGCAGGTGTTGCAATCCTAGTCACTGAAAAATAGATTTTAAACCAACAAAGATCAAAAGAGACAAAGAAGGGCATTACATAATGGTAAAGGAATCAATGCAACAAGGAAAGCTAACTATCCTAAACATACATGTACCCAATACAGGAGCACCCAGATTCATAAAGCAAGTTCTTAGAGACCTACAAAGAAACTTAGACTCCCACACAATAATAGTGGGAAGTGTTAACACCCCACTGTCAATATTAGGCAGATCAATGAGACAGAAAATTAACAAGAATATTCAGGAATTGAACTCAGCTCTGGACCACGGAGACCTAACAGACATCTACAGAACTCTCCACCCCAAATCAACAGAATATACATTCTTCTCAGCACCACATTGTACTTATTCTAAAATTGATCACATAATTGGAAGTAAAACACTCCTCAGCAAATGCGAAAGAATGGAAATCATAACAGTCTCTCAGACCACAGTGCAATCAAATTAGAGCTCAGGATTAAGAAATTCACTCAAAACCACACAAATACATGGAAACTGAACAAGCTGCTCCTGAATGACTACTGGATAAATAACAAAATTAAGGCAGAAATAAATAAGTTATTTGAAACCAATAAAAAAGGCACAATGTACAAGAATCTCTGGGACACAGCTAAAGCAGTGTTTAGAGGGAAATTTACAGCACTAAATGCCCATATGAGAAAGCAGGAAAGAGCTGAAACCAACACCCTAACATCGCAATTAAAAGAACTAGAGAAGCAAGAGCAAACAAATTCAAAAGCTAGCAGAAGACAAGAATTAACTAAGATCAGAGCAGAACTGAACGAGCTAGAGACACAAAAACCCTTCAACAAATCAATGAATTCAAGAGTTGGTTTTTGAAAAGATTATCAAAATAGATAGACCACTAGCCAGACTAATAAAGAAGAAAAGAGAAGAATCAGATAGACATAGTAACAAATGATAAAGGGGATATCACCACTGATCCCACAGAAATACAAACTACCATCAGAGAACACGTAAACATCTCTATGCAAATAAACTAGAAAATCTAGAAGAAATGGATAAATTCTTGGACACATACACCCTCTCAAGACTAAACCAAGAAGAAGTTGAATCCCTAAATAGACCAATAACAAGTTCTGAAATTGAGGCAGTAGTTAATAGGCTACCAACCAAAAAAAGCCCAAGACCAGATGGATTCACAGCCGAATTCTACCAGAGGTACAAAGAGGAGCTGGTATCATTCTTTCTGAAACTATTCCGAACAATGGAAAAAGAGGGACTCCTCTCTAACTCATTTTATGAGGCCAGCATCATCCTGATACCAAAACCTGGCAGAGACACAACAAAAAAGGAAAATTTCTGGCCAATATCCGTGATGAACATTGATGAGCAAATCCTCAATAAAATACTGGCAAACCAAATCCATCAGCACATCAAAAAGCTTATCCACCACAATCAAGTCTGCTTCATTCCTGGGATGCAAAGCTGGTTCAACACACAAAAATCAATAAATGTAATCCATCACATAAACAGAACCAACGACAAAAACCACATGATTGTCTCAATAGATGCAGAAAAGGCCTTTGACAAAATTCAACAGCCCTTCGTGCTAACAACTCCCAATAAACTAGGTATTGATGGAATGTATCTCAAAATAATAAGAGGTATTTCTAACAACCCACAACCAATATCATGCTGAATCGGCAAAAGCTGGAAGCATTCCCTTTGAAAACCAGCACAAGGCAAGGATGCCCTCTCTCACAACTCCTATTCAACATAGTATTGGAAATTCTGGCCACAGCACTCAGGCAAGAGGAAGAAATAAAGGGTATTCAAATAGGAAGAGAGAAAGTCAAATTGTCTCTATTTGCAGATGATAGGATTGCATATTTAGAAAACCCCAGCGTCTCATCCCCAAATCTCCTTCAGCTGATAAGCAACATCAGCAAAGTCTCAGGATACAAAATCGATGTGCAAAAATCACAAGCATTTCTATACACTAATAATAGACAAACAGAGAGCCAAATCACAAGTGAGCTCCCATTCAAAACTGCTACAGAGAGAATAAAATACCTAGGAATACAACTTACAAGAAATGTGAAGGACCTCTTCAAGGAGAACTACAAAGCACTGCTCATGGAAATAAGAGGGGACACAAACAAATGGAAAAAACATTCCATGCTCATGGATAGGAAGAATCAATATCGTGAAAATGGCCATACTCCCCAAAGTAATTTATAGATTCAATGCTATTCCCATCAAGCTACCATTGACTTCCTTCACAGAATTAGAAAAAACTACTTTAAATTTCATATGGAACTAAAAAAGAGCCTGCATAGCTAAGAGAATCCTAAGCAAAAAGAACAAAGCTGGAGGCATCACGCTACCTGACTTCAAACTATACTACAAGGCTACAGTAACCAAAACAGCATGGTACTGGTACGAAAACAGATATATAGACCAATGGAACAGAACAGAGTCCTCAGAAATAACACCACACATCTACAATCATCTGATCTTTGACAAACCTGTTGAAAAACAAGCAGTGGGGAAAGGATTCCCTATTTAATAAATGGTGTTGGAAAATTGGCTAGCCATATGCAGAAAACTGAAACTGGACTCCTTCCTTATACCTTATTACAAAAATTAACTCAAGATGGATTAAAGACTTAAACCTAAAACCATAAAAACCCTAGAAGAAAACCTAGGCAATACTATTCAGGACATAGGCATGGGCAAAGACTTCATGACTAAAACACCAAAAGCAATGGCAACAAAAGCCAAAATTGACAAATGGGATCTAGTTAAACTAAAGAGCTTCTGCACAGCAAAAGAAATGATCATCAGAGTGAACAGGTAACCTACAGAATGGGAGAAAATTTTTGCAATCTATCCATCTGACAAAGGGATAATATCCAGAATCTACAAAGAACTTAAACAAATTTACAAGAAAAAAACAATCCGATCAAAAAGTGGGTGAAGGATATGAACAGACACCTCTCAAAAGAACACATTTATATGGCCAACAAACATGAAAGAAAGCTCATCATCACTGGTCATTAGAGAAATGTAAATCAAAACCACAATGAGATACCATCTTGCGCCAGTGAGAATGGTGATCATTAAAAAGTCAGGAAATGACAGATGCTGGAGAGGATGTGAAGATATAGGAATGCTTTTAGCCTGTTGGTAGGAGTGTAAATTAGTTCAACCATTATGGAAGACAGTGTGGCGATTCCTCAAGGATCTAGAACCAGAAATACCATTTGACCCAGCAATCCCATTACTGGGCATATACCCAAAGGATTACAAATCATTCTACTATAAAGACACATGTACACATATGGTTATTGTGGCACTGTTCACAATAGCAAAGACTTGGAACCAACTCAAATGCCCATCAATGATAGGCTGGATAAAGAAAATGTGGCACATATATACTATGGAATACTATGCAGCCATAAAAAAGGATGAGTTCATGTCCTTTGCAGAGACATGGGTGAAGCTGGACACCATCATTCTCAGCAAACTAACACAAGAACAGAAAACCAAACAGTGCATGTTCTCCCTCATAAGTGGGAGTTGAACAATGAGAACACATGGACACAGGGAGGGGAACATCACACACCGGGGCCCGTCGTGGGGTAGGGAGCTAGGGGAGGGAGGGGTAGCATTAGGAGAATTATGTAATGTTGATGATGATTTGATGGGTGCAGCAAACCACCATGACATGTGTATACCTAAACCTGCACGTCCTGCACATGTATCCCAGAACTTAAAATATAATAATAATAATAAAGGGGTATTGAAATTCTCTAGTATTTTTGTATTGTTATCTATGTTTTTTTCATGCCCACTAATATTTGCTTTATATGTTTACGCACCTTGATGTTGGTTGCATATTTATAATTGTTACAGTCTGATTAACTTATTTGCTTATCATTACTTAAAGACAATCAGTCTCTTGTAACAGTTTTTGACTTGTGGCCTACTTTATCTGACATAAATATAGTCACTCCTGCTTTCTTTTTGTTACTGTTTGCATGAAAAAATTCTTTCTTTTCACTTTGTGTCCTTAAGCTTGATCTAGTCTGCTGTTGAAGCTCTCTATTGTATTTTTTCATTTCCTTCATTGAATAATCTAGCAGCAAGACGTCTGTTTAACTTTTCTTGATGTCTATTTCTTTGCTGAATTTCTAATTTAGACCATGATTTTTTTCCTGATTTCTTTCAATTGTCTATCTACATTATCTTGAATCTTGCTGACTTTTTATTTTTTATTTATTTTTTACTTTATTTTATTTTATTTTTTAATTATACTTTAAGTGTTAGGGTACATGTGCACAACGTGCAGGTTTGTTACATATGTATACATGTGCCATGTTGGTGTGCTGCACCCATTAACTCGTCATTTAACATTAGGTATATCTCCTAATGCTATCCCTCACCCCTCCCCCCTCCCCCCACACCACAACAAGCCCTGGTGTGTGATGTTCCTCTTCCTGTGTCCAAGTGTTCTCATTGTTCGATTCCCACCTATGAGAGAGAACATGCGGTGTTTGGCTTTTTGTCCTTGGGATAGTTTGCTGAGAATGATGGTTTCCAGCTTCACCCATGTCCCTACAAAGGACATGAACTCATCATTTTTTATGGCTGCATAGTATTCCATGGTGTATATGTGCCACATTTTCTTAATCCAGTCTATCGTTTTTGGACATTTGGCTTGGTTCCAAGTCTTTGCTATTGTGAATAGTGCCGCAATAAACATACGTGTGCATGTGTCTTTATAGCAGCATGATTTATAGTCGTTTGGGTATATACCCAGTAATGGGATGGCTGGGTCAAATGGTATTTCTAGTTCAAATCTTGCTGACTTTTTAAAATGTTGTTGTTATTATTATTATTATTATTATTTTGAGATGGAGTCTCACTCTATCAACCAGGCTGGAGTGCAGTGGCATGATCTCGGCTCACTGCAACCTCCACCTCTCAGATTCAAGCGATTTTCCTGCCTCAGCCTTTTTGGGGAGAGTCATGTTTCTTTGCTTTTTCATGTTTCTTGTGTCCCTGTGTTGATATATGTGCATCTGGTAGAACATTTGCCTCTCCTAACTTATAAAGTAGCTTTTCTAAGAAAAAACTTTCACTTGTTGATAGGTCCTAGGGTGCTGAGTAGGGTGTATTGGCTCTGCTTCTGGCTGGCACAGTAGTGTAGTCTCTGTGAAGCTTTTCAGCCATAATCATGTCAGTGATAAGTGGATGCCTCAGTGGCCTGTACTGCAGTCATTTGTAGCAGTGGTGGTAGCAAAGTAGATTACACTGAGCTCAGGCACCAAGAGAGCACAACTACTCCACCAGCTCAGGTATAGCTTCCCTGGGGCAGGATGCAGGGCTGGTTTATGTGCTGAGGGAATAAGACCAATGTTCTGGCTTGGGCATAGCTTTTCTGGAGGTGGGGCACCAGGCTGCTTTATGTGCCAAGGGAGCACAGCTGCTCCACCATCTCAGACATGGCTTTCCTGGGTCTGAGGCTGGGGCCCCCAGTTAGTGTGCATGCAAGGGGGTATTGCTGCCATTCTGTTGGGCATGGCTTCTCTGGGGGCAAGGTGCTTGCTCATGCTTGAGAGGGTACAACTGCTTCACCAGGCCAGGCTTGGCTTCCTTGCTGGGTTGGACTGTTTGGTCCTTGGGGAGAGCACCCCGTAGGTTCCGAAGCCTGGGTCATGGCTGTTCCACTGGGCCTAGGCCTAGGCTTCGAATGGCCATGGATGGGGCATAGCTGCCACTGGAATGGAGAGGATAGAGTGCCTTCTCGGCAGCTTCATATAAAGGTATTTTGTCTATATATCCTTGGTAAATCTGTATTTCTGAAACAGTATGAGATCAAGAATTTTCTATTCTACTATCTTGCTCACAACATTCAACAATTCATTTCCTTTTTTTTTTAATCACAGAGTAATATTCCATTGTATAAATGTACCATAGTTTGTGTATACATTCTATGTATCATTATTGAATGATATCTGGTTGTATACATTTTGGCAATTATGAATAAAGCTGCTATAAACATTCATGTGCGATTTTTCATGTGGACATAAGTTTTCAAGTCATTTAGGTAAATAACAAGCAGTGCAGTTGCTGGATTATGTGATGAGTATGTTTAATTTTGCAGGAAATTGCTGAACTGTCTTCTAGAATGACTGTACCGTTTTGCATTCCTGTCAGCAATCAATGAGAGTTCCTGTTGCTCCACATCCTCACCAGCATTTGGTGTTGTCAGCGTTCTAGATTTTAGACTAAATGTAGTGTTTTCATTTTGTCCTATTTAGATGCTAACTTTTATTGTGATTTGGTCCCGTGAGTTGTTTTAAATCGTGTTATATAAGAATTTCTTAGCATACAGAGTTTCCTATGTTTTTGAATTACTTTTTAATTTTAATTGCATTATGATTAGAGTGTGTTTATTTTGGTGGTTATCTGTGGAAATTTTCATTCTGATCTAGTTAAGTGGTGGCTTTGTGAGTTTCCGTGTGCTTAAAGACTGCAAATCTCTCATCGTGGCTGCCCTGGAACTTAGTTTATATAATAAATAAGTTTCCTCATGCCTGAACCTGCGCCGGTACCTTTCCCAATACATCAGGTGTTTAACACTAAGGATCTGTTTTGTTCTAGAAAGTTATTTTTATCTGGCCTCATGGTTACAGTCCTGGCCCTGAACTCCAGACAATGAAGCGGTAAGCAAAATGACCTCAGACTGTGCCAGGAAATGTCAAGTCACCTGCTGTAGGCTACTACTAATGGAGCACGGCCTATTTACTTGGACACCAAACTATCCAGTGCTAACATGAGGTTCTTTCAGGACTAGATCCCATGGCCATACAGCCCTGCCTGCCAGATTGGAAGTGAAAAGTATTTCTGCATCTGACATTCCTGTTTCACCCACACAGGGCATCGTTTTACCCAGGACAAAGTTCACCTCCAATCTTATCCATACTATTTCTATCTTTGCTTTCTTGATAAGAGATAGACATTTATGTCCTGCCTATAAATGCAGTGGTTCAAAGTCTAGAGTCCCTACACTTCTGGCACACGACAGCCGTGTCTCGATGGAGTAGACTCTCAGAACAGGGCAGTTTGTCCTCCGCTCACGCAGAGCCTCTCCGTGGCTTCCGTGCCTTGAGCATTAGGCCAGTTCTCCTCTTCTCTCTAATCCATCCATCACCTCTCCTATCATCTGTTTCCATGTTGTGAGGTCCATTCACAGTACACATCCATGGCTCTCATGCTCAGTTTGGTTCTGAGTCTCCTCAAGCTGGGATCAGGTAAGACTCATTTTGTTTCCTCCTTACGGACTAATAGTTTGAGTTCTTTAGCTACAGTGGTTGCAGCATAATGGAATGAAGGCATCTTTGTTGTTTCTATTCGTTTGGCTTCTCCTAGCCTCAGCCTGGGGAAGGATCAGGCACTGTGGAAACAATTATAGTAGCCCCCAAATATTGGAAACACGGTGTTGAAGAGGCACCATGATCGTAGATGGGGACACATCTAACGTGTTAAGGTGAATAAATCCAGTGTTTGTCCCAGATAGGCTAAGTGGTGTAGGCAGGGTTATTAGAGTACCAAGGTTGCTGACATGGATGTCCAGCTGGGAAGAGACAGTTAGGATTTTTGGGGAAAAGACAATGTATGCAGCTAAAGACATGCTGAGTTAGAAATGTCTGTGGTATGAGACACGAGGGTGGAGGAAGGTGTACAGGTCTTGAGGTGAGAAATTAGCTGAAACCTGGCATATTCTGGGAAGAAATCCACTCTTCTTTCTCCTTCCAGCTACTGTTAACACAGAACCTAGTCTATAGGATGTTGAGCGATTGAATACAATTCACAGAGGAAGCTTGAGGCTGGAGTAGAATGCTGGTGGCTAGATGGTCAGTACCCAGCCACAGAAGAATCCATTGACTGTGTTCACTTTCTGTCTGTGAAGGTTCATCCTGCCACCTGTCCACCTACATCTTTTTTGCTAAATGAAGCTAAGAAAACAGAAGCAAGGGCAATCAAAATGTAGAGCACGTTTCCTTAAAAACCCACATGTGTTACTAACAGGAGACGCTCTCGTCTCAGTTTATTTTCTGACGAGCTTCTTCGTCTCCCTTCTGTTTCTGGGTGAGGCAGCAAGACATCCTGGAAATGATCTTGGAGACAGAAACATTTTATTTTTTAAAACTCTTATTTTTCTTGTGAGCTTTATCGTTCACAGCTTCCTTAGGTGTTGGTTTGCTTAAGATGACATGAAGATACGATCACATTCCTGATGGGGCTGTGGTGAGGACTGCATGAGCTTGTGCATGTAGAGTGCACACAGCTACACGGGTGCAGGGCATGTTGCAACAACAGTCTTGTTCCTTTCTTATTTTCAAGGGAAGGAAGTGGAAGGAGTGAAAGGAGATGTTATAGGCAAGAGAGATGACAGCAGCAAGGGTTGGCTGGAGAAACAGGGGTACCCTGGAAAATGTTTCCTTGCCTCAAGAGCCCCACACAGCCCTGAAGGCAGCATTCATAGCAGCCCAGCTGGCATAGGCTGGGTCCCCAAACCTGACCTAAGACAAGGGCCTTCCTGCCAGTGATTTGTTGAGCAGGTGATTCTGGGAAACGAAGTGAGGGAGTGCAGAGAGTGAAGCCAGTGGGGGGAAAGCCATAGAGGGTGCGCTAATGAGCAGGTTGCTGCGGTGGCAACTGGAACCCAGTCCCACTGGGACATTTGAAGGAACCTTATAGATGGTGGCTCAGAGTCATTCCAACATCTACTGTCTGCTTTCCCCACTGGGTGAGATGCGCCCCCTGGGACTGTTAAAATCTCAAACCTTCTGAGCTGCCTTGTGCCAGGGCTAAGTAGGTTCCAAAGGTTGCAGGAAGCCCTCAGCAGAGAGGCAGAGGCCAGGCTCCAGGGGCAGAGCTGTCAGCAGGCAGGCAAGTGCCCATCCCATTCCAGGGGGACTCAGCGTTGGGTGGTGAGGAGCGGGGCCTCAACATCTGCTACACCAGGTCAGCAGCTGGTCAGACATCAGGCTGCAAAGTCATGCCTCACTTAATAATACTCTTAAAGATGCATGAGTGAAATACATTTCAGCAAGATTTATAAAATGTAATTAAACTAAAAAAATTAGTGCTAAAATGAAAAAGTATCTACTTATCTAGAAATTCACACATGTAACTCACCTTCCCTCTGATGCACATGCACACACCACACACAGGTATAACCATATACCATAAATGGATACATGTGAATGAATCAAGAGACACTGCCAATCAAAGGGGGTGGGTACTTAGAAGGTGAAGGGAGTGGGCCTCCCTAGTCTGTGGTCTCTAAGAAGCAATGCAATCCTTACAGGGTAGTAAGAGTGATTTACATCAGGAAAATTACTCAAGTGATTGTTAAACAGATGAGCAAGTAAGAAAGGAAATGGGGCTCGCCGTTCACATGAGTAACTTGTTTGTGGAGCCTGTTCTGTGTGACCGGCTCTGTGCTGAGAAAGAAAATCAGGCCCTGTCCCCACAGAGCCAAGAGCTGTGCAGGGGAGGCTCACAGAAAACATGTAATTGTCACATTTGAAGCAAGACAATGAGGAAAGTTTCAAAAGCAAGGTGAGGACGTACATGTACCAAGAATTTTTTTAAAAAAAATGAAGGCAAGACATGTTGACAAAGCACTAGATGCAGCACCTTTCAGTGCTAAAATAAAGTGGAAAAAATTACTACACAAGTGTAAAAGGCACATGCTATGGAAAATATAAGTCACACATGAATGTGCTAAAGAACAAATTTACAGAAAATAAACTGCAAAATCTTGTTTCGGTGTCATAGCATGTCTTTCAGAACTTGGCAGAACAAGTAGATTTTCAAAAAAACTAAGGAAGTACAAATAATTGTGTGCGCCATGGGCAGAAATGAAATATTCCTCTATAGTAGCCATAAAACATTGATATAATATTGTGCTTGAAGGAAACCTTAACGAATTGCCCCAAACTGGAGACTTTATGGCCCATACTTTTCTCTGGGTCATTAGAAAGACGTCAACTTTGGTTTTTAGCAAGGAAGATGGAAACGGGGATGTTTGGGGTTTTTTTTTTAATTGACGCAAATGGGCAGATGGGAGAGAATGTGGCAATAGAATCTCCTGGAATCAAAGGATCTACATTCAGAAACAGACTTCTTCCTCTGGATCACGTGGTTTCCTCATCGTGAAAATAAAAACGTTAATAATACACATTTCTGCAGGTGCTCCTGAAGACCAAGTGAAGTAACTGCCGTGGACACGGTTTGTCAAATGTGAGGAGACTCACAAATGCAAGTCACTGGCTTTAGAAATAGGATGGCGATGAATGTTTCTCCCTGATGCACATCTCCAGCCCAGCCCAATGGAGCCCTGAGTAGGTCACACTACAAAGGGTTTTGATGATTTATCTTTTGTATTTCTTCCCACAGGGCAGTGGCTGGTGTTTGGGCCAGGCAAGCCTGTCCAGGCCTTGGTGGGGGAGGACGCTGCATTCTCCTGTTTCCTGTCTCCTAAGACCAACGCAGAGGCCATGGAAGTGCAGTTCTTCAGGGGCCAGTTCCCTAGCGTGGTCCACCTCTACAGGGACAGGAAGGACCAGCCATTTATGCAGATGCCACAGTATCAAGGCAGGACAAAATTGGTGAAGGATTCCATTGCGGAGGGGCGCATCTCTCTGAGGCTGGAAAACATTACTGTGTTGGATGCTGGTCTCTATGGGTGCCGGATTAGTTCCCAGTCTTACTACCATGAGGCCATCTGGGAGCTGCAGGTGTCAGGTCAGTTTCATATTTCATAACCTAGTTGTCCCAAAGAACCATCCTGGACTTTATAAGTGTTTTTTTCAATAAGGAAATTTTGAAATTTTAGGCCATTTAATTAGAAGGCAACATTCTATACTCTAAGTTCCTTCTGTATTATGTATATAGTTCTATGTATTTTGTCACATGTTTAAATTCATGTAACCACCAACACATCGAGGTATAGAACTACCCCATCATCACAAAGATCTGCCTCTGTCACCCCTTTATGGTCACACCCACCCCTTCTCAGCCCCTGCCTGGGGTTTTCATCTCCCTGATGTTGTAATTTCAAGAATGTTACATACACAGCTTCACACCGCAGGTGACCTTTTGAGATTGACTTTTTAAATTCAGCATAATGCCCTTGCGATCTATCCAAATTATTGCTTGTATCAATACTTTATTTCTTTTTTTCCCCACTGTCAAAATAGTTTTCCTTATGAAAATTTATTTTTAAATTAACAAATAAAAATTCCTGCTCACTTGTCCTACAAATGTTTTGTTTATCTGATACAGCAGGGAGCAAATGTCAGCTCCAGGAAGTTGTGACTTCCCCTGACAATCAATCGCTCAATGCTCTGTGTTAACTTGACCCTACTCCCATAGTCACACCCTTTGCAATGAAATGTATCTGATGGGGCTGGGTGCAGTGGCTCAAGCCTGTAATCCCAACACCTTGAGAGGCTGAGACAGGAGGATTGCTTGACTCCAGGAGCTCGAGACCAGCCTGGGCATATGGTAAGACCTCATCTCTATTAAAAAAAAAAAAAAAAGAAGAAAGAAGGAAAAAACAGAAATTTATTGTTTACAGTTGTTGCCGTGTGCAGTCAGTGAGTTGTGAAGAATCTGTCTCCTGATTAAAAACCTGTGAGTGAGGCTGCTCTGGCGGTAGTGGATTATCCGAACTTACTAACAGTAGTGTCACTAAAATTGGTATGCAACTCCCCACTGCTAAATTTGACTAACTTAAAATTTTTTAAAAACCACTATGAGTGATATTTCAGGCCTGATGATAGGCAGTTTTCAAAAGCGTTACCTGGAAGGCCTCCTCATCATAGCAGACTTGGAGTACAACCAATGCTTTGCAGTCTCTGAGGAAGTTTCAGGTGAGCCCTCAGGCCCTGCTAAGCTGTCCTGGTCTTTACATATTTGCATTTCTAGCCCAGGCATTTTAATTCTCAGGATCTCAGGCCTTCGGCAGGACTTTCAAGTGCCTTATATCAAGCAGGAGAATGTGGAGTCCTAATTAGGGAAAGGGAGGCTGGCGGGACCAGGTGAAAGCAAAAAGAAAAAAAAAAGAAAATAAACTATAAACATGCCTTTCTTCATGTCTAGAAATTTAAACTAAAGAGACAGCAGATAAGCTACAGGTCTGCCTTTCTTTGTCATCCTGGACATATAGTCCAGGATATATGGCCCAGAACATTTGGCCTTCCTGCCCAGATAACATACATAACTCACAGACTTCCTGCTTATCAGCAAACACCTCAATTTATCAAACATCCCAGCTGACAAAAGAATATAAGTTAGGCTCCCTGCTACCTTGGCGTTACCAGTCAGCCCAAGTTCCATTCTAAAAAATCCCGAGCCTTTTTTTTTTGCAGTTAGCTTCCCTCATGCTAACTTGCCCATTGCCTTCCTTGCAAAGTATTTTCCTACTTTCTCTAATAAATCTGCCTTTCTCTACCTACAACCATCTTGGTAAATTCTGTTACCTCCATGCCACTGGCTGCCATTCCCCCATGACAGAAAAGGCAAACTCCAAGACACTTTTCTCTACTCTGTCTTAGTATCCAGTATCTTACACTCTAATTCCTCCTCCCTACACCTCCCCCTGAGCTCAAGATTCATAAAGCTGCGAAGCCTTTTGTTCAGCACTCCATCAACAGTGAGTCAGCCCCACACGTGCGATGATCCATCTGCCCCTCAACTGGAATTCCATTTCATGGGGGAGGATGAGACAGGGAGGAGTTGGCATCTTCCTTGGTTTAGCTCTTACTTTTGTAGCAACTGATTAGAGGCTTCACTATTACTTTAATTTGGATCATTGTTCCTTTGGTCTGTTACTCCTACACCTCGCGGCTCAGCACTCTCTCTACTTTAGCTGAGCTCCTGATGAGTTTCTCATCAGAAGCAGTTCTGTCTTACTTCATCATGATTGGTGCTTAGGAATAGCCATGCATACACAGTAATTGCTAAAAAATGGCAACGAACAAAGGCCATGGGAAGGCTTTTGCCAAAGGTCGTGGTTGTAGTGTTTGTGTGTGTGAGAGAGAGAATGGGTAGGGGGTGGACTGAATGCACCTGATTCAGAATTGCTGTGGCTTTGGGATATGATCTTTGCTTTCAACTCTTCCCTGTTTTCTCCCCAGCGCTGGGCTCAGTTCCTCTCATTTCCATCGCGGGATATGTTGACGGAGGCATCCAGCTACTCTGTCGGTCCTCGGGCTGGTTCCCCCGGCCCACAGCGAAGTGGAAAGGTCCACAAGGACAGGATTTGTCCACCGACTCCAGGACAAACACAGACATGCATGGCCTGTTTGATGTGGAGATCTCCCTGACCGTCCAGGAGAATGCCGGGAGCATATCCTGTTCCATGCAGCATGCTCATCTGAGCCGAGAGGTAGAATCCAGGGTACAGATAGGAGGTGAGTAGGGAGGGGAGGAGAAGAGGAGGGGTGGATGCTTCAGTAACTCAGAGCGCGGACAGGAGCCTCCATCTCGGCATTGTTGTTTTATCTTTCTCAGTTTTAATGATTTGTTTTAAACGTTTAAAATCAATGAGATGTAAAAGTAAAGTTATAAACATTTGGTTAGGTGGAAATAGAATCATTTACAATTCCAGGGGAGTAGAATTAAGTATTTCCCCCACCTATGATGTAACCCTGTGATGGTTAATTTTTTGTGTCCACTTGACTGGGTCATGATTTGCTCAGATTTGGTTAAGTATTATTCAGGATGCTTCTGTGAGGGTGTTTACACATACGATTCACATTTAAATTGGTAAACTGAGTAAAGAAGATTGCCCTCCATAATGCGGGTGGGCTTATCCAATCAGTTGAAGACCTGAATAGAACAAAAGGTTGACCCTCCCCTGAGTGAGAGAATGATCCTGCATGATAGCCTTGAAACTGGGACACTGGCTCTTCCTGGCCTCAGAGCAGGCTGCTGGCCTTCAGCCTCAAACTGAACCACTGGCTCTTTCTATGTCTTGAGCCTGCGGGCTTTTGGACAGGAGTGACACCATTGGCTCTTCTGGTTCTCAGGTCTTCTGGTTTCAATGTAAATGAACCATTGGCTCTCCTGGAGCTCCAGATTGCTGACTCACCCATGAGTTGGGACCTAAAAGAGCTTCCATGATGTATGCAAGCCAATTCTTTATACTAAATCTCTCTGTCTCTCCTCTTCCATTCTCTCTTTATCTCCATCTTTCTCTCTCAAATATATAGAAACAACAGGATATATATATATATGTATATGTGTATACATCCTAGTGGTTCTGTTACTCTGGAGAACTCTCACTAATACAGATTTGGTACCAAGAGTATTTCTAGAGAAAAAGAATTTTAGGGATAACTTTTCAGTCATCCCTAAAATCCTAAAATTCTCTGAGCTGGGATTACTGTGCACACCTGTAGTCCCAGCTACTCAGGAGGCTGAGGTGGGAGGATCACTTGAGCCTAGGAGTTTGAGGCCAGCCTATGCAACATAGCAAGACCTCGTCTTCAAACAAACAAAACAAAAACACTGAAAGTTCATGTTGTGATCTAGCAATACAGATATGCAAAATTTCATCATTTGTGACCCATACTTAACCATGGGTTGACTGGTATATGATATTTTCAAACATGTTTGTCGACCTAGTGGATAAGATGAGATTGGCTGGTTGCTCCTATTCTTGCTAGAAAAAGTGAGGAAAGTGACGAAAGGAAATATGAGCAGAGGAATTTGAATTCTGAGTTTCTTGGTGTTGCATAAATAACCTGAAAGCTTCCATGAGTGCCCTGAAAGTGATACTTATTTTCTGTAGCCACAGGGCTAAGATTGCTGAAAACCAAATTCCGAACTCATTCTGTGACAGGCTGAACGACACTGGAAATCCAAACCTGTTCCTCAGGATATCTGTCAATGTGAGGGGCACTGACTGGGAAGAAATGAGGTTCAGAAAGTTGAAATGGGGATGTATGGGAAGACTGACGAAGCTGGGGACATTCAGCCTCAAATGCTGATGAATCTTTGCCAGTGAAAGCAGTCTCAGTCTCTCTATGTCAATTGGAAGTAGCCTCTCCACCTTCATCTCAGGGGATTAACCCTGCATTGCCCAAAGAAACTGTAATGGCCTCTCTCCTGGGGCAGTCGCCATGCAAGGCAATGCTGATTCTACGCAGGACCCACCCCTACCATCCCTCTTTGCTTCTAGATCTGTACCTAGGCTCAAATTTCAGCAGGACCTTAAAGCTGGAAACATGACTCATTAGAAAGTATACTACACTCCAAAAGAGGTAGTTGGTTTTTCTAATCTATACAGACCAGAAATCCAGAGAATCCATGTCAAATGATATTCAGGGTGTAAGGTGGTGCTACAAGGACATAAGGTTGGCTCAAACCGCATGTAATGGCCTCACTAATCAGAGATCCTGCACTTAATGTTGCAGCTCAGAATGTTAGAAAGGCCTCTGTAGTTTGGTTGGCTGAAGCATGGATCAAAATGTGGCCCACAGAGAGTAACAGATAGGCATGCTGTTAGGAGCCCTTGCCAGGCCCCTGCAAGTGAATCATGGCACTGGCCCTCGGGATTTAGAAGCAGAGCCCTGCCATTCTCTATGAATAACTACTATTCTTTTGAAAAATACATCTTGGGCTAGACCTTAGGAAAGACTGAACATTTAATCATGGGCCACCAAGTTGCAATGTGACTTGAATCCGTAAGAATATAGTATATTTGAACTACAAATTAACAAACCCGATTTAATAGATATTCTTAGAAGGCTGCACCCACAACAAAGCATTGGAAGCACACACAGAACATAAATTAACTCTCATCAGGCTCAAGCACATAAAATGGTTTACAAAAACTTCGAAGAAAATGGTATTGCGATATGGTTTTAGTGTTGTGTCTTCTCCAAAATTCATGTTGAAACGAAATCCCCAGTGCACCACTATTAAGAGGTGGGCTTTTTAGGAGGTGATTAAGTCCTGAGGACTATACCCGTATGAATGGGTTAGTGCCTTATAAAAGGGTTTAAGGGGGTGAACTTACCCTTTCCACCCCTTCTGCCATGTGAGGACACAGCGTTCATCACCTTCAGAGGACACAGCAACAAGGTGCCATCTTGAAACAGAGGGCAGTCCTCATCAGATGCCAAATCTATTGATACTTGACCTTGGACTTCCCAGCCTCCAGAACTATGAGAAATACATTTCTATTGTTTATAAATGAGCCAGTCTGTAGTATTTTGTTATAGCAGCACAAATGGACAAAGACTGGTATGATTCAAATGATGATTTCTAATCACAATATAATTAAATTCAATGAGAAAAACAATTTAATATTCATATATGTTTGAAACTTTAAAAACGTACTTCAAAAATAAGTGGTCATTGAAAAAGTCATAATGATAATTAAAAGTGTCTTATGACTGAATGATAATGAAACTGTACATACAAACTATCATACAACTATACGTTTTAAGAAGTGACATGATTAGGATGGTGAAATGGAGTTTTCAGTTCTCAAACTCCCACAGAAACACTAATTTTAACAACTACCAGGAACAAAGATATTTTTGTAGGAGTCTAGGAAGCCACTTGAGAGGTTCCAACTGGTTGGTCAGGCAAAAAAGCCAAGAACAGATACATGGAGGAGGGTAAGAACTGTTTCCTTCTACCTGCCTCACTGCTCTTCCAAGGTAACTTAGTGCCAAGAGAGACTCCCTCAGCCCACAATTTTTGCCATGGGGAAAGTGAGAGCAAAGTGAATGTCCAGATTCCCCAGGCTTGTGGGATGCTGCCCAGGAAACCCATTTCTGTCTCACTTAATGCAGAACACTGAGGAGACCAGTGTGGCTGAATCATCTGGGGGCAGCTAGGAGCAGGGAAAGAGGAGGGGGCTGGAAAGACCATGCACAGGTCCAGCCAGTGCATGGACTTGAACAACAAGCAGCAGAATCTACTGGCCAGCTCCTGCACTCTACTAGGGGCCCACCTCACAAGCTGCTGACTACCCAACCAGCTGATATGTGCCCCCCAGCCCTCCAAACACCATCCCTGTGGCTAGAACCTCTTGGTCCATCACAGTCAGGCACGTGCTTCCCTGCAGACAGGCTGCCTGAGCCTCAGCAGATGTGCATACAAACTTCTGCAGTCAGAACACAGATAGCAATCAGCTTGACTCTGCTGGATTGAGAGAAGGTGCACAATCTTGAGTATTTTAGGGAATTGCCCTAGGGATAAATAAATGCAAGGCTCTCAGCAGCTAGCCTGCTTTGCAAGACTGAGAAAAGAAAATCCCAAGACTTCCTCTCACCAAGAAGGAACAAGAGGAGTAAAGCAGGTACATCCATAAAAAAGATCTGAGAGACTTCCAGAGTATCTAGCCAGCCTGACTGGTCAAGGTCTTTGTCTACCAAAGTCTGCCAGTACACTGGAGGAGGAGGAGTGACAGAAAGACAAAATATACTGTCAAACAGAATTCAACAGCACATTAAAAGATTCATTTACCATGATTAAGTGAGCTTTATCCTTGGAACATAAGGATGGTTCAACATATGCAAATCAATTAATATTACACTAACAGAATGAAAGACAAAAACCATATGATCATCTCAATAGATGCAGAAAAAGCATTTGACAACATTCAACACCCTTTGATGACAAAACCAGCTTTCAGTAAATTAGGTATAGAAGGAATGTAGCTCAACACAATAAAGGCCATATGTAACATGCCCACAGAGCATATACCCAGAGGTTGTCTTAGTCCACTTTATGCTGCTGTACCAGAATACCTGAGATTGGGTAATTGATAATGAACAGAGGTTTATTTGGCTCATGGTCCTGGAGGCTGGGAAGTCCAAGATCAAGGGGTCACATCCTGTGAGGGCCTTCTAGTTGTGTAATTCCATGGAGGAAGGTAGAAGGGCAAGAGAGTAAGAAAGAGGAAGGAAGCTGCTTCTGCAAAAATGGCATTAATCCACTCATGACGGCAGGATCCTCACGGCCTTGTCACCTCTTAAGGGTCCCACCTGTCAATATTATTGCATTAGGGATTAAGTTTTCAACACATGAACTTTGGGGATACATTGAAACCATAGTGATGATGAAAAATTTTTAAACAATAGCAAAATCTATGGAATGTAGCAAAAGCAGTTCTAAAAGTTTATAGCTATAAATATCTACATTAAGAAAAAAGAAAGATCTCAAATGAACAACATAAGTTTATACCTCAAGAAATTAGAAAAAGAAAAAACTAAGCCAAAATTTAGCAGAAGGAAAAAATAATAATTAGAGCAGAAATAAATGAAATAGAAAAACAATAAAAAGATCAATAAAACTAAATGTTGTTTATTTGAAAAGATAAATAAAATTGACAAGCCTTTACCTAGATTAACCAAGAAAAAAAGAGCTAACTCAAATAAATAGAATTATAAATAAAAGATGATACATTACAACTGGTACCACAGAAATAAATATAAAATGTCATGAGACTATCGTAGTTCTCCCTTATCCACAGGGGTTACGTTCCAAGATCCCCAGTGAATGCTACAAACCACGTATAGTACCAAACCCTATATATGCTATTTTTCATGTCTCAAATGGAACAGAGCAGGATGATGGAGATTTCATCATGCTACTCAGAATGGTGTGCAATTTAAAACTTACAAATTGTTTATTTATGAAATTTTTCATTTAATATTTTTGGGCCACAATTGATCATGAGTAACTGAAATCATGAAAGTGAAACCAAAGACAAGGTTAGACTACGGCACTATGAAAAATCATAGGCCAACAAATTGGATAACCTAGCAGAAATGGAGACATTCCTAGAAACACACAACCTATAAAAACTGAATCAGAATAATTTTTAAAAAAATACCAGACCAGCAATTAGTTAGAAATACAATTGATAATCAAAATCTTCCCAACAAAGAAAATTCCATGACCAGATGGCTCTGCTGGTGAATTCTACCAAATATTTAAAGAAAAATTAATACAAAAAATTAGCCGGGCGTGGTGGCGGGTGCCTGTAATCCCAGCACTTTAGGAGGCCAAGGTGGGCGGATCACGAGGTCAGGAGATTGAGACCATCTTGGCTAACACGGTGAAACCCTGTTTCTACTAAAAATACAAAAAAATTAGCTGGGCGTGGTGGCGGGCGTCTGTAGTCCCAGCTACTCGGGAGGCTGAGGCAGGAGAATGGCGTGAACCCAGGAGGCGGAGCTTGCAGTGAGCTGAGATGGCGCCACTGCACCCCAGCCTGAGTGACAGAGCGAGACTCTGTCTCAAAAGAAAAAAAAAAAAGAAAGAAACAAAGAAAAATTAATGCCAATACTTTTCAAACTCTTGCAAAAAATTAAAGATGGGGAATAATTCCAAACTCATTTTATGAGGCCACAATTACCCTGATACAAAAACCATATAAGAACACCACAAAAAAGAAGAGAATTACAAGCCAATATCCCTGATAAACATAGATGCAAACATTTCCAACAAATATTAGCCAACCAAATTCATGATAAAAAGAATAATTACAAAGTACGTTAAAAGAAACATTAAAAGTATCCCCATGATCAAGTGGGATTTATCTCTGGGATGCAAGAATGTTTCAACACATGCAAATAAATAAATATATGACATTAACAGAATGAAGAGCAAATGATGTATAATTATGTTAACAAATGCAGAGAAAGCATGTGACAATATTCAGCATCTTTTCATAATAAAAGTCAACAGATTAGGTAAAAAAAGAATGTACCTCAACAAAATAAAGATCACATATGTGCCGACAAAAAGAGTCAAACTCTATAAAACATTTAAAGAGGTTTATTCTGGGCCAAATGTGAGTGACCAAGGCCCAAGGCATAGTCTCAAGAGGTCCTGAGAACATGTGCCCAAGGCGGTTGAGTTACAGCTTGATTTTATGTTTTAAGGGGACAGAAATTACAGACAGACATCAATCAATATATGTAAGGTGTACACCGGTTTGGTCTAGAAAGGCAGGACAGGACAGGACAACTTGAAGTGGGGGCTTCCAAGTAATAGGTAGATTAGAAGATTTTCTGGTTGGCAAATGGTTGTGAGTTATCTAAAAGACCTGGAATCCATAGAAAAGTGTCTGGATTAGGATAGAGGGTTGTGGAGACCAAGGATCTTACATGTAGACGAAGTCTCATAGGTGGCGGCCCTTAGAGGCAATAGATGGCAAATGTTTCATATTCAGATCTTTAAAAATTGCTAAACTCTCAGCTAATCAGTCTCTTTAGAATCAGACAAAGACCTGGAAAGGGAAATTCACATTCTGTAGAGAATTTACATTTCTCCCACCAGAGGCAGCTTTGCCAGGCTATTTTAAAATATGTCAAAGAAATATGTTTTGGGGTAAAATATTTTAATTTATTTCAGGGCCTGCTATTTGTCATGTGATGCTATACGATAGTCAGGTTGGGATTTGGTATCTTATTGCTACAAAGAGTCTGTTTTGTCAGTCTTAAGACCTCTGTTGTAATGTTAGTGCTGCTCAGTTGTGCCTGAACTCCAAAGGGAAGAGGACATAATGAGGCATGTCCAACCTCACCTTCCCATCTTGGCCTGGACTAGTCCTTCAGGTTTACTTGGGAGTCCCCTTTCTTGAGAAGAGGGGGTCCATTCAGTTGACGGGGAAGCTTAGAATTTTATTTTTGGTTTACATATGATAAGCTCATAGCTAACATTATACTCAACAGTGAAATAGTGAAAGCTGTCCTTTAAGATTAGGAACAAGAGAAAGGTGTCCACTCTTGCCACATAGTATTGGATGTTGTAGCCAGAGCAATTGGGCAAAAAAGAAAATTAATAAAAAGCAACCAAATCAGAAAGAAAGAAACATCATTGTCTCTGCCTGGAGATGACATGGCATGACACGTAGTAAGCCCTAGAGGATCCACAAACACCTGTTAGAACTGAATAAACGAATTTAGCAAAGCTGTAGGATACAAAATCAACATACAAAATTAGTAGTGTTTGTATACACTAACAATAAATTGTCTGAAAAGAAATCAAGGAAACAACTTCATTTACAATAGCATCAAAAAATTAGAAGTAAATTTAGCCAATGAGGTCAAAGATCTGTACACTGAAAACTATAAGACACTGGTGAAAGAAATGGAATATAATGCAAATAAATAGAAATCTATCATGTGTTCATTGAATTAATATTGCTTAAATGTTCATACTACCCAAATCAATTTATAGATTTAATGCAATCACTATTAAAATTCAAAGGCATTTTTCACAGAATTAGAAAAAAATCTAAATTCACATGGAACCACAAAAGACCCTGAATAGCCAAATAAGTCTTGAGTGAAAAGAACAAAGTACAAGCATCATACTACCTGATTTCAAATTATGTTCTATTAGGTTGGTGCAAAAGTAATTGTGGTTTTTGCCATTGAAAGTAATAGCAAAGACTGCAAAGACTTTTGCACCAACCTAATAGTAATTAAAACCATATGGTACTGGCATAAAAATAGACATACAGATCAATGGAACGGAATTAAGAGCCCAGAAATAAACCCATGCTATATGGTCAACTAATCTTCAGTAAGATTACCAAGAATACAAAATGGATAAATGATAGTTTCTTTAATAAATGGTGTTTGGAAAACTGGATATTTACATGCAACAGAGTGATATTGGACTCATATTTTCCATCACACACAAAAATCAATTCAAAATGAATTAAAGGCATGAACAAAGGCCTTAAACTATAAACTCTTAGGAGAAAGCATACAGAAAAATCTCCTTGACATTGATCTTGGCAGTGATTTTTCACCCTGACACCAAAAGTACAGGCAATGAAAGCAAAAATGAACAAGTAAGATTACATCAAACTAAAAAGCTTTTGTGCAGCAAAGGAAATAATCAACAAAATAAAAAGCAACATGTGGAATGGGAGAATATTTTCAAAGTATATACCTGATAAAGAGTTAATGTCCAAAATATGTAAGACACTCATACAACTCAATAACTGAAAATACTCCAATTTTTAGAATGGGCAAAGTACATGAATCAACATTTTCCCCAAAAGACATATAAATATTAATAGCCAAGAGGTTTATGAAAAGTGACTCACTATCACTAACCATCAGGGAAATTCAATCAAAAGTATAAGATCACCTCATACTTGTTAGACTGGTTATCACTAATATAAGAAATATTACAGGTGTCCCTACACTGTTGCTGGGAATATAAATTGATATAGCCACTATGGAAAACAGTATGCAGGTTCCTTAAAAAAATACAACTATGCTACATGGTCTTATATGTAGATAAACCCTAAAGATTCCACAAAAAACTGTTAGAGCTAAGACATTTAGTAAAGTTGCAGTGTACAAAATAATATAAAATAAGTAACCTCATCGATAATTTATAATTCAGCAATCCTACTTCTGTGCATTTATCCAAAAGAGTTGAAGTTAGGATTTCAAAAAGATACTTGCACTTCCATGTTTATTGTGGCATAGTTCACAGTAGCCAAGATATGAAAACAATCTATTTGCTGACAGATGAATGGATTTAAAAAGTGACATATATAATGAAATATTATTCAACAATTAAAAAAAGGTAATCCTGACACATGGATGAACATGGAGGACATTATGTTAAGTAAAATAAGCCAGACATAAAAATGATCTCACTTATATGTGTAATCTAAAATCATCAGTCATAGAAGCATAGAGCATAACTGTGATTGCCAGGGAATGAGGGGAGGGAAAAATGGGAAGGCGATATTCAAAGGGTATAAAAAAGTTTCATTTGTGCAAGATGAAGAAATTCTGGGGATCTACTATACAGCACAGTGCCTGTAGCTAACAATAAACTATTGTATTCTTAAATTCTGTGAAGAGGTAGATCTTATATTCTGTTCATACTACACACACATACACACACACAAAATAGTTGTAATAATTATAATAAAAGCGGTAGCAGGAAACCATGGGAGATGATGGATATGTCTATAGTCTTGATGGTGGTGATGATTTGAATGGGTATGTACTTATCACCAAACTCTGAGTTGTATAAATTAAATATGTACAGCTTTTTACATGTGAATCATACCTATCATACTTGATAAAGGGTTTTATGAAACAAAAAACAAAACAGAAAAATAAATTAACACCTTTAAATAAATGTATCCATTCCTTCTAGAATTTCTAGTTTGTGTGTATAGAGGTGTTCATAATAGTCTCTGATAGTTATTTGTATTTTTTTGGCTCAGTGTAATATCCCCTTTGTCATTTCTGATTGTGTTTATTTGGATTTTTTTCTCTTTTCTTCTTTATTAGCCTAGCTAGTAGTCTATATATTTTACTAATTTTTTTCAAAATCCAACTCTGGATTCATTGATCTTTTGAATGGTATTTCATATCTCAATCTCCTTCAGTTCAGCTCTGATTTTGTTATGTCTTATCTTCTGCTAACTTTGGGATTGATTTTCTCTTGGTTCTCTAGTTCTTTTAGTTGTGATAATAGGTTCTTAAATTGAGATCTTTCTAACTTTTTGATGTGGTTGTTTAGTGCTATAAAGTTCCCTCTTAACACTGCCTTGGTTGTGTCCCAGAGATGCTGGTATGTTGTGTCTTTTTTCTCATTAGTTTCAAAGAAATTCTTGATTTCTGCCTTAATTTAATTATTTACCCAAAAGTCATTCAGGAGTAGGTTATTCAATTTCCATGTAATTGTATTGTTTTGAGTGATTTTGTTAGTCTTGATCTGTAATCATATTGAGCTGTGGTCTGAGAGAGTGGTTGTTATGATTTCAGTTCTTTTGCATTTGCTAAGAAGTGTTCTGTGTCTAATTATGTGGTCAGTTTTAAAGTATGTGCTATGTAGTGATAAGAAGAATGTATATTCTGTTATTTTTGGGTGGAGAGTTATGTAGATGTCTATCAGATCCATTTGATCCAGTGTGAGTTCAGGTCCTGAATATCTTGTTAATTTTCTGCCTCAATAATCTATCTAATACAGTCAGTGGGGTGTTGAAGTCTCCCACTATTATTGTGTGGAATTCTAAATCTCTTTGAAGGTCTCCAAGAACTTGCTTTATGAATCTGGGTGCTTTTGTGTTGGGTGCATATATATTTAGGATAGTTATGTTTGTTGAACTGAACCCTTTACCATCATATATTGCCTTTCTTTGTCTTTTTTGATTATTGTTGGTTTAAAGTCTGTTTTGTCTCAAATTATAATTACAACTCCTGCTTTTTCCTGCTTTCCATTTGCTTAGTAGATTTTCCTACATCCCTTTATTTTGAGCCTATGGATGTTGTTGTGTGTGAGATGAGTCTCTTGAAGACAGCATACCATTTGGTCTTGTTTCGTTATCCAGCTTGCCACTCTGTGCCTTTTAATTGGGGGATTTAGCCAATAAGGCAGTTTAAAAAATATTAATAAGAAATTTTCAGAAACATAAATGTAAAATTCTAATTAGAAATTTTATAAACTCCAATCAAATGTTTTTTTAAAAAACCTAATACATTATGACTGAATTGAGCTTACCCAGGAATAAAAGGTTAGGTCGACATTGGGATATGTATATTTATGTAAGTATTACCTCAATAAGTTAAAGGAGAAAATCTATAAGATTCTCTATAGATGTTAATAAAACATATATAAGTTTCAACATCTAATTATGATTTAAAACACTTGTGAATCCAGAAATAAAAGAAAACCTTTTATGAATTAGCAACAGAAGAGCACTTCTTTCATCTGATAGAAAGCTATTTAAAAATACCCATAGCTACCATGATACATCATGGTAGGAGGTTTAAACTCAGGAACTTAATGAAGATATAACTGCATTAAACATTGCTGTTCAACAATATGCTGGAATACTAATCATTGCAAAAAAGGAAAGAAAGTGAAAAAAGAATTATAATTTCCAGGAAGGAAAAAATAGAATGCCTATTTCCAACAGGTTATATGATAATACACATTGGAAATCTGGATTAATCTACACACAAATTCTTTCAATTTATACATCATTATGTTCATAAAAATAAGATCAATAAACAAAATACATTGCATTTTATACACCAGCAAAGACAGAAAAACAAACAAATGTGCCATGTATAATAACACAAAATGTTACATAGAAATATATTTAATAAAATATTTTTATACTGTTATTGAGGATTAGATAAGTTTACTAAAATAACTAAAATAAGAGGAGAGACACATCTGGCCCTACTGAGCACCACTGGTCAAGTGGCAACACAATTCCTGATGCTGTCTTTAAGCCTTACTCAGCGTGGGAGGCAAGTGCACACTGGCAGTTGCCCATACAGGGAGCATCTGTCCCTGGCCAACCTCAGCAGCTGAGCAGTGACCCAGCCACCCCTGGGTTCTCTTTGCATATTCCCTAGATAGGAAGACAACAGAAGCTCTGTGATTATCCACAGAGGGAGCATCTGATCTTGCCCAGCCCCAGTAGCTGTGCAGCAACTCAACCCACCATTGGTGTTCTGCTTAAGCCTACTCTACACTAGGAGGTAAGCCCAAGTCCACACACATCTGTGGAGCATAGCCCCTGGCCCTGCCCACCCTGAGTGATCAAACAGCAACTCCAGAAATCTCACCCAGCCTCAGAGCTCAGCACATGTACCTGACCAACTACAGATTCCAAACAACAGTACTATCTAGCAAGAAAGACAACATCTAACCCTGGACAATCAGAGGCAATTGCAGAGCCCAATCAGCAGCACCACCTGTCACAGGAGCACAGCCAGCAGTTCCATTTAACGTCAGGGTACAGGTAGTGGCCCAGCCCAACTAGAGAACCCAACACCCACATCTGCCTGTCTGAGGTTACTACCAGTTGGCCTATTCAGAATCCCAGGCTATATTAAATAGTGAAGGCCTCTTACCAAGAAAGAACACTTGCAAAGGCCAGAAAAGGTGGCCATTTCTTCAAATGTGCAGGCACCAACACAAAGACACAAGGGTTATTTTAAAAATCAAGAAAATACAACACCAAAAGAAACTAATAATGCTCTGGTAATAGACCCTGAAATATGCAAGTCTATGAGACCACTAAGAATTTAAGATAATCCCCTTAAAGAAGTTCAGGAAACTATAAGAAAATGCAGATAGAAAATAAATAACATTTGAAAAATGGTTAATGAACAAAAAGAAAAGCTTGACAAAGGAATAAAAACAATAAAATAGTTAAAATCCTAGAAATGATGAATACAATAACTGAACCAAAATATTAACTAGAAAGCTTCAACAGCAGACTTGATCAAGGCAAAGATCACTGGGCTTGAAGACTGGATATTTTAAATTATTGAGTCAGAGAATAAAAAAGAAAAAAGAATAAAAAATGAAAAAGACCTATAGGAATTATGGGACACCATTAAGTGTACTGACTTTTGCATAATAGGAGTTTCAGAAGGAGATGAGAGAGAACAAGATCCAGAAAGCACATTTAAGAAAATAATGGCTGAAAATTTCCCAAATGTGGTGAAACACAAAAACATCCAGGTTCAGGAAGCTTGGATGTCATCAATCAAATTCAACCCAAAGAAGATTTTACCAAGATATATCATACTCCAATTATCAAAAAATCAGAGACAAAGAAAGAATACTGAAAGCAGCAAGAGAATGAACCATATCACATTCAAGAGAGCCCCAATATGGTTTTCAGCCTTTCTCTTAGCAGCAATCCTGCATGCCAGGAAAGCATGGCATTATGTGTTCAAAGTGTTGAAGGAAAAGATTGCCAATCAAGATTATATTACTAGCAAATCTGTCCTTCAGAAATGAGGGAGAAATAAAATCTTTCCCAGACAAACAAAAGCTATGGTAATTAATCATTATTAGATCTATTTTAAAAATATTACTAAAGGGAGTCCTTTAACTAAAACAAAAGGATAATAACAAAAACATATGGAAGTAAAAAACCCACTGGTAAAAATAATATATAGTCATATTCAGAATTCTCTAATACAGTAAGGGTGGTATTTAAAGCTAATTTATCCCTACTGTCACAGTTAAAAGACAAAATTGTTAAAAGCACCTATAGCTAAAATAAATTGTAAAGAAATACAAATTACAAAACATGTAAATTGTGACATCAAAATCATAAAAAGTGGAAAGGAGTGAAAGTGTAGAGTTTTTGTATGTGATTAAAGTTATCAGAATAAAATAGCCTGTTATAAGGATAAGATATTTTGTGTATGCCTCATGGTAACCACAACACAAAAAAACCACAGCAGGCGGTGGCTGGCAAGATGGCCAAATAGGAACAGCTGTGGTCTGCAGCCCCCAGCAAGATCAATGCAGAAGGCAGGTGATTTCTGCATTTCCAACTGAGGTACCTGGCTCATCTCATTAGGACCGGTTAGACAGTGGGTGCAGCCCACAGAAAGCAAGCTGAAGTAGGGTGGGGCATCACCTCACCTGGGAAGCATAAGGGGTGGGGGACTCCCTCTCATAGCCAAGGGAAGCTGTGAGGGACTGTGCTGTGAGGAATGGTGCACTCCAACCCATATATTATGCTTTTCCCATGGTCTTTGCAACTCATAGACCAGAAGATTCCCTCTGGCACCTGTACCACTCGGGCCCTGAGTTTTAAGCACAAAACTGGGTGGCTGTTTGGGCAGACACCAAGCTAGCTGCAGGAGATTTTCATACCCCAGTGGCACCTAGAATGGCAGTGAGACAGAACCATTCACTCCCCTGGAAAGGGGGCTGAAGCCAGAAAGCCAAGTGGTCTAGCTCAGTGGATCCCACCCCCAAGGAGCCCAGCAAGCTAAGATCCAAGGGCTTGAAATTCTCACTGGCAGCAGAGCAGTCTGGGGTCGACCCAGGACACTAGAGCTTGGTGGGCAGAGGGACATCACCATTACTGAGGCTTGAAGTAGGCAGTTTTTCCCTCATAGTGTAAACAAAGCCACCAGGAAGTTCAAACTCTATGGAGCCTATTGCAGCTTGGCAAAGCCTCTGTAGCCAGACTGCCTCTCTAGATTCCTCCTCTTTGGGCGGGGCATCTCTGAAAGAAAGGCAGCAGCCCTAGTCAGGGGCTTAGAGATAAAACTCCCATCTCCCTGGGACAGAGCACCTGGGGGAAGGAGAAGCTGTAGGTGCAACTTCAGCAGACTTAAACATTCCTGCCTGCCTGCTCTGAAGAGAACAGCAGATCTCCCAGCCCAGCACTTGAACTCTGCTAAGGGACAGACTGCCTCTTCAAGTGGGTCCCTGACCCCTGTGCCTCCTGACTGAAAGACACCTCCCAGCAGGGGTCAACAGACACCTCATACAGGAGAGCTCTGGCTGGCATATGGCGGATGTCCCCCGGGATGAACCTTACAGAGGAAGGAGCAGGCAGCAATCTCTGCTGTCCTGCAGCCTCCGCTGATGATACCCAAGCAAACGGGGCCTGGAATGGACCTCCAGTAAACTCCAGCAGACCTGCAGCAGAGGGGCCTGACTGGTAGAAGGCAAACTAACAAACAGAAAGGAATAGCATCAACATCAACAAAAAGGATGTCCACAAAGAAACCCCATTCAAAGGTCACCAACATCAAAAACCAAGAGTAGATAAATCCATGAAAATGAGGAAAAACCAGTGCAGAAAGGCTGAAAATTCCTAAAACCAGAATGCCTCTTCTGCTCCAAAGGATTACAACTCCTCACCAGCAAGGGAACAAAACTGGATGGAGAACGAGTTTGATGAATTGACAGAAGTAGGCTTCAGAAGGTGGGTAATAACAAACTCCTTTGAGCTAAAGGAGCATGTTCTAACCCAATGCAAGGAAGCTAAGAACCTTGAAAAAAGGTTAGAGGAATTGCTAACTAGAATAACCAGTTTAGAGAAGAAGATAAATGACCTGATGGAGCTGAAAAACACAGCATTGGAACTTTGTGAAGCATACACAAGTATCAATAGCCAAATCGATCAAGTGGAAGAAAAAGATATCAGAGACTGAAGATCAACTGAATGAAATGAAACATGAAGACAAGATTAGAGAAAAAAAGAGTGAAAAGAAATGAACAATGCCTCCAAGAAATATGGGACTATGTGAGAAGACCAAACCTACGTTTGATTGGTGTACCTGAAAGTGACGGGGAGAATGGAACCAAGTTGGAAAACACTCTCCACGATACTACCCAGGAGAACTTCCCCAACCTAGTAAGACAGGCAAACATTCAAATTCAGGAAATACAGAGAACACCACAAAGATACTCCTTGAGAAAAGCAACCCCAAGACACATAATAGTCAGATTCACCAAGGTTGAAATGAAGGAAAAAATGTTAAGAGCAGCCAGAGAGAAAGGTTGGGCTACCCACAAAGGGAAGCCCATCAGACTAACAGTGGATCTCTATGCTGAAACCCTACAAGCCAGAACAGAGTGAGGACTAATAATCAACATTCTTAAAGAAACGAATTTTCAACCCAGAATTTCATATCCAGCCAAACTAATCTTCATAAGTGAAGGAGAAATAAATCCTTTACAGAAAAGCAAATGCTGAGGGATTTTGTCACCACCAGGCCTGCCTTACGAGAGCTCCTGGGGAAAGCACTAAATATGGAAAGGAAAAACCAGTACCAGCCATTGCAAAAACACACCAAGTTGTAGAAACTGCATCAACTAATGGGCAAAATAACCAGCTAGCATAATAATGACAGGATCAAATTCACACATAACAATATTAACCTTAAATGTAAATAGGCTAAATGCCCCAGTTAAAAGACACAGACTGGCAAATTTGATAACGGGTCATAACGCATCAATGTGCTATATTCAGCAGACCCATCTCACATGCAAAGACACACATAGGCTCAAAATAAAGAGATGGAGGAATATTTACCAACCAAATGGAAAGCAGAAAAAAGCAGGGGTTGCAATCCTACTCTCTGATAAAACAGACTTTAAACCAACAAAGACCAAAAGAGACAAAGAAGGGCATTACATAATGATAAAGTGATCAATGCAACAAGAAGAGCTAACTATCCTAAATATATATGCACCCAATATAGGAGCACCCAGATTCATAAAGCAAGTTCTTAGAGACCTACAAAGAGACTTAGACTCCCACACAATAATAGTGGAAGATTTTAACACATCACTGTCAGTATTAGACAGATCAACGAGACAGAAAATTAACAAGGATATTCAGGACTTGAACTCAGCTCTGGAACAAGTGGACCCAATAGGCATCTACAGAACTCTCCACCCCAAATCAACATAATATATATTCTTCTCAGGACCACATTGCACTTATTCTGCAGTTGATCACATAATTCGGAACATAACACTCCTCAGCAAATGCAAAAGAATGTAAATCATAACAAACAGCCTCTCAGACCACAGTGCAATCAAATTAGAACTCAGGATGAAAAAACTCACTCAAACCACAAAACTACATGGAAACTGAACAACCTATTCCTGAATGACTACTGGGTAAACAATGAAATTAAAGCAGAAATAAGTAAGTTCTTTGAAACCAATGAGAACAAAGACACAACGTACCAGAACCTCTGGGACACAACTAAAGCAGTGTTTGGAGAGAAATTTATAGCACTAAATGCCCACAGGAGAAAGCAGGAAAGATCTAAAATTGACACCCTAACATCACAATTAAAAGAACTACAGAAGCAAGAGCAAACACATTCAAAAGCTATCAGAAGACAAGAAATAACTAAGATAAGAGCAGAACTGAAGGAGATAGAGACACAAAAAACCCTTCAAAACATCAATGAATCCAGGAGCTGGCTTTTTGAAAAGATTAACAAAATAGATAGACCGTTAGTGAGATTAATAAAGAAGAAGAGAGAGAGGAATCAAATAGACACAATTAAAAATCATAAAGGGGATATCACCACTGATCCCACAGAAATACAAACTACAATCAGAGAATACTATAAATGCCTCTACACAAATAAACTAGAAAATCTAGAAGAAATGGATAAATTCCTGGACACATACACTCTCCCAACACTAAACCAGGAAGAAGTCAAATCCCTGAATAGACCAATAACAAGTTCTGAAATTCAGGCAGTAACTAATAGCCTACCAATCAAAAAAGGCCCAGGACAAGATGGATTCACAGCCGAACTCTACCAGAGGTACAAAGAGGAGCTGGTACTATTCCTTCAGAAACTATTCCAAACAATAGAAAAAGAGGGACTCCTCCCTAACTCATTTTATGAGGCCAGCATCATCCTGATACCAAAATCTGGCAGAGACACAACAAAAAAGGAAAATTTCAGGCCAATATTCCTGATGAACATCGATGTGAAAATCCTCAATAAAATACTGGTAAAGTGAATCCAGTGGCACATCAAAAACCTTATCCACCATGATCAAGTTGGCTTCATCCTTGGGATGCAAGGCTCATTCAACATACACAAATTAATAAACGTAATCCACCACATAAACAGAACCAATGACAAAAACATTATTTCAAAGATGCAGAAAAGGCGTTTGATAAAATTAAACACCCCTTCATGCTAAAAACTCTCAATAAATTAGATGTCAATGGAACGTATCTCAAAATAATAAGAGCTACTTATGACAAACCCACAGCCAACATCACACTGAGTGGGCAAAAACTGGAAGCATTCCCTTTGAAAACCAGCACAAGACAAGGATGTCCTCTCTCACCACTCCTATCCAATATAGTATTGGAAGTTCTGGCCTGGGCAATCAGGCAAGAGAAAGAAATAAAGGGTATTCAAATAGGAAGAGAGGAAGTCAAATTGTCTCTGTTTGTAGATGATAGGATTGCATATTTAGAAAACCCCAGTGTCTCGGCCCCAAATCTCCTTAAGCTGATAGGCAACTTCAGCAAAGTCTCAGGATACAAAATCAATGTGCAAAAATCACAAGCATTTCTATACACCAATAATAGACAAACAGAGAGCCAAATCATGAATGGACTCCCATTCACAATTGCTACAAAGAGAATAAAATACCTAGGAATCTAACTTACAAAGGATGTGAAGGACCTCTTCAAGGAGAACTACAAACCACTGCTCAAGGAAATAAGAGAGGACACAAACAAATGGAAGAATATTCCATGCTCATAGATAGGAAGAATCAATATTGTGAAAATGGCCATACTGCCCAAGGTAATTTATAGATTCAATGCTATCCCCATCAAGCTACCACTGACTTTCTTCACAGAATTGGAAAAAACTACTTTAAATTTCATATGGAACCACAAAAGAGCCCCTATAGCCAAGACAATCCTAAGCAAAAAGAACAAAGCTGGAGGCATCATGCTACCTGACTTCAAACTATACTACAAGGCTACAGTAACCAAAACAGCATGGTACTGATACGAAAACAGATATACAGACCAATGGAACAGAACAGAGGCCTTAAATAATGCCACACATCTACAACCATCTGATCTTTGACAAACTTGACAAAAATAAGCAATGGGGGAAGGATTCCCTATTTAATAAATGGTGTTGGGAAAACTGGCTAGCCATATGCAGAAAACTGAAACTGGACTCCTTCCTTACACCTTATACAAAAATTAACTCAAGATGGATTAAAGACTTAAACATAAAACCCAAAACTGTAAAAACTGAAGAAAACCTAGGGAATAACATTCAGGGTATAGGCATGGGCAAAGACTTCATGACTAAAACCCTAAAAGCAATGGCAACAAAAGCCAAAATTGACAAGTGGGATCTAATTAAACTAAAGGGCTTCTGCACAGCAAAAGAAACTATCATCAGAGTGAACAGGCAACCTACAGAATGGGAGAAATTTTTTGCAATCTATCCATCTGACAAAGGGCTAATATCCAGAATCTACAAAGAATTTAAACAAATTTACAAGAAAAAAACCAAACAATCCTATCAAAAAGTGGGGGAAGGATATGAACAGACACTTCTCAAATGAAGACATTTATGCAGCCAACAAACATGAAAAAAAGCTCATCATCACTGGTCATTAGAGAAATGCAAATCAAAAGCACAATGAGATATCATCTTGTGCCAGTTAGAATGGTGGTCATTAAAAAGTCAGGAAACAACCCATGCTGGAGAGAATGTGGAGAAATAGGAATGTTTTTACACTATTGGTGGGAGTGTAAATTAGTTCAACCATTGTGGAAGACAGTGTGGCGATTCCTCAAGGATCTAGAACCAGAAATACCATTTGACCCAGCAATCCCATTACTGAGTATATACTCAAAGGATTATAAATCATTCTACTATAGAGACACATGCACATGTATGTTTATTGCAGCACTGTTCACAATAGCAAAGACTTGGAACCAACCCAAATGCCCATCAATGATAGGCTGGATAAATAAAATGTGGCACATATACACCATTGAATACTATGCAGCCATAAACAAGCATAAGCAGAAGTTGAACAACAAAAACACATGGACACAGGGAGGGGAATATCACACACTGGGGCATGTCAGGGGGTGGCAGGCTAAGGACGGATAGCATTAGGAGAAATACGTAATGTAGATGATGAGTTGATGGGTGCAGCAAACCAGCATGGCACGTGTATACCTATGTAACAAACCTGCACATTCTGCAAATGTATCCCATAACTTTAAGTATAATTGTTTTTTCAGATGGAGTCTCGCTCTGTCGCCCAGGCTGGAGTGCAGTGGCACAATCTCAGTTCACTGCAGGCTCCACCTCCCAGGTTGACACCATTCTCCTGCCTCAGTCTCCCAAGTAGCTGGGACTACAGGCGCCTGCCACCATGCCTGGCTAATTTTTTTTTTTTTGTATTTTTAGTAGAGATGGGGTTTCACTGTGTTAGCTAGGATGGCCTCGATCTCCTGATCTCGTGATCCACCCGTCTTGGCCTCCCAAAGTGCTGGCATTACAGGCGTGGGCCACCTCACCTGGCCAATTTTAAGTGTAATTTTTAAAAAGCCACAGCAATTGCACAAACAATAAAAAACAAAGGATTCAAAGCATACAACTATGGGAAACCATCAAACTTCAAAGGAAGACAGCCAGAGAAGAATTAAAAATAAAAGATCTACAAAACAAACATAAATTACAAAATGGAAGTCTGTACCTATAAATAACCTTGAATGTAAATGGGTTAAATTCTCCAATTAAAATACATAGACTGGCTGAATGTATTTTTAAAATCAACCATATACTACTGTCTATAAGCAACTCACATTACTAGTAAGGACACACAAAGTCTGAAAGTGAGTGGATGAAAAAGGATATTCCATGCAAATAAAAACCAAAAAAAGAGTAGTGGTAGCTATACTTATATGAGACAAAATAGACTTTAAGTATACAACTATAAAAAGAGAAAAAGATCATTAGGTAATAATAAAGGGATCAATTTACCAAGAACATATAACAATGTAAATATATATGCACAAAACATTGAAGCAGTTAGTAAATATTTTAAGGAGAGATAAACTGCAACACAATAGAAGTAGGGAACCTCAAATCCCACTTTCAGCAATGAACAGATAATCTAGACATACAATCAATATGAAAACTTTGGACTTAAACTACATGTTAGAGCAAATGGACTTAATAGCCATACACAAGAATATTCCATCCATCAGCAGTAGAGCACACATTCTTCTCAAGTACACAAGGACCATTCTCCAGAATATATCATATCTTAGGCCACATAAAAAGTTTTAAATTTAAGAGGATTAAAATCATAATAAGTATCTTTTCAGACCACAATGGTACAAACTAGAAATCAATAGAAATCTTGGAAAATAGGCAAATATGTGGAAATTAAACAACATGCTTTCAAACAACCAATGGGTCACAGAAAAAAACAAGAATGAAAGAAAAAATATTTTGAGACAAGCAAGAAGGGAAACACAACACACAAAACTTATAGGGTGCATTAAAGGCAGAAATGAGAGGGAAATTTATAGCAATAGACATCTGTATCAAAGAAGAAGGATCTCTAATAAACAGCCTAATGTTACACCTCAAGGAACTAGAAAAAGAAAAAAGAATTAAGCCCAAAGAACAGATCAATAATAAGTAAGGAGACTGAATTAGTAATAAAAATTCTCCTATCAAAGAATAGCCCAGGACCCAGTGGCTTCACTGATGAATTCTACCAAACATTTAAAGAAAAACTGCCAACATTTCTCAAACTCTTCCAAAAAATGACAGAGGACATACTTCCAAACTTATTTTACAAGGTCAACATTACCCTGATACCAATATCAGACAAGGACACTGAAAAAAAAAAGAAAATTACAAGCCAATATTCTTGATGAAAATAGATGCAAAAATTCCACCCCCCACCAAATACTAGTAAACCAAATAAAATAGCACGTTAAAAGAATTGCCTGCTGTGACCAAGTATGATTTAATCCTAGGATGCAAGGATGGTTCAATATATACAAATATAAATGTCATATAACATATAAGCAAAGTGAAGGATAAAAATCATATGATAATCTCAATTGATACAGAGAAAATATTTGACAAATTCAGCACCCTTTCATGATTAAAAACCCTGAATATATTAGGTAAACAGGGAATGCACTTCAATACAATAAAAGCCATATATGACAACCCATAGCTAACATTGCCATGGCATCCTTTGGGTGTTGCTTTTCCTCTGGAAACCTTTGACCAAGTTTTTCTCAGGCCCATTGGGCTTGTTCTGCCCCCTTGGCCTTGCAGGCTATGCTTGGCTTGTGATACCAGTCCAGATCCCACACCTGCCAAGGGCAAGCCAGGCACAGAGCAGTGAGGAGTGCATGAGTGAGCGAGCACTAAATCTGGCCACTGTGCACAGCCAGGCATGCTGGCTGCTGTGGTGGAGCAGGCAGCTATAGGCACCAGCACAGGTGCCAGCTCCATGTAAACCTCTGTGTGGCTAGATCAGATGCACTGCAAGTGGCTTCCACTGTAGGCACCTGTGTCTGGACGAGGGGAATGTGGTGGTGCCTGGAAGCTTGGAAATGCCAGAAACCATACAGCCCCAAAGAGGGTGTCATAGTCCTCACTTGGGAGGCCCCTAGGTCTGGGCTCCTGGAAGGGCTGCAGCTCTTCTCTCCTTCTCATTGTCTGCAACATGGCAAACAGGACGGTGTGTATCAGCCCTGTTTGTGTTAGAGCTTTTTTAGTCCTGCCTTTCAGTGGTTCACAAGTTCTTGTCCCATATCCAGGAAGAATGAGGTACACGGACAACTGGAGGGTGAGTAAGGCAGTGAGGAGCTTTATTGAGCAACAGAACAATTTTCAGGAGACCTGAAGTGGGTAGCCCCTTTCTGCAGGTGGGTCATCACAACAAGTGGGTAGCTCCTTTCTGCTTCTCACTTCATAGTCCTGATGTCTGTCTGAGTCTGGCTGAGTCTAGGGGTTTTTATGGGCTCAGAAGGAAGGGCATGCATGCTGACTGGTTCACAGATGGCCATGGGTGGCTGGGAAAAAGCACCATAAATTCTGATTCCAGGCAGTGGACTCCACCCACAACTGGCAGCCCAGCCCCAAGGCTTCAGTTCATCCCTGGCTTGAAGGTAGTCAGGGACCTGCCCCTTTCCACCCAGGAACCTGTTTCCCTTCCACCATCAACATGCCATCCATGGCACCTGGGCTGTTCATGCTGAGTTGCACCTGCAGACCTGTGCAGAGCTGCCCTCAGCCCTCGTCCTCCCTCCTGTGCTCACTGGTGCTCAAAGTCCAGAAGGAGCTGAGGAGGCAGAAGCTGGCATGTCAGTACTGCCTCCAGCACATGCATACCTGGCTGGGCACAACAGTGCCTGGACTCGGCTACAACTTTGCTTTGCACTGGAGTGGACACCAGGAGCAGGGAGAGGGTAGGAAGCGGGAGCAGGCACTTCTGAGCCTGCAGGGGCAGAGAGGGTTTCCAGGGCCCTGAGAGCACAATGATGCCTGGGTCTGGAGCTGCGGCTGGGTGACTGCAGCTGTGCCCCAGAGTGCAGGACTCCTGCCCTGTGGACTTGGTAGAGGGTGGGGCTTCCCCCATTCCCAGCCCCCTCCCAGCCCCACCTGGCTCCATGGAGCACATGACCCCAGCCACACCTCCCCTGCTGCAGCCAGCACTTTCACAGCAACTGTTCCAGACAGGCTGCCACTGTTATCAACATCATACTTAAACACGAAAAGTGGAACACTTTTCTTGTTAGATCAGGGACAATACAAGAATGCCCATTCTTACAACTTCTTTTTTTTTTTTTCTTTTTTGGTGTCTTGCTCTGTCACCAGGCTGGAGTGCAATGGCATGATCTCAGCTCACTGCAACCTCCATCTTCTGGGTCAAGTGATTCTCCTGCCTCAGCCTCCCGAGTAGCTGGGACTACAGGCACGCGCCACCATGCCCAGCTAATTTTGTTGTATTTTTAGTAGAGACAGGGTTTCACCATGTTGGCCAGGATGGTCTCGATCTCTTGACCTTGTGATCCACTTGCCTCGTCCTCCCAAAGTGCTGGGATTACCGACTTGAGCCACCGCCCCTGGCACTTCTTTCTAAGATAGCATTGGATGTCCTCACCAGCACAGTTAGGCAAAAGAAACAAAGAAAAGGTATCCACATTGGAAAGAAAAAAGTAAAATTGTCTCTATTTAGTAATAACATGATCTTACATATAGAAAATCCCAAAGACTTAGCCAAAAAAGTATTGGAACAGGTAAACAAGTCTAGTAATGTTGAAGGATACAAAATCAACATACAAAGATCAGTTTCATTTCTATACACTAATGAAAAACTATCTGAAAAAGATTAAGAAAACAATTCCAATAGCAACAAAAAAGTACTTAGATATAAATTTAACCAGACATGAAAGACCTGGTTAAAATTATGGAAAATTATAAAACACTGATTAAAGAAATTGAAGAAAACACAAGCAAATGGAAAACTATCCTGTGTTCATAATTAGAAGAATTAATATTGTTTTGATGTCCTTGACTAGCAGAGCTGCCACGTGCCATAGTGTGCTCCGCAGGAATTGTGGACAAGCACAGTTGAAGCTTGCCACCGGCCACTCCATCCCCTCAACCAGTGACCCTAACCACTTGATTGGTGGAGCTGCTGCATGCCACATGTGACTCCAGTGATCTAAGGACTTGTGGAGTCACATGTGACCAGACCACCAGTGAGCCGAAACTTTCAACTGGCAGAGGTGCTGTACACCACACATGTTCCCCAGGAATTGGGAATTAGCCTGCCCAGCATCTGCTCCCACCAGAAATATCACCCCCTGGAACAGTGGAGGCACCACACACTGCCTGCATCCCCCAGGGTTCCAAGGACTGGGGCACTCAGCATCTGCTGCCATGACTTCATACCCTTGATTGGCAGAGTGACTACATGCTGCATGCAGCCCCCCAGGAGTCTCAGGAACAGCCCATTTGGTGTCCACCACTGATGGTGGCCATATCTCATTTACTTGCAGAGCTGCTGCATGCTATGTGCATCGTCTAGGACTCCAGGTACTGGCCCACTCAGCACCTGGCACCACTAGTAACCTTGCCTCCTCGACTGGTACACCCCTGGGACCAAGTGACCAGTGGAGCTGTCATGTTTGGTATGCACCGCTCTTGCCTAAAAACCAGCCTATCTGGTGGCCCCAGTCCCCCACAAAGCTGTGCCATTGCCTCCAAAACTACACACAGCCTACAACATTGACACACTTGAAGGTACTTCCAACGTTGATTACAGCTGAAGCAGTTACATGGAAATTATTAATATAATACAGTGCCCACGTATCCAACCAACACCATAGGACTCATCTACAGAAAAACATCTTTGCCTATAAAAGTTTCCACCTCAGGGAACTAGAAAAATAAAAAAATGAAGCCCCAAATTGAAAATGTTTGAAATAACAAAAATTAGAGCAGAAATAGAGAGTAGAAAAACAAAAGAAAACATCAACAAAACTAACAGTTGGTTTATATATGTTATTCCATAAAATTGGAAGAGGTTACTGTTCCACCAAATTTGCAGATATAAATGTAGGAACCCAAGAAACATGAAAATCCAAGGAAATATGACACCTCCAAAGGAACACAATAATTCTTTAGTAACAGACTCCAAGGAAAATAAAATCTATGAATGCCTGAAAAGGAGTTCAAAATAATGATCTTAAGAACACTTAGTGAGATACAAGAGACTAGAAATGGAGAATTTAACAAAATCAGGAAAACAATTTTTGATCTAATTGAAATATTTTTTAAAAGCCCCTTTCCCCATTTAAAAAAAAGAAATACATGACAGAGAGACAGATACTACAAAACAGAGCTAAGTAGGAATCTTGGAGCTAAGGAATTCAATGAATGAAATAAAAACATTGCCATTTGATGGATTACCATAGTGATACAATTTGATTCTTTTCAAATTTATACAGGAGATGAATCAGAAGAAAGAATTTCTGAACTTGAAGACAGGTATTTTGAAATAACCCAGTCAGATGAAAAAAAGAGAAAAAAAAGAATGAAGAAAGTACACAGGACTTATGAAATACCATTAAGTGAAAAAATTTTCACATTATGTGAGTTTCAGAAGAAGAGATGAGAGACGGTGTAAATAACCTATTTAATAAAATAATAGCTAAAAACTTTGCAAGTCCTGGAAGAGATGTGGACATCCAGTTCCCAGGAAGCTTAAAAGTTTCCAAACATATTCAACACAAAAAGGTCCTCTACATGGCATATTTTAGTCAAATTGTCAAAAGGACAAACAGAGAATTCTAAAATGAGCAAGATAAAAGTGTCATGCTACATACAAGAGAATTCCCATCAGACTAACAGCAGATTTCTTTCTTTCTTTTTTTTTTTTTTTTTTTTTGACAGAGTCTTGCTCTGTCACCAGGCTGGAATGCACTGGCACGATTTCGGCTCACTGCAGCCTCTGACTCCCTAGTTCAAGCGATTATCCTGCCTTAGCCTCCCGAGTAGCTGGGATTACAGGCACGCAGCACCTCACCCAGCTAATTTTTGTATTTTTAGTAGAGAGAGGGTTTCACCATGTTGGTCAGGATGGTAATGCAGATTTCTTAACAGAAATCTTCCAGGCCAAGAGAGAAAGGGATACTACGTTTGAAGTGCTGGAGGGAAAAAAAAAGCCAACTAAGATATGATGTCCAGCAAAGCTATTCTTCAGAAATAAAGAAGAAAAAGATATTTTTTAGATAAGCAAAACTGAGGGAATTTATCACCACTAGATCAGTCTTACAAGAAATGCTCAAGGGAGTCCTACATCTGGAAGGGAAAGGATGATAACTACCATACGAAAACACCTGAAAGTAGAAAACTCACTGGAAGAACAGACATGAAATTGAGAAAGAGAAAGGAATCAAATTTTATCACTATAGTAATCCATCAAATGGCAAAGGTAAATGATAAGAGAGGAAGAATCAAACTGGGATATACAAAATAATGAACAAAAAGTTAACAAAATGACAGGAGTAAGTCCTCACTCATCAACAATACACTTGAATGTAAACAGTTTAAATTCCCTAATTAAAATATATAGATTGGCTGAATGAATGAATGAATGAAAAAAGATCCCATTATATGCCACCCAGAAGAAACTCACTTCACTTGTAAAGACACACAAAGACTGAAATTGAGGGATGACGAATGGTATTCCATACAAAAGGAAAAAACAAACAAACAAGCAAGAATAGCTATACTTATATCAGATAAAATAGATTTTAAGTCAAAAACTGTAAAAAGGGACAAAGAAGATTATTGTTTAATGATAAAGGGGTCAATTCAACAAGAGGATATAGCAATTATAAATATATATGAACCCAACACGGGAGCACCAAGATTCATAAAGCAAATATTACTAGATCTAAAGGGAAAGGTAGATCCCAATGCATTAATTAATGTAATGTCTAGCTGAACTGTCTAGCTGTTGAAGCTGGGGACTTCAACACCCCACACTCACCACTGGACAGATCATCTAGACAGAAAATCAACAAAGTAACATTGGATTTATTGTACACTATACACCAAATGAACCTAGCAGATATTTACATAACATTTTATCCACAAGCTGCAGAATACACATTCTTCTCATCAGCACATGGAACATTCTCCAGGATACATTTTATGTTAGGCCACAAAACAACCTCAAAAAATTTTTTTAAAATAAAAACTACATCAAGTATATTTTCAGGGAACAATAGAATAAAACAAGAAATCAATAACAAGAACATTGGAAATTGTACAAATACATGGAAATTAAACAACATTCTTCTGAACAACCATTGGCTCAATGCAGAAATTTAAAAGAAAGTTAAAAAACTCCTAAAAACAAATGAAAATGTAAATACAACAAACCAGCTGGGCGCAGTGGTTCATGCCTGTAATCCCAGCACTTTGGGAGGCTGAGGCAGGCAGATCACAAGGTCAAGGGGTCAACATGGTGAAGCACCGTCTCTACTAAAAATACAAAAATTAGCTGGGCGTGGTGGCGCTAATCCCAGCTACTCGGGAGGCTGAGGCAGGAGAATTGCTTGAACCAGGGAGGCAGAGATTGCAGTGAGCTGAGATCATGCTGCTGCACTCCAGCCTGGTAGACAGAGCAAGACTTCATCTCAGAGGAAAAAAAAAAAAAAAAAAAAAGAAACACAACATACCAAAACATACAGGATATGGTAAAACCAGTACTAGGACGTAAGTTTATAGCAATAATGCCTACATCATAAAAAGTATAAATATTTCAAGTAAAAAAAAAAAACCCTAACAATTAGCCTCAAGAAACTAGAAGGGCAAGAAGAAACGAAGCCCAAATTTTGTAGAAGGAAAAAATAATAAATATCAGAGGAGAAATAAATGAAATAAAGACCAAAATTATAATACAAAAGACCAACAAAATAAGAGTTTGTGTTTTGAAAAGATAAAATTGACAAACCTTCGCTAGACTAACTATGAAAAAAAGAGAGAAGATCCAAATAAAGAAAATCAGAAACCAAAAGGAGGCATTAAAACTGATACTAGAGAAATACAAAGGATCACCGGAGACTATTAAGAACTATATGCCGCGGGGCACAGTGGCTCATGCCTGTAATCCCAGCACTTTGGGAGGTCAAGGCAGGCAAATCTCTTGAGGTCAGGAGTTCGAGACCAGCCTGGCCAACATGGTGAAACCCTATCTCTGCTAAAAACAAAACAAAACAAAACAAAGCAAAAAACCCCACAAAAATTAGCCAGGTTTGGTGGCATGCGCCTGTAGCCCCCAACTACTTGGGAGGCTGAGGCATGAGAATCACGTGAATCTGGGAGGCAGAGGCTGCAGTGAGCCGAGATTGAGATGCAACCTGGGAGACACAGCAAGAAGAAAGAGAAGGGAGGGAGGGAGGAAGGGAGGGAAGGAGGAAGGAAGGGAGGGAGGGAAGGAGGGAGGGAAAGAAAGAGAAAAGGAAAGAGAGAACTACTATATGAAAGAAGGAAGGAGAGAAAGAGAGAACTAGCATATGCCAACAAATTGGAAAACTTAAAAGAAGTAGATAAACTCATAAACACATGGAACACACCAAAATAAAGTCAAGAAAAAATAGAAAACCTAATCAGACTAATAATGAGTAACAAGAGTGAATCAGCAGTAGGAAGTATCCCAACAAACAAAAGCCCAAAACAAGATGACTTCACTGCTGGATTCTATTAAACTTTTAAAGAACTAACACCTTCTCTTCTTAAAGTATTACAAAAAGTTGAATGGGTGGGAATTCTTCCAAACTCATTCCATGAGGACAGTATCACCCTGATGCCAAAATCAGAAAAGAATACAACAAAAAGGAGAATGCTACAGGCCAATATCCATTGTGAACATAGATGCAAAAATTCTCAACAAAATACTAGCAATCCAAATCCAATAGCACATCAAAAAGAATATACACCACAATTAAGTGGGATTGATTCCAGGGATGCAAGGAAGGTTCAACACATGGAAATCAATAAATGTGATATATCACATCAACAGAATGAAGACCAAAAAGCATATAATCATCTCAATAGACATCAAAAATATTTGATGAAATTCAACATCCTGCATGATATAAACTCTCAACAGGTGAGATGTAGAAGAAATGTACCTCAACACAATCAAGGTTACATATGACAAACTCACAGCTAACATCATACAGAATGGGGAAAAGTTGAAAGCTTTTCAATAAGAACTGGAACAAGACAAGGATGCCCACTTTTACTACTCTTATTCAACAAAGTACTGGAAGTCCTAGACAGAGAAATTAGGCAAGATTAAAAAAAGGGGGGCATTTAAATTGGAAAGGAGAAAGTCTAATTGCCCCTGTTTGCAGACAACATGATCTTTATATAAAAAAAATACTAAAGATTCCACAAAAAACCTCTTAGAACTGATAAACAAATTCAGTAATGTTGCAGGATACAAAATCAACATATAAATTCAGTAGTGTTTCTACACACCAATAACAAACTAGTTGAAAAAGAATCAAGAAAGCAGTATGATTTACAATAGCTACAACAAAATAAAATACCAAGGAATAAGTTTAACCAAGGAGGTGAAGATCTATACAACAAAAACTACAAAACATTGATGAAAGGAACTGAAGGGAACACAAACAAATGAAAAGATACCCCATGTTCCTGATCTAAAAGAATTAAGATTGGTAAAATGACTATACTACCCAAAGTGATCTACAGAGTCAATGCAATCCTTATCAAAATACCAATGACATTCTTTAAAGAAATAAAAACCAAAATCCTAAAATTCATATGGAGCCACAGAAGTCTCCAAACAGCCAAAACATTATTGAATAAAAGAACAAAGCTGGAGGTATCACACTATGGAGCTTCAAAATACACTACAAAATCATGGTAGCCAAGACAGCGTGGTACTAGCATAAAAGCAGACACACAGAAGAATGAGACAGAATACAAAACCCAGATATAAATCCATATATTTACATTCAGCTCACTTTTGAGAAAGGTGCCAAGAATATATATTAGAGAAAAGACAGTCTCTTCAAAAAATAGTGCTGCATTCACCAGTATCCATATGCAGAAGAATGAACTAACCCCTATCTCTCACCATATATAAAAATAAACTCTTGATGAATTAAAGGCTAAAATATAAAACCTGAAACTATAAAGCTACTAGAAGAAAACAGGAAAAATGCTTCAGGACATTGGACTGGGCAATACTTTTTATATATATATGATTTCAAAACCACGGACAACAAAAGCAGAAACAGACAAGTGTGATTATATCAAACTGAAAAGCTTTGCACAGCAAAGGAAATAATTAACAGAGTGAAGAAGTAACTTACAGAATGGGAGAAAATATTTGCAAACTATACATCTGACTAGCTATTCATATCCAGGATATAAGGAACTCAAACAACTCAAGAGTGAAAAAACCCAAATAATCCAATCGCAAAAGGAAAAATAGACTTTTTTTTTTTTTTTTTTTTGAGACAGTCTCGCTCTGTTGCCCAGGCTGGAGTGCAATGGTGCAATCTTGGCTCACTGCAACCTCGGCCTCCTGGGTTCAAGTGATTCTCCTGCCTCAGCCTCCCAAGTAGCTGGGATTACAGGCACCCTCCACCACGCCCAGCTAATTTTTATATTTTTAGTAGAGACGGGGTTTCACCAGGTTGGCTAGGCTGGTCTCTAACTCCTGACCTCAGGCGATCCATCCAGCCTCCCAAAGTGCTGGGATTACAGGCGTGAACCAGCGTGCCTGGCCAGGATGATAGACCTTATACACATTTCTCAAAAGAAAACATACAAATGAAAAACAGATATATAAAAAACTGTTCAATATCACTAGTCATCAGGGAAATGCAAATCAAAACTACAATGAGATAAAACATTACTCAAGTTAAAATTGCCATCATCAAAAAGACAAAAGATAACAATTGTTGCTGATGTGGAGAAAAAGAACAGTTACACACCATTGGTGGGATTTTAAATTAGTATGTTCATTATGGAAAACAGTATGGAGATTTCTCAAAAAATTAAAAACAAAACTACCATAGATCCAGCAATCAAAGTAGCGAGTATATCCAAAAGAAAGAAAATCAACATATTGAAGAAATCTGCACTCCTATGTTTATTTTAGCACTGTTCACAATAGCTAAGATATGGAATCAACCTAAGTGTTTATTAACAAATTAATGAAAAGCAAATATGATGTATATACAAAATAGAATATTATTCAGTAATAAAAAGAGTGAAATCCTATTATTTGCAACAACACGGATGAACTCAGAACACACTATGTTAAGTACATTAAACCATACATGATCTCACCCATAAGTGGAATCCAATAAATGTATCTCACAGAGGCAGAGAATCTAGAAGACATTAAGTAAATTAAGCCAGACACAGAAATACAAACACCACATGATCTCACCCACATATGGAATCCAAAAAGTTTATCTCATAGAAGTAGAGAAGTAGGGGTTACCAGAGACTGCTGGAGCTGGGGATAGGGTAGAGGGAGGAATGGAGAAAGATTGGCCAATGCATATAAAGTTACAATTAGGAAGAAAATGTTCCGGTGTCCTATTGCGTAGCAGAGTGACTGTATAGTATATTTCAGAATAGCTAGAAGAGGGGATTTTGAATGTTCTCACCACAAAGACACGACAAGTGTTTGAGGTGATGGAAATGATCATTACACAATGTACACATGTATCACAACATCACATTGTGCCACATAAATATGTACAGTTATTATGAGGCAATTAAAATTCTTTTAAAAAGCTGATGTCATAGAAGCAGCAAGTGGAATAGTGGTTACTAGAGGCTGGTAAGGGTAGAGGATTGCAGGGGATGAGGAGAGGTGGATCAGGTACAAGATTACATTCAAATAGCGGTAATAAGTTCCAGTCTTCTATGGCACAGTAGGGTAACTATAATTACCAATAACATATTACATATCTCAAAATAGCTAAAAAAGAGGATTTTGAATGTTCTCACCTTAAAGAAATGATTAATGTTTTAGGTGATACCTTAATTTGATCATTACATATTGTACACGTGTATCAAAACACCATTTTGCACCCTGTAAATATGAACAATTATTACATCAATACAAAGTAAAATAAAACTTAAAAAAGTGAACACAAATAAAGGAAATATATTCTATGTTCAGGGACTGGAAGAATTAGCATTGTTAAAATGTTCATACTACCCAAAGCTATCTAAAGATTCAATACAATCTCTCAAGATTCTAATGTCACTTTTCACAGATAAAGAAAAAAGCAATCATTAAATTCATATGGAACCACAAAAGATCTCAAATAGCCAAAGCAATCTTGAGCAAAAATAACAAAGTTAGAGTCACTATACTCTGATTTCAAAATATAAAGTGATTATAATTAAAATGTCCTGGGGCTGGCACAAAAGCAGACACATCACTCAGTGGAACAGGATGGAAAGTTTAGAAATACACCCATGTGTTTATGAACAATTGATTTTTGAAAAAGGTGCCAAGAACACAGGATGAAGAAAGGACAGTCTCTTCAATAAACGATATTGAAACAAGTGGATATCCACATGCACATGTGTGAAATTGAACCCTTATCTCACACCATGTACAAAAACGAACTCAAATTAGATTAAAAAGTTAAATGTAAGACCTGCAACTATAAAACTACAAGAAGAAAATATATGGGCAAACTCCATGACATTGATCTTGGCAATAACTTTTTTGAATATGACATAAAAAGCATAGACAACAAAAGCAAAAATAGACAAATGGGATTACATCAAACTAAAAAGCTTCTGTACAGCAAAGAAAACAGTTAACAAGGTGAAGGACAACCCACAGAGTGAGAGAAAATATTTGCAAACCAAACAGGTGATAGGGGTTAATATCCAAAATATGTAAGAAATTCAAACAGCTCAATAGCAAGAAAACAAATAACCTGATCTTAAAAAAGGGGAAAGGACCTGAACAAACATTTCTCAAAATTACATTTAAGTGGACAACAGGGAGAGTGTAGGCTTGCGCTAACTCTCTTCTTTCACCTAGTTGCACTCCTGAGAGAAAGATGGGTCACCAGCAGCTGTACTGGAGCCACTCATGAAAATTCAGTCAGGGTTCTTGCTCTTGTCGAGTCTGCTCAAACCGGCATGATCTGATCTGGAAATACGGCCTCAATATGTGCCAGCAGTGCTTCCATCAGTACGCAAAGGATATAGGTTTCATTAAGTTGAACTAAGTGATCTTCCTTGAATGGATTATCCAAGGCATCTACACAATGAAAAACCATGATAGCTCTTTGTACATAAAATAAACATAAATAAATAAATGGACAACAGGTACATGAAGAAATGCTTAGCACCTCTAATCATTGTGGGAACGCAAATTAAACCACAATGAGATATCACCTTACACCTCTTTGAATGGCTATTATCAAAAAGATTAAAGATAAGTGTTGGCAAGGATGCTGAGAAAAGGAACTCTTATACATTATTGGTGGGAATGTAAATTAGTATGGCCATTATGGAAAACAGTATGGAGTTTTCTCAAAAAACTAAAAATAGAACTACTCTATGATTCAGCAGTCCTACTTGTGGGAATATATGAAAATGGATTGTGATCAATATGTTGATGGAATAGCTGTATTACTCACAATTGCTAAATTCAGTCTAAGTATCCATCATCAGATGAATGGATAAAGAAAATGTGATCTATAAATACAATGGAGTACAATATTTAGCCTTTAAAAAAAGGATGGACATTTTGTCGTTTGCAACTCCGAGGATCAACCTGAAGGACGTTATGCTAAATGAAATAAGCCAAGCACAGAAAGATGAATCTCTCGTGATCTGATATATGTCAAAGCTAAAAAAGTTGAACTCATAACAATAGAGAGTAGAATGTTACCAGAGGCTGAGGCAGAGGGCAAGAGAGAATGGGGAGTTGTTGGTCAAAGGGTGCAAAGATTGAGATAGACAAGAGGAATGTGTTTTGAAGTCTACTGAAGAACAGGGTGACTGTAGTCAATAGTAATATATTGTATATTTCAGAATAACAGAAAGAATAAAATTTAAATGTCTCACCATAAAAATGATAAGTAAGGGAGATGATGGATGTGTTAATTAGCTTGATTTAATCATTCCACATTGTAGGCATGTATCAAAGAATCACACTGTACCCATTAATATGTATGTAGTTTGTCAATTTAAATGGTAGTAATAGAAGGAGGGAAGAGATAGTTTTTCAGACAAGATGCAAATATTTTAAGACATCAGTTCTCTCTGAATTGATCTATAGATTCAATACAATTCCATTCAAAATCTCAGCAGAATTTTCTTAGAACTTGATAAGTCAATACAAAAATTTATGTCGCAGAGCAAATGGCCATGATTGCCAAGGCACAACTGAATAAGAAGTGAGGAAACTTAGTCTAGTTTATACCAGGACATATCCCGGAACTGTGGTGATTAAGCCACTCAAAATTATCGGCACAAAAGTGGACAAGTAGACAAACGGCACAGAGCAGAGAGCCCAGAAACAAATCCAAACCTAAACAGAAAGCTTATTAGGTCAGAGGTGATGCTGCGTGTATCCGTGTGTAAAGGAACGTCCATTCAATAAATGTTGGCACAGTCGTTATCTGTTGAGAAGAAAATTAAACAGAACCACTACCTCATTTTATAACAAAAATACAATCAAAGTGTTAAACCTATAGGAGAATTTATAGAAACCCATTTCTTCCATTGTGGGGAACAAGGTGAGTCCTTAAAGAAGAATTGAATTGTGTCCTTTGTTCACCAATAACTAAAATGTCTGTGGGATTGTTTTGCAGATACCTTTTTCCAGCCTACATCATTGCACCTGGCTACCAAAGTACTGGGAATACTCTGCTGTGGCCTATTTTTTGGCATTGTTGGACTGAAGATTTTCTTCTCCAAATTCCAGGGTAAGCGAGAGAGAGAAGCATGGGCCAGTGCCTTATTCATGGTTCCAGCAGGGACAGGATCAGAGATGCTCCCACATCCCAGCTGCTTCTCTTCCTCTTTTCCTAGCCTCCAGGGGCCCAGGCCCAAAAAAGTAATCATCCTTCTCTAGGGTATTCTAACACCTCTTCCTCTGGAAATATCAACTATGACAGGCCCTTGCTACTTCATTTAGGTCAAATAATAAGGGGATGAATGATTTTCAGTACCTATAGAGAGAGCTTGGATAATTTTCCATGAACAACACCTAGACTCCTATTAAAAAGTTTTAATGTGGTGAACAAATTCATAAAGGAGGAAGCAAAAGTGACTGACAATAAGATAAAATTATATTCAGTCTCAATAAGACTTTTCACCCCCAAAACCAATTTCCTCCTCCCTGGGAGTGACACTTCCCATTGAGGATGAGGCCGCCCCCGCCTCCCCTCCCAGCCGCCTTCTCCCATCTCCATCCCCACCTCCACAGCATCCCAGCTGTTGTCCCTCTCCTTAGCAGGCACCTTCCTCCTGATCTCTTGCTCCACCCCAGACAGCTACACTACGTGCAGGCGCTGGGGAAGCACATATAAGTGTCCTAGGAGAGGCCCAGCCCTTCACACCTGCAGCTCGTCCCACCTGTGCAAGGCGCTGGGGAAACGAGCACATATAAGTGTCCTAGGAGAGGCCCAGCCCTTCACACCTGCAGCTCGTCCCACCTGTGCAAGGAGCCAGCGCCGTGTTTGTACCTTGCACACTCCTGTGTCCATCACTGAATATACTGTTTCTGTTTCAGGGAAAATCCAGGCGGAATTGGGTAAGTATGTGTCATGTCCTGAGCCTCCCACACATGGTTCTCCCGAGTCCCTCCCTGATCCACAGTTTGAGCCTCTGGACGACCCTGGCTCCAGGCTGGACAGGAAGCACCGGCAGGTGGAGGAGAGCAGCTGCCTGGCTCTCTCCGTCCACTGCTATGAGTTGCCCCTCAGATATCTGGAGGGCTTAGGATAGAACCCAGGGCCTGGAAGTCCCCACGAATTGTCTGTGCCTGTTGCCCGTTGGTTCGCTGTGTGTGTGGTGGGGGGAGGTGTTATCATGAGCTCTGAGGGTGTGTGGGCCACAGTGAGGAACCTGAGAAAAATTTGTGGGTGATCCTCGACCTCCCCTGGCCTGATGCTTTGAGACTTTATCCAGTCTTGTATCAACCACTAAATAGTGTGCTTTTTGCTTCGTGGAAACTCCAGGATAAACTGGGTGAGTGTTATCACTCGCAGGGCTTTCCTCCCACGCCCTCCCTGGGCCCCCACTCTGTGATGTCAGCCTCTTACGTGTTTTTTGTTTTTGTTTTTCAGACTGGAGAAGAAAGCACAGACAGGCAGGTAAAAGAAAATATTCCTCTTCACACATTTATGACTTCTTTCCAAGTCTCTTGTTTATGAATTTTTATATGCTGAGGCCCATGGGTCCCTGCAGAGCCAAGCTTGTGATGGGAACTCTGAAATTGCAGATTCTAGGGGAGGTGCATTTTGTAGAGAAGCCCCATAGCCTTCTTCAGATCTCTGGAGGGCCCACAACACTCAAAAAGGGTCCTAATCCTTGATTTCTCCCTTCTCCCTGCGCCCTGTTTCCCACGTGAGCACTGAACTGCCTGCTCTGTCTGCTTGCTTTCAGAATTGAGAGATGCCCGGAAACACGCAGGTACCAACACCTGAGCAGGTGACGGTGGGACAGAATCTCAGGTGGACATGAGAGGGGGAACTGAACAGGGACAGATACGGGAACACAGAGTGATGCTGAGACCCATCCTGCCTGCAGATGGAGAAACTGGATGCTTGATCGCCCCCAAGGGTGCAGTGCCCCCAGACACACTTCTTCCCCTTGGTCTAGAAGGGGAGAAGACAGGGGCTGGGTAAACGGGAGACAGGGGGGGTCTTTGGCACAGTTTCAGGGAATTGAGGGCAATAGTGACTGGTCAGGGGTCTGAGCTGAGGGGAAGGAAGTAAAGTCAGGCAGAAAATTCTGAGTGGGAGGAAGTTAGATAGTGGGGTCCCTCCAGCTCTTATGAATCAAATAGTTTTATGTATGAAGGGACAGTGGCAGGGTTGGGTGATATGCCGAGATTGGGATGTCATATTGAGACATATCTAGACATTGATGAGTCCTCCAGGCTGCACTGGTGATACCTGAAAGGCAGTGTCTGAGGGAGGCTCAGGTCCGGGGCCTCACCTATGCCACCCAGAGCCAGTCCGCAGTGGGAGGGTCGACCTCTTGTTCCAGCCCAGATTTCCTCTTCAGTAACTCATGCTTCCTCTCTCCCCCACCGCACCCCAGTGGAGGTGACTCTGGATCCAGAGACGGCTCACCCGCAGCTCTGCGTTTCTGATCTGAAAACTGTAACCCATAGAAAAGCTCCCCAGGATATGCCTCACTCGGAGAAGAGATTTACAAGGAAGAGTGTGGTGGCTTCTCAAAGTTTCCAAGCAGGGAAACATTACTGGGAGGTGGACGGGGGACACAATGAAAGGTGGCGCGTGGGAGTGTGCCGGGATGATGTGGACAGGAGGAAGCAGCACGTGCCTTTGTCTCCCGATCATGGGTACTGGGTCCTCAGACTGAATGGAGGACATTTGTATTTCACATTAAATCCCCGTTTTATCAGCCTCATCCCCAGGACCCCACCTACACAAATAGGGGTCTTCCTGGACTATGAGTGTGGGACCATCTCCTTCTTCAACATAAATGACCAGTCCCTTATTTATACCCTGACATGTCAGTTTGAAGGCTTATTGAGGCCCTACATTGAGTATCCATCCCATAATGGGCAAGATGGAACTCCCGTAGTCATCTGCCCAGTCACCCAGGAATCAGAGAGAGAGGCCTCTTGGCAAAAGGCCTCTACAATCCCAGAGACAAGCAACAGTGAGTCCTCCTCACAGGCAACCATGCCCTTCCTCCCCAGGGGTGATGTGTAGGATGAATCACACCCCACATTCTTCTTTAGGGATACTAAGGTTTCTCTCCCAGATCCAAAGTCCCGCAGCAGCCAGCCAAGGTGGCTTCCAGATGAAGGGGGATTGGCCTGTCCACATGGGAGTCAGGGGTCATGGCTGCCCTGAGATGGGAGGGAAGAGGGCTGACATTACATTTAGTTTGCTCTCACTCCATCTGGCTAAGTGATCTTGAAATACTCACCGCCTCTCAGGTGAGGAATCGTCAGGAATTCCCATCTCACAGGCTGTGGTGTAGATTAAGTAGACAAGGAATGTGAGTAATGCTTAGATCTTGTTGATGACAGAGTGTATCCTAATGGTTTGTTCATTATATTACACTTTCAATAAGGTCTTTGCTTGTTTGTTTCACATGAATTTATTGTTCCCTACTCAAATCACCCATGAAACAGGCATCTGCTCTGTGCCAGAGCCAAGGAATTATAGGGAAGGCGGCACTTCCATTGCATTCTATAGAGCCCGCATTACTTTCATACCAAAACCAGACCAGGACATTACAAGAAAAGAAAGGAAAACTACACGTCCATATCCCCCATGAACTTAGACACAAATATTCTAATTAAAATTTTAGCAAACTGAATCCAGCAATACATTCAAAGAATAATACATCACTACTAAATGTGGTTTTTCTCATATGTGGCTTAATATTAACATATCAACCAGTTTAATTAACCACATTAACAAACTGAAAAAGAAAACTATACGATCATTTCAATAGATGCAGGAAAAAATTACATCTGTGAGCAAAGAAGCTACACAGATGACAAGCACATGAAAAGATACTCAACATCATAGTAATTGAGAAAATTCAAATTAAAACAATGAGATACCATTCCTACCTATTGGAGTGGTAATAAAATTACACGGAATGATCATACCCAGTGTTGGCCAGAATGTGCAGAAACTGAAACTCACACCCTGCTGATAGGAATGTAAAAGAGTGTAAAAATGTAAAAACTATTTTGGAAAACTGTTTGGCAGTTTCTTTAAAAGTAAACAGTCACCTAATGTGTGGTCCAGCCATCCCACTCTTAAGTATTCACCAAGAGAAAAGGCACTGCATGTCTTGACAAAGCCTTGTACCTCAATATACATAGAAGCCTCATTCAGAATAGTTGAAAGGTGGAGACAGCCCAGATACTCACAACAGATGAGCAGATAAACAAACCGTGGTGCATCCACACATCAGGCACTCCATGACAGTCAAAAATCAACTCTTCGGGCAGGCAGTGAAGGGTCGTCACACAGCAGCTGTGGGTGCAGGAGGTGGTGGACTCCATGGTGAAGAGTCTGGACAGAGAGAATATCCAGAAGATCCAGGTGAGCAGCCCAAGGCTCAGCCAAGGTGTGGCCAAGGTGAAAGACCAGAAAGGCGAAGGCTCCCAGCCTCTCAGGTGGCCTCATGTTCTGGTGCAGTGCCAGCTGTTGTGAGAACAGCCAGGCATCCACGCAGCAGGTGCAGCAGTGCACTGGGCACTGCCATGCACTTCTAGCTCAAGCCTAGGCCTTGGTGACCAGCAAGCTGGAGAAGTTCCAGGACCACCTGGCCTGGTGCATCATGCATTGCTATCACAAAGCTGAAGATTCAAGCAGGGAGTAAGGAGCTTCAGGTGAAGCAACCACTGGACGGCTGAGTGACCAAGTGTGTGGATGACCACATACACCTCATCCCGACTATGAACAAGGAAATGAAGGAGTCTCTCTTTTCCTCTGAGAAATGAAAGTCTTTGCCGGTGGCCATCAGGGCTGAGGGCAAGAATATATTTTTTTAAAGGGAATGGGAATTTTAGTCTTTTAAGCAAAGTTTATGAAGGAAGAAATTAAGAATGGCAACAAGTGAAAGGCATATGTCACTTGCCTCTGCACACCGGGTCTTTTATGTTTCTGTCCCAAAAAGTGAAATGAAAAAAACTAGTGCTAATTGGGGTCAGGGATACTCCAGGAGAGGGTTTTAGACCTCAGGTTTCATGTGGCAGCAGGGATCTCTCTTGTCACAAGCCAGAGCCCTCCACAGTACCAAATTCTTCTTGCTACACAGGGACGACCAGGCTGGCGGGTTAGATCTGATGGCGTTTGAGGAGAGGTGTTTCTGTTTGTTGCCACATCCTGTTTCCCAAAGAGTCACCACACCATTTCCCATAAGCTGTCAAACAAAATCCATGAGGTCACTAACTTGGGAAAAAAGGTTTTCTGGGTCTTTGTTTCCTTGATTTTTTGTAATGTATACATGGAATAAAAGTTGATTTTAAGATGTGGAATTGGGAGGGAGAGCAGTTTGGATAAGAACTTTGAAAGGTTCCTTGTGGATACCCTTTCTGCCCATCAAGATGTGGATGTGCAGTTCTTCCACAAATTATTACACACTGCAAATTATTACACACTGCATCTTTCAGCCTGGAGACCACGCAAAAAACACAAGAGGCAACACAAGAGGCAAACACAAGAGGTCACACTAATTATGGGAAACAGAGCTTCCCTCTTACTGGCTAGTAGGGCTTGAGGCTGCCTGGAGCAACATGACAAGACAATCTTACAGCAGCACTTTCCCCCTCAAAAAGAAGGGGGTTTTGATTGTGATATATATTGGTAGCCTGGAATGAACAGTAAAAGAGTAGCTGTTGGCTACTTGCTTATAAGAGAGTTATGATGCACTGAAGTTGGAAAAACCTGGTTTTCATAGAACAGAATACAATGAAAGCCTAAACCCAGCATTTCTTACTTAGCCCCCTGAATTAACAATTGAGACAAACCCGTGGAAACAGGAAGTAAGGGAGGGAGAAAAATAAGCAACTTGGGCTGGGATGAGCTGTGACTCCCTTAGAGCAAACAAGTGGCAGCCTCCTATTACCAAATACTGTATTCGCCTGGGGCCTTGGTAGCATGCAGTTTTCCTGCCCCAGCATGGCATCTTACTGTTTTAATAGCAAACTCATTGTATTTTCACCAACTTATTACTTGAAATGATAATATAGCCTGTCCATTTGCTGTTTTCAGGCTGTGATATATTTTCCTAGTGGTTTGGTTTTAAAACTAAATGAAGTTTAATTTGCTTCCCACCCCACAAAAATGAACTATTCATGCACACAACATTGATGGAGCTCAAAAATAATTACTCCCAGTGAAACAAGGTAGATAAAAAAAGAATACAGTCTATGTGATTCCATGTATATGAAACTCTAGAGAATGCAAACTAATCTATAGTGAGAAAGCACATCAGTGGTTGCTTGGAGGGGAGGGAGGGGTGGGAGGAAGGCACCAGGATGCTTTTGGAAGTGAAGATATATTCACTATCTTTTTTTTTTTTTTTTTTTTTTTTTTTGAGACAGAGTCTCATGTCGCCCAGGCTGGAGTGCAGTGGCGCTATCTCCGCTCACTGCAGGCTCCGCCCCCCGGGGTTCACGCCATTCTCCTGCCTCAGCCTCCCGAGTAGCTGGGACTACAGGCGCCCGTCACCTCGCCCGGCTAATTTTTTGTATTTTTAGTAGAGTCAGGGTTTCACCGTGTTAGCCAGGATGGTCTCGATCTCCTGACCTCGTGATCCACCCGCCTCGGCCTCTCAAAGTGCTGGGATTACAGGCGTGAGCCACCGCGCCTGGCTATATTCACTATCTTGATTGTCACTTTGGTGGTGATGGATTATGGACATATTAATAAATCAAATATAATCAAATTAAATACTTTAAATGTGTACAGTTTATTTTATGTCAACTATCCCTTAATAAAGCTGCTTTAAAAAATATTAAACACTAGCACCACCAATAACCAACAGCTATTGGGTCAGAGATATTACAGGAGAGTGTTTTAGACCTTATGTTTCATGTGGCCAGTGCTTGTCCTGGCAGCAGGGATCTGCCTTGTAACAAACCAGAGCCCTCCATGGTACCAAATCCTTCTTACTACACAGGGACCACCAGGCTGGACAGAGAGAACATCCAGAAGATCCAGGTGAGCAGCCCGAAGCCCAGCCAAGGCGTGGCCAGGGTGAAAGACCAGAAAGGCGAAGGTTCCCGGCCTTCGAACCTCATCCTTTGAGTGCTATGCCCACACTTAAATATACATGCTTTATTTTAAAGAGCAGTTCTAGGTTCCTAGAAAAGTCACATGGAAAGTACAAAGAGTTCCCATATACCCTCTGCCCACACAGGTGCATAGCTCTCCCTACTGTCCACATCCCACCAAGATGGAACATTGTAACTATCGATAAACCTATGTTAACACATCATTATCACCCAAAGTCTGCAGCTGACATTAGCGTTCACTCTTGGTGTTGTACATTCCATGGGTTTTGGCAAATGGATAATGACATGGATCTATCATCACTGCATCACACAGATGCTTTCTTTGCCCTAAAAATCCTCTGTGCTCTGCTATTATTCATGCTTCCCTCACCACTAACCTCTGGCAACCACTGGTCTTTTTATTATTTCCAGAGTTTTGCCTTTTCTGGAATGCCATATAGTTGGAATCATACGGTATGTGGTGTTTTTAGATTGTTTTCTTTCACTTTATAATATAAACACTCACATTTTAAAAATCACAGTGATATGCCTGATACACTACTGTTGGTTTATTGATTTTATGTAATGTCCAAGTCTGCAGGTACTCAGGTACCTGAGTATAGACAGTGTCAAGAGGAGGAGAGGGATGTGCTTCTTAATGCAGCATTTGCTGAGTGAGAAGAGGTGACCCCAGGAGCTGCCAACGTTCAATCCCTTCTGGCCCTTAGAAATCTTTCCATTTGTTTGTGTCCTCAAACTTCTTTTATCAGTTTTTTATAGTTTTCATTTTAGAACTTCTTGACTTCTTCGGCTAAATGTATTCCTTGCTATTTAAATTTTTGGTAGCTATTGCAAATGAGATTGCTTTCTTGATTTCTCTTCCAGATTGTTCACTATTGGCATCTATAAATGCTACTGATGTTTGTACGTTGATTTTGTATCTTAAAACTTTACTCAATTCTTTTATCAGTTCCAAGAGTTTTTTTGCTGGAGTGTTTCAGTTTTTCTAATTATAAGATTATGTCATTTGCAAACAAGAACGATTTAACTTCTTTCTTTCCAATTTGAATGGACTTTATTTCTTTCCCTCGCCTAATTGCTCTTGCTAGGGCTTCCAGTGCTATGCTGAATAAAAGTATTGAAAGTGAACACCTCTGTCTGCTTCCAGATCTTAGAAGAAAGGCTTTCAAGGTTTTTCTCCTAATAAGTATGATGTTAGCTGTGGATGTGTCATACATGGTCTTTATTGTGTTGAGGTATTTTCTTTGTATATCCAGTTTCATCATGAAGGCATGTTGAATAACATAAAATGCTACTTCTGAGTCTATTGAGATGATCATATGGTTTTTGTCCTTCATTCTGTTCATGTGGTGTATCCCATTTATTGATTTGTGTGTATTAATCCATCCTTGTATCCCTGGGATAAATTCCACTTGATCATGGTGTGTTATCTTTTTGATGTGTTGTTGGAGTTGGTTTGCTAGTATTTTTGCACCTATGTTCATTCAGGATATTGGCTTGTAGTTTTCTTTTTTTGTTGTGTCTTTGTCTAGCTTTGGTATAAGGGCAATGCTGGCCACATAGGATGACTTAGGGAGAGATCCTGCCTCTACAACTTTTGCAAATAGTTTGAGTAGAAATAGTATTAATTCTTCTTTTAAAGTTTGGTAGAATTTGTCAGTAAAGCCATCAGTGATGTGACCTGTCCCCAAGTCTCCCAGCAATGGGTACCAGCACCAGCTCTGATGAGGGTGGCAGGGGAGTAACATAGACTCTGAGATTCCTTTGTTATAAATAGCCTTAGTATGTTGGCTTTCTCAAATGATGGTTATAGTAGTAATGAACTGCTCACCTGGACAGACTAGGACCCATTGGTTAGTCAGGACACTGCAGGAAATGGTGATAGCTGAGGTCACACACAAGTTTTCTTCTTCCTGGGTGCTCTGTTATTCTACCTGGAGCTGCTGTAATGGACTGATTGTGTCAGTTGGCCTCTAGCTTGGAGGTGTTGCTTGGAAAAGAGCACCAGCTGCGGTAGTAGCAGTGGGATTTATACTTGCCTTATGTTACCCAGGGGGGTACTGTGGTGTCTCAGGCAATGGGAGGGGCCATAAAGTTCTCAAAAGTTTCCATCCTTTGTGTTAAGCTACCAGGGTAGGTGGAGGGGCAAAACCAGGTGGAGGCTGGGTCAGGCGGGTCCACATGCTGGCTCTCCACATGCAAGGCAAACAGTGGCTCTTGTGGGGGTTGAGGGTGGTTCTCTTGCCACTGGGGCAATGCTCCGGGGAGGGGTGCAGCTGCCTCTATTGCACAGAAGAGTTTACACAGGCAGTGGGGAGTAGCAGGTGGCAGTAAGCCCCACACAGTCCCATGTACTTGGCAAGGCAGACCTCACGCCCACAGTGTTCCACTAGCAGCGGCTAGCTAAGTTCCAGGCAGTTTGCGCTCAGAACTCAAAACTGCTCCAGGCCATAAGCCTTTCTGGCAGAGACAGCAACTGTGGTACTTAGGCCATGCCCTTCCCAGTCTGCCAGCAAAGCCAGGGTGCCCAGCTTCTGCACTCATGGATGCAGCACACTTTTCACTCACCTCCCACTTCTGGCAAAGAAAGTTCATCTCCACTCGAGACAATATCAAGAATTTTAGTTAGAAGCTTTTCTTAACCTGTGACTGCTGCCTGAATAAGCTGGCCAACTTCTGTGAGGTCCCCTGGGAGGTAGGATCAGGAAGGGCTTCCTTGGTCCACACTGGAGGCTGGGAATGCATGCAAGGCTCTTGTGCTGGTGTTCCTAATTTTTTGTTCCCCACTACTCCCTAAACCAGTTTCAGGGCTGGATAGAATTAAGGCCTTCCCCCATGGCCTGTATTGTCAGGTTCCCCAGTAGTAGTGTATATCTTGGGGGCAGTTTATCCCCCCTCACACTTTGAGGACTTACAGTTTTCTGCCTGACTCATTGTGTAGGCTGCAGCCTGCCACTTCTTTCAAAGAGTTTGTGGTTTCTTTCAGTTTTCCTGTTAAGTTCTTGCCTGCTTATTAGAAAAAAATTCACATTGTGTATGTCTAGACACTATTTTGTCTTTCCAAGTAGGAGAGGCATGCTAACAATGCCTCTAATCCACCATCTTGGGGGAAAAAAAACTTTTAATTTTAATTGTGGGATTTAATATGTTTACTTTCAAGGCTGTTATTGATAACTACTTCTTATTATTTTGTTAATTGCCTTTTAATTGTTTTGTATATCCTTGTTCCTTTCTTATTCTCTTATTGCTTATCTTTGCAATTTGATGGCTTTCTATAGTGATGACATTTGATTCCTTTCTTTTTCTCATTTGTGTATCTGCTTCTTCCAGTGAGTTTCATACTTTTGTGTGTTTTCATGATGGGAGATATCATCCTTTCACTTCTAGATGCAGGAAGTGCATTTAAGCATTCCTCAAAGGCCTGTCTAGTGATAATGAATTCGCTCAGATTTTGTTTTTCTGGGAAATACTTTATTCCTCTTTCATTTCTGAAGGATAACTTTGCTAGGTATCGTATTCTTGCCTGACAGTTTTTTCTTTTTCTTTCAGGGCTTTGAATATATTATCCCATTCTTTCTTGGCCTAGAGGTTTTTGCTGAGAAATATGCTGTTAATCTGCTGGAGATTCATGTGACTTGATGCTTTCCTCTTGATATTTTTACAATTCTTTCTTTGTCTTTGGCTTTTGACAATTTGAGTATAATGTGCCTCAGGGAAGACATTTTAGGTTGGGTCTATTTGGGATTCTTTGATCTTCCCACATATAAATGTCTTCATCTCTTCAAAGACATGACAACTTTTCAGCTCTTATCTTTAAATCGGTTTTCTATGCCTTTTGCCATGTTTGTACCTTCTGGAACTCCCAACATTTGAGTTTTTGTTCACTTGTGTCCCATATGTCATATAGGATTTCTTCACTCTTTGATTTTTTTTCTGAGTTATTTCATTTTTTTCTTGAAAGATTAACTGTTTAACTATAAAGAAATAACTAAAAATTAAAAATAGCTTATAAACTTTATTTATGTAATTACTGAAGGGAAGAGAGTAACTGTTTGTGGTGGTGGACCCAGGAAGGCGGCTTTCAAGTTCTGGGGAGTGCGTATTTCCATTCTCTATGTTCTGAGCACAGACTCTCTGATGTGCAGGAATGCCTGCTTCCAGGTTTAGAGTGCTCCATGGGTTCAGATTTACTGCACATCTCAGTAAAGCTAATGCTCTGATGCTGCAGACTTCTGGGTGGATATGAGAGGATGCTAGTGGGACCCCAGGGATGTGGAGATGCAGGGGCTATTAAACCATGGTGCAGAATGTTGTCTTGTATTGGGTCTGTTCTCAAAATGATGTCATGCTGCAGTTGATTGGGACCTGGGGATGTAATATTGCATGAACTCCTTCCGTGGAACAGTGCAGTCACATGGACCCCAGGGAAATCCCTATACTACTCAGGGCCTTTGAGGGCTGAGGGGCTTTCCAGTAGCATGTACTATAGGACTCTGGCATGTGGACTGCTGAGGATCTCTTACTTGCCTTTTCCTCCAATGGGAGTCCCTCCTGGCTCTGAGCTAATCTGATTGGATGCCTCACTTCCCTCTCTGTGCTGCCATCTCAAGCTTTCATGCCTCAGAGTGTTTCAGTTGCTTCCCTTCTGGATTCCAGCATTTTTTCTCTACATGCTATGTTCAATGTGTGATTACCTACTTGCTGTTTTGGTTCTTCCTTGTGGAGGAGGTGAGTGCTGGGTGCCTGTAGTCAGCCATCTTGGTCTTTCCTCAGCTTTCACTTGTTTCAATTTTTCCTTCATTTCCAAAAGATAATTTTCCTTGTACATCATTCTTGATAGGTAGTTTTTGTTGTTGGTTGTTTGCTTGCTTCAGGGCTTTGACTATATCATCCCACATTCTCTGCTGAGAAATCTGCTAATGGATCCAAGCCTCATTCAAACTACCATATATGCTATTTACTTACTTTATCTTAGTTTCAGGATTCTCTCTTTGTTCTTCACTTATTACAGTTGGGTTATAATAAGTCTTGCTATATTTCTGGTCTGGATTGAAACTTATTGAAGACCTTTGATATTCTTGTATCTGGATATCTGTAGCTTTTATCGTATTTGGAAAGTTTTCTGCTGTTATTTCTTTACTTCTTCTATCCCTTTATCTTTCTCTGCTCCTCACAAACTCCTATAATTCAAATATTTGCTCTTTTGATACCATTCCATAGGTCTTACAAACTTTCTCCATTCCTTTTATACTATTTTCCTCCTCTGATTGTGTATTTTCAAATAACCTGTCTTAGAGTTCACATATTCTTTCTTCTGTTTGATCAGTTCTGCTATTAATACTTTTTATTGCATTTTTAAATTTCATTAATTGTATTTTTCAACTCCAGAATATCTGTTTGATTTTTAAAATAATTTAAATATCTGTTAAATTTCTTATTTTGGTCATTTATTATTTTTATGATTTCATTGAATTGTTTCTATTTTCTTGAAGTTCACTGAGCTTCCTTAAAAATATTATTATAAATATTTTGTCAGGCAGTTTGTATATCCTCATTTTTTTGGAGTTTGGCACTGGGAGTTTATTGTATTCCTTTAGTGGTATTATATCTCTTTAGTTTTCCTTGTTTCTTTCTGCTTTACGTTGATGTCTGCACATTTGACAAAATAAAGATTATTCCAGTCTTTGCAGACTGGATTTGTCTGGGAAACATTTTCACCAGTCATCTCATCTAGAGAATTTTAGCAAGGCTCTCTGTGATGGTCTGAGGTCAGTGTTGCTGCAAGAGTCCTTTGGCAGTCCAGCCTGGTGCCTGAGTCAGCAGGTGGGAATAACTGACTTTTAGGTCTGTGGGTTTGGCCTGAAGCCTGGATCCCCTTAGGTAGACCTATTGATTGAGTTTGTGGGGATGGTCCTAGAGGCTGTGTCTATGAGGGTGAGCCTGTATCTGCTGGGGCTGCCTAAGGTCTAGATCCACAGGGATGACCTGGTGCTGGTGTGGGCCTTGAGCCTGAGTCTGCAGGGGCTGGATAGGCACAAGGATGGCTCTGGCACCTGGATCCACTGGAATGGGCCTGGAACCTGAGCCCAAAAGGACTGGCCTTGTTCTGGGGCTGACGTGGCAACTGAGACCAGTAAAATGTCCTTGGAGTTGGAATCCATGGTGTCTACAGGAGTGGACTTAGAACTTCAATTCATAGAATCCTTCCTGGCACTGGAGTCTAATGTCCCTGCACCTTGAGTCTGCTGGAGCAGACTCTGGGTCATGGAGCAGCTGAGACTGGTCTAGAGCCTGAGAACATCCTAGTACTGAGGATGGCATGAAGCCTGAATCTGCAGGAACTGGCCTGGGGCCTAGGATTGTCAGTGCTGGCCTTGTCACTGAAGCCACAGTAGCTGTCCTGGAGCCTGTGTCCACTGGTGTTGGTCTTCAGGCTAAATGTATCTGTGCTAAGCTAGTGGCTATGTTTGAGATGGCTGGCTTGGGTCCTGGGGCTTCAGGGACTAACCTGGGACTGGATACACAGGGTCAGGCCACTATTCCTGAAGAACAAATATGCAAAACTCCTCAACAAAATACTAGCAACCTGAATTTAACAAAACTAAAAAGATCATTCACTGTAATCAAGTGAGATTTATCCTAGGCATGCAAGAATGGTTCAACATATGTAAATCAATAAATGTGACACATCACATTAACAAAACAAAGGACAAACACCATACGATCATCTCAATGGATGCAGGAAATGCACTTTACAAAATTCAACACTTTTTTCCACCATAAAAACTTTCAACAAATTAGGTATGGAAGAAATGTACCTTAACACAATAAAGGCCGTATATAACAAGCCCACATCTAACAACATACTCAATGGTGAAAAGTTGAAAGCTTTTCCTCAATAATCAAGGACAAGACAAGAATACCCACTCTTTCCACTTCTTTTCAACATAGTACTAGATTTTCTAGCCAGAGGAATTAAGCAAGAATAAGAAATAAAGGGCATCTTAATTGGAAAGGAAGGAATGCAATTGTCTGTTTGCTAACAACATGATATTGTATATAGAAATACCTAAACAGTCCACCAAAACCTGTTATAACTGATAAACTAATTCAGCAAAGTTGTAGGAAACAAAATCATATTGTAAAAATCAGTAGCATTCCTGTACACTAACAAACTATCCAAAAAGGAAATTAATAAATAATCCCATTTACAATAGCTACAAAAAATAATACTTAGGAGTGAATTTATTTAAGAAAATGAAAGATCTATATGCAGAAAACTACAAGACATTGATAAAGAAATTGGTAAAAACAGAAACAGAAAGTTATTCCATGTTCATGAATCAGAAGATGTAGTATTAAAATGTCCATACTATCCTTAAACAATCTACAGATTCAATAGAATTCCTGATAAAATTTTAATAATACTTTTCACATAATTAGAAAAAAATCTTAAAATTTACACGGAAACACAAAACACCCCAAATAGCCAAAGCAATCTTGACCAAAACCAACAAAGCTAGAGACATCACATTACCTGACTTAAATATACACTACAAAGCTATAGTAATCAAAACATCATGTTTTTGGCATAAAAACAGACATGTCAACCAAAGAAGCAGGATATAGAGTCCAGTGAACATCCATGAATTTATAAACAATTGATGATTAATCAAGATGTATAGAACACACAATGGGGAAAGAACAGTCTCCTCAATGAATGGTCTTGGAAAACCTGGATACCCACATGCAGAAGAAAGAATTTAAAAACTTACCTCACACCATGTATAAAAATAAACTCAAAATAGACTAAAGACTTAAATATAAGACCTGAAACTGTAAAAGTACTAGAAAAAAAGAAGGTAAAAGCTCCACGACGCAGACGTGAATAATTATTTTTTGAGTATCACCCCCAAGGCACAGGCAATGAAAGCAAAAATACAGATGGAATAGCATTAAACTAAAATGCTTCTCGCAGTGAAGTAAACAGCTAACAAAGTGAAGAGACAACCTGTAGAGTAAGAGTAATATTTGCAAAGCATATATCTGATGAGGATAATATCCAAAATTTATAAGGAACTTAAAAACTCAATAGTTAGAAAAATAACACAGTTGTAAAATGGGCAAACAACCTGAGGAGACATTTCTTAAAAAACATATAAATGACCAATAGTTTCGTTTAAAAATATTCAACATTACTAATCATCAGGGAAATAAAAATCAAAACCACAAGAAGATATTACCTCATAGCTAATAGAATGGCTATCATCAAAAAGACAAAAACTAACAAGTGTTGACAAAACTATGAATGCTGTACACTAATGGTGGGAATGTAAATTTGTATAGCCATTATCTAAACCCGTATGGAAGTTCCTCAAAGACTAAAAATAGAAATACCGTATTATCTAGCAATCCCCCTACTGGGTAAATATCAAAAGATTGAAATCAATGTGCTAAAGAGGTACGTGCTGTCCCACGTTCACTGCAGAATTATTAACAAGAACTAAGATACAGAGTCAACCTATGCATCCATCAGTGGATGAATGGAGGAAGAAAATGTGGTATATAAACACAATGGAATACTGTTCAATTTTTTTCAAATACAAAGTTATATTCATTTTCAGTAAACAGCAAAACAAAGTAGAGTCAGGCTGGGTGTGGTGGCTCACGCCTGTAATCCCAGCACTTTGGGAGGCCGAGGGGGGTGGATTACCTGAGGTCAGGAGGTCAAGACCAGCCTGGCCAACACGGTGAAACCCTGTCTGTACTAAAAAGACAAAAATTAACTGGGCGTGGTGGTGTGCACCTGTAATCCCAGGTACTTGGGAAGCTGAGGCAGGAGGATCACTTCAAACTGGGAGGCGGAGGTTGCAGTGAGCCAAGATCATGCCACTGCACTCCAGCCTGGGCGACAAGAGCAAAACTCCATTTCAAAATAAAAAAAAAACCAAAAACCAAAAACCAAAAAAACGAAGTGGAGTCAATGCACTAATTTTTAAATCTAACACAATCCTTAGAACAAACTATGCTCAATAAATAAAAACACATTATTATTAATGGAGTAAGATTATTCTTGAGATTCTCTAGGGTTGTGTGTGTGTTTTAAACAAAACTGAGTCGTAGGTGAAGAAAGACATCCTACAGACATGACTGAGAAGGGCTCAAAGAAAAGAACAGCCAAGGAGGAGTGTCCCCAAATACTAAGCAAAATGAATATGGGATTTTTCAAAGCAGTCTAGAAATCAGAGCTCACTGGGTTTGGAGATAATCCGCGTTGGAGGCCTCGTAATGAAATCTTCCCGTATTTCCAGATTCTTGACATGGAATCTGTCACAATTTTAAGGAGCTTCTGCCAAAGGAAAGGAGATCACTTATGCTGCCTGAAATGGCCTACGCCTCCTAAATTTCCTTTGACTCTGTCACTAATATAGCAAGTGTTCATTCCAGCAAAGGATTACTACTGAGGACCAACTCCTCTCTGGTTTAGATTTTCCTTTCATAAACACATTGACCCTTGCCAAGGAGAGCTCTAAGTATATCCAGTTTCTTTTCTTTTTATCCCTGCTATACAACTCTGCTTGGCTACAAAATCTAGGACTCTCACAGCAATGGCAGCATTGGTCAGAAGGTAATTGCCAGTTCTAACGCAAGAACTCTCTAAAGTTCAATGGTCACAATTTTTTTTAACCACTTCATCTGCCACGACTTTTTTTTCTCTTTATCTTGCCAATTATTTCTTTTAAAACTCAATCCTCCAAGCTACATTCTGAGCACTAAGTTTTTTGACCAATGCATCTCTGGTATCCTCATCATCTTTTTGCAGATCTATGTCATCTTGTTGGGACCAAATGGGGTATCTATCAGCTCTCTGACCAGACGCTAAGAAGGAGGAAGTAGCCTCCAACTCACCATTATTTTTAAAGAAGGCCTGTGTAACTGTTGGTAGATCCAAGTTAAATTTTTCCATTAACTGCCGAATGATCTTAATGGCAAGCTCCCACCCCTGGTGGAGAAAGTCTCCCTCCTCCTCTGTCTCTCCCCCTCCTCCTCTGTCTCTCCCCCTCCTCCTCTGTCTCTCCCCCTCCTCCTCTGTCTCTCCCCCTCCTCCTCTTCCCCATTCTCACCTTCCTGCTCCTGCTGTGTTTCTGTCTTCCTCAGGCATGGGCAGATTATCATCACACATTGTTATATGTATTTCAAAATCAGGACTCTTGATTCACTTGTAGGAAGTGCCTTTCCAGCAGTCCTGGACGGTTCTTGCAGCTCAGTTTTCCATCTCTCTGCCAGATGCTAATAAACCATGCCTCTGATCCAATGCCTCCATTTAGCTGTAACAGTACATTAATCAGAACTGCCTGGCATCCTCCTGAACAAGACTTTCAATAGGGCCCAGTATGTTTCACTTCATCCCGAAGTTTTCTCAAGCATCTTCTAAGATGTTTACGTAGTCTTTCGTAGTGGGACTAGGAGCCAGCAGAGGAACAGATATACGTTCTCTCAAGATGTCTCTCCAGCAGAACTTTTCCCCTTTGTTTCCAAGGCCTTGGCTTTTCTCATCATTTCCAGTGTATATGAGCAACACACAATGCTATCATACATCCCCCTGCAGCTTTAAAAAGAAGCAGGAGTAAGCAGTACTTCCAGCCACGCCACCAAGCACCATCAAGTACCTGCCTGACAGCCCAACGCCAGCATTATAGGTAACTCTGGCAGGACTAATCTCCTTCATTGCTCCACCAGTGGTCCTGCTAATGACAAAGACTTACATTCCCATATTAGCTTTTACTCAGATGGAGCTAGTTTCCTATCCTTGTGGTGGTCAGATGGGGTTTTGCCGTATCAGAAGGCACCCCAGCCAAACCCGACTTCCTTAATTTAGCTAATAGTACAGTTCCTGTTGTGTTTTCATGGTTTGTCTTATTTCTGAAAGACTCAGCAAAGCCATAGCCACAGTAATAATAGGTAATGGGGATAGCATTACACATTGAACTTTTTCTCTTGCCACATTATCCCAACTGGTTCAAAGCCCTGAGGAGAGTAGTCACTTTATTAGCCACTTTTTCACTTATAATCGCTTTAGTGTTAAAAATATTTACCCAGAGAAAGGACCTAACAGACCTGGTCAAGTAGAAAAGCTATAAAACTACACTGTAGATAACACTGGTATGCTGGCTACACCTTTTTCTACTTCTCCTGTTTGGCTGTCCCTTCCCCCACACCAATGGTAATTTATTCTTCACACATTATTCTTCATTTCCATTAGTTGTTATTTCATAGTAATTACTTAAGCAGGAGCTCGAAAATCCCTGACAAGTCATTTTCATCTTGTGTCCAGAATTGGTGGGTTCTTGGTCTCACTGACTTCAAGAATGAAGCCACAGACCATCTCAGTGAGTGTTAACAGTTCTTAAAGATGGTGTGTCTGGAGTTTGTTCCTTCTGATGTTCAGATGTGTTTACAGTTTCTTCCTTCTGGTGGGTTCGTGGTCTCTCTGGCTTCAGGAGTGAAGCTGCAGACCTTAGAGGTGAGTGTTACAGCTCACAAACGCAGTGCAGACCCAAAGAGTGGGCAGCAACATAATTTATTGCAAACAGCAAAAGAACAAAGATACCACAGTGTGGAAAGTGACCCGAACTGGTTGCCGTTGCTGGCTCTGGCAGCCTGCATTTATTCCCTTATCTGACCCCACCCACATCCTGCTGATTGGTCCATTTTACAGAGAGCTGATTGGTCCGTTTTGACAGGGTGCTGATTGGTGCATTTACAATCCCCGAGCTAGACACAGAGTGCTGATTTGTGCATTTACAATCCTCTAGCTAGACATAAAAGTTCTCTAAGTCCCCACCAGATTAGCTAGATAGAATGCTGACTGGTGCATCCGCAAACCCATAGCTAGACACAGAGTGCTGACTGGTGCATACACACTCCGCCTGCTAGACATAAAAGTTCTCCAAGTCCCCACCCGACTCAGGCGCCCAGCTGGCTTGCCTAGCGGATCCCGCGCAGGGGCCACAGGTGGGGCTGCCCGCCAGTTCTGCGCAGCATGCCTGCACTCCTCAGCCCTCGGGCGGTTGATGGGATGGGGTGCTGCGGTCGGGGAGGGTCAGGCCCGCAGGAGCTCACCATGCAGGTAGGGGGTGGGGCGGGACACGGGCATGGCGGGCTGCAGGTCCCGAGGCCTGCCCCGCCAGAGGCAACTGAGGCCTGGCGAGAATTCGAGCGTGGCCTGGGTGGGCTGGCAGCGCTGGGGGACCCCGCGCACCCTCTGCAGCTGTTGGCCTGGGTCCCGCGAGCGCCGCCACAGCCCCGGTTCCTGCCTGCGCTTCTCCCTCCACACCTCCCAGCAAGCAGAGGGATCCAGCTCCAGCCTCGGCCCGCCCAGACGGGCTCCCACAGTGCAGTGGCGGGCTGAAGGGCTCCTCAAGCATGGCCACAATGGAAGCCGAGGCCAAGGCGGTGCTGAGAGCCAGCAAGGGTCACCAGCACGTTGTCACCTCTCAGTCTCATACTATTTTCACTGAGTCATGTTATGAATTATATAGTCACCCGTTTAAACATTTCAATGCCTTAACTATCTTGAAAAATATAAAATAAAAAAAGATTAAAAAGAAATCAGGGCTCTCATCCCTCAGCCTCCTCAAACTCCCTGGTGGCTTCCGCAGGCATGTTTTTGACGGCTTCTTCATGTTCCTGGGTTTCTTCCTTCACACGTTCTTCAGGCAAAGCTGGAATTCTCTTACTCCGTGGCTCCCGGCAACCCTCAGGCTCCGGGTCCTGCTCCACCTTCTGCTTGAGCGTCTGGGAGCGGGGGATCCTGGGGCATCTCCTGCCCCTGGCCGGGTAGGTTCTGAGGAGCCTTTCTTCCACGAGCTGGTTTTCCTCCATCGCTTCCCACAGGCTTTGCCTGCGACCGAAAGAGGGGAGCCGGCATTTTCCTTCACGTAGGCCCGAAAAGCCACGTCACCCACATCCCTGAAGGCGGCCCCACCAGCAGCTTCGGCTTGGGCTCGGCGGCGCACTGTGCCAGGGCCCCTCCCCGCCTCTGTGCTCCAGTGGGCCGCGTAGGCGGGACCCAGCCCATAGGCCGCCGCTCCAGCCGCTGCAGCGTTCCAAGCGGTCCAGGACGGACTGCGCAAACAAAGCCGCCAGAGGCGTCCCCGGGCTGGGTCAGCGGTGTGGCCTGGGCTCCCGCACCCGGCGGTGCAGCAGCTGCTTGGTTGGGCTGGGCAGCAGGTATAAGGACTTAGAGTTGCCGTCCTCCCTGGCAAACACAGTCGAGGAATGATTGGGCCCGTTGGGTTTGACGCCGGGCACCAGAGGAGGCACCCCCTCCTGAGCGCCTGGCATGCAGACAGCGACTGACTGAGCCACTACTAATTTTTAAAAAGAAAATATTCCTCTTATTTGTGACAACATGGATGAATCTGGAGAACATCATGCTAAACGAATGAGCCAGGCACAGAAAGACAAATACTGCATGCTCTTAATTATATGTGGAATGCAAAAAAGCTTAACTCAGAAGCAGAGTAGAATGGTGATTACCAGAGGCTGGGGGCAGGGGAGGCAATAGGGAGATGCTTGCCAAGGAGTACAAAACTTTTGTTAGATAGGAGGAATATGTTACCATGCAAATGGTAATGAAAAGAAAACAGGAGTGGCTATACATATATCAGACAAAGTAAACTTTAAGTCAAAAGTTGTCCCTAGAGACAAAGAAGGTTATTACGTAATGATAAAAGGGTGAATTAAACAGGAAGATAGAATAATTGTAAACGTATATGCATCCAACTTTATAGCACCTAAAGTTAATATTGAGAGAGAAGAAAGGAGAAATTGACAGCAGTAGAACAATAATAGGAAACTTTTAACACTCCACTTTCAATATTAAATTGAATATCCAGGCAGAAAATCAAGAAATAGTGAACTTGAACGACACTGTTAGCCAAATGGACTTAACAGACACGTACAGAACTTTTCACCCAACAGCAGAAGAATACACATTCTTTTTAAGCTTACAAGGAACATTCTCCAAAATACATCACATGTTAAGCCACAAAACAAGTTTTAACAAATTTAAGGAGATCAAAATTATATGAAGTATCTTTTCTGACCACAATGAAGTGGAACTAGAAATCAATAACAACAAGAAAGGGAGACAGTTCACAAATACATGGAAACTAACATTATCTTAAAAACTACTGGATCAAAAAGAATTTTAAATCCATCTTGAACTGAATAAAACTGAAAAAACATACTAAAAGTTATGGGATTCAATAAAAGCAGTAATACGAAGAAAGTTTGTAGTGATAAATGCCTAAATTTAAGAAGTGGAAAGATATCAAATAAACAACGTAACTGTATACATCAAGGAACTAGAAAAAGAAGCAGCAGCTAAGCCAAAGCTGGCAAAAGGAAGAAAATAATAGGGATTAGAATAGAAACAAGTCAAACGGAAAGTAGAAAAACTATAGAAAAATACCAAAAATAAAAATTGCCTTTTAGAAAAGAAAAAAGTTGGCAAACTCTTAGCTATACTAAGAAAAAAAGTAAAGAAACAAAAGCAGAATTAAAGAGGAGACATTACAACAGATCCCTCAGAAATAAAAAGGATCATAAGAGACTATTATGAACAATTACATGCCAACAAATTGGATAACATAGAGGAAATGGGTAAATTCCTAGAAACATACAACCTACTAAGGCTGAACCAAGAAGAAATGGAAAGCTGGACCATGCCAATTACAAAGAGATTAAAGTAGTAATACAATGCCTCCAAGCAAAGAAAAATCCAGGACCAATTGGCTTCACAATTGAATTCTAACAAACATTCAAAGAGGAAATAACACCAATCCTTCTTAAACTTTTCCAAAAAATAGAAATAGAGGAAACACTTCTAACCTCTTTATGAATCCAGCAGCACTCTAATACCAAAACCAAAGACACCACAAGTAAAGAAAACTACAGACCAATATCTCTGATTAACATACATGCAAAACATCTTTGATAAATTGCTAGCAAACCAAATCCAACAACACATCAAAAAGTTTATACACCATGACCAAGTGAGATTTATCATTGGGATACAAGGTTGGTTTAATACATGTAAAACAATCAATATGATAAACCATATTAAGAGAATGGAAGATTAAAACCACATAATCATTTCTATAGATGCAATAAGCACATTTGATGAAGTTTAATATCCTTTCGTGGTTAAAAAAATCCAAGGAAAATAGATATAGAAGATGCTATGGTATGAATGTGTCTCTAAAGTTTATATGTTGAAACCTAAACCCCAAAGCAATCATATTAAGAGGTGTGGGCTTTAGGAGATGATTAAGTCAGGAGGGTTTCTCCCTCAAAAATGGGATTAGTGCCTGTATAAAAGAGGCCTAAAAGAGTTGTTCATCCTTCTACCATGTAAAAATAAGAAGATGCCATCTTGAAACAGAGAACAAGCTCTCACCAGACACTGAATCAGCTAGTGCCTTGATCTTGGGCTTGTCAGCCTCCAGAACTGTGAGCAATAAATTTTTCGTGTTTATAATTTCTTATTTTAAGAGATTTTGCTATTGCAGCCCAAACAAATAAAGATGGCAGGAAATTTCCTCAACATAATAAAGGCCATTTATGACAAGTCCACAATGCATATCATTATCAATGAGGGAAACTGAAGCTTCTGCTAAGATCTGGTAAAAGAAAAGGATGTTCCCTCTTGCCACTTCTATTTAACACAGTACTGAAAGTACTAGCAAGAGTAATCAGACAAGAAAAAGAAAGAAAAGCCATACAAATCAGAAAGGAAGAAGTAAAAGTGTCTCTGTTTGCATATAATATGATCCTTTACTTAGAAAACTGTAAATATTCCACCAAAAAAACTTATTAGCAATAAAAAATAAATTCAGTAAGGTTACAAGACATGAAATCAACATAAAAATCAGCTGGTTCTGTACACTAACAAAGAAATATCTAAAAAGGAAGTCAAGAAAACAATACCATTTACAAAAGCTACAAAACAGAACATACTTAGGAATAAATCTAACAAGGGAAATAAAAGGTCTGTACCACCTTTTCAAAGAAAAATTTTTTTTTAGAGATGGGGTCTTGCTATGTTGCCCAGACTGGTCTCAAACTTCTGGCCTTTAGTGGCCTCCCAAATTGTTGGGATTACAGGTTTGAATCACCATGCCTGGTTCAGGTAAAAGATCTGTATACTGAAAACTATAAAACATTGATGAAAGAAATTAAAGAGGATATTAATAAACAGAAAGAAGACCCCATCTCTACAAAAACAAAAAAAATCCTAAAATATTAGTCAGGCATTGCAGCACATGCCTGTAGTTCCAGCTACTGGGGAGGCTGAGGAGGGAGGATCACTTGAGCCCCAGAATTTGAGGGTTCTGTGAGCTATGATCACACCACTGCACTCCAGCGTGGGTGACAGAGTGAGACCTTCTCTCAATAAATAAATAAATAAATAGAAAGATATCCTGTGTTTTGGTTTGGAAAAATTAATACTGTTAAAATTTCTATATATTCTACATGATCAATAGATTTAACACTATATAGAAATTTTAATGGCATTTTCCACAGAAACAAAAAATACTAAAATTTGTATAAACCCACAAAAAGTTTTAAATATCAAAATAATATTGAGACAGAAAAATAAGGTTGCAGCATCATACTTCCTGACTTCAAAATTTATTGCAAAGCTATAGAAATCAAACAGAATGCTCCTGGCATAAAAGCCAACACATAGACCAATGGAACAAAATAAGGAACTCATAAATAAACCCAAGCACATATGGCCAATTAATTGTCAACAAGTTCACCAGGAAGACAAAACGGGAAATTGATAGTCTCTTCAATAACTGATGTGGGTAAAACTGGATATCTGCCCGCAAAAGAAATTTGACCCCTATCTTACACCATACACAAAAATAAACTCAAAATGGACTAAAAGCTTAAAAAATAATACCTCAAAACATTTAAATTCTAAAAAAAAATACAGGAAAACTTCTTGACATTAGTCTGAAAAGGATTTTTTAAAAAATAATTCACCAAAAGCACAAGCAATAAAAGCCAAAATAAATAAGGGGCATTACATCAAACTAAAAAGCTTCCGCATGCCGAAGGAAACAATCGACAGCATGAACAGGCAGCCAATCAACTGGGAGAAAGTATTTGCAGGCCATATATCTTATAAGACTTCAGTACTCAAGATACATAAGGAACTAACAACTCGATAGCAATAAAACAAATAATCCAGTTTTTAAAATGGGCAAAGGTCCTGAATAGACACATCTAAAAAGAAGACATACAAATGGCCAACAGGAATATAAAAATGTCCAACATCACTAATCATCAGAGAAATGACAATCGAAACCACGAGATACCATCTCACAATTGTTAGGATAGCCATTATCAAAGAGACAAGATATAACAGGTGTTGGTGAGGGTGTATAGTAAAGAAAACCCACTGACACCATTGGAAATGCAGATTGGTGCAGTCATATTGGAAAACAGTGTGGAGTTTCCTCTAGAAATTTTAAAAAATAGAACTAATGTATGACCCAGCAATCCCTCTTCTGGGTATATACTCAAAGGAAGTGAAACCACCACCTCGTAAACATATATGTGCTTCCATGTTCATTGAAGCATGGTTTACAATAGCCAAGATAGGGAAACAAACAAATTGTGGTGGGGAGTGTCATCAAGATGGCAAAATTGGAGATACTAGCCTTTATCCCCCACCAAAGAAAATAAATAGCTATCCACAAATGAAAACATCTCTAAGAGGGCTCAAAGTCACATTAAAGAATGTGAGGCAACACAGTGGAGCAAAAACAACAACAACAAAGCACAATAAAAAAGGAGGCTCTCCACAGGGAGGCACACTGGTGTGACTGGCATATCTGAGACTCCAGGAGATGGCTAGGGTCAAAGAAGAAGGGTGAAAGCTATGGATATCAGCCACATGGCGGAACCACCATGGTCCCCAGGGCCTTCTTCACACAAGACACTGGCATGTTTTGTCACTGAGTTGAGAAACAGACATTTCTGTTGGGGGAACCCCATAGAGGAAGGCACAGCTTCACAATCCTCCCTCACCCAAGAAGCAGCTGCTGTTGAGCCACTTTGGGAAATCACCTGCTTCCTCTCTCAACCTCATGCATGCCATAACCCCCAAGCCTCAGCTGCTCCATGGATGCCCACGCTTCAGAGACCAGAGCCATCACCATACCAAGCTGGTGTACACTCCAGGCCCTGGATCCAAGGTCTCTCTAAGTGTTCCCTGAATCCAGGCACAAGCTGAGCCATCATAGACAGGCAGGCCCTGACCTGATCCTGAAACACTGTAACTCTGAACACACCTGTGGCAGAAATTGGGGAGATGTATATTAAAGGATACAAAGTCTCAGCGATACAGATGCATACATCCAGAGATCTGAAGTACAACATGAGGGCTATAGTAAATGATATTGTAGTGTATACTGCAAATTTTCTAAGAGGATAGATTTTAGGGGCTCTTAACCACACACCCACTAAATGATAGATGTTAATTTGCTTGACTGTAGCAATCATTTCTCTATGAACATGTATCAAAACATTATCTTGTGTACCTTAAATACACATAATAAAAAAGATAAGGCTGAATGTGAAAACTCAGCACTGAGACCTTCTGTGAGTGCCCCTCCACCTTCCTTGTGTTTCCTCCTGACTCTCTCTTGCATGGAACTTCTATTGCACGCTGAGAATTCATTTTCCTGTTTTCAAATATACGCTATTGCTCTATTCTTTAAGACTACTACCCATAATAACACTGAGCTTTAAAAATCATTCCCTACTTATAGCTTTTTAGCCTATAAGCTCAGCTTACTAGTGTAAGAAAGAAAGAGAAAAGAAACACCAAAAGCAGCTTAACAATTAAAGACAGGTTTATTTTGGAGAATACACTTGAGAGGGGCTTCTGGCCAAGTTAGGTTAGAGGCATTTTTTCTTACAGACTAAGAGTTTTTAAGGGTTTGATGTGGGACAGCTCATTATAGGGTTGGAATGCTTTTTGTGTTTCTTTGTCTTGCTTATCTGGGAGGGAGAGTTTGTGTGTGTTTCCATCCATTTTCCTGAAGCTGCAGGTATGCCCCAAGTCTACTTTTAGTTTCCCTATCTTAATGCACATAAAGGGAAAGGAATGTGCTTACTAAGTCCCACTGTTTCACTGGGGCCCATTGTATGAGGGTGAAGGTCGGCTGTTACCCAAGAGACTTTCCCCCCTCCCTCTGTGCCCAAGGTGTCTTATCTATGTTTTACTGTCTGCTCCTTCTGGCTGCTTGTAGTTAGAAGAGAAGTGATTTCCTTGAAATGCAGGAGGCTAGAAAAGGGGCTGGAACTTAAAGTGGCGATGTTTGACTGAGATGACGGTGCTCCTGCTCTGTCATTCCAGACCCTATAGTTATAAAAGGATGAGGGGCAATGTGTCTTTTTGTTTGTTTGTTTGTTTTGCTACTTCCTGCTGGGGGGTGGCAGACAGATCTTTGGTTTTGGATTGACTGAAGGAGCAATGCCATTTGTACATGTTTTGGGTAGTTGTTTGTGAAATAGCCATGATTCTAGTGGTTAAGAATTTTTGAAAAAGCTGAATTACACAGAGTAAAAACATTAGTCCTGGGCTTTTTAGCAGCATTTTTTATTAGGCCCGACTGGTTGAGATAGAAGCAACTTTTTTTTTTTTTCCAAAAAAAAAGGCAGAGGCACATGTTTGGAAAGGCCTATGTGTTATTTTTTGTTAGTAACTGTTATTCCTACTATAAGGATAATAATTAAGCAAAATGCTACAGTAATTGAGATTCTCTGTCCGATATTTTACCCTGAGGGTGCCACCATATATAGTTTTACTGCAAATAGTAAAGTGAGTAAAGCAATTCCCGCAAGGGTGGCATAGTAAATAATTTCCATTAAAAACGTTTTAATATTTGGCTTAAAACGAGAAGTAGAAATGACAAAAAGTATTTGGTGAGATAGCGGTGAGGCTGAGTAAGATGAGTAATTTTTACTTAGCAACTTATTTTTTGTGCTTTTAGCTGAAGATTATTTATGTTTTGTACACTGATATTGGGACATTTCTCTGGGCTGGCAGGAGTTGCTTCCTCAGATTTTTAAGCTTTGACTTGAGTGTGATGTATTTAGGAGTTGATTTCTGTAGTGGATATAAGTTAAACTGTAGCAAACAATAAAAACTGAAAAATATTAGGCAAGACTAGAATTTAACAACAGGTGTGCTATAGTTTTTGAAACATGATTTTCTCTCTTCCGTTTTCCATGTTTATTAAAAGACAAGTCATGGTAGGACTGGTTTGCTTTATTATACTTGGCTTAATTATTTGCATACAATTCAGCAAGAATAATTATTTGCTACATAGGCCTTTTAAATTGGCTTTGATGGAACTTTGTTTCATAGAAGGAATTTGAGATAAGACTTTTTGAAGCCAAGCCCAGCCATGGATTTGTACTATTAAACACCTATGAGTTGGCAGAATTCCTTTCCTCTTCAGGTTTTAAGATAACTTGGGGTTCCTGGCCTGTGAGAAACTGACATTCTTTACTCACCACAGGTCAGAAACTCTGTACAGGGGCTGTGTGCACAGAATATGAGGCCAGTGTCCAAGGGCTGTATTGGCTCCATAAGTCAAGTTTGATTCCTTAAAGGAGAGCACACCATTCCGGTCAAAGCCTTGCCAAAATAACTAGTTTCTCCAATCGTGTTCTGTTACAAAAGAAAACAGGTTCTTTTTTTTTTGAGACAGAGTTTTGCTCTTGTTGCCCAGGCTGGAGTACAATGGCGCTATCTCAGCTCACTGCAACCTCCACCTCCCAAGTTCAAGCGATTCTCCTGCCACAGCCTCCCCAGTAGCTGGGATTACAGGCATGTGCCACCACGCCTGGCAAATTTTGTATTTTGTATTTTTACTAGAGACAGGGTTTCTCCTTGTCGGTCAGGCTGGTCTCAAACTCCCGACCTCAGGTGATCCACCTGCCTCGGCCTCCCAAAGTGCTGGGACTACAGGCATGAGCCACCTCGCCCGGCCAGAAAACAGATTTTTTTTTTTCAGATAGAGTCTTGCTCTGCCACCCAGGCTGGAGTGCAGTGGCGCGATCTCGGCTCACTGCAAGCTTCGCCTCCCAGGTTCATGCCATTCTCCTGCCTCAGCCTCCCGAGTAGCTGGGACTACAGGCGCCCGCCACCACGCCCTGCTAATTTTTTGTATTTTTAGTAGAGACGGGGTTTCACCGTGTTAGCCAGGATGGTCTCAATCTCCTGACCTCGTGATCTGCCCACCTTGGCCTCCCAAAGTCCTGGGATTAGAGGCGTGAGCCACTGCGACCGGCCCAGAAAACAGTTTCTTATTGCACTTATGCAAACGACTATACTGTTGTAATTTAGGAATACTTATAACTAGTTTTTAAATTCTAGAGGACCTAGGCAGAGAGAAACACGCTTTAAATCCTATTTACAGGAATATACTTTACTTAGCTCTGAAAGTCTGTAGCTAGCTTAAGACAACTTTTCTTGACTCTGAAAAAATAAAATAAGGATTAGCAGTGTTTTAAGCAAAAGGTAAAAACTTGTTTTGGTTTTCTATTAGTTTAGTCCATTTTATTAACTTTTGCTTGATATTTATAAACATTTTAGCTTTCCATGAATTTTGTGCATTTGTTATTGCTGCTGTTGTGAGAAACTCACATTCAAGAGCACTTGTTAAAGTCCCGCAGCTTGATTATAAACCATCTTTTGAAAAGGATTAAAACAAAACAACAGGCCGGGCACGGTGGCTCACGCTTGTAATCCCAGCACTTTGGGAGGCCGAGGCGGGCGGATAATGAGGTCAGGAGATCGAGACCACGGTGAAACCCCGTCTCTACCAAAAATACAAAAAATTGGCCGGGCGTGGTGGCGGGCGCCTGTAGTCCCAGCTACTCGGAGAGGCTGAGGTAGGAGAATGGCGTGAACCCTGGAGGCGGAGCTTGCAGTGAGCCGAGATCGCGCCACTGCACTCCAGCCTGGGCGACAGAGCAAGACTCCGTCTCAAAAAAAAAAAAAAACAAAACAACAATTGTCTGTAAATGACAAAATGTCCAGTTTGGATACAGTTAGAAACACAATTAACAAAGAAATTTAGTCATTTTTGTGGTTTACAATAACCCAACATAACCTTAATTGTGATTAATAGCACATATTCAGACACTAACGTTAGACATTTCATACAGTTTTGGAACATATGTTAATATTATTCCCTAAAATATAACTTATTAGGCAGTGTTTTGGCAATTTTATGTACCTAAACATGTTAAATAATCCTGTTTACCTTTGTTCCAGATGCTTCAGGGGCGCTTTGCAGGACCTAAAAGTTAGGGGTTAGGAAAGACAATTTTGAGACTAAAGTTTGGTTTTGGAAGCCTGTTAAATATGTTTAAAATTTAAACCATTTGATATTATGAAATAGAATTTTAGATCATTATTTTTTGTTCATTTGTTTGTTTTGTTTCGGTTTGCCAAAATGATGAGTTAAAAATTTGGAAAAGCAGGCCGGGCACGGTGGCTCACGCTTGTAATCCCAGCACTTTGGGAGGCCGAGGTGGGCGGATCACGAGGTCAGGAGATCGAGACCACGGTGAAACCCCGTCTCTACTAAAAAATACAGAAAATTAGCCGGACGTGGTGGTGGGCGCCTGTAGTCCCAGCTACTTGGAGAGGCTGAGGCAGGAGAATGGCGTGAACCCGGGAGGCAGAGCTTGCAGTGAGCCGAGATTGCGCCACTGCACTCCAGCCTGGGTGACAGAGCAAGACTCCGTCACAAAAAAAAAAAAAAAAAATTTGGAAAAGCAAAAACCATTTATTAGCCTTTTTTATTACATGAAAATTCTGTTTAAGAGAGAAAGTTAAATTTTACCCTTGCATTAGTTTGCTATTAATGTTAACCCCAATTTTCATGAAACTTTATAGACAATTCTATTTAATTTTAACCAGTTTGACTATGAAGTGAGATTTTTACATACCTGTTATAACCCTTGACAAATTTTGCTAAAGAGTAGATTAGCATTTTAAGAAAAACTTGTAGTGCTTTTATTTTAGTGTTTAAGTTACAGAAAAGAAAGTTATACCCTTTTGAGTTTAGTTAATATATTTACACAGTTTTCTTTGCAGAATTAACTTTTACAATGTTTTTACAATTTGCTTAAACCATTTATTTTATTTAAAGATAACTTTTTATTTTTAAGCAAAATGTACATTTTTGTACCTTCTTATAATTTTTAACTAGAAACACTTTTTACTGTTTTTATGCGCCTTGCATGTAAATTCATGTTTAGTCGTTTTAATTACATGTCATAATGGCAACTTTTAGCAATTTTTAACTTTAATGTAAAACCTGTTAAGTTTTTAAAATTATGTGCTAGATGCAGACGAAGTTTGACTTTTTCCGGCATGGTTAGCGGCATTGTTACTTTGATATGTTTCTGACCTTACCAATTGTGAAGCAGGTAAGTTGACAGTTTTTAAAGGATAAAGTAGTTTACAACCTTAAAACAGCAAACCTAGTATCTGACCTGCCTCACACAGGCTGCATTTTTACGCCTTGAAGACTTTGGTATTTTACCAATAATTCCTAAGACTGTTTCTATTTTTAAATATTAAAGTTATGTGAACTGAAAGGTATCACAACTTTTACTTTTCCCTTAAAAATATTTGATTTAAGCACTTACTTTCTTAGGCAATTAATTAGAGCTCTTTTTAATGGACATGGCACACGTAACATATGTACAGCCACACAGACAACCAGAAGAAGAACCAGTAGTTGTAAGATTTTCATTTTTTGCTAATTTCCCTGTTGGATTATTGGCCTTCAGGTGAGGCCCTTTCAGAACAGTGCTAGGAATACCGTTTCCAGGGCCTAATAAACAAGCATGGCCGGAAGACAAAGACAGACTTTGAGAGGTACTTACTCACCTCTACTTCCAGGGGTTCCATGAGCAAAACAGAGATTTTTCCCAAAATGGGATTTGTGGTGCCTTTTCTGTTTTCCCAAGGAGTCCCAGGCCACCAGAAGTTATTTTAGGGTCTTTTATATATGCACTAAGAGTGGTAAGATAGAGTGGAGAAAAGTAATTTAGTTGACCGAGAAAAAACCTTTTCTAGGAAAACAAGATTTATGAAGAGAAAAACATAAAGGCCTTTTGAGTACACTTATAGCTTGGATATTTAATTTTAATTAAGCTGAGCGTTCTTTCTGCTAGGGGTGAGGGTGGAGGTTAGAATTATATAAATGTTATGCCAAGTTAAAGGATTAGGTTATGTGCAGGAATTCCCTGTGATAATGAGAGGGATTTTTTGGGAAACATCCCAGACACTGTTTGATTTGCAACAAATCAGACCCGCAGAAGAGGACGTGAACATGAGCGATTCCTTCAAGCCCAGCCACTTCTGGGAGAGGGAGAATGGCAGAGGAGGTTTCACTGGTTGGAGTAGTTTTTGAACCGGTGGGGAAGGAGGAGGGGCGGGGCTTAAGGTAGAAGAAAGCCTGAATATAGGGAACCTTTTGCCAGTTGCTGTTTCTGGTGATAAAGTCGTCAAGGTTCCTGAGAATTTGAAAGTTAAAGGTGCTGTGTTGGGCCACTGCCTGTCATTACCTAGTTTGCACTGGGGCCAGGACGTTTTGCAGTACAAAATTAAACGCTTTGGCTTTAGACTCCCCACTAAGCCAGGTTTGACGAGGCTGTGAAGACGACAGTTCAGTGGGGAGGACGTAGGAATGTGGGGTGCTGGGCACCCATGCGGACTGGTAAGAGGAAGCCAGGGGTGTCTGTCTGGTTCTAGGCCTTCCCAGACAAAAGACAGAGACCCGGAGTCCTCTTTCTGAGAAGGAACTGGGCGTCCCCAAGATTTCCTCTGGCTGAGTCCCATGGGTCCCCCGAGGACCGGGACAGCAGGCTGGACTTTCTCTGGTACCGGGAGAAAGCCAGGAGAAGGCAGATTTTACACCTCAGCTGAATTAGTGTCCAACATTGGATGTTCCAGTTGGAATTGGCAAAGGGCCCCTCAGACTGGAGCGGCGGGAGGGAGAGAGAGAGAGACAAAGAGAGAGAAGGGAAGAGAGAGCAATGGTCAGAGAGCAAAATACCAGTTGTGGGCAGTTGGAGGTGGATTCCAAGACCTGAGGGTTTTGAGAGCACCCGGGGAGGAGCCCCGGCCAGAGTCTCACAGCTCCTTCAGGTCAGGTTTCCTCCTCGTGCAAATCGCTTGAAGAGTGAAGGGAGAGGCTGGGAGAGCTGGGCCTGGCAGTGGGCAGGCCTAAGGCGGCGCGGCAGCAGCCGGGTGGCAGGGGACACCCACTAATCTCATCTTTTCCTGCATCTCACCTCTGCAGAGGGAGCACCATGTCTGCGGAAGTCCTGGAGGCAGCCTCCACAGAGGAGCAGAAGGAAATGGAAGTTAAAGTGACTCGTCCAGAGAAAGCTGAAGAAGCAAAATTAAAAGCAGGATATCCTCATCTGGGACAAAAGCCTGGAGGTTCAGATTTCTTAAGGAAACGATTGCAGAAAGGGCAAAAATATTTTGATTCTGGGGATTACAACATGGCTAAAGCAAAAATGAAGAGCAAGCAACTTCCTACTGCAGCCCCGGATAAGACGGAGGCCACTGGTGACCACATTCCCACTCCGCAGGACCTTCCTCAACGGAAACCATCCCTTGTTGCTAGCAAGCTGGCTGGCTGATTAAAAGAGCTGAACTGCATGAATCTGCTAATTCCCATTATTTCTCTTTAATATGTTACTTACCTACTTTTTATTTCCTTTCATTCACTAAGTCATTTGAGACTGACAGCTTTGCAGGTAGCAGTAGTGTGTGCTGCTGTTGTGGAATATACATGTGTAGAGTTGTTGATTAGTTAGTGCACTGGTGAAGAGGACATGTTAGGGCAACACAAGTAAACTACTTGAAAATAACTGTATGCATGACCTAACTCCTAGTGTAGTACTGGTTCTAACAAGTAACAAGCAAGTTTTAAGATTTTAGTGTTTTGACTCTCATTACTTCCTCTTAATTATAGCTTTGTATGTTACTCTTATTTAATATAATCTCTATTGTATTCATTTCTTCTGCATTTACCTTTAGGATTTTGTAAAACAGAAGTTTAAGACCACAAGTCAGAAGAAAGGTCACCTATTTCAAACACAACTAGATGGGGCTCCGCAAGATTCGTATCTCTGTGCTTGAACTTGAATGGCCTTAAACCTGTTTCAGCTTTAACAGTAGAATTTTACTTGGGCAATCTGTGCCCATTCTGGTGTAACTTATGTGACCCTAGCGCTTAACAGCTGCCGTTGAAGCTAATATTCTTATTCGGTTCTGTAGAGTTAGAATACCTGTTGTTGTTGAAGATGTGCATTGACTGTTGAATTCACTTTTGTGCCATTTTTATAAATACAATAGTTTTGCACAACCTCTCACAAATGTTTATATTTATTTTACATACTTAAAAAGTAGATAATGTGCCAACCAGAAGCACAAGAGTTCCTACACAAAACTCTGTAAGTCATACAGCTTTTGTATAAGAAGAGTAGTTTACAATCTCGGGCTTATAGAATACCAAACTGAAATCTTAGTTCAATCTGTCATAGACTTAAGCTTTTCATTTGTTACTAATATCCATGGCATTCAGTGGCCTTGTGCAAATACGATATGTTGCTTAGGAATATCTTTTGTCCTATGCAGAACCTTTCATTTTGATTTTTATGAAAGTTGCAATTCATATAATTTATATAAACTTTTTAAATGAGACTTTTTACTTCCACGCTCAACTTTGGAGACACTAGAGTAAAAGGCTTCAGTACTCTGCATTCCATGCCCCCTGCCATCTGCATTTTTTTCCCCTTTGTTCTTCGACTCAAATGGTTTTGGACTGTTTGTTCTATACAGAAGCATAGGTGTCTACATCCTTACTCTTTTAAATAACACAATAATGTTTTCCTTCTAATTTCTCAGTTGTTGACCTCCCTCTCTCTCTCTCTTTTTTCTTGAGATAGGGTCTTGCTCTGTCACCTGAGCTGTAGTGCAGTAGTGCAATCATAGCTCACTGCAACCTTACTCCTAGGCTCAAGTTAACTATTCTTAATCCTTTATTATTACTAATATTCTACAATTGTTTAAATAAAAGGAACTTTATAATGAAACAGTACAGAATACTGGCTCAAGAACCTATGTCAAGATGAGCTGAATTTTGGTAAATTATTTTAGGAATTATGACAAGCTAATAGAATTGGGCTTGTGACAATGAGAGTCATTTACATGACAGGTAAAACGTACTCATATTAAAAATGTTTAGATATTTGCTTCTATAGATGTCACTTTAATAAAATAACAATTTAGTTTTATTTGTGGCTTATCTAGTTAGTAAGAAATTTAACAGACTTTATTGGGACAAGCTTACTGCTCTTGTAGGAGCTCCTCTCACAAGTAGTTGTAATGCTGTACCATGATACTCAGGGTCAGTAGCTTGAGATGTTACTATCTTTCTCTTCATCTTTGACTTGCAGAGAGCCTCCCCTTTTTTGATCCAGGCATCTTTTCTGAATCCTGGTTCCATTAGTATACCTGCTTTCCTATGATCCCAAATCATAGTCAATGGTGCCTGGAACATAGCACCTTCAGTTAAAGGCTGCCTAGTGCTCTGAGGAAAGCTCGCTGATTATCTTCCTGCTCTACTCACCCTAAAAGGCAGAAAAGCAACATAGTCACTCCTGTGCTCATTTGTAATTGTAAAGATCAGATTTTATATATATATATATATATGTATTTGTAATGAGAGCAAGTATATACTCATTATAAGATCAATCTAAGAAGTTTAAAATATCCCGAAGTAGAATTTCTATATCTAGTCTTCTGGTTTTTTTTTTTTCATGAATATTTGCAAGTGATTACCCTTTAACTTCACACATGAAAGATTAATCTGAAAGATCAGAGAGACCATGTTATTCCTGACCATGATAGAATTGCTCCCGTGGTTTGGGACAAGTAACAAAACAACTGTTTGGGTTTTGTTTGTAAAATACACTATTAATATTTGACCTGCCTCAAAACGTATTGAGGATCTGTGAAATGCTAAGTGCCCAAAATAAAATATTGCTGATTGTCTTTTTATTAAAAGTAAATTTCCTCATTAAGCCAACCAGCCTTCTGTAAGTCACAGTGCTGAAATCTCAGGATTTGTCATTAGGAGAGATCTGTCATTAAGGATTTGTAGGTATAATTGCTTAGCCTCCATTATTGGTGATTGGGATAGAGAGGTTTTAGATTTTTCTGTTTTTCATCCTGCCCCAAAGCTCAGTTTACTGAAGACATTTGTAAGCTATTGGATCATCACTTGAATCAAGATTTTGACTAGTGAGCTCAATTGTCCATGTCTTTTTTTTTTTATATATATATTTTAGGTTTCAGGGTACATGTGCACAATGTGCAGGTTTGTTACATATGTATCTATGTGCTGTGTTGGTTTGCTGCACCCATTAACTCGTCATTTAGCGTTAGGTATATCTCCTAATGCTGTCCCTCCCCCCTCCCCCCAACCCACAACAGTCCCCAGAGTGTGATGTTCCCCTTCCTGTGTCCATGAGTTCTCATTGTTCAATTCCCACCTATGAGTGAGAACATGCGGTGTTTGGTTTTTTGTCCTTGCGATAGTTTACTGAGAATGATGGTTTCCAGTTTCATCCAGGTCCCTACAAAGGACATGAACTCATCATTTTTTATGGCTGCATAGTATTCCATGGTGTATATGTGCCACATTTTCTTAATCCAGTCTGTCGTTGTCGGACATTTGCGTTGGTTCCAAGTCTTTGCTATTGTGAATAGTGCTGCGACAAACATACGTGTGCATGTGTCTTTATAGCAGCATGATTTAGTCCTTTGGGTATATACCCAGTAATGGGATGGCTGGGTCAAATGGTATTTCCAGTTCTAGATCCCTGAGGAATCGCCACACTGACTTCCACAATGGTTGAACTAGTTTACAATCCCACCAACAGTGTAAAAGTGTACCTATTTCTCCACATCCTCTCCAGCACCTGTTGTTTCCTGACTTTTTAATGATTGCCATTCTAACTGGTGTGAGATGGTATCTCATTGTGGTTTTGATTTGCATTTCTCTGATGGCCAGTGATGATGAGCATTTTTTCATGTGTTTTTTGGCTGCATAAATGTCTTCTTTTGAGAAGTGTCTGTTCATGTATGTGAAGGACCTCTTCAAGGAGAACTACAAACCACTGCTCAATGAAATAAAGGAGGATACAAACAAATGGAAGAACATTCCATGCTTATGGGTTGGAAGAATCAATATCGTGAAAATGGCCATACTGCCCAAGGTAATTTATAGATTCAATGCCATCCCCATCAACCTACCAACGACTTTCTTCACAGAATTGGAAAAAACTACTTTAAAGTTCATATGGAACCAAAAAAGAGCCCTCTTCGCCAAGTCAATCCTAAGCCAAAAGAACAAAGCTGGAGGCAGCACGCTACCTGACTTCAAACTATACTACAAGGCTACAGTAACCAAAACAGCATGGTACTGGTACCACAACAGAGACATAGATCAATGGAACAGAACAGAGCCCTCAGAAATAATGCCGCATATCTACAACTATCTGATCTTTGACAAACCTGACAAAAACAAGAAATGGGGAAAGGATTCCCTATTTAATAAATGGTTCTGGAAAAACTGGCTAGCCATATGTAGAAAGCTGAAACTGGATCCCTTCCTTACACCTTATACAAAAATTAATTCAAGATGGATTAAAGACTTACATGTTAGACCTAAAACCATAAAAACCCTAGAAGAAAGCCTAGGCAATACCATTCAGGACATAGGTGTGGGCAAGGACTTCATGTCTAAAACACCAAAAGCAATGGCAACAAAAGCCAAAATTGACAAATGGGATCTAATTAAACTAAAGAGCTTCTGCACAGCAAAAGAAACTATCATCAGAGTGAACAGGCAACCTTCAGAATGGGAGAAAATTTTTGCAACCTACTCATCTGACAAAGGGCTAATATCCAGAATCTACAATGAACTCAAACAAATTTACAAGAAAAAAACAACCCCATCAAAAAGTGTGTGAAGGACAATTGTCCATTTCTTATTATTTCAAAGCTATAGTCTGAGAAATGGCTAATTTTAATAACTGTCCTATCATAAATTAATGTGGGAATAAACTGAAGTTGGAGATAAATACTTCATGAAAACTAACTAAAGTCTGAAGTAAATTACCTGTTTTATGTCCAATAGCTACTACCTTTGATAGAACAGTTTTGAGGAACATTTCATTCTTGAAGGCAACATCTGACATGGTTCTCAGCAAGTTGGAATAATAAGGATTGTTGGGTTGTTTTGATGAGTGGAAGCAGCATGTTTGTAGCATAATCTCATGCTGTTGACCTAAAAATGTGTCTTAACTATTCATCAAGGCAAGCCTGGTGAAGCCTTTACTTGTTACTACTTTAACAGTTGGAATTAGTTGCTCTTTTTACTTGATGAAGCAAAACTATACCTCTGAATATTTATGGATACTTTGTACAAAATCAGGCTTGTGTTCTTAATCCAAATTAGTAAAGTTTAATGGAAGCTGAAATGCAATACAGTAGTCTCCCCTTATCTGCAAGAGATACCGTCCATGACCCCTAGTGGATGCCTGAAACCTCAGATAGTACTAAACCCTTTATAGACTATGTTTTTTCAATCTAACAACCAAGGCGGCTACTAAGCGACTAAGGGGCAGGTTGTATACAACCTGTGTGGATAAGCAGGACAAAGGGATGATTCACATCCCAGGCAGGACAGAGCAGGAGGATCATGAGATTTCATCACTCCATGGCTTGTGATTTATTTTATTGTTGTTATTATTTTTTGAGATGGAGTCTTGCTCTATCACCCAGGCTGGAGTGCAGTGGTGCGACCTTGGCTCACTGCAGCCTCCGCCTCCTGGGTTCAAGCGATTCTCCTGCATTGGCCTCCCAGGTAGCTGGGAATGCAGGCGCCTGCCACCATGCCCAGCTAATTTTTGTATTTTTAGTAGAGACAGGGTCTCACCATGTTGGCCAGGCTGGTCTCGAGCTCATGACCTCAGGTGATCCACCCTCAGCCTCCCAAGGTGCTGAGATTACAGGAATGAGCCACCGTGCCCAGCCAGCTTGTGATTTAAAACATGAATTGTTTATTTCTGGAATTTTCCACATAATATGTTTGGACCAAGGTTGCCTCGGATAACAAAGTGTGGAAAGTGAAATTGCAGACAAAGGGGGTTACTGCTCCTGTGCTCTAAAATTGGTGTTTGGGGGTGATCAGCAGCAGGTAGCCAATGGGAAGAGCACTTCTGAGTGACAACCAAAGCAGTTTCTTTAGTGGCCTTTTCACATTCTCCGATGTTCAAGCATATTTTCCACTTTCCATTTTCTATTTCACCTCATTTTGCCTCATCATCCGCCATCCCTGCTTATTTCTTAAGCCTATTGATGGCACTCATTAAATTGTGTTTAGGGCTAATGAATCATTGTTCCTTAATATCCTTTTCAATATGCCACAATTTAGAACACATGTAAAATTTTCTGAAACAATATCCTAATCTGAATATTAACTAATTTGAGCCACATTCCCGACTCTAACTCAGCACAAAGTGCCAATCTTCCCCAATATCTCCTCTCAATTCCCCACTGCACCTTATAAAATTGGAATCAGAAATCTCACTCTGTCATTGTTCATCTAAGAATAAAAACACTGATTTTAATACTGTTTTACTAGTTTCAGCCTTCTAAGTACGTAGGCCTCTAGGTATTCTTCAGATCACTGGTGGTCTTGATAGCCATTAATATATGTTCGTATTATATTATTTTTCAACTAAATCGCAATTGGAAAAAAAACACCTTTAATATTATGCCCTTGGATCTGTTACTTCATCACTAACACTTGTGATGCAACAGGACACTTCACCTGTACTAAAAGGGCCAAGAGTAAATGCCTTGTTTCGTTGTTGTTGTTGTTAAACATATCTATAGAGTTGGCAGTTAATGCTGAATTTGTCAAATAGCCCTTCCAAAATTATACTTGTATTTAAAAAATAAATGGATCTACCTAATTTCTATTCATTTAATTTGCAGTTTTGTCTTATTAAAGTGGTATGTTTTCCAGTGTATTTTTTTCTGAAGTTGATCTCTACATTTCAGCTATTACTGTATGCAGAAAGAAACTGACTTGTAATCTTTGATTTTTTTGCATTTGTAAAGGCTTTGTACTTAAGGTAGGATTACATGTTTACAGATTGTGGGGGGAAAAAAAAAAAGTGAAGGGAGAGAAAAGACGAGGCGAGTGGCCAGAGACCCGCAGGATCCAAGAGTTAACTCGGATTAACTCAGATGCTTTGTTCAGCCAATTTTCAGACTTCTTTTTTCCTAATATAAGCACTTAAGGATAAGCCTTTCTGTAAGAACTGCCTTACATGCATCATACAGTGTTTTAAATATAGTGTTTTCATTCTTCTTCTAGTCTAATTACCTTCAACTTCTATTATTAGTTTGCTTAGACCCATTAGTTATTTAAAATTGTGTTATTAACAATTTCTAAGTTCATGGGGCTTCCTCTTTTTAAATTGCTCTTTACCTTCGTTGTCCTTCGTGGTGCTCTCTGTGGAAACCTGCTTTCTGATCTAGTAAGTGCTTATTCTTTGTGCATGTCCCCAGACTTGAAATCACTGCATAATCCCTAACTGTGTGTGTCCTGGCTTAGTGCATCTAACGAATGACTGAATAAATGCGTCTTTGCCTTACCCCCAGGCCTGAAGCATCGTCTTGGTCCCCTTCTCAATACCTTGGATCCTTGGAGATCAAGGTCCTGGTTGTTCTGGCAAGTTCAACCCCATCTGGCCTCATGATCAGAGTCCTGTCCCTGAACTCAAGACGAGGGAGGGATGGGCAGAATCACCTCATGCTGTGCCAGGGAATATGAGTCTCATGGAGCATTGCCTGGGCACATTCACTGCCTCACTACCCTGTGCTGAGATGATCTCTGTTTTGTTTTGTTTTTTTTTTTTTCTGAGATACAGTCTCACTCTGTCACCAGACTGGAGTGTAGTGGTGCAATCTGGGCTCACTGCAACCTCCCCCTTCCCGGTTCAAGCAATTCTCCTGCCTCAGCCGCCCAAGTAGGTGGGACTACAGGTGCACACCACCATGCCTGGCTAATTTTTGTATTTTTAATAGAGACGGGGTTTCATCATGTTGGCCAGGATGGTCTCGATCTCTTGACCTCGTGATCCACCTGCCTTGGCTTCCCAAAGTGCTGGGATTACAGGCGTGAGCCACTGCACCTGTCCAATCTCTCTTTCAGGGATAGATGCTCACTCTCTCTTGCAGCTCTGCCTGCCAGACTAAGCCTGAAAATATCTCTGCATCTGGCTTTCCTTTACCACCTATGTGGGGCACAGCCTTGACGCAGAACAAAGTCCCTCCAAGTGTACCCTACTCTCTTTCCATTATCATTTCTCTGGTCTGAGATAGATGTTTATGACCTGCCAATAAAAGCAGTGATTCAAAGTCCAGTGCCCATACTCCTCATTCATACAGCCATATTTAGGGAGGCTCTAGGGAGAAATGCACAGTTTGACATCAGTTCATGAAAAGCCTCTCCATGGCTCCTGCATCTGAGACAGCTGGCCTGACCTCCAAATCATCCATCCACCCCTGCTGTCATCTGTTTTCATAGTGTGAGATCAACCCACAGGAATATCCATGGCTTTCGTGCTCATTTTGGTTCTCAGTTTCTACAAGCTGGTGTCAGGTAAGCCTTTCAGTTTGGACTGTTGTTTTCCTCCTTGTTGAATAATATTTTGACTTCATTCATGACAATGATCTCAGCACAGTGAGATGCAGGAATCTTTGGTGCTTGCATTCTCCAGCTTCTCCTGGCCTCAGGCTGGCAACTACCAATGCCAGGAGCTGTGGGAAGCCCAGGGCAGCAGGAATTGAGGAAGACTCCTTGGGCTGTTTCTCAAGGACTTGGGCACTACCACAGTAGCACAGAATAACGGGAGCAGGCCCTGGGAGTGGGGAGGGAACATATCGAGAACGCCAAAGTAAATACATTTTTTTCCCCAGGTGGGCTGTGGGGCTTAGGCAGGGCAAGTCTCTAATATAATCCCCAGGTTTTTGACTTGGGTGCCTGGGTGGAAGGTGACACTGTTTAGGATGTTTGGAGAAAGAGACAATGTGTCCAGCTATGCACATGCTGAGTTAGAAACACCTGTGGTTATGGGGTAGAGCACCAGGCCTTTAAGTGAGGAATAAGTTGGAACCTGGCATATTCTAGGCGGAAATCCACTCTTTTTTCTCCTTCTAGTAACCATCAAGACAAAGCCTGGTGTATAGGATATTGAGTAATCAAATAAATTTTGCAGGGAGAGATAGGGGCTGGAGTAGAACACTGGATTCTGGGCGGTCAGAGTCAAGCCACAAAAAGTTCATTTGACTGTGTTCACTTTCTGTCTGGAACAGTTCCATCCTGCTATTTGTCTACCTATGACTATTTTGCTAAACAAAGCCAAGAAAACAGAAATAAGGGGATCAAAATCCATGTGTGTTGGCTGGGCATGGTGGCTGACACCTATAATCCCAGCACTTTGGGAGGCCGAGGCAGGTGGGTTGCCTGAGGTCAGGAGTTTGAGACTAGCCTGGCCAACATGGTGAAACGCCATCTCTACTAAAAACACAAAAATTAGCCAGGTGTGGTGGCAAGCACCTGTAATCCTAGCTACTCGGGAGGCTGAGGCACGAGAATCGCTTAAACCCAGGAGGCGGAGGTTGCAGTGTGCCGAGATCACGCCACTGCACTCCAACCTGGGTGACAGAGTGAGACTTTGTCTCAAAAAAACAAAAACAAAAAACCACAATCCATGTGTGTTACTCACAACAGAGCCTCCATTTAAGCACATTCTCACCCATTTTCTGACAAGCTTTTCTGTCTGCTTTCTGTTCCTGCATGAGGCAGCAGGGCATGCTGGAAATGACCTTGGAGGAAGTAACACTATTTTTAAAACTTTCCTTTTCTCTGTCTATGAGCTTGTGGCTAATAACTTCTATTAGCATCAGTTTTTGCTTATGATGACATAGAGATAATAATATCACATCTGTGACATTCCCATGGCTGAAGGGCTGCTGTGTGGATTGCATGAACTTGTACAGAGCTCCACTGGTGTACAGTATGTTGCAACAACAGACAGTGTTATTCCTTGCTTCTCCCCAGGGGAAGGAGTAAAGGGAGACACCGTCAGCAAGACAAATGACAGCAGCAAGGCTGGCCGGAGAAACAGACATACACTAAAAACTGTTTGCCTGGCTTGAGAGTCTCACACAGCCTTAAAGGCAGCACTCACAGCAGCCCAGCTGACAGGCTGGGTCCCAAAAACTGATCTAGAGCAAGGGCCTTTCTGCAGGTGGTTTGTTTAGCAGATCATTCTCAGAAACAAAAGTGACAGGGTGCAGAGAGTGAAGCCAGTGGGAGGAAAGCCATAGAGGGTGCGCTAATGAGCAGGTTGCTGTAGTGGCAACAGGGACCCAGTCCCATGGGGACCTTTGGAGGAACTGTATAGATGATGGCTCAGGATCTTCCCAATATCCACTGCTTCCTGTTCCCCACTGGGTGAGATGTGCCCCCCTAGGACTATTAAAATTGCAAACCTTCTTGGCCACCCTGTGCCTGGGCTGAGGAGGTTCCAAAGGTTGCAAGAAACCATCAGCAGAGAGGCAGAGGCCAGGCTCCAGGGGCAGAGCTGTCAGCAGGCAGGCAAGTGCCCATCCCGTTCCAGGGGGACTCAGGGTTGCGTGGTGAGGAGCAGAGCCTCAACATCTGCTACACCAGGTCAGCAGCTGGTCAGACACCAGGCTACAAAGTCACACCTCATTTAATAATACTCTTAAAGATGCATGAGTGAAATACATTTCAGCAAGATTTATAAAATGTACTTAAACTTAGAAATAATTAGTGCTAAAATAAAAATATCCACTTATCTGAAAATTCACACATGGGATCCACTTTGCCTCTGATGCACATGCAGACACCACACACAGGTATATCCATATACCATAAATGGATACATGTGAATGAATCAAGAGACACTGCCAATCAAAGGGGGTGGGTACTTAGAAGGTGAAGGGAGTGGGCCTCCATTGTCTGTGGTCTCTCTAAGAAGAACTCTAATCATACAGAGTTGTAAGTGTGATTTACACCAGACCACAAAACCGAGAAGCAAATGCAAAAAGAAAGTAGCACTCACCATTCACAGGCATAATCCCTGTCTGTGGAGTCCATTCTCTGTGCTGGGCATGGGGAATCCTGTGCTGAGAAAATCACACACACTCTGTCCTCATGAAGATGAGAGTCGTGCAGGGAAGGCTCACAGAAAACCAGCAATTATGCCACTTGCGGCAAGATAAGACAGTTTCAAGTGAAGATCCAGACAAAGCTGCACCAAGAAAACACAAACAAAACAAAACAGGTAAGCCATGTTGATAAAACACTAGAGCAGGGGTGTCCAATGTTTTGGCTTCCCTGGGCCATATTGAAAGAAGAAGAACTAACACTAACAATAACTAATGAATGAAAAAATATCACAAAAAATCTTATAATGTTTTAAGAAAGTTTACGAATTTGTGTTGGACCATATTCAAAGCCGTCCTGAGTCTCATGCAGCCCACAGGCTGTGGCTTGGACAAACTTTTGCTAGATGAAGTACTATTCAAGTACAAAATAATAAAGTGGAAAAACATAAAATTATTACCTGGAGTAAAAGGTAGGTGTCATGGAAAAGATATGTCACAACATCAGTGCACTACAGAGCAAATCTCTGAAATAAAAACTACAAAATCTCCTCACTGTGTCATACCATGTCCTTCAGAATATGGCAGAAGTCTACTTAAAAAGGCGGAGCTTGCAGTGAGCCGAGATTGCGCCACTGCACTCCAGCCTGGGCGACAGAGCGAGACTCCATCTCAAAAAAAAAAAAAAAAAAAGAAGCACAAATAAATGTGCTTCAGCAGAGAATATATATTCCTTTCTTGTATCCATAAGACATTGACAAGATGTAATCATCTATTTGAAGGAAATAAATTTCCCCAAATTGGATATTTTATGGCCACTACTCCCCTCCTGGGTCATTAAAAATGTTTTTAGCATAGAAGATGCAAAGGGGGTGGTGTGAGTGCTCATTAAGCAGAAGAGCAGAGAGGAGAGCATGTGGAGATAGATTCTCCTCCAGTCAGGGAGTCTGCATTTAGAAGGTGCCTCTCAGGCCCCTGAATAACTCAGCCCCAGGGACAGGGTTTCCTTATGTTGAATGTGGGAATATTGATAGCATATACCTCATCTCATCTCACATGAGATGTGTGTGAGAACCGAGTGAAGTAACTGACATGGAAGCATTCTCGCAAGTGTAAGATGTGCAAATGCAAGTCATCAGGTTTAGAAAGAAGACTGATGGATCCCCCACCCCACAGCCCACACATCTCCACCCACCAGAGCCCTGAGAAGGACTCAAGTGGATTTTGCTCAATTATCTGTTGTGTTTCCTCCTATAGGACAGTGGCAAGTGACTGGACCGGGCAAGTTTGTCCAGGCCTCGGTGGGGGAGGACGCAGTGTTCTCCTGCTCCCTCTTTCCTGAGACCAGTGCAGAGGCCATGGAAGTGCGGTTCTTCAGGAATCAGTTCCATGCTGTGGTCCACCTCTACAGAGATGGGGAAGACTGGGAATATATGCAGATGCCACAGTATCGAGGGAGAACTGAGCTTGTGAAGGACTCCATTGCAAGGGGGCATGTCTCTCTAAGGCTAAAAAACATCACTCCCTTGGACATTGGCCTGTATGGGTGCTGGTTCAGTTCCCAGATTTATGATGAGGAGGCCACCTGGGAGCTGCGGGTGGCAGGTCAGTTGTTTGTTTATGACTGAGTTGTCTTGTAAAGTCATGCTACCATTATCAGCTCTTAAAAGTATTTCAGATAATGAAATAAAAGACTTTCTAGATTCTGACATGATGTAAAAAGGCTTCGGTGGGGATCACTGACCTGAGGTTTCTGGAGATGAGCCTGGCCCTGCCATCACACAGGTGGAATCATCACACAGAAGACAGCCACCTGCACCTGCCACCACCTGACAGGATACAGAGGAAAGCCACTCCCACCCTGTTGGTGAAATGAGAGTGATGATGCCTGTTATATTTCAATTTCTTTTATTTTCTTCTTCTTTTTTCTTGACTTCTTGTGTGTTATTAAACTTTTTTTAGGATTCCATCACAACTTATTGTTAGTCTTTTTTTAGTATAACATTTTGTAGTGTTTTCTTGGGTGCTGCTCTAGGTGTTATGATATTCACATATAATTTATCACAATCTACTGTATCAACATTTTACCACTTTGAAGTGTGGAAACTTCATTTTCATTTAGATCCCTTCAATCTCTACAATTTAAAAATAACATTGCCTTGAGTATTTCTTCTATATACATAAGCACTATATCAGATAGTGACTTAATTTCTGCTTAAACCATCATATATAATTTTTATTTTTATTTTTTAATTTTTAGTTTTCTTTGAGACAGTCTTGCCCTGTCACCCAGGCTGGAGTGCAGTGGTGTGATCTCAGCTTACTGCAACCTCCACCTTCTGGGTTCAAGTGATTCTTGTACCTCAGCCTCCTGAGTAGCTCAGATTACAGGCATGCACCACCACACCCAGCTAATTTTTTTTTGTATTTTTAGTAGAGATGGGGTTCTGCCATGTTGAACGGCTGGTCTCAAACTCCTGGCCTCAAATGATCCCCTGCCTTGGCCTCCCCAAGTGCTGGGATTACAGGTGTGACCCACCACACCCAGCATGTATGTGATTGTTTAATACAATGGAAAATCTATTGTAGTTTTCCTTATTCTTCTTTTTCTATTGCTTTTCTTCTTTCCTAATATTCCAAGGTTCTTTCTTTTATCATTTCCGTTCTGTTTGAAGAATTTCCTCCAACCATCCTTTTAGGATAGGTCTGCTAGTGACAAATTCTCTTAGTTTTCATTTATCTCAGAATAAATATGCAAATGATTTCCTCTTTGTGAATAATGGTTTTGCCAGATACAGAATCTGTGAGTTTCTTGATGGTTATTTTCTTTCAGCAGTTGAAAAACATGCTACTTCTTTCTGGCCTTGAAGATTTCTCATGAAAAATCTGCTGTCATTGGTGTTTTCTTTATTTTCAGAAATTTAATTATGATCTATCAAGGCATGAGTTTCTTTACATTTCTCCTATTTGGTGTGCTCTCAGCTTCTTGAATCTGTAGTTTCATGACTTTCACCTCATTTGATTAGATCAGCCATCATTTCTTTAACTACTCTTTCAGCTCTCTTTCTCCTCTCCTTCTGGGACTATGATGATATAAATGTTGATATTTTGTTATTGTCTCATAGGTCCTTCAGGATCTGTTTTTCCTGTTTAAAAAAAATCTTTTCCTCTCTTTTCATGCTGGTTAAGTTTCACTGTTGTATCCTGGAGTTCAATAATTTTTTTTTTTTTTGAGATGTAGTCTCGTTCTGTCGCCTAGGCTGGATGGAGTGCAGAGGTGAAATCTCGTCTCACTGCAAGCTCTGCCTCCTGGGTTCATGCCATTCTCCTGCCTCGGCCTCCGGAGTAGCTGGAACTACAGGCGCCTGCCACCATGCCCGGCTAATTTTTTTTGTATTTTTAGTAGAGACGGGATTTCACCGTGTTGACTAGGATGGTCTTGATCTCCTGACCTCGTGATCCACCCGCCTTGGCCTCCCAAAGTGCTGGGATTACAGGCGTGAGCCACTGTGCCAGGCCAATAATTTTATTTTCTGTTATCTCCACTCTAGTATTGAAGCTACCCAGTTAGTTTTTGTTTTTGCATTTTTTTCTGTTATATTACTTCTGATTTGTTTTTTATAACATCTATGTTTTTTGTTTTTTAAATTTTTTTGAGAGAATTCATAATTGCTTTTTGAAACATTTTAATAATAGCTATTCATGTTGGTCTTGGCAATCACATGATTGTCTATTTTCCTTCAAGTTGATATTTAATTGGTTCTTGGTATGATGGGTAATTTTTAGTTGAAATCTAAATGGTTTAACTATTGTAAGATACTCTAGACCCTATGTAAAGCTTCTGTTTTGCAGGCAGTCACCATGTTTAGATTTATGACTCAGGTCCTAGTCTATTTTTGGTGGTTGTGGCTCCAAATACAATTTAATTTTCAGAGAATTTAGTGTGTTATTTTGGTCTACTTTGCTTAACTGATGTCACTGGAGATTCTGCTCATCCTTTCTAGTACTAACCGTGGCAGTAAAAGGTGTTTTCCCATGTTGCTCCTCAGTTTTTCTTGTGAGAGAGGTGATCATCTGGCATAGTGGGACAAAGTACTCTTCCCCTGGCCTCCAGTCAATGGGGCTGATGGTCAATTCTTTTGCCAGCACGACTTTGCATATCATGTATTTTCAGCCATTTAGGGGTGGAAAGATTCCCGTTGGGCCATCTACTTCTGCTGGAGGTGGGAGTGGGGAAGTGGTCATAGGATGCTCAGCTGCTGTGTTTTTTCTCTACTCCTGGGGTCCCTAGTCAATCCTCCTTAGTCTTTCCACTTTTCAAAATGCACCTATGCTTGCCTCATTTCTAGGGTTTAGCATTTTACTTACAGAAAGGAGCAAGGAAGAGAAGTCTACATCATCTTACTTGAGCCCCCTTCCTTGGTGCTTACACCACCATCATTCTTTCATTAATTTATTGACTAACAAACATTTATTAGGCTCCATGCACTGATCCAGACCCTGGGGAATGGCAGAGAACAACACTCAGAGAGAAAGTTCTGTTTGGAGTGGTTAAAAGGCAATATTAAATCATCAAATTGAAGTCAACCACATAAGGGGTACTTTTCCATATTTCCCAAGTCACAAATCTGGATGTCATAATAAACCCTTTCTTGATGTTCAGTCCTATTGATTCAACTTCTTAAATAGATGCTGCATCTGCCGTTCCCCTTCTCAGAGCCCTCGTCCTCCCCAGCCCTTCTTTTCTCTCACTGGAGTCACTTCAGTAGTTGCATGGCGGGTCACTCTCCTCCGGAGTGTTCTTTGTGGTCCCTCCTCCATGCTGCTGCCTGGAGACCTCTCTAAGATACAGGCCTTGCTATAACTCCCACCTGCTGGAAGCTGGTAAGAGCCCTACTTGTCTACAGTTCTTAAAGTGGCTGTGGGCAAGTCCATATTGCTCAGGTCAGTGAATGTATGACCTCCATGGCTTGCCTTGCGCCTTCTTCAGATCTTGTGTCACACCCCTACTCTCTTATACATCATTATCTGGAATATAAATATTCATGAGTCCTTGAAATCACTGTGGCATGTTAACTTTTCACATTGTGGTTTGTACTTGCCTCTTTTTGTCTAAAACGCTTCCCCCTCCCCAACCTGACCACAACAAAACTCCTATTTTCTGACACAGAAGGGTGCAAATGTCATCTCCAGGAAGCTGTAACTTTCCATGACAGTTAAGCACCCTTCTCTGTGCTAACCTGACCATGCTTTCATAGTTGCCATTTCACTATGAAATGTATTTTATACAGTTTCCTCACTATTTGATCAATGAGTTTCTCATTAGAAGGGGCTGTGTCTTATTCACTGCATCCTATTTCATACTTAGGAATATCCAGGCATATATCGTGGCTGCTAAATAAATGTTGAATGAACACAGACCATGGAAGGGCGTGCAGTAGTAGTACGAGTGGATGTGTGTGTGTGAGAGAGAGAGAGAAAAGGATGTGTGTGTTGTTATGGGTACAGGCTTGATGAACCAGACTCAAAATAGCTGTAAGCTTGAAATTTGGTCTTTGCTTTCATCTTTCCCTGTTTTCTTCCCAGCACTGGGCTCAGTTCCTCTCATTTCCATCGCGGGATATGTTGACGGAGGCATCCAGCTACTCTGCCTGTCCTCAGGCTGGTTCCCCCAGCCCACAGCCAAGTGGAAAGGTCCACAAGGACAGGATTTGTCTTCAGACTCCAGAGCAAATGCAGATCGGCACAGCCTATATGATGTGGAGATCTCCATTATAGTCCAGGAAAATGCTGGGAGCATATTGTGTTCCATCCACCTTGCTGAGCAGAGTCATGAGGTGGAATCCAAGGTATTGATAGGAGGTGAGTGTGGAGAAGGAGGAGCAAGGAATGGGTGTGTACATACGTAACCCAGGGTAGAGCAGCAGCTTGTATCTGGGATTGTTGTGTAGTACCACCCAGCTTCAATGATTTGTTTTGAGAGTCAAAGATTGATGAGGTATAAAAAACCAAACCAAACATTTGATAAGGCAGAAGTAGAATTGTTTACAATTTCAAGGCAGTAGAATTAAGTATTTCCTTCACCACACAATACCCCCGTGGTGTAACACTCACAACTCAACACATAACAAAACTTAAGGAACTTAACTCTAGGACTAAGAAAATAATTGTTTCTTCAATTTTAGAAAACGCCATTGCTCCTTCATGAAGCAGAATAAAAATGTAGAAAATTTCAGAAAGGATTTACAAATAGTAGGAAAATTTACATAAACTAAATGCTTCCAGAATCACACTCAATGTAAAAGGATTTAATTTGCCAGTTAAAAGACAAAGAATCTCAGACTGGATTTAAAAATCTCATCGCTTGAACCTGAGAGGCAGAGGTTGCAGTGAGCCGAGATGGCACCACTGTGCTCCAGCCTGGGTGGCAGAGCAAGACTCCATCTCAAAAACATAAAAATAAAAATAGATAATAAAAATCTCAATTGCAATTCATAAGAGGAAAAATGTAGCACATATGAGCTATTCATCGAAAATAAAAAATACTAGAGAAATATTAATCAAGAAGAATCAAACAGATATATTAGTGTCAAGAAAAGGAAGACAAGGTTTTAAGAAAAAGGGCATTAGGGATAAAGTTATTTCAAAAACATAAGTTCACTCAGTATAAGAATATGAAAATTTTAAATATATATGTACCTTATACATGTAAAATATAAAAAGAAAATATCAACAGAAATATAAGAAAAAAGGTCATACTTTGAGTTCTAAAATTGATTAAATAAGTAGACAAAATGAGTAAGAATATATAATATTTGAACTAAAAATTAATAAGCCTGAAATAACATATTTTTGGAGATGGCACTCCAGGTTTATAAAATACACATTAATTTTTACACACTTGGAAATTTATAAAATTTTACCAGATATAAACACATAAAATGGTTTTCAGAAAATTTTCAAACATTGATATCATGCACACAAAATTCTCTAATCATAATTTAATAAAGTCAAATGACCAGAGCAAAAGATAGTTTAAATTCTTATGTGTTTGAAAATTTTTTAAACATTAAAATAACTGAGAAATTGAAGAAAGCATAGTGATAGGTAGAAAATTCTTAAAACTGAATGATAGTAAAATTACAATTTATCATAATGTGTAAAATGGAACTAATATAGTTTTCTGAGCCAAAATTTTACCTGGCTGGGTGCGGTGGCTCACGCCTGTAATCCCAGCACTTTGGGAGGCCAAGGCAGGTGGATCACCTGAGGTCAGGAGTTCAAGACCAGCCTGGCCAAAATGGTGAAACCCCATCTCTACTAAAAATACAAAAATTAGCCGGGTGTGGTGGCAGGTGACTGTAATCCCAGCTACCTGGGAAGCTGAGGCAGGGGAATTGCTTGAACCCGGGAGGCGGAGGTTGCAGTGAGCCGAGATCGCACCACTGCACTCCAGCCTGGGTGACAGAGCAAGACTCCATCTCAAAAAAAAAAAAATTATATCCTTTAATGCTTAAATGTTCTTATTAGCATGAAATAGCTGAATATTGATATTAGGCATCAATATATATTTCAGAAAACAGCAAAAGAAAGTGGAAGAAATCTTAAAGATATAGAAATATGGAAATATAAAGACATAGTGCAGATTAATACATCTAAAGTTAGATGGTTCGAAGTGTTATTAAAATAGATAAACTGGCAACATCAGTTAAGAATAAAAGAGAAACAGCACAATTAAACAAGGCAGGAAATAACAAGAAGGCACAACTAAAGATTTAGTAGAGATTTACAAGATAAACTGCTTTGAATAACTTTTGCCTTTTCTATTGAATATAATGAAGTGAAAGTTTTCATAGAAAAATGTAAAATACAGGCCAGGTGCAGTGGCTCACGCCTGTAGTCCCAGCAGTTTGGAAGGCTGAGGCAGGCAGATCGCTTGAGGTCAGGAGTTCCAGACCAGCCTGCCCAACATGGCAAAACCCCATCTCTACTAAAAATACAAAAATTAGCTGGGCGTGGTGGTGTGTGTCTGTAATCCCAGCTACTCGGGAGGCTGAGGCATGAGAATCACTTAAATCCAGGAGGCAGAGATTGCAGTGAGCTGAGATCACCCCACTGCACTCCAGCCTGGGGGACAGAGTGAGACTTTGTCTCAAAAATTTTTAAAAAAGAAGAAAAATGTAAAATACAAAATCCGAAGGAAAGATAGACTACCTGACTAATTTGTAACCAGGAAAGAGGTGGAGTCAGCATTTAGAAGTCTTCCCACATTGTTTTATATACAAAGTCTACCAAATATTCAAGAAAAGAGAAAATGTATCTTTCAGAAAGTCGGCCAGAGAGCAGAAAAATAGGAAATATTAAACTCATTTTATTGAGTCAACATAATTTTGGTACCATAACAGAAATGGGCAATTCGAAAAAGGAAAAATTTTTACCAACATTACTCATAATTGAAAACGTAAAAATCTTACCAAAAATTTTGCAAGTAGAAAAGTCCACAAAAACATATATCATGACCAAACTTATCCTGGAAAAAAATGTTAGGTCAACATGGGAACATATATTAATGTAATTATTACCATAATTAGTTAAAAGAGATAAACTATAATTTTCTTAGTAGATGTAAATGAAACAGATAACTTTCAACATCTATTCATCATGATTTCAATACTTGCAAATCTAGAAATAGAAGAAAATTTTTTTATCAATCTAGAAATAGGAGAGACTGCTTAATCTGATAAAAAGATATCTAAAGATACTTGCAGCAAACATCATACAAAATAATACGCCACCTAATTTCTTAAATACCTACAGAAAACATTATACATAATGTGTCATTTAAAATCATAACATAAGGAGATTGCATTAAACACTTCTATTCCACATTATATTAGAGTACTGTTACTACTAGCAGCCACTTAATAAGGGAAGGAAATGTAAAAGTTATAACTTTTAGAAAGAAAAAAATAAAATGGCCACTGTTCACAGTTTATATGATGATATAAATGGAAAATTTAGAAAAATTTACAGACAAATTTTTTTAACTCATAAAAGAACCCATCGTGTTCATGAAAAATGAGATGAATAAACAAAATCAATTGCATTAGTAAACACCAGCAAAGGAAGAAAAACACATGCCATGTACGATAACAATAAAAAATATGTTAACCAGGAATAAGTCTAATAAAATGTTTACAAAATCTTATTGAAGGGTATTATAAAACTGTATTAAAAGACACTAATGAAAACTAAAATAAGAGAACAAATATAACACCTTTCAGATAAGAAGATGCATGTTTTTAAAGATATCAGTTCTCCTAAAATTGCTGTATAGATTCAAAACAATTCTATAGAAAAATCTCAGCACATTTTTTTTTTATTTTTTGAGATGAGCTGTCACTCTGTCGTCCATGCTGGAGTATAGTGGTGCAATCATGGCTCACTGCAACCTCAACTTCCCATGCTCAAGCAATCCTCCCACCTCAGCCTCCCAAGTAGCTGGGACCACAGGTGTGCACCACCTTGCCTGGCTAATTATTTTTAATTTTAAATATTTTTAGAGATGGGGGTCTCACTTTGTTGCCTAGATTGGTCTCGAACTCCTGTCCTTAAGAAATCCTCCTGGCCAGGCACAGTGGCTCACGCCTGCAATCCCAGCACTCTGGGAGGCCGAGGCAGCGGATCACGAGGTCAGGAGATCGAGACCATCCTGGCTAACATGGTGAAACCCCGTCTCTACTAAAAATACAAAAAATTAGCCGGGCGTGGTGGTGGGCGCCTGTAGTCCCAGCTACTCGGGAGGCCGAGGCAGGAGAATGGCGTGAACCCAGGAGGTGGAGCTTGCAGTGAGCCGAGATCGTGCCACTGCACTCCCGCCTGGGCAACAGAGCGAGACTCTGTCTCAACCAAAAAAAAAAAAAAAAAAAGGAAGAAAGAAAGAAAGAATCTAAAGGGGAAAAGAATAAACATTATCTTTAAAAAAGAAAAAAAAAAATCCTCCCACTTTGGCCTCCTAAACTGCTGGGATTACAGGCATGAGCCACTGCACTTGGCCCAGAGTTTTCTTAAAGCCTAACAAGTCAATTCCAAAGTTTATGTGGCAAAACAAATAGTGAAAATTTGCTAAGATACAGTGGAATAAGAGCAAGCTAAGAAGCTCAGTCTTATCTCAGAGACATATCCCAAAGCTTTGAAGATTAAGCCAATTAAAATTATTGACACAGAGATACCCCTATGGATCAATGGGAGAGAACAAAGAGCCCAGAAACAAATCCGAGCTTGAACATGACCTTGCATGTGTGGCAGTGTGTAAAGCAAGGTCCACTCAATAAACATTGCCAGCACAGTCAGCACCTGCTTAGAAGATGACATTGAACTTCTGCCTCATTATACACAGACACACACACACACACACACACACACACGTGTGTGTGTGAGTGATATATATAGATATATATATAGATATATGTATAGATATATATAGATATATATATATATATGAAATCCAGATGGATCAAGACTTATAAAGAAATGCAAAGCTTTAAATCTGTGGAAGAAATTAGAGAAAAATGCTTTCATCTTGGGGTACTGGGGGATTCCTTAAATGAGTGTAAAATTGCCTTACCTGCTTAGCAATCACTAAGGGGCCTGTGGGACTGTTTTTCAGAGACATTTTTCCAGCCCTCACCTTGGCGCCTGGCTTCTATTTCACTCGGGTTACTCTGTGTTGCCCTATGTGTCATTGTCATCAGGATGACAATTGTTTTCTTCAAATCCAAAGGTAAGTGAGAGAGAGAAGCACGGGCCCATAACTTCTTCATGGTTCCAGTGGAGCTGCTATCAGACTGCCCTCACACACCTCCGGGCTCTGTTCTTCCAGCCCTAGGCCCACGGGGGCCACTGCCTGAGGCACAGGGAACCCAGTCTCCAGCCTCCTCTGTGCTGGCCTGAAATGGCCCCTTCAGAAAATGCCAGCCTCTGCCAATCCCTTTCTACTTTACCTGGAGCACAGGCTAAGCAGATAATTGATTTTCAGTACATCAAAATTTCACATACATTTCTACAAACAGGCTGAGTGCGGTGGCTCGTGTCTCTAACCCTGGCACTTTGGGAGGCCGACGTGGGAGGATCACTTGAGCCCAGGAGTGTAAGACCATCCTGGGCAACATAGCGAGAACTCCTCTCTACAAAAAATTTTTAAAAAATAAAATAAAATAATGAGCCGGGTGTGGTGGTGCGTGACTGTGGTCCCAGCTATTCAGGAGGTTGAGATGGGAGGATGGCTTGAGCACAGGAGGGGAAGGCTTTAGTGAGCCATGTTCCCACCACTGCACATCAGCCTGGGCAGCAGAGTGAGACCCTGACTCAAAAAATAAATATATAAAAACAAATAAATTTCTACTAATGACAACAAGAGTCTTATAAGGAAATTTCAGGGTAGTTGCAAAGACTTCATAAAAGAGGAAACAAAACTGACTGATTGAGATAAAATGATAATCTCAATAAGAGTCTTCACCCCAGAACAAATTTCCTCCTCCCTGGGAGTGACACTTCCCATTGAGGATGAGGCCGCCCCCGCCTCCCCTCCCAGCCGCCTTCTCCCATCTCCATCCCCACCTCCACAGCATCCCAGCTGTTGTCCCTCTCCTTAGCAGGCACCTTCCTCCTCATCTCTTGCTCCACCCCAGACAGCTACAGTCCGTGCAGGCGCTGGGGAGACAAGCACATATAAGTGTCCTAGGAGAGGCCCTGCCCTTCACACCTGCAGCTCGTCCCACCTGTGCAAGGAGCCAGTGCCGTGTTTGTACCTTGCACACTCCTGTGTCCACCACTGAATATACTGTTTCTGTTTCAGGGAAAATCCAGGCGGAATTGGGTAAGTATGTGTCATGTCCTGAGCCTCCCACACATGGTTCCGAGTCCTTCCCTCATCCACAGTTTGAGCCTCTGGACGACCCTGGCTCCAGGCTGGGCAGGAAGCACCGGCAGGTGGAGGAGAGCAGCTGCCTGGCTCTCTCCGTCCACTGCTATGAGTTGCCCCTCAGATATCTGGAGGGCTTAGGATAGGCCCCAGGGCCTGGAAGTCCCCACAAATTGTCTGTGCCTGTTGCCCGTTGGTTCGCTCTGTGTGTGGTGGGGGGAGGTGTTGATCATGAGCCCTGAGGGTGTGTGGGCCACAGTGAGGAACCTGAGAAAAATTTGTGGGTAATCCTCAACCTCCCCTGGCCTGATGCTTTGAGACTTTATCCAGTCTTGTATCAACCACTAAATAGTGTGCTTTTTGTTTCGTGGAAACTCCAGGATAAACTGGGTGAGTGTTACCACTCGCAGGGCTTTCCTCCCACGCCCTCCCTGGGACCCCACTCTGTGATGTCAGCCTCTTACGTGTTTTTCTCTTATTCCTTTTTTTTGGTTTCAGACTTGGGGAAGATACACAAACAGGCAGGTGAGAGACTCTCCTCCCTCAACTTATCTCTCTCTTCCAAGTTCCTCATTTATGGATTTTTATATCCTGAGGCCCATGGGTCACTGCAGAACCACGTTTGTGATGGGGACCCTGAATTGTCTAGATTCTGCGGAGGTGCATTTTGTAGAGAAGCCCCATAGCTTTCTTCAGATCTCTTGAGAGGGTCCATGACACTCAAAAATGGTCCTAATCCTTGGTCTCTCCCTTCTCCCTGTGTCCTGTTCCCCATGGGAGCACTGAACTGCCTACTCTGTCTGCTTGCTTTCAGAATTGAGAGACGCCCGGAAACACGCAGGTACCCACGCCTGAGAGGGTGACAGTGGGCATGGAGTAGGAAGATGACTAGTGACAGATACGGAGCCTACCCAGCTTGTAGACAGCAAATCTGTGATGCCCCAATGCACCCCAGGGTGCAGCTGCCTCTAACCCAATCCACCCCAGGGTGCAGCTGCCTCTAAATGCACTTCTTGGCCCAGGACTTGGGGGGAAAAGCATAGGGACTGGGTCAGCTAGGAGGGGTCACAGGCAAGACGCCAGGGAACTGAGGGCACTAGTAGCTGGCTTCTAGGGGTCTGTGCAAAGGCAAAAGAAGTGAAGTTAGCAGGAACTGGTGGGTGGAAGGAAGCTGAATCCTGGAGTCACTCACGGTCTCACAAAGTCAATAGAGGGCTTGCATGGGAGGGCGGTGGTAGGGCTGGGTGACACAGAGGAGTTGGGCACCTCATGGTTGGGCATCTCCAAGCATCAGTGAGGCACAGGGGCTGCCCTGGAGAAGGGACACGGCTGGTGGGAGAGTGGGACTGGCTGGATCCTACCCGGAGCCAGTCTGCAGTGGGAGGGTCCTCCTCTTGTTCCAGCCCAGATTTCCTCTTCAGTAACTCATGCTTCCTCTCTCCCCCACCGCACCCCAGTGGAGGTGACTCTGGATCCAGAGACGGCTCACCCGAAGCTCTGCGTTTCTGATCTGAAAACTGTAACCCATAGAAAAGCTCCCCAGGAGGTGCCTTACTCTAAGAAGAGATTTACAAGCAAGAGTGTGGTGGCTTCTCAGGGTTTCCAAGCAGGGAAACATTACTGGGAGGTGGACGTGGGACAAAATGTAGGGTGGAGTGTGGGAGTGTGCCGGGATGACGTAGGCAGGTGGAAGAACAATGTGACTTTGTCTCCCAACGATGGGTATTGGGTCCTCGGACTGACGACAGAACGTGTGTATTTCACATTTAATCCCCATTTTATCAGCCTCTCCCCCAGCACCCCTCCTACAAGAGTAGGGGTCTTCCTGGACTATGAGGGTGGGACCATCTCCTTCTTCAACATAAATGACCAGTCCTGCATTCATATCCTGACATGTCAGTTTGAAGGCTTGTTGAGACCCTATATCAAGCACTTGATCTATAAAGAGAAAATGGGGACTCCCATATTCATATGTCCAGTGTCCTGAGGATCAGAGAGAGAAGACCCTGCTTAAGGGGCCCCACACCACAGACCCAGACACAGCCAAGGGAGAGTGCTCCCAACAGGCGGCCCCAGCTTCCTCTCCGGAGCCTGCACACAGGGAGTCACGCCCCCCACTCTCCTTTAGGGAGCTGAGGTTCTTCTGTCCTGAGCCCTGCAGCAGTCACAGCTTCCAGAGGAGGGGAGACTGGCCTGTCCCTGTGGGAGTCAGAAGCCATGGCTGCCCTGAAGTGGGGATGGAATAGACTCACATTAGGTTTAGTTTGTGAAAACTCCATCCAGCTAAGTGATCTTGAACAAGTCACAACCTCCCACGCTCCTCACTTGTTAGTCAGGGATAGTGATTCCCACCTCACAGGTGAAGATTAAAGAGACAATGAATGTGAATCATGCTTGCAGGTTTTATGGCACAGCGTTTGCTAATGATGTGTTTTTATATTATACATTTTCCCACCATAAACTCTGTTTGCTTATTCCACATTAATTTACTTTTCTCTATACCAAATCACCCATGGAATAGTTATTGAACACCTGCTATGTGAGGCTCAAAGGATAAAGAGGAGGGAGTATTTTTAACTGATTCTATAAGCCCAGTATTACCTGATACCAAAACCAGGCAAAGAAAACAGAAGAAGAGGAAGGAAAACTACAGGTCCATATCCCTCAGTAACATAGACACAAAAATTCTAAATAAAATTTTAGCAAATTAAACAAAACAATAAATTTAAAGATGATATATAACTACTCAGTGTGGTTTGTCCCACAAATGCAGAGTTGGTTTAATATTTAAATATCAACCAGTGTAATTCAGCACATTAATAAATTTAAAAAACCATATGATCATTTCAATGATGCAGAAAAAAAGTTTCATAAAGCCACCATCATTACTGATAAAACCTGTCAACAAAGAAGATATACAGATGAAAAATAAAGCACATGAATAGATACTCAATGTCATTAAACATTAAGAAAATGCAAACTAAAACCACAACAAGATACCATTACCATCTATTAAAGTGGCTAAAATTACAAAGACTGACAATAGCAAGTGTTGGTGAGGATGCGGAGGGAAGGAACTCTCATACACTGCTCATGGGACTGTCAAATAATATAGTCACTTTGGAAAACAGTTCAGTAGTTCCTTTAAAAGTTCAACAGTCACTAACCATATGATCAAGCATGGCCTTCTAATTATTTTTCCAAGAGAAAAGGAAATATGTGAATGTTCATAGAAGCTTTATTTGTAATAGCCAAAATTTGAAAACAACACAAAGCTCACCAATTGATAACAAATTATGATATATCCATGCAAATAAAGTGCTACTCAGAAATAAAAAGAATAAACTATTGTTATACACACAAAATCATTAAATCACACAGAAATTATTACAAGTAGTGCTTGCTTCAGCGGCACGTTTAGTAAAATTGGAATGATACAGAGATTGGCGTGGCCCCTGCACAAGGAGGACATGCAAATTCCTGAAGTGTTCCATATTTTAAATTTAATTTTATGATAAAGAAAAACAGTGGAGGGCCAGGCGCGGTGGCTCACGCCTGTAATCCCAGCACTTTGGGAGGCTGAGACAGGCGGATCATGAGGTCAGGAGATCGAGACCATCCTGGCTAACACAGTGAAACCCCATCTCTACTAAAAATACAAAAAATTAGCCAGGAGTGGTGGCAGGCACCTGTAGTCCCAGCTACTCGGGAGGCTGAGGCAGGAGAATGGTGTGAACCCAGGGGGCAGAGCTTGCAGTAAGCCAAGATGGCGCCACTGCACTCCAGCCTGGGCGACAGAGCGAGACTCTGTCTCAAAAAAAAGAAAAAAGAAAAGAAAATCATTGGAAGGATCTGGCAAGATGTCTGAATAGGAATTCTCTGGCCTGCCAGCGAGACCAATGCAGAAGGCAGGTGATTTCTGCATTTCCAACTGAGGTGCCCTGTTCATCTCATTGGTACTGGTTAGGCAGTGGGTGCAGCCCATGGAAGGCAAGCGAAGCAGGGTGGGCCGTTGCCTCACCCAGGAAGTGCAAGGAGTGGGGGCCTCCCTCCACCAGCCAAGGGAAGCCATGAGGGACTGTGCAATCTGGCCCAGACACTACACGTTTCCCACGATTTTTGCAATCCACAGAACAAGAGAGTCCCTCATGTGACTACACCACCAGGGCCCTGGGTTTCAAGCACAAAACTGGGTGGCTGTTTGGGCAGACACTGAGCTAGCTGCAGGAGTTTTTTTTCATACCCTAGTGGCACTTGGAACCACAGCAAGACAGAATTGTTCACTCCCTGGAAAGGGAGCTGAAGCTAGGGAGCCAAGTGAGCTCACTCAGCAGGTCCCACTCCCATGGAGCCCAGCAAACTAAGAGCCACTGGCTTGAAATTCCTGCTGCCAGCACAGCAGTCTGGAGCTGACCTGGAGCTTGGTTGGGGGAGGGGCATCTGTCATTACTGAGGCTTGAATAGGTGGTTTTCCCCTGACAGTGCTAACCAGGCCTGTAAGTTCGGACTGGGCAGAACTCAACACAGCACGGCAAAGAGGCTGTGGCCAGACTGCCTCTCTAGATTCCTCCTCACTGGGCAGGGCATCTCTGAAAGAAAGGCAGCAGTCTTATAGATAAAACTCCTAACTCCCTTGGACAGAGCACATGGGGGAAGGGGTGGCTGTGGGTGCAGTTTCAGTGGACTTAAACGTTCCTGCCTGGTGGCTCTGCAGAGAGCAGCAGATGCTGACAAGGAGGGTTCTCCCAGCACAGCACTCGAGCTCTGCTAAGGGACAGACTGCCTCCTCAAGTGGGTCCCTGACCCCTGTGCCACCTGATGGGGAGAGACCTCCCAACAGGGGTTGACAGACACCTCATACAGGAGAGCTCTGGTTGGCATCAGGCCAGTGCCCCTCTAAGATGAAGCTTCCAGAGGAAGGAGCAGGCAGCAATCTTTGCTGTTCTGCAGCCTCCACTGGTGATACCCAGGCAAATAGGGTCTGGAGTGGACCTCCAGCAAACTGCAGCAGACCTGCAGAAAAGGGGTCTGACTGTTAGAAGAAAAACTAACAAACAGAAAGCAGTAACATCAACAAAAGGATGCCCATACAAAAACCCCAACCAAAGGTCATCAGCCTCAAAGACCAAAGGTAGATAAATCCACAAAGAGGAGGAAAAATCAGCTTTAAAATGCTGGAAATTTCAAACATCAGAATGCCTCTTCCCCAAATGATCATAACTCCTCTCTAGTAAGGGCACAAAACTGGACAGAAAATGAGTTTGAAAGAATTGACAAATTGACAGAAGTAGACTTCAGAATATGGGTAATAACAAACTCCTCTGAGGTAAAGGAGCATGTTCTAACCAAATGCAATGAAGCTAAGAACACTGACGAAAGGTTATAGGAATGGCTAACTAGGATAACCAGTTTAGAGAAGAACATAAATGACCTGATGGAGCTGAAAAAGACAGCACGAGAACTTCATGAAGCATACACAGGTATCAATAGCCAAATCGATCAAGAGGAAGAAAGGATATCAGAGACTGAAGAACAACTTACTGAAATAGGGCATGAAGACAAGATTAGAGAAAAAGAATGAAAAGGAACAAACAAAGCCTCCAAGAAATATGGGAGTATGTGAAAAGACCAAACCTATGATTGATCAGGGTCCCTGAAAGTGATGGGGAAAATGGAACCAAGTTGGAAAACACTCTTCAGAATATTACCCAGGATAACTTCCCCAACCTAGCAAGACAGGCCAACATTCAAATTCAGGAAATACAGAGAATATCACTAAGATACTCCTAGAGAAGAGCAACCCCAAGACACATAATCGTCGGATTCACCAAGGTTGAAATGAAGGAAAAAATGTTAAGTTCAGCCAGAGAGAAGGGTCAGGTTACCTACAAAGGGAAGCCCATCAGACGAACAGTGGATCTCTCTGCAGAAACCCTGCAAGCTAGAAGAGAGTGAGGGCCAATATTCAACATTCTTAAAAAAATTTTCAACCCAGAATTCCATATCCAGCCAAACTAAGCTTCATAAATGAGGGAGAAATATAGTCCTTTACAGACAAGCAAATGCTGAGGGATTTTGTCACCACCAATCCTGCCCTAAAAGAGCTCCTGAAGGAAGCACTAAATATGGAAAGGAACAACTGGTACCAGCCACTGCAAAAACACACCAGAATATAAAGACCAATGACACTATGAAGAAACTGCATCAAGGAATGTGCAAAATAACCAGCTAGCGTCATGATGACAGGATCAAATTTACACATAACAATATTAACCTTAAATGTAAATGGGCTAACTGCCCCAATTAAAAGACACAGACTGGCAAATTGGATAAAGAGTCAAGACCCATCGGTGTGCTGTATTCAGGAGACCCATCTCACATGCAAAGACACATCGGCTCAAAATAAAGGGATGGAGGAATATTTACCAAGCAAATGGAAAGCAAAAAGAGTAGGGGTTGCAATCCTACTCTCTGATAAAACAGACTTTAAAGCAACAAAGACAAAGGAGGGCATTAAATAATGGTAAAGGGATCAATGCAATAAGAAGAGCTAACTATCCTAAATATATATGCACCTAATACAGGAGCATTCCGATTCATAAAAGAAGTTCTTAGAGACATACAAAGTGACTTAGGCTCCCAACAATAATAGTGGGAGACTTTAACATCCCACTGTCAAGATCAACGAGACAGAAAATTAACAAGGATATTCAGGAATTGAACTCAGCTCTGGACCAAACACACCTAATAGACAGCTACAGAACTCTTCACCCCAAATCAGCAGAATATACATTCTTCTCAGCACCACATAGCACTTATGCTAAAATCGGCCACATAATTGGAAGTAAAACACTTCTCTGCAAATGCAAAAGAACGGAAATCATAACAGTCTCTCAGACCACAGTGCAGTCAAATTAGAATTCAGGATTAAGAAACTCACTCAAAACCACACAATTACATGGAAACTGAACAAGCTGCTCCTGAATGACTACTGGATAAATAACAAAATTAAGGCAGAAATAAAAAAAGTTATTTGAAACCAATGAGAACAAAGACACAACATACCAGAATCTCTGGGACACAGCTAAAGCAGTGTTAAGAGAAAAATTTATAGCACTAAATGCCCACAGCAGAAAGTGGAAAAGATGTAAAATTGACACCCTAACATCACAATTAAAAGAACTAGAGAAGCAAGAGCAAACAAATTTAAAAGCGAGCAGAAGACAAGAAATAATTAATATCAGAGCAGAACTGAAGGAGATAGAGATACAAAAAACCCTTCAAAAATTCAATGAATCCAGGAGTTGGTTTTGCGAAAAGATTAACAAAATAGACCACTAGCTAGACTAATAGAGAAGAAAAGAGAGAAGAATCAAATAGACACAACAAAAAATGATAAAGGGGATATCACCATTGATCCCACAGAAATACAAACTACCATCCAAGAATACTATAAACACCTCTATGCTAATAAACTAGAAAATCTAGAAGAAATGGATAAATTTCTGGACACATACACCCTCCCAACACTAAACCAGGAAGAAATCGAATCCCTCAATAGACCAATAACAAGTTCTGAAATTGAGGCAGTAATTAATAGCCTACTAACAACAACAAAAAGCCCAGGACCAGAAAGATTCACAGACCAATTCTACCGGAGGTACAAAGAGGAGCTGGTACCATTCCTTCTGAAACTATTCCAAACAATAGAAAAAGAGGGACTCCTCCCTAACTCATTTTGTGAGGCCAGCATCATCCTGATTCCAAAACCTGGCAAAGACACAATAAAAAAAGAAAATTTCAGGTCAATATGCCTGATTAACATCTATGTGAAAAACCTCAACAAAAATGGGAAAACAGAATCCAGCAGCACATCTAAAAGCTTATCCACCATGATCAGGTGGGCTTCATCTCTGGAATGCAAGCCTGGTTCAACATATGCAAATCAATAAATGTAATCAATACATAAAGAGAACAAATGACAAAAACTACATGATTAGCTCAATAGATGCAGAAAAGGCCTTCAATAAAATTCAACACCCCTTCATGCTAAAAACTCTCAATAAACTAGGTATTAATGGAAGGTATCTCAAAATAATAACAGCTATTTATGACAAACCTACAGCCAGAATCATACTGAATGGGCAAAAACTGGAAGCATTCCTTTTGAAAACTGGCACAAGACAAGGATGCCCTCTCTCACCACTCCTATTCAACACACCATTGGAAGTTCTGGCCAGGGCAATCAGGCAAGAGAAAGAAATAAAGGGTATTCAGATAGGAAGAGAGGAAATCAAATTGTCTCTGTTTGCAGATGACATTATTGTATATTTAGAAAACCCCATCGTCTCAGCCCAAAATCTCCTTAAGCTGATAAGCAACTTCAGCAAAGTTTCAGGATATAAAATCAATGTGCAAAAATCACAAGCATTCCTACACACCAATAACAGACAAACAGAGAGCCAAATCATGAGTGAACTCCCATTCACAATTGCTACAAAGAGAATAAAATACCTAGGAATCCAAGTTACAAGGGATGTGAAGGACCTCTTCAAGGACAACTACAAACCATTGCTCAAGGAAATAAGAGAGGACACAAACAAATGGAAAAACAACCCATGCTCATGGATAGGAAGAATCAATATTGTGAAAATGGCCATACTGCTCAAAGTAATTTATAGATTTAATGCTATCCCCATCAAGCTACCACTGACTTTCTTTACATAATTGGAAAGAACTACTTTAAACTCCATATGGAACCAAAAAAGAGCCCGCATAACCAAGACAATCCTGGGCAAGAAGAACAAAGCTGGAGGCATCACGCTACCTGACTTCAAACAATACTACAAGGCTAGCTACAGTAACAAAAACGGCATGGTACTGGTACCAAAACAGATACTTAGGCCAATGGAACAGAACAGAGAGGCCTCAGAAATAACACCACACATCTACAACCAACTGATCTTTGACAAACCTGACAAAACAAGCAATGGGGAAAATATACCCTGTTTCATAAATGGTGCTGGGAAAACTGGCTAGCCATATGCAGAAGACAGAAACTGGACCCCTTCCTCACACCTTATACAAAAATTAACTCAAGATGAATCAAAGACTTAAACGTAAGACCTAGGTCCATAAACATCCTAGAAGAAAACCTGGGCAATACCATTCAGGATGTAGGCATGCGCAAAGACTTTATCTCTAAAACACCAAAAGCAATGGCAACAAAAACCAAAATTTATACTTCTCTGATGACCAGTGATGATGAGCATTTTTTCATGTGTCTGTTGGTTACATAAATGTCTTCTTTTGAGAAGTGTCTGTTCATATCCTTTGCCCACTTTTTGATGGGGTTGTTTGTTTCCTTCTTGTAAATTTGTTTAAGCTCTTTGTAGATTCTGGATATTAGCCCTTTGTCAGATGGATAGATTGCAAAAATTTTCTCCCATTCTGTAGGTTGCCTGATCACTCTGATGGTAGTTTCTTTTGCTGTGCAGAAGCTCTTTAGTTTAATTAGATCCCATATGTCAATTTTGGCTTTTGTTGCCATTGCTTTTGGTGTTTTAGTCATCAAGTCTTTGCCCATGCCTATGTCCTGAATGATATTTCCTAGGTTTTCTTCTAGAGTTTTTATGGTTTTAGGTCTAAAATTTAAGTCTTTAATCCATCATAAACTAATTTTTGTATAAGGTGTAAGGAAGGGATAGTTTCAGCTTTCTACACATGGCTAGCCAGTTTTCCCAGCACCATTTATTAAATAGGGAATCCTTTCCCCATTGCTTGTGTCAGGTCTGTCAAAGATCAGATGGTTGTAGATGTGAGGTGGTATTTCTGAGGCCTCTCTGTTCTGTTCCATTGGTCTATATATCTGTTTTGGTACCAGTACCATGCTGTTTTTGTTACTGTAGCCTTGTAGTATAGTTTGAAGTCAGGTAGCATGATGCTTCCAGCTTTGTTCATTTTGCTTAGGATTGTCTTGGCTATGCAGGCTCTTTCTTTGGTTCCATATGAACTTTAAAGTAGTTTTTTCCAATTCTGTGAAGAAAGTCATTGGATACCATCTCAGGCTGGTTAGATTGGTGATCATTAAAAGTCAGGAAACAACAGATGCTAAAGAGGATGTGGAGAAATAGGAATGCTTTTACACTGTTGGTGGGAGTGTAAATTTGTTCAACCATTGTGGAAGACGATGTGGTGATTCCTCAAGGATCTAGAACTAGAAATACCATTTGACTCAGTGATCCCATTACTGGGTATGTACCCAAAGAATTATAAATCATGCTAGTATAAAGACACATGCACATGTATGTTTATTGTGGCACTATTCACAAAAGCAAAGACTTGGAACTCACCCAAATATCCATCAATGATAGGCTGGATTAAGAAAATGTGGCACATATACACCATGGAATACGATGCAGCCATAAAAAAGGATGAGTTCATGTCCTTTGCAGGGACATGGATGAAGCTGGAAACCACCATTCTCAGCAAACTATCACCAGGATGGAAAATCAAACACCACATATTATCACTCATAGGTGGGAATTGAACAGTGAGAACACTTGGACACAGAGTGGGGAACATCACACACTGGGGCCTGTCAGGGGGTAGGGAGCTGGGGGAGGGATAGCATTAGGATAAATACCTAATGTAAATGACGAGTTGTTGGGTGTAGCAAACCACCATGGCACATGTATACCTATGTAACAAACCTGCACGTTGTGCACATGTACCGTAGAAGTTAAAATATAATTTAAAAAACAAAAAAACAAAATTGACAAATGGGATCTAATTAAACTAAAGAGCTTCTGCACAGCAAAAGAAACTATCATCAGAGTTAACAGGCAATCTACAGAATGGGAGAAAAATTTTGCAATCTATCCATCTGACAAAGGGCTAATATCCAGAATCTACAAAGAACTTAAACAAATTTCCAAGAAAAAACAAACAACCCCATCAAAAAGTGGGCAAAGTATATGAACAGACACTTCTAAAAAGAAGACTTTAATGCAGCCAACAGATATATGAAAAAATGCTCATCATCGCTGGTCATTAAAAAAATGCATATCAAAAACCACAATGAGATACTATCTCAGGCCAGTTAGAATGGCGATCATTAAAAAGTCAGGAAACAACAGACGCTGGAGAGGATGTGGAGAAATAGAAACGTTTTTACATTGTTGGTGGGAGTATAAATTAGTTCAACCATTGTGGAAGACAGTGTGGTGATTCTTCAAGGATCTAGAGCTAGAAATACCATTTGACCCAGCAATCCCATTACTGGGTATATACCCAAAGAATTACAAATCATTCTAATATAAAGACACATGCACATGTATGTTTATTGTGGCACAATTCACAATAGCAAAGACTTGGAACCAACCCAAATATCCATCAATAATAGACTGGATAAAGAAAATGTGCCACATATACACCATGGAATACTACGCAGCCATAAAAAAGGATGAGTTCATGTCCTTTGCAGGGACCGGATGAAGCTGGAAACCATCATTCTCAGCACACTATCAGAAGAACAGAAAATCAAACACTGCATTTTCTCACTCATAAGTGAGAGTTGAACAATGAGAACACATGGACATAGGGAGGGGAGCATCACACACCAGGGCCTGTTGGGAGGTGGAGGGCTAGAGGAGGGATGACATTAGGAGTAATACTTAATGAAGGTGACGGGTTGATAGGTGCAGCAAACCACCATGGCATGTGTATACCTATGTAACAAAACTGCACGTTCTGCCCATGTAGCCCAGAACTTAAAGTATAATAAAATAATCACCAGCATTCCTATACACCAAAAATAAACAAGCAGAGAACCAAATCAGGAGTGAACTCTCATTCACAATTGCTACAAAGAAAATAAAATACCTAGGAATACAACTTACAAGGGACACGAAGGACCTTTTCAAGGAGAACTACAAACCACTGCTCAAGGAAATAAGAGAGGACAAAAACAAATGGAAAAAACATTCCATGCTCATGGATAGGAAGAATCAGTATCATGAAATGGCCATACTGCCCAAAGTAATTTATAGATTCAATGCTACTCTCATCAAGCTACCATTGACTTTCCTCATAGAACTAGAAAAACTACTTTAAATTTCATATGGAACCTAAAAAGAGCCCATATGGCCAAGGCAATCCTAAGCAAAAAGAACAAAGTTGGAAGCATCATGCTACCTGACTACAAGGCTACAGTAACAAAAACAGCATGGTACTGGTACCAAAACAGAGATATAGACCAATGGAACAGAAGAGATGCCCCAGAAAAAACACCACACATCTACAACCATCTGATCTTTGACGACCCTGACAAAAACAAGCAATAGGGAAAGGATTCCCTATTTAATAAATGGTGCTGGGAAAACTGGCTAGCCATATGTAGAAAGCTGAAACTGGATCCCTTCCTTACACCTTATACAAAAATTAATTCAAGATGAATTAAAGACTTACATGTTAGACCTAAAACCATAAAAACCCTAGAAGAAAACCTAGGCAATACCATTCAGGACATCGGCGTGGGCAAGGACTTCATGTCTAAAACACCGAAAGCAATGGCAACAAAAGCCAAAATTGACAAATGGGATCTAATTAAACTAAAGAGCTTCTGCACAGCAAAAGAAACTACCATCAGAGTGAACAGGCAACCTACAGAATGGGAGAGAATTTTTGCAATCTATCCATCTGACAAAGAGCTAATATGCAGAATCTACAAGGAACTTAAACAAGAAAAAAAAACAAACAACCCCATCAAAAAGTGGGCAAAAAGAAGACATTTATGCAGCCAACACACATATGAAAAAAAGCTCATCATCACCTGTCATTAGAGAAATGCAAATCAACACCACAATGAGATACCATCTCATGCCAGTTAGAATGGCGATCATTAAAAAGTCAGGAAACAACATATGCTAAAGAGGATGTGGAGAAATAGGAACACTTTTACACTGTTGGTGGGAGTGTAAATTAGTTCAACCATTGTGGAAGACAGTGTGGTGATTCCTCAAGGATCTAGAACCAGAAATACCATTTGACCTAGCAATCCCATTACTGAGTATATACCCAAAGGATTATAAATCATTCTACTATAGAGACACATGCACATGTATGTTTACTGCAGCACTATTTACAATAACAAAGACTTGGAACCAACCCAAATGCCCATGAATGATAGACTGAATAAAGAAAATGTGGCACATTCACACCATGGAATACTATGCAGCCATAAAAAGGAAAGAATTCATGTCCTTTGCAGGGACATGGATGAAGCTGGAAACCATCATCCTCAGCAAACTAACACAGGAACCAAACACTGCATGTTCTCACTCATAAGTGGGAGTTGAACAATGAGAACACATGGACACAGGGAGGGGAACATCACACACCAGGGCCTTTCAGGGGGTGGAGGGGGAAAGGGGAGGGAAAGCATTAGGGCAAATATCTAATGCATGCGGGGCTTAAAACCTAGATGATGGGTCGATAGGTACAGCAAACCACCATGGCACATGTATACCTATGTAACAAACCTGCATGTTCAGCACATGTATCCCAGAACTTAAAGTAAAATTGTTTTTTAAAAAGTTTTTTTAAATTATTCCAAGTAAAAAGAGACAGACTCCCTCCCAAGATCTTGTCTGACTCAATTTATGTTAAAACTCTAGAAACTACAAACTAGTTTATAGTGACAGCAAATCAGTAGTTGCTTGAAGGGGAGATTAGTGTAGGAGGGATTACAAATGGGCAAAAGGATGATGTGGGGCATGATGGATATGTTTACTATCTTGTTAGTGGATGGTTCATGGACATCAGTTAAATACTTTTTATGTATGCAGCCTATTTTATCTCAGTTATTCTCTGTTTTAAAAATAAATTATTAAACACTAACAACAACTGAAAGGAGATCTGGTTGATCATAGCGATTGGTATTAGCTAAACACTGTCTTTTCAGTGCTACGATCTGTCCCTCACCATGAATCTCTGGCAACCACTGATCTTCCATTGTCACCAAAGTTTTGCTTTTTCCAGAATATCATAGTGTTGGAATCATAGAATATGTGGCCTTTTCAGATTGGCTTCTTTCACTTGGTAATATGAACATTCACTTTTTAACCATAGTACTGTATCTGATATACAGCTATATATGTAATTATTTTATTTCAAGTCCATGTTTGTGAGCCCCTGGTTAGCTGAGTGTAGACATTCTCAAGAGGGGGAAAGGGATGTGGCCTTTTGTGTAGCATCTCAGGAAGACACTAGGTGGGAAGAGGTGATCAACCCATCAGTCCTCAGCCCCAGGGAGTGATGTAGTGAAAATTCACAGAGTTTTACAAGAAGAAAACCCTGTGAATGGTTTTCCTGTTATTGGACGATGGGGAGGAGATCTCCCCATTGTCCAACACTGCAAGAAAATGCCTAATTGCAGCTACAGATAGAATATTACTCAGTAATAAAAAGGAGCAAACTCTCGATACATAAAACAGTCTGGATGAATTTTACGGACATTTTATTGAGTGAAAAAAGTCAGTCTCAAAAGGTTACATAATGTATGATTCCAAAATGATAAAACTACAGAGATGGAGGAAACATAAGTGGTTGCCAGGGATTAGTGAAGCGGATGGAGGGTTTGACCATAATGGTACAGCATGATGGAGTTCTTACATGGTGATGGAGCAGCATCTTGATTATGATGGTGGTTTTATGAATCTATACATATAATAAAATTGTGAAAAACTACAGACATATATATATTATAATGAGTACATATATAAACTAGTAAAATATGAATTAGGCCTGTAATCCAGTTAATTATATCAATGTCAATTTCCCAGTTTTGGTCTTATTCCATAGCTATGCCTGATACTACCATTGGAGAAAGCTTACTTGGAGGTATTCAAGACTCTATTATTTTTGCAACTTCTGGTGAGTCTAAAATTGTTTTAAAATAAAAACTATCATTTAAAAAGCAGCTTTAAGTGTACAATTATCTCAAAATGAAAAGTTTAATGAAAAACATGATTCATCGGAGTCTCAGTTCATTATAATGGCAGTGGAAATCAGGAAATGTGAAACAGTTTCAGACATTCAACTAGTGTTAGCACACATCAAATAGTAATGAAACAGGCTTTTAAAAAATCCCTAACTTCCAATATTAGAGCAATTATCTTTAATCATAACTGAAGGATGTCATTCACTGTGCCACCCAAAGTAAATAAGGATGAAAATTATGAACAAGAAACAGTAAGTGAAAAAGTTAATATTACATAATATGGTAGTCAAAATGGAAACAATGAGTGCCAATATAATGAACCTCTCCCCTCAAAAATCCCCAACCTCCATGTTGCTTTTCATAACAAAGGTGAATAAAACAAATCAAAGCAGCTATAGACAGGAACGCAGGTCCTGCGGCTATTACTGAGACCCAGGATAGTGTCAGCGTCAAATCTCTATAGAAATGAGCTATTGGAGGCTCTAAGGACCCTGCCTCCTGGGGCCTTCCTCTGAGTTTTCCCCTTAGGGTAGTGGGTAGGGAGCTGTGTTGTAGGTCCCAAATCAGGAGTTAGGCCAGAGAGCGATATCACAAGATGGCAGAATAGGAAGTCCCATGCTTCACTTCTCCCCCAACAAAAAGTTCAACTAGAAACCATCCACAGACAAGAACACCTCTGTGAAAACTCCAAAACTTGGGAATGAACCTGAGACAACTATGCGGACCATAGAGCCAAATAAAAACCACATTAGAAGGGTAAGAGGTATGGTCTCGCTTTGACCACTTTGCTCCTTCCCCTCCCCCAACTCCACACAGCACCACACAGAGAAGATTCACTTTGATGCGTAATTTCTACAGTCAGAAGAGGGCCAGAGGTGGACGTCCAGTTTCCCTAGCATTCTAAAATGCTTCCCAGGAGGCCTACCACTCTGGCCCTTTCTCATGGGGAACACTGAAAGTATGGGCAAGACTAGACTGTTGCGGGTCAGGTGGAAACAAGTAAATGAAGCAGAGGTCACAGTGACGGTAACATGGATTGTTGGGGTAGCTCTGTGTTCCTGCCAGTGGTGGTGCCCAGTCAGAAGTGCCAGCCAATGGCAGAATCCACCCACAAACCTCAGCTAGCTTCTCCCAGAAGTTGTTCAAACTGGCTTGAGTACCTAGATGGCCAGCCTCCGTGACCAGCCTCACAGCCCATGCCAAGGCCTTACTCGGGCATGAAAATTTCCACCACAGTGTGTTTAGGCAAAGCACGAGGGCCACATGTACTTGACATGAGAGGCCAGACAGACACTTGACCCAGCTACAAAGCCCACCCAAGGCTCTGCCCAAGCAGGGAGATACCTGCCACCATACATTTTTGCAGAGCACAGGGGCTGGACCTGCCCAACACAGGAGACCACACAGCAGTTTGAATCAACCCGAGAGCTCACCCCAAAGCTGGAGAGCAAGCCTATATCATGCATGTTTCCTGAGCACAGCCTCTAGTCTAGTTCATCCTGAGCAGCATTCGGCCTCGCCTTTGGGTCCATCCTGCAGTCCTGTCCAACCGCAGAACTCAAATAGCAAAACTGCTTGGCCAAGGAATATATGCTGTTACCTGGCCTCATTAGTGGTAACTGCAGTGCCCAGTCAGCAGTTCCACATGATTGCAGAGCCCAGCCAGTGGTCTCGCTGGACAGTAGAGCCCAGCCAGCAGCCCCACTTGACCTCAGAGAAAAGGCATCAGCCCACCCAACTAGAGAACTCAACAGCAAGCCCTACCTGCCTGTGGTCACTACCAGCTGGCCCATCCAGAATCACAGGCTAAACTAAATAGTGAAGGTTAATTCCTGTGAATAAATACCTGTAAAGGCTGGAAGAGGTGGCAGTCTCCTCAAATGTACAGATGCCAACACGGGGACATAAGGATTAGAAAGAATTAGGGAAGCACAAACTATAAAGGAATGTAGATTTATGTAATGAATGGCAAAAAAAATGAGGATAATTCTCTTAAACAATTTCAATGAACTATAAGAATATACAGATAAAAAATCAAATGAAATTTGGAAAACAATAGATCAATAAACCAAGAAGTATGACCAAGAAATAGAAATAATTTTTTAGAAACCAAATATAAATCCTAGAGATTAAGAATACAATCATTGAACTAAAAAAAGTCAACAGAAAACTTCAACAGCAGGCTCAATCAGGGCAAATAAAGAATTGATGAGCTCAAAGACAGAAATTTTAAAAATTATCCAGTCAGAAGAGCAAAAAGAAAAAGAACAAAAATGAAGAAAGACTACGAGAGTTGTGGAATACCATCAAGAGAACTAATTTTTGCGTAATAGGAGTTGCAGAAGGAGAAGAGAAATAAAAAAGATGAGAAAAAATGTTAGAGAAATAATGGCTAAAAACGTCCCAAATCTGGGAAGAGATACCAACATTCAGGTACAGGAAGCTCAGAGGTCCCCAATCAAATTTAAACTAAAGAGGAGGTTCACCAGGACACATAATAGTCAAACTACCAAAAAGCAAAGGAAAAATTGAAAGCAAAAAGAGATTAGAAACATACCACATACAAGGAAATATAAATACAGCCATCAGCATATCTCTCAGCAGAAACACTGCTGAGGAGAGAGTGGGGTGATACATTCAAAATGAAGAAAAAATAACCAAGAATACTTTACCCAGCAAAGTTGTCCTTTAGAAATGAGGGAGTGGCCTTTCGTTTCAGTGTAAAGCACTCTCTTTCCTGTAAGTCAGGCACAGTAGTGATGAATTCTCTTAGCTTTTGTTTGTCTGGGAAAGATTTTATTTCTCCCTTATTTCTAAAGGACAACTTTTCTGGGTAAAGTATTCTTGGTTATTTTTTCTTCACTTTGAATGTATCATCCCACTCTCTCCTCAGCAGTGTTTCTGCTGAGAGATCTTTCCCAGACAAACAAAAGCTAACAGAATTCATCACTACTATGCCTGACTTACAGGAAAAAGAGCACTTTACACTGAAATGAAAGGCCACTGATGAATACCATAAAACACATGAAAGCACAAAACAATGGTACAAGTAACAGAGTCATATTCAGAATACTCTAGGACTAGAAAGGTGGTGTTAAAGCAATTTTATCTCTAGTGTGACGGTTAAGAGACAAAACTATTAAAAAATAAATTGTTAAGAAATACAAATTACAAGATTACATAAATTCTGATATCAAAAGATAAAATAAAATATGTGTGTGTAGGGGACAAAAATGTACAGCTGTTAGATATTTTAGTTAAACCTCATGATAACCACAAAGCAAAAACACATAGTAGATGCACAAAACAAAACATAAATAGGATTCAGAGCATATCACTACAAAAGAACTATAAAACTACAAAGGGAGACTAAAAAAGAGAAAGAAAGGATCTACAAAACAAAAAGAAAAATTACAAAATGGTAATAGTAAATACTTATCAGTATTTACTTTGAATGAAAATGAATTAAATTATCCATTCAAAAAACATGGCTGAATGAATTTTTTTAAAAAGGTCCAACTATATACTGTGCTATGGTTTAAATGTCCCTGCCAAAATTCATGTTGAAACTTAGCTGCCATTGTAACAGTGTTAAGTGATGAGACTTTTAAGAGGTGATTAAGTCATAAGGACTCTCTGGCCTCATGAATAGATTAATACTGCTATTTTTAAAAATTTTTAATTGCCTTGTCTTATGGTTCTGAGATTAATGCTATTATCACAGGAGTGGATCAGTAATCACAGCAGTGAGTTCCTGATAAAAAGGATGAGTTCAAAAGATGGTTTGCTAGAGGAACCTAATGCCTGTACTCCCCACACCAAAAAAAACACAGGACCCAAATGATAAATAAATAACTACATTTGCACTGTAGTATATAAGGGAGAATGCTGGAGTACAGCAGGGAAAAGAGAGGAAGCCTATGATGTAACTAAACCATTTGGGAGGGCTGCATAGAAGAGAAGTGAAGACACTCAGCCTTTGCTACACTGTCTTCCCAGCCAGGATTAACTCAAAATAAAAAGGCACTTCCCCCAGCAGGATAAAGGTAACCAGGAGGCCCCCAGGAATCCCCACTAATGTCATAGATACCTGCAATCTTTGCTGCTAGAGAATCCTGCAGCACCCACAGGCCCTGAACCCTGTTGGGGGAGCTGCCTGGCATCCATGCAACTGCACTACCCCAGAGAAGGAACCCACATTGTAGCCCACTCCATAACACATTACCAAAGCTGTAGCTGTATGGCACCATCTTGATCCTGGATCCACAGCTACAGTGCATCCTGCTGCAGGAGCCAGTAACCACTGCACCTTTTCATCCCTGAGGGTATGCAGCCATTACATCATGTTTACACGTAGTACTGCACCATTCCCCAGCCAAGCTTCTACAGGTTACTACTTCCTGGGAATAAGCTACCAAGGAGGTGCCCCCCTTCTGCATCCTAATGACTGCAGAGCCCCAACTTCAGCACTTCAGAACCTAGGCCCGGCACCCTAGCACCAGAATCCACATGACACTCTGCCTGTAAAAGAAGAGACAATCCTGCCCAGCAAAGAAACCGAGTCTTTACCAGCTGTGTACACATTCAGCACACTCAATAGCCAGGTGAGCTGGTGAATCTGAGCCAGTAGGCCCTCATGTGTCCTGATGTAATCACCAGTCTGGGGCACCACTTCTAGGGGGACCTCATCCCCAAACTGGCAAACTAGCTCCTGCATGCCACCTGCATGGTCACCAACTGTGCATATCATTTCCGGGGGACCCCACCCCAAGCCAGCAAATGGCATATGGATCCCCATACACCACCAGCATGCTCACCAGCCAGACATGCCACTTCCAAGGGAGCCTGGCCCTGAGCCAGCAAATTCGCCCCCATGCACTGCAGACATACTCATCAGGCCAGTGTGCTACTCCCACGGGAGCCCTGCTATAAGCCAGCAGACCTGTCAATGCATGCAGCCAGCATGTTCACCAGCCAGGCACACCACCCAGGGGAGCCCGGCTATGAGCTGATGGACCTGTCAATGCCTGCAGCCGTGTGCTCATCAGTCAAGTGAACCACTCCCAAGAAAGCCCCACCCTAAGCCAGCAGATCAGCCCCTGTGCACCACCAGCACACTCACCAGCCAGGGTGCTGCTTCTAAGGGGTCCCAATCACAGGCAGGTTGGCCCCTGCACTTACTGGCGAGGCACACAACTCTCAGGTGATTCCCATTCAGATCTGGCAGGCCAGCTGCACAAACTTCTGCAGCCTAGACCACCACAGCTGAAAACCTGCACAGAGACTACTGCACCCATTCAAAACCAAAGCCAATGAACCCTACCCAATGACACTCTAAGACATATCTGCAGGCGAAACTTTCCCTGCAAAAGCCACTCCATAATATCAGAGGAGGCAACCATTGCATCAGATCCACAGGTATTAATGCAGGGACACAAGAAACATGAAAAAGGAAACATGAAGTCAACGAAAGACGACAATAATTCTCTAGTAACTGACCCCAAAGAAATGGAAAGTTATGAATTGCCTGAAAAGGAATTCAAAATAATGATCTTAAGAAATAACTGAACAACCTGCTCCTGAATGACTATTGGGTACATAATGAAATGAAGGCAGAAACAAAGATGTTCTTTGAAACCAATGAGAACAAAGACACAACATACCAGAATCTCTGGGACACATTCAAAGCAGTGTGTAGAGGGAAATTTATAGCACTAAATGCCCACAAGAGAAAGCAGCAAAGATCCAAAATTGACACCCTAACATCACAATTAAAAGAACTAGAAAAGCAAGAGCAAACACAATCAAAAGCTAGCAGAAGGCTAGAAATAACTAAAATCAGAGCAGAACTGAAGGAAACAGAGACACAAAAAACCCTTCAAAAAATTAATGAATCCAGGAGCTGGTTTTTTGAAAAGATCAACAAAATTGATAGACAGCTAGCAAGACTAATAAAGAAGAAAAGAGAGAAGAATCAAATAGATGCAATAAAAAATGAAAAAGGGGATATCACCACCAATCCCACAGAAATACAATCTACCATCAGAGAATACTACGAACACCTCTATGCAAATAAACTAGAAATCTAGAAGAAATGGATAAATTCCTTACAAATACACCCTCCCAAGACTAAATCAGGAAGAAGTTGAATCTCTGAATAGACCAATAACAGGTTCTGAAATTGTGGCAATAATCAATAGCTTAGCAACCAATAAGAGTCCAGGACCTGATGGATTCACAGCTGAATTCTACCAGAGGTACAAGGAGGAACTGGTACCATTCCTTCTGAAACTATTCCAATTGATACAAAAAGAGGGAATCCTCCCTAACACATTTTATGAAGCCAGCATCATCCTGATACCAAAGCCTGGCACAGACATAACCAAAAAAGAGAATTTCAGACCAATATCCTTGATGAACATTGATGCAAAAATCCTCAATAAAATACTGGCAAACCGAATCCAGCAGCCCATCAAAAAGCTTATCCACCATGATCAAGTGGGCTTCATCCCTGGGATGCAAGGCTGGTTCAACATACACAAATCGATAAATGTAATCCAGCATATAAACAGAACCAAAGACAAAAACCACATGATTATCTCAATAGATGCAGAAAAGGCCCTTGACAAAATTCAACAACGCTTCATGCTAAAAACTCTCAATAAATTAGGTATTGATGGGATGTATCTCAAAATAATAAGAGCTATCTACGACAAACCCACAGCCAATATCATACTGAATGGGCAAAAACTGGAAGCATTCCCTTTGAAAACTGGCACAAGACAGGGATGCCCTCTCTCACCGCTCCTATTCAACATAGTGCTGGAAGTTCTGGCCAGAGCAATCAGGCAGGAGAAGGAAATAAAGGGTATTCAATTAGGAAAAGAGGAAGTCAAATGTCCCTGTTTGCAGATGACATGATTGTATATCTAGAAAACCCCATTGTGTCAGCCCAAAATCTCCTTAAGCTGATTAGCAACTTCAGCAAAGTCTCAGGATACAAAATCAATGTACAAAAATCACAATCATTCTTGTACACCAATCACAGACAAACAGAGAGCCAAATCATGAGTGAACTCCCATTCACAATTGCTTCAAAGAGAATAAAATACCTAGGAATCCAACTTACAAGGGATGTGAAGGACCTCTTCAAGGAGAACTACAAATCACTGCTCAATGAAATAGAAGAGGATACAAACAAATGGAAGAACATTCCATGCTCATGGGTTGGAAGAATCAATATCGTGAAAATGGCCATACTGCCCAAGGTAATTTATAGATTCAATGCCATCCCCATCAAGCTACCAATGACTTTCTTCACAGAATTGGAAAAAACTACTTTAAAGTTCATATGGAACCAAAAAAGAGCCCGCATCCCAAGTCAATCCTAAGCCAAAAGAACAAAGCTGGAGGCATCACCTACCTGACTTCAAACTATACTACAAGGCTACAGTAACCAAAACAGCATGGTACTGTACCACAACAGAGACATAGATCAATGGAACAGAACAGAGCCCTCAGAAATGATGCCGCATATCTACAACTATCTGATCTTTGACAAACCTGACAAAAACAAGAATGGGGAAAGGATTCCCTATTTAATAAATGGTGCTGGGAAAACTGGCTAGCCATATGTAGAAAGCTGAAACTGGATCCCTTCCTTCCACCTTATACAAAAATTAATTCAAGATGGATTAAAGTCTTAAATGTTAGACCTAAAACCATTAAAATCCTACAAGAAATCCTAGGCAATACCATTCAGGACATAGGCGTGGGCAAGGACTTCATGTCTAAAACACCAAAAGCAATGGCAACAAAAGCCAAAATTGACAAATGGGATCTAATTAAACTAAAGAGCTTCTGCACAGCAAAAGAAACTACCATCAGAGTGAACAGGCAACCTACAGAATGGGAGAAAATTTTTGCAACCTACTCATCTGACAAAGGCTAATATCCAGAATCTACAATGAACTCAAACAAATTTCAAGAAAAAAACAAACAACCCCATCAAAAAGTGGGCAAAGGACATGAACAGACACTTCTCAAAAGAAGACATTTATGCAGCCAAAAACACATGAAGAAATGCTCATCATCACTGGCCATCAGAGAAATGCAAATCAAAACCACAGTGAGATACCATCTCACACCAGTTAGAATGGCCATCATTAAAAAATCAGGAAACAACAGGTGCTAGAAAGGATGTGGATAAATAGGAACACTTTTACACTGTTGGTGGGACTGTAAACTAGTTCAACCATTGTGGAAGTCAGTGTGGCAATTCCTCAGGGATCTAGAACTAGAAATACCATTTCACCCAGCCATCCCATTACTGGGTATATACCCAAAGGACTATAAATCATGCTGCTATAAAGACACATGCACACGTATGTTTATTGGGCACTATTCACAATAGCAAAGATTGGAACCAACCAAATGTCCAATAACGATAGACTGGATTAAGAAAATGTGGCACATATACACCATGGAATACTATGCAGCCATAAAAAATGATGAGTTCGTGTCCTTTGTAGGGACATGGATGAAACTGGAAACCATCATTCTCAGTAAACTATCGCAAGGACAAAAAACCAAACACCGCATGTTCTCACTCATAGGTGGGAATTGAACAATGAGAACTCATGGACACAGGAAGGGGAACATCACACTCCGGGGACTGTTGTGGGGTGGGGGGAGGGGGGAGGGACAGCATTAGGAGATATACCTAATGCTAAATGACAAGTTAATGGGTACAGGAAATCAACATGGCACATGGATACATATGTAACAAACTTGCACATTGTGCACATGTACCCTAAAACCTAAATTATAATTAAAAAAGAAAAAAGAAATTGCAGTGAGAAGCAAGAGAATACAGATAGACAACAAAATGAAAAAATAAGCTATGACCTGAATAGTAAATTCAACAGAGACAGAAATCATAAAGAACCAAATAGAAATCTTGGAACTGAAGAATTCAATGACAAAAAAAATGCAATTGAGAGCTTCACAACAGGCTATATCAAACAGAAGGAAGAATTTCTAAACTCAAAGACAGGTCTTTTTTTTATTATTATACTTTAAGTTTTAGGGTACATGCGTACAACGTGCAGGTTTGTTACATATGTACACATGTGCCATGTTGGTGTGCTGCACCCATTGAAGTAACCTAGTCAGAGGAATGAAAGAGGGAAAAAAATGAAAAAGAACAAAGAAAGCCTACAGGACTTAAATGACTATTAAGCAAAGAAACTTTTGCATTATGAGAGTTCTAGAGGAAGAAGAGATGGTGAAAGGCACAGAAAGCTTATTTAACAAAATAATAGCTGAAATCTGCCCAAGCCTTGGAAGAGATATGAACGACCAAATCCATAAATTTTAAAGGATCCTTTATAGATTCAATCCAAATGGATCATCTTTGAGGTATATTATATTCAAACTGTCAGAAATCAACAACAGAGTTCTAAAATCAGCAAGAGAAAAGTAACAAATTACATATAAGGCAAGCTACAATAGCCTGTCAGTGCATTTCTTAGCAGAAATCTTGCAGAATAGGAGGGAAAGGGATGATTTATTCCAAGTGCTAAAAGAAAAATGTTAGCCAAGAATAATAGACCCAGCAGAGATATACCAGAAATAAAGTATTTCCCACACAAGCAAAAGCAGAGAGAATTCATCACCACAAGACTGGCCTTACAAGAAACGTTTAAGAAGGTGCTTCATCAGCCAGGCACGGTGGCTCACGCCTGTAATCCCAGCACTTTGGGAGGCCGAGGCGGGTGGATCACGAAGTCAGGAGATCGAGACCATCCTGGCTAACACGGTGAAACCCCGTCTCTACTAAAAATGCAAAAAATTAGCCGGGCATGGTGGCGGGCACCTGTAGTTCCAGCTACTCGGGAGGCTGAGGCAGGAGAATGGCTTGAACCCGGGAGGCAGAGCTTGCAGTGAGCAGAGATCACGCCACTGCACTCCAGCCTGGGTGAAAGAGCAAGACTCCGTCTCAAAAAATAAATAAATAAATAAAGTGCTTTATCTGGAAGTGAAAGGACAATAACTACTAACATGAAAACATATGAAGGTATAATCCTCACTGGTAGACATAAATTAATAATCAAATTCGGAATACTATATTACTGAAATGGAGGTATATAATCTTTCAGATCTCCAGTATAAAATATCAAAACGATCAGTGATAACTATAAATTGTTAAGGAACACAGTATAGAAAGATCTAAATTGAAGCCCACAAGATTACCAACTGTGAGACAGGAGAAGTCTAGAGTATTTGTTTTGACAAAAGTTAAGTTGGTATCAGTTTAAAAGTCTATTAAAACTATAAGATTTTTATATAAGTCCCAGGGTAACCACAAAGAAAAAATTACAGCAGATACACAAATGAAAAGTAAAAGGAATCAAATCTTATCACTACAGAAAACCAACAAATCACAAATGGAACTAATAAAAAGAAACAAAGGATCTATAAAACAATCAGAAATTAACAAAATGGCTGGGGCAAGTTCTTACCTATCAATAATAACCTTGAATATAAATGGATTAAATGCTTCAATTAAAAGATACAGAGTGGGCTGGGCACGGTGGCTCACGCCTGTAATCCCAGCACTTTGGGAGGCCGAGGCAGCGGATCACGAGGTCAGGAGATTGAAACCATCCCGGCTAACACAGTGAAACACCCTGACTCTACTAAAAATACCAAAAATTAGCCGGGCGTGGTGGCGGGCGCCTGTAGTCCCAGCTACTCGGGAGGCTGAGGCAGGAGAATGGCGGGAACCCGGGAGGCGGAGCCTGCAGTGAGCCGAGATTGCACCACTGCACTCCAGCCTGGGTGACAGAGCGAGACTCCGTCTCAAAAAAAAAAAAAAAAAAAAAGATATAGAGTGGCTGAAGGGATTTTTTTTTATAAAAGATCCAACTATATGCTGCCCACGAAAAATTCACATCACCTGTAAGGACACATATAAATGAAAAATGAAGGAATGGAAAATAATATTCCACATAAGAGGGAAACAAGAATAGGAGTAGCTAAGTTCACGTAAGATAAATTAGACTTTTGTAAAAAAGAGACAAAGTCATTATATAATAATAAAAAGGTCAATTCAACAAGATATAACAATAGTAAATACATGTACACCCAACAGTGAAGCAAATAAGCAATTATTATTAAATTTAAAAAGATGGCAATAATACAGTACCTCAACACAATAATAGTGAAACGGGAAAAATTCCCTTGTCCTCAAAGCAGGGCTTGTGGCTCACTCCTTCAGTGCCCCGCTGCTCACACCTCTAGGGGAGCATACAGACGGGCAGGCTGTGGGGCTCCGAACCCAGGCAGTATCTAGGGGTGAATGCTTACAGCTCCGGAAGCCCCAGTGGACGTGTGTTAGAGGGTGTTCTTTTTAGTTTTGCAGTCTATATAGGCAGCTTGTGTTAACCAGCTCGACTTGGAGCGGGAAGGTTGAGTCAGGCCACTCAGCGTCCTGGGCTCGTTTCCAACTGCCCCAGCAAAACTGTGCATCATCGTTGTGCTTCTCCTGGTCACTGGCCTTCGGCGCCAGTTTCTCCAGACGTTCCACCCACCTGTGTGTCTGCCCACCAGGGTCTGGGAGGTTTATAGGCACAGGATGGGGGCGTGGCAGGCCAGGGTGGTCTTGGGAAATGCAACATTTGGGCAGGAAATGCCTGTCCACACCTAGAGCCTTGCGGGTGGAGCCCTAGCCACGCCCTCCTCTACCCAGCGCTTCCCTTCCCGCTTCCCTATCATTTAAAGGGACCACGCTCTTCCTTCCCAGCACTTCCCTTCAGTCTCAACAGCAGGAGACTTCAGCGTCACACTCTTAGCAATGGCCAGAGCATCAGACAGGATATAAACAAAGAAACATCAGATTTAAACCGCACACTAGACTAAATGAACTTATCAGACATTTACAGAACATGCCGCTCAAGGCCGGGCGTGGTGGTGCATGCCTATAATCCCAGCACTTTGGGAGGCTGAGGCAGGCGCATCACTAGAGCCCAGGAGTTAGAGACAAACCTGGCCAACATGGCGAAACCCCGTCTCTACTAAAAATACAAAAATCAGTTGGCATGGTGGCACACTCCTGTAATCCCAGTTACTTGAGTGGCTGAGGCACGAGAATCGCTTGAACTTGAAAGGTGGAGGTTACAGCGAGCCAAGATCGCACCACTGCACTCCACCATGGAGGACAAAGCAAGATTCTGTCTCAAAAACAACGAAAAAAACATGACACTCAAAAGCTGCAGAATACACATCTGTCTCAATAGCACATGGAACATTCTCCTGAACAGATCATATGTTAGGCCACAAAACAAAGCTTAACAAATTTAAGATCTAAGTCATTTCAAGTATATTTTCTAATCACAATGGTATAAAACTAGAAATCAACATCAGGAGGAAATTTGTAAACTTCGTAAATACATAGAAATTAAATAGCATGCTCCTCAACAACCAATGTATCAATTAAAAAATTAAAAGAAAAAATTTAAACGGTCTTAAAACAGGTAAAATTGAAAACACAACATACCAAAACCTTTGAGATGCAGTTCTAAGCAGTTCTAAGAGGGAAGTTTATAGCAACAAACACGTATATTAGCCATGTGTGGTGGCTCACGCCTGTAATTGTAGCAGTTCGGGAGAGAGAGGCAGATGGATCACTGGGCCAGGAGTCTGAGACCAGCCCAGGCAACATGGCAAAACCCTATCTCTACTAAAAATACAAAAATTAGCTGGGCATGGTGGCACATGCCTGTAATCCCAGTTACTTGGGAGGCTGAGGCAGGAGAATCCATTGAACCTGGGAGGCTGAGCTTGCAGTGAGCTGAGATCCCGCCACTGCACTCCAGCCTGGGCAACAGAGTGAGACTCTGAATCAAACAAACAAACAAAAAACTTACATTTAAAAAAAGAAGAAAGACCACAAATAAACAACCTAATATGCACCACAAGGAACTAGAAAAATAAGAACAAACGAAATCTGAAATTAGCAGTAGAAAAGAAATAATTGCTACTAGAGCAGAAATAAGTGAGAGACCAAAAATACAAAAGGTCAATGAAACAAAGGCTTAGTTTTTTGAAAACATAAACATACCTTTAGCAAGACAAACTACAAAAAAAAGAGAGAAGACTAAAATAAATAAATCAGGGATGAAAAAGGAGACATTACAATTGATACCACAGAATACAAAGAATCATGACAGACTGTTATAAAAAATTGTATGCTAAAAATTGAATAACCTACAAGAAATGGATAAATTCCTGAACACACAACCATCCAAGACAGAATAATGAAAAAACAGAAAATCTGAGTAGACCAATAATGAGTGAGGAAATTGAATCAGTAATAAAAAAAAAATCTTCCATCCAAAAAAAAAAAAAAGCCCAAGACTAATGGTTTCATGAGTGAAATGTCATTTTTTCACAGAAATAGAAAAAATATCCTAAAATGTATATGGAACCACAAAAGACAAAACCCAAGGCAATCTTGAGCAAATAGAACCAAGGTGAAGGCATCCCAACAATTGATTTCAAACTGTATTACAAAATGATGGTAATTCACCATGGTCCTTGCATAAACATAGACATGTAGACCAGTGGAATAGAATAGAGAGCCCAGAAATAAACCCATGATTTTATGGTCAATTTATTTTAGACAAAGGTGCCAAGAACACATAGTAAAAAAACAACCAGTCCCTTTAATAAAGGCTATTAGGAAATCTGAATATCTACATGCAAAAAAAAATAATAATTAGACCCCTGTCTCACATCATATATCAAAATTAACTCCAAATGGGTTAAAGACTTAATTATAAGATCTGAAACTATAAAACTACTCGAAGAAAACATGGGGGAAAACTCCACAACATTGGTCTGGGAAACGATATTTTGGGTACGACCTCAAAAGTATAGGATAACCCAATTTAAAAGTGGGGAAAGGACTTGAATAAATGTTTCTCAAAAGAAGACATACAAATGGCCAAGTACATGAAAAAATGCTAAACTTCATTAATCATCAGATAAACGCAAACTAAGACAACAACAAGATATCACTTTATAGCTGTTTGAATGGTTATTTTCAAAGAGATGAAAGATAACGAGTGTTGGAGAGGATATAAAGTAAATGGAATTTTTCGACACTGTTGGTGGGGATATAAATTACTATAGCTATTATTAAAAACAGTACAGAAATTCCTCAAAAAACTAAAAATAGGATTACCGTATTATCCAGCAATCAAGGAAATCAGTTTGTTGAGGAGATACCTGTAATTGTGTTTATTGCAGCATTATTCACAATAACCAAAATATGGAATCAACCCAAGTGTCCATCAACAGATAAACTGATCAAGAAAATATGGCATATATATATTTTATATATATAATAGAATATTATTCAGCTATAAAAAGAAGGAAATTCTATCATTTGAAACAATTGGATGAACCTGGAGTGAAATTGTGCTACATGAAATAAGCCAGGCACAAGAAGGACAAACATTGCATGGCCTCATTCACATGTGGAATCTAAAACATTTTAACTCATAGAAGCAGAGAGTAGAAAACAGTGGTTACTAGGGACTGAGTGGGGGATGGTGGGGGAGATGTGGGGTCTCAGAATATAAAATTTCAGTTAGATAGAAGGAATATGTTCAAGGGGTCTATTGTACATAATGGTATTTGCAGTTAATAACAATATATTGTATATTTGAAAATTGCTAAAAGAGGAGTTTTTAAGTGTTCTCATCATAAAAAAATAAATATTTGAGATGATGGATATATTAATTAGCGTTGATTTAATCAGCCCATATTGTCTATGTGTATACTTATGCAATATATATACAATGATTCTAGGTATATGATATATATCACAACCTCACTTTGTCCTCCATAAATATATAAAATTATAATGCCAATCTACAATAAAAATAAACTGAAAAAATAAATTAAAACATGATAACATAGAGTGTGGAATAATAGACATTGGAGACTCAGAAGGGTGGGCAGATGGGAGGGAGACGATGAATGAGAAATTCCTGCATGGATACTGTGTACACTATTTGGGTGATGGCTACACTAAAAGTCTACACTTCACCACTGTGCAATATATCCATGTATCAAAACTGCACTTCACCCTTAAGTTTATATAAATAAATTTTTTTAATTGAAACAATTTTTTCAAAAGGAGTTAGGCCCACTTATTGTCCCTGGGGAAGGATGGATGGCCCTGAGGAGCCTCAAGGAGAGGAAGCAGAGTGGGTTGTAAAGGCTGGGCTGAGTCCACGGACCAGAGAGTCTAGGAGCATGTGGTGAGTGGCAGAGGTGATGGCGGTTCCCTGTGTGTCCTGCAGGGAGTTGTAAATACGAGTCCAAGAACTGGCAGGTGATAGTCACGAAGGACATGAGTGTGGGCTGGGGCAGGCAGGGGCATTGTGTAGGAACAAAATGGTCAGCTCAGGGAATGCTGCTGAACGAGGCATCAGCAGCTTAGCTCCTGAGAAAAGGAGAAAAATGTCAGGGAGGGTCCTGACCAGGGAAAGGGCTGGCTACACACATACACACACAAACACACATACAGAGGTATTTGTGTGTTTGTGAGACAGAGAGAGAGAGAGATTTTGTGGGCTCTTCTGTGGTTTAATCTCTCTTAATACTGAGAGGTGACAACGTGCTAGCAGCCCTCGTTTGCTCTGGGCGCCTCTTCTGCCTCGGAGTCGGCTCTGGCCCCGCTGGAGGAGCCCTTCAGCCCGCCGCTGCGCTGTGGGGGCCCCTCTCTGGGGCTGGCCAAGGCTGGAGCCGGTTCCCTCTGCTGGCGGGGAGGTGTGGAGGGAGAGGCGCTGGCGGGAGCCGGGGCTGCGTGCGGCGCTCACTGGCCGGCAGGGGTTCTGGGTGGGAGCGGGCTCTGCAGGTCCCCACACCGGCTAGCGCCTACTGCGCTTGATCGGGGAACTAGCTCCCTCTGGGCTGCCGGAGTGCCCGGACTAGCCGCCGCAAAGTCCACGGACAGTGCCACTGAAAGGTGAAGCCAGCTGGGCTTCTGGGTCGGGTGGGACTTGGAGAACTTTTGTGTCTAGCTAAAGGATTGTCAACACACCAATCAGCACTCTGTGTCTAGCTAGAGTTTTATAAACGCACCAATCAGCGCTCTGTGTCTAGCTAATCTAGTGAGGTCTTGGAGAACTTTTGTGTCTAGCTAAAGGATTGTAAACGCACCAATCAGTGCTCTGTGTCCAGCTCAAGGTTCATAGATGCACCAATCAGCACCCTGTCAAAATGGGCCAATCAGCTCTCTGTAAAATGGACCAATCAGCAGGATGTGGGTGGGGTCAGTTAAGGGAATAAAGGCAGGCTGCCCGAGCCAGCGCTGGGGGTCGCTTTCCACGTTATGGAAGTTTTGTTGTTTTGCTGTTTCCAGTAAATTTTGCTGCTTACTCTGGGTCCGTGCTGCCTTTATGAGCTGTAACACTTGGGAAGGTTTGCAGCTTCATCCCTAAAACCAGCCAGATGGCAAACCCACTGGGAGGGACAAACAAATCCGGACGAGAGGAATGAATAACTTCAGACGCGCCATGTTTGTGGAGTGTAACGCCTTGCAGGTCTACAGCTTCACTTCCTAAGGCCAGCGAGACTACGAACCCACCGGAAGGAACGAACAACTCCAGACACACCGTTTTTAAGGACTGTAACACTCAGCACGATGGTCCGCAGCTTCATTCTTGAAGTGAGCGAGACCAAGAACCCACCAATTCCCGACACGGTACAGCCAACAAAAACGCAGCTGAGTTACTCACACCTAAAACCTGACTTGACATCCTAGATTGGCCAGGACTTAAAAGTCCCTTTGAATTACCGGAAACTTATTCCTATGAAAGTAATGCATGCTCACGTTTAAAGAGTAAAATTTGACAAAAAGCACTGTAGTAAAAAGCAACAATCTCCTAACCATACTCCCTTCTGCATCTTTTCCCTATCCTTCCAGGTCTTGTTTCCCAGAGAAATAATTGCATGGCTTCTGTTTTGGGTTTTGGAGGTACTTACTTCGCTATCTTTATCTGTTTATATCACCACTTCTTGTTCACTCGTTTTGGTGGTTTTGTTCAGCATCGTTTCGTGTGTTATATGTCTCATCACTTTATTTTATTATGGGCTCATTTTGCTTGAAATGTCTCAAGTATTTCCACGATTGTTAATGAGTAGTATAATTTTTTCCCTTTATTTCTTAAGTTTTGTAAAACTTCCTTAGTTGAAAAATATTTGTTTAAAAATGTAGCTGTAACCCTGCAGGAAGTGTAAATAGTAGGGAAGTAAGGACCGGTAAGGAGGTAGAGAGCAGTGTTGATGACTCACAGCCCTGACCCCTCACAGCGTGGTGGTGCACACCTGTAGTCCCAGCTACTGGGGAGGCTGAGGCAGAAGGATGACTTGAGCCCAGGAGTTCAGAGAGTGCTGCAGAGAGCTAGGATCACTGGACTGCACTACATACAGCCTAGGTGACAGAGTGAAATCCTGTCTCTTAAAAAAAAAAAAAAGCCAAGGCCAGGTGTGGTGGCTCACGCCTGTAATCCCAGCACAGTGGGAGGCCAAGGCGGGTGGATCATGAGGTCAGGAGATGGAGACCATCTTGGCTAACACGATGAAACCCGGTCTTTACTAAAAAAAAAATATAAAAAATTAGCCGGGCATGGTGGCGGGCGCCTGTAGTCCCAGCTACTCGGGAGGCTGAGGCAGGAGAATAGCGTGAACCCGGGAGGCGGAGCTTGCAGTGAGCCCAGATCATGCCACTGCACTCCAGCCTGGGCGACAGAGCAAGACTCAGTCTCAAAAAAAAAAAAAAAAGCCAAATGATAACTCCTTCTAATCCCCAAATCTAACATTTTAGAAATAACAAAACAAAATAATAACAGTACTCTTTTAAATACTTTAAAAAGTACGCTTTTAAACACTTCTTGCATTAAAGAACCTCTAGTATTTAGAAGGAAGGCCCTGTTTGAAGCCCAGTTGACATGTTTTCCATATGAGCTCATTTGATCCTGGCTCTGTTGGGATGGACTGGGACGTAGGGAGCACACAGTCACAGTGAGGCCAGGCTGATGGGTCCTGACAGGCACTGCTCATTAGGACCAGGGTCAGAGGACCTGTAAGAAAAGCTGTTTCTAGGCTGACGACTTGTCAAAGTATAATTTTCAAAAAACTTTTAAAACCTGACTCATTCAATTATAAAATGATCATGTGTAAAAGATTTTATTGAATCCCTTAATTTGAGGTAACGAATGATGTGGTAAAGACTAGTTCAAACAGCACTTCAGGAATTGGATATTTAGAGGCAGTTTAATACAGGAACGCTGTGCTAAGACTGCTGCCTTATCTACAGAACTGGATAATCTCTTACAAGGCAATAAGCCATAACCTTTTGGGTTACATTTTTCTACTAGATAGAAATTATTTGGATGCATGCAGTGGCTCATGTATGTAATCCCAGCACTTTGGGAGGCTGAAGGGGGAGGATTGCTTGAGCCCAGGAGTATGAGACCGGTCTGGACAACATAATGAGAACCCATCTCTGTAAAGAAAAAATTAAAAAATTAGCTGGTCACCTGTGGTCCCAGCGACATGGGAAGCTGAGGTGGGAGGATCACTTGAGCCTGGGAGATTGAGGCTACAGTGAGCTGCGACTGTGCCACTGCACTCCAGCATGGGTGAGAGAGCAGGGCCCTGTCTCAAAAAAGAAAAAAAGAAATTATTTGCAACTCTACTGGACAAAAGTCTACAAGTTAATTATGCTAATTCACTAAATCTGGGGTTTTTAAGTAATGGTAAACAGGAATCAAAGTACACTTCCGTAAGTAATCTGTGGCTGGGCCAGTGCCCACATGACACTGAAAGGACATGTTACCTACCTTTTTGCCTTATTTGGAAATTTATCATAATTTTTTTCTTCAAATGTTTTCCTCCTGTTAAAGCAAACAGTATTATTTGTTCACTAAAGGTGCCCGGAGAGAGTGTGGATGAAACAGGAGAACCCACCGTCTGCCAGGGACAGCAGGTTTGAATAACCAAGAGCACCCTCTTTAAGAAACGACCTGGTTATTTGTTTTTAATTTGTAATGGGGACAAGGTTTCACTGTGTTGCCCAGGCTGGTCTAGAACTTCTGGGCCCTCGGACTCCTGGACACAAGCAAGACTCTTCCCTCGGCTTCTCAAAGTGCTGTGATTACAGGCGTGAGTCACTACGCTCAGCTCACTCTAGTTTATTATTATTACCACCTGTTTATGCAACTCAACTGCTGTCAAACTCTGCGTTTTGGCTGGCTCTCTGAAAAGGTGTAATAAAGGGGCACCAACCCACTTCCCTCCTACAAATGGTCGGGACTCAGATGAGCGCTGTTCTCACGGGGTCTCCTCTCTGACCAACGGTCGGGACTCAGATGAGCGCTATTCTCACGGGGTCTCCTCTATAACCAGGGCTGACTCTACCTGGCCTAAGCCCGCAGCTGGAGCTCGTTATTCTACCCACTTCTGTGTGTCAGGAGAAGGTGCTGGCTACTCCTTGTGGCGAAGGAATTCCTCTGAGCTAGGGATGCTCCGTGCTGATCCCTTTGGGCAGCACCACTCAAGTCACCCTCGAAAATGGCTTGCCTTGGGGAGGTCAGGCTGTTGGGGAGTAGAAGGTGTGTGTGGCTTCTGCAGCCCTCACATTCTCAGGAGCCAAAGATGAGCACCTGCGGCTCTGAGGGCAGCAGTGGGCCTCTCCTCTTTCCCTGTACACGTCTGCATCTGTGTGACAAAGCACAATGGTGGGCACTGTGCCAGCTGACAGGCACAAGAATGTCCGTGTGAGCTCCCTGGAGAACGGAACCGGAGAAAATGTAGTGAGGAAGCTCAGCGGCCATGTTGTGGGCTGCCGGGGAAGGTGGATGGGGGATCGTCAGAAAAGGAGGAATTCACTACCTGCGGGGCTGCCAGACTTTGCTTCTATCTCCTCTGGTAGCCCACGCTGGGCGTGAGAATAGCCTTTGCCCTGGGGATGAGGATTCTCCCACTAGCCCCTCCAGAATTCCCTCAGACCACCTCGTGGTGAGGGCTGCTGTGCACCAAGGAGGCTACGTAATGGGGCGTGTTCTCCACTGCCCGGGCGATGGCTCCACACCGGCCTGGCCAGCCCCTAGCCTTTTCCTACCCCACACGTGCTAATCACCTCCCTCCACATCATGGCCGCTGCCATCACACCGGCTGCAGCAGGAAGGCCTGGCTGGGGCTGCATGCTTCACGGAGCCAGTAAGAGCTGCGCCCCTTCTGAGTTGGGGCGGGAGCTCCCCGGGTGCCGCTGCAGTCACCCGAATTGTGACTGCAGACCCAGGCCTCCTGCTCTACAGATCAGGCAGGATCCCCACCCTCCTGTGTGGGTCTACAGCCACCCAAACTGCAGCTGTGGATCTGAGCCTCCCTGAGCTCCTGGGTGGGAGCCGGGGGCAGGCAGGATCTGCCCTTCTGTATGCAGCTGCAGCCACCTAACCCACAGCTGCAGACCTCGGCCTCCTGCTCCACGGAGGAGGCAGGAGCCGGGACAAGCAGGAGCCCTGCCCCTTCCGAACTGATGGGGCAGGAGCTCTCCAGGTGCAGCTTCGGCCACCCTCCCAGGAGCAGGACCCCAGCATCTGTGCAGCCTGCACCTCCAGGGCCTGGGAAGAACCACCCCATACCCAGCCCCCCAGCCCCCATCCCTGCAGGTTCAGGGGTGTCTGCTCCCCACTTCCTGGCCTCTCTCTGCTCCCAATCTCAGAGCGGGATTGGGGCCTAGCCAGGGACCATAAATGGCAGTGGGAGGCAGACAGAGTCCCTGGAAGGAGAAGGCGGGTCCCCAGTAAGTCCCCACCTTCAGGCCAGGGAGGGTCTGAAGGCCCGGCTGCCAGTCCCTCAGACTGGAGTGGAGACTTGTGGTGTCTCCCTCTGGCTGCCCATCGACCAATCGGCACGCACTTCCTCCCCTCTGAAGTGCATAAAACCTCCAGGCTCAGCCAGAGCAGGGCAGAGGATGGAGAAACAATGGGATGACCAGCTGCAGAGAGGAGCTACCCTCTGCTGAGAGCTTCAGAGACCTGCAGAGGTGTTCAGAACAACTTGCCTGTGGAGAGGAGCCACTCTCTCCAGGGACTTCTGTCTGCTGAGAGCAGCAGGTGGCAGGAGGACCAGTGGGCAGAGAGGAGCTACCCTCTCCAGGGCCTTCTCTGCTGAGAGCTGAACACTCAGTGGGAGGGGAGGACTTACCTAGAGAGGAGCTCACTGCAGATCAGCTCTTAGCTGTGCCAGCCTTCAGTAAAGCTCCTCTGCATCTTCTTCACCCTTCACTTGTCTGTGTACCTCGCGACCTCATTCTTCCTGGAGGCAGGACAAGAACTCAGGTGCCACAGAGGTTTCTGGGAAGAAAATTGACACCCCAAAGGTCCCACAGAAGGACAGATGAGGGTCCACTCTCTCCAGTGGCACCTACAGCCCGCCAGGGGTTCAGCACCTACCTTCCTTTTGGATCTGAGCCTTTATGCATTTACTGGGTCTTGGAATGCGAGTTTCGGCTGGCAGGGCGCAGCCACTGTCTACATCTTTCCTACTGCATGATGCACCTGATATGCAGGCGGTGGTGGCAGGTGGGGTCCCCCTCCCACATCCCACCAGGGCTGTGTCTAGGAGTCACAGAAGTGGACTCTGCCCATTTCTCTCTCTCTTTGCATTCCTGCTGTGACAATCTCACCTCTCCCCAGGCAGCATGGAGGAATCCAGCCTAAGGGCAATGAAAAGTTTAGGCCATGTTCTCGTTTTCGAGCAGCCCCTCTCTACACGTGCAATTTTCTTTCTGTTTCACTTCCCTGTGTGGCATGCAAGGGCCTCTGCAATGTGGTCCCATCAACTTCTGTTCGGCCTTCCCTTCCACTAGTGAGCCACACACTGGTCTGGCTAGCCCCCAGCCTTTTCCTACCTCCCACATGCTAATCACCTCCCTCCACGAAGAATGTCCTCCTGGGCTGCCCCATGGCTTCCCTGATCCTACTGTTTATGCAGCATCCATTTTAAGTATACCCTGTCCCTGAGCCCTCCTCTGTCTCCCCAGGCCCAGGGAACTGCACCCACCGTTTGAACTCACTGTTCAGCCCCTTTTGCTGTCCTAGGGACATCTGTTCACATTAATAAGCCTGGGTGCCCAGTCTCACCAGCCTGTCTGAGCATGGACAGTCACCTCCAGGTCCATGCCTGAAGCTCGCTGTCTCCTGTCTCCCACCCATATAGTGCCCTGCCACCTGCACAGGCCCCTCTCCAAACACAGGCACTTCTGGGAGTCCCTGGGGCGTCCTGCTGAGGCAGAAAATTTAAAAATCCATATGCGTTCGTTCACTCCAAGAAAAGTAACAGGCAAGGCAATGGTTAAAAAGTAAAGAACAAGTTTTCCTCTGCCTGGCAAGCACACTGCAAGGACAGTTATAAGATAACATTGTCCAGAAAGCAAAGGCCAAAGGAATGGGCTCCAGACACCCCCCGCACTCCCAGAGCAAAGGTGAAGGAAAAAGAGAGAAAGACAAATTCTTTTACTGTTCCTCTTTTCCCAGGCTTCTTAAGCATGATTGTGTTTTACAAATGTCTGCATTTAGCCAATTCTTGTTTTTCTTTCAGTGCAGCTACAAAGTCACCAGCTGTGCAAGGCCACAAGTTATGCTAGGCTATAGATTATGTGACCTATCATATGATTAGCTGCTTTTGTTTTATTTATTGTAAGTCCACTTACAAAAACCCCACCCTGTCTTTGTTTAGGGCTCAGCTTTTTGGATGTGAGTCCACTGAGCCGGTGTGTACCTAAAATAAACAATAAACAATCCTCCTGTTCTTCACATCGGGCTCTCCGGTCCTCAGTTTACCACAACACTGCATGTGCCTCAGCTCTGGCCTGTTCCCTGGAGGGGACGTCAGTGTGGGCTGCAGCTGGGTGGCTGGTGCCTCAGTCCACTAATGCCCAAGTTGCCCCATGGCCTACAGTAAGATGGGGTGGGCTGGGGTGGGGTAGTGCTTGCTGCTGCTTTTCTGAGCTCTGCTCCACTAGAGAAATCCCAATCCAGCACCCCCTGCATTTCCAAGTTGCACGTGAACAGGTTTTGCGGGTTGCGCTAACGACAATGCCCCCAGGATTTATTCCTTACTGACCTTGCCCTGAGGAGAAGGTTATGGTAGGTTAAAAATTGGGCATCAGCCCGTTCCTCGTAGTTAGCTAGTGGAGACTGCAGTCTACTCTCTTTCACTGTTCGGGGACCGCCTCCTTGGAGTCTGAGCTTCACCGGCACAAAGACCCTGAACCCAGCTGTAGCCTTTTCTCCTCACTTTGAGCCTCTGCAGCTGTCGCTCTCTAGAAAGCTCTCAGATACCTTTCCCCTCCTTCTGTGACCCTGGAGAGACATTTTACATGGGAATGCAAGATTTTTCTCAGAGACAGGATATGACGACTTCCTTGTTTTGTTCTATCCATTATGGTTTTCATAGCCAAGGGCAGAGCAAACAGCATTTATCTTAGGGTGGAAGATAGATAAATAATTCTGTCACTCGTGCCCTGGCCTCTGGAGCTCAGCTGCCAGTCCATGTCTAGGGAACCTCAGCATCTGGGACCAAGACACTTTACAGCAATCATCGCCCTTGCAGAGGAGGCGAGATCACCAGGACTCATCTGCCATTTCAGACCTTTTGCTGCTACCTGCCAGGTAAGTGGCTCATTCTCCACAGCTGCCTACTCCTCCACCTTTCAGAAACGGCAGTCAGAAAATGAAGGTGGGAAGCTCTGGGAGGGCGTACAGTAAGTGGCACCATTTTATTATCCGAGCTTGGCTGCAGCATGGGATGTTTCGAGTGTGGCCAAGAGGAGATGTCCATGCCCGCCTAGGTGGGCCCCCTCTCAGGAAGCAGGATCCTGATACAGCCCATTGCCCCCACCAGACGAAAAAGATTTCAAGCCTCATGGCGGTTCCTTTCTTGGGGCAGTCCATCTTCCTTAGAGACTAAGAAGGTGCAAATCCTCTCGTGGACCTATTGAAATCAAACCAGCGCAGGCAGTGAGCACTGGCTGGGGTCTGCCGGGGGGAAGGGCATTGCAGGGGTGTCAGGGAGGCCGATGGGAGAGGGCCAAGGCCCCACTGACACCTGCGGACTTGCAGCTTGGGGAGTGGAGGACAGGAGACAGGCAAAATCCACCAGCTACACAGCTTACAGAAGTAGCAAAGCAAAGACTATACTTTGGGATAATTTCTGTACTTTGTTACTAGAGAAGTTTTCCATTCTGGGACCCCATAGTCTCCTGAGAGACTCACAGGCAGAGCAAAAAATACTTCTGTGTTTGGGAGATCAAGAGACATGGCATTTATTAATAACATGGATTTTCCTGCCAGGTTTCGTAATGTGGTCATTTAAGTGTGAAACGTAGTCTTAAAATTATGTTAGAGAACCCCCAAGGTTTTGCTCTGCCCCCGAGGAAACGCTGGGATCACTCAGGACAACACCAACAGCTGCATGGCAGGCGAGGGGTCCTGTGGGAGGACGTGGCCTATGGACACCGCCAGGTTCAGAGATGTCCTTGGGAGATTTACTTTTTTGTCAGGAAGATAGTGTTAAGTTCAGGCAAATAATTATATGTGTGGACAGAGTCTGAAATACACCAATATAGTAAGAGTGAGAGATTGTGAATGTGTAATACAAATGGAAAAGCGGGTTTTATTTTGTTAAGTTATTCACTAGGGAACCAACTGAAGTTCCTTTTAATCCTCTTTTTCTCCAATCTTGCTTTGCTGAAAGTTGGAGAACAGGACATGTGTAGAGAAAAATGGGACGCTTCAGGGTGGCTCAGAGGACACCAATCCATAGTGACTCGCGTGAGTTTGTCAGGTGGAAGCAGTGATTCTTAAGAGTCACTGATTAAAAACAAACATTCCTAAGTGTATTAGGGAGATGCCGTTTATTTGTGAATCAAAAACCTTTTTCCTCAGTCTCTTAAATGATGGTTTTCATGTAATAAGAATGATGTATATTTTTAGTGAAAAGTTGTTTTCCTTTCAAATACAGACCTTTTAAAAAGACTTAGTTTAAGTACCTTTTCATTTGACGCTTTTCTTGTGCCTAATCTTAGGAAATCCAGAATAGTATTTGACAGAAATTATGTTTTCATCTTGCCTTTGACATCTGTCCCACTGCATTTTGCTTTAAAATTCTTTATTTAACAATAAATTATCTAAAAAATAACAGTAGCAAAGCAAAAAGTACTCATCTTTAAAGACAGACTCAAGACTGAGGGACCGGAAATCAGAATAACATCAGGGTTGTTTAGGAATTGCAGGTGCAGGAGGAGAGAACAGGAGTGGGGCGGGCTGGGGGCAATGAGAGAGCAAGAAGAAAAGAAAGAGAAAAAGAGAAGGAGAAGAAAGAAATGGGCTTTTGCTGGGTGCAGGCGGTGACATTTCTCAGGACCCCTTATTTCTCCCTGTGCCTTCCAGAGGGAGCAGCCCGGGGCTCCTGGGAGGACGAGGAGCACGTGCCCGCCGGGGAGCTCAGCTCCAGCTGGACAATCCCTCTGTGGTCCTTGCGCACACTGGGTTTTCCATCCTCCCCAAATATCCGATGCGTCCAGTCCCTTACTCCTTCCCCAGGCAAAACCTCCTCACCAGGAACAGAACCTGAAATCAATTTACAGTGTAATCAAAATAGCAGAGAGTGGAAAGTGTTTCCTTCGAGGAGGGGACTTGCACTTCAAGTAAGGATTGAGTACCCTGGATCCTTCACTGGAGAGTGAGGTCAGAGAGGGCGGACACGCAGCAGCAAGCGGGGAGGAGGGTGCTGTTCAGGAGCCACTGACTTCTCCTTTCAGGAAGTTGCCAGACCATCTCTCTCTGCTAAAGGCTTTCAGGATGATACCCTTGAGTGTTGGGAGCAAAGGGACCAGGTGCCTGTTCCTCCTGGCTGAGAAGATGCTCTTGACACAGTCTTAGGGAGACATGAGTTTTAAGTTGTTTTATCTGGCAGCGGGATTTTAAATTTTTTATTCATTAGTAGGTTGGTTGGCTGGTTTTGTGGCTGGCACCATGTGAGCAGGTCGCTTCTTTGGTGCCTCTGTGTGATGGCAGGTTAGGGTGAGTGTTTGGTCTGTGGCCAGCTGGTTCCTGAGATGGTCATGGTTTTGGGTAACAGGAGTGACTGAAGGGTGTACCCAGACACCACGCAGCTGGTGAGGAATCTGAATTCGAGAAGCACAGAGCGAGGCTCTGGAACCAGACAGTGGGTGGAACCCCACCCACCACTCACCCTCTGTATGCAGGAGCAAGTCACTCAGCTCCCAGGCCTCCGTTTCCTTATCTGTAATTTGGACCTATTAGTAATAATAAAAATAATAATAATATTGAGGTATAGATAAGTGCTTGATAGGAAGTGCCCAACGCATGTTAGTTTTTATTACTGTCAGCACGCGCGTGTGTGTGTCTATGTGTGTGTGTGTCTGTGCGTGTGTGTGTCTGTGTGTCTGTGTGTGTCTGTGTCTGTGTGTGTGTCTGTGTCTGTGTGTGTGTCTGTGTGTCTGTGTGTGTCTGTGTCTGCGTGTGTGTCTGTGTGTCTGTGTGTGTGTCTATGTGCGTGTGTGTGTCTGTGTGTGTGTCTGTGTCTGTGTGTCTGTGTGTGTGTGTCTGTGTGTCTGTGTTGTGTGTCTGTGTGCGTGTGTGTATCTGTGTCTGTGTGTGTGTGTCTGTGTGTGTGTCTATGTGCGTGTGTGTGTCTGTGTGTGTCTGTATGTGTCTGTGGTGTGTGTGTCTGTGTGTGTGTGTGTCTGTGTGTGTGTGTGTGTGTCTACAATCCTTCTCCCCTGAAGATCCCATGATGGGAATCACACGGGTGTATCACAACAGAGAACTGAGGTCCCTCTAGCACTTCCATGGTTCTGGAACATCGTGCCCCAATCCCCTGTCCCCAGGAGGTGGCAGCCTGCCCCCAGTCCAGGGAAATTGGAGCGAGTGCTCCTTCTACGAGGAGGCCAGCTATGGGACCTGTCTCGTGCCCCATTACCACCTTATGAGCGGACCTGTGTCACAACCGAACACAACCTCGACTAATTCCCCAGAACCCAACCCATCGGAATGGATGCATAAACACACCCTGAGCCCCTCTTGGTTTTGGAAGGTACTAGCTGGACGCTGACGTGCCCCTCCTGGCTTTACTGTCATGGGGCTCTAACCTGTGTCTAGAATCCAGAAGAAAAGACTGAAGTATAAAGGAAAAGAGAAGGGAACAGAAGAGAGGGTGAGAAGGTGCACAACCAGTGTAGACCCCTTTGCTGGAACCCTTCCTTGCCAGCTTCCCCACCTGTCACAGAGAGGCTTCCACCAGTAGCCACAGACCCTGCCCGAGGCCTCTGCCCATGCTGGTTATTGTGTGAACCGTATTCCAATAACTGAAAGGTGTCAACATGGCCCTACTTCAGGGGGACCCCACCTCCTGTCCTTGAACCTTCTTGAAACACACCTGCAGCTGTCCCAAACTGTCCTCTGTTTGTCCCCTCAATTTCAGCTCTAGGAGACAGGGCCATCAGCCCATGAGCCTCACAGGCCACCCCTCTTCCCTTGTATTCCTGCCTGTCTGGGTCCCTCCCAGCCTAAGGGTCCCTGGGGAGCCTCTACCACCTCATTAACTCACCTTGCACACCTCCTCTGATCCTTCTGCCACTGCGTGGCCCAGCAGCTTTGAAAGTCCTTCCTTCACACCTCCTGGTGATGTTGCTGACAATGTGGCCAGTGCCCTGTGGCCACAGGACACCAGAAACACCTGCCATGCCAAGGTCTCAGAAGAAAAGCCAAGCCGTGGGGGCCGACGGGGAGAGAGAGAGGGCTGGAGAGAGGAGCCCACCGTGGCCTTCCCCAGCAAGGGCACTGTGATGAAGTGAAAGGCAAGGGGTGCAGTCCCAGGATGAAGACAGTGCATGGACGTTGGGAAGGCAGAGGGGAAGGGAGGTGCTGACTTTGATTTCAAGAGCTCCCAGCAACCCATGGGAGTGGGCATTGGTTCTTCCATGGTTCAGGCAGAGATTTCCGTCCAGCCAATGACAAAATCTGCCTAAAATCTTGCAGAACTAAATGCAAGAGAAATATGGAGAGTTTTGTGTATCTCCAGAGATTCATTGGCAGCAGCACACTCTCTGGCCGTGAGTCATTAGTGGGGCCCAAGGGAGCAGAGCATCAGGAGTGAGGGGGTAGCCCTTGGCTGGGCTGGGTCTGCGCCTCCTGGGTCACAGATGAGGAAGGGGTGGCTAGAGGGGATGACTCCATCACTGTGGCCCCGAAGATGCTATCAACACACAGACAGTTACCAGCTGGCCTCCTGAAGGCACAACTTGAGGTCCCAGGCCTGGAGGAGAGGTCCTAGGATGTCGTTGGGGCTGGCAGGCAGCCACCTGCATGCACTCCACTTCTGAGGGAGCAGAACTCCGTGTTTGTTCCTCTGTTTTGCGGACTCGATGTTCCAGACCAAAGGGAAGTGGGACGAAGTTTGGGTTGGTGGTGGTGACGCAGGGAGAATGAAAATGCATCTGAGATCTTCAGAGATTGCCCTTTGTTTGAGGAAAGTTGCTAAGCCCAGAAAAGGGGGGTGCGCTGAGCCCCCACACATTGTGCGGCTCTATTCCTGGCTCTGAACAATAAGCAGCACAGAAGCGGCTTCCTCTGGGATCCTTCAGCCTCGTCCCCTTGCAGCTCTGTGAACCTGGGCAAGGCCACGGATGCCATTAACAGTGTCCCCTGGGAAAATTAGAAGCAGCTCTCCCCTCCGGCCATGGAAGAAGCCAAGCGCTGAGGCTTGCAAGGAATTTGAGAACAAGACAAAAATAACTGAGGCTACAACAGACTTCAGGTGTGATGGAGTGAGTTCCAGCTCCCCCCACCTCTGCACGTCGCTCCAGCATCCCTTTGTCCCTCTCCAGGTGGCCCCCACTGCTGACGAGAGATGGTGGATTTCCCAGTCTCCCTGGACTCCTTGAAGCCAGTATCTCTGACCAGCAGTCTTGTCTTCCTCATGCACCTCCTCCTCCTTCAGCATGGGGAGCCGAGCTCAGGTATTGTGTCTGATCTGCAGCTCAGCTGGCCAGGACGTGACCACCACCCCTCCTTCCAGGTGCTCCCCAGGGCTACGATCTTAGCACAGTACCAGGGCATGCCAGATGCTAAAATACAGAAAAGACTTCCATCCTGGTTGTTAAAGAGCCACTACCCTGAGCATTACCCAGCCTGTAGTGATGTCCCTCCACCATCTCCCCAGCCCCCAACACCTCCTCCACCATCTCCCCAGCCTGTAGTGTTCCTCCACCATCTCCCCAGCCTGTAGTGTCCCTCCACCATCTCCCCAGCCCCAACACCTCCTCCACCATCTCCCCAGCCCCCAACACCTCCTCCACCATCTCCCCAGCCTAGTTCCCCACCATCTCCCAGCCTGTGTTCCTCCACCATCTCCCCAGCCCCCAACACCTCCTCCACCATCTCCCCAGCCCCCAACACCTCCTCCACCATCTCTCCAGCCCCCAGTGTTCCTCCACCATCTCTCCAGCCCCCAACACCTCCTGCACACTTCCCAGCACTCCGAAATCCACAGGCATAGCAGGGAGCAGAGCCAGACGGTGCCAGGAAACTCACTGGCCTGTGTTTGTGCTGAACTCATAGATATACGTTTTTAACTTTACCCCTTGCAAAGCTTCTCTCATGAAAGATGTAGCCAACAGAGGGTGTAAACTAATAATTCAAAGGTGATTTCCTAATTTCCTGGGCTGGAGACCAGGAATACCAAGGTGACCTCCACATAGCCCAGGTCTTCAGCAGTCTTTAATCGAGGGAGGGGTGTGGATGTGGCATAAATGGTTGTCCATTTATGTGACCATGGCTGAGAGAGAGAGAGAGACAGCGAGAGAGAGAGGGAGAGATAGAGAGAGAGAATCGTGTCCAAAGACTTTGGGAGCACAGCTAAGAGCAATGATTTGTTCCCGGAAAGCTGAGGAGAGCCGTAGAGGGAATATAGTTGGAGCAGAGGCTTACAGGGTACACATTCTCCAGGAAGATGACAGGGAGGGGATTAGCTGAGGTAGGGTGTGCCCAGGGAAACAGTCAGACATCGGTGTGTGCAGAGAGACAGCCGGAGAGAACCTGGAGAGGGAAACTTGTAGGAAGGGTATTGGATACTCACCCAGTGGGCAATGAGGTGCCTCAAGTAGTGTGAACAAAGGAAGGTCCCTCCATTTCCTGTGGGCCAAGTGCAGGACAGGGGGTGTCCATGACAAGAGAGCTTCGGGATGGAGTTTTAGCTGAACTTGGAAAGAAAGGACAGGAGACGTACAGAGGCCAGAGAGAAGAGTGAGTGCCTGTGGGGTGGCAGGGAACCGTGAATGCAGAAGAACTGCGCAGGAGCAGCAACTCTCATGGGAACTGCAGACAACAGACCAGACCAAAGGGGGCAGAGAGGCCCCACGAAGAAGCCTTCAAGGAGGAGGGTGATCAAAGGAAAGATCCCAACAAATAAGTCTCAAAGGAAGGGTTTGGTTGGCCTTTTGGTAAGAAAACCTGTGGAGCAGGGAGCCCTCATAGATGATTTTTGATACCGTTTGTAGAAGGTGTACTTGTGAATTATTTTTTAAACTTGGAAAATCAGACAAGCAAAAATAAGAAAATATCTATTCTCATCATGCAGAAATTACCACCATCAGCAATTTGGTGTCTCCTTTCAGATATTTTTCTCTGCACATTTATGCAAATACATATGTTTTTTACTTAAGATAATACTGTACAGATTATTTTGAAACTTGCTTTTTTGATCAAAGATTCCATTTCACTTAATGCCTTGGTCATATTTACATAATTGTCCCCAAAATAACATTTGTACCTGGTTGGATGAAACCAGTTACCAGCTCAGCACCACAAATCTGGTTGTGATGTCACCTGTGTATTTGTTTAATCGTGCACTCACGTTTTTTCGTAATAATTACTCGTTCAAGGCTCCAGGCCAGTTGTCCTGTAGAGTATCTCGCCTTTCTTGTTTGCATGGTTTGCTGTAGATTCCTCAGCTATAAAGGGGTGTGATAACTTTTTTAAAAATTGGATGAGGGTTGCTTTTGCCTGTTCTGACTTGTCATCCTAGAGGTCAAGGTGCTAGGCCCTGACCATCTCATCCTGGCCATCGTCGGGGAGGAGGTGGAGTTCCCGTGCCACCTATGGCCACAGCTGGATGCCCAGCAAATGGAGATCCGCTGGTTCCGGAGCCACACCTCAGATGTGGTGCACCTGTACCGGGAGCAGCGGGAGCTCCCTGGCAGGCAGATGCAGGCGTTCCGGAACAGGACCAAGTTGGTCAAGGATGACATCGCCTATGGCAGCGTGGTCCTGCAGCTTCACAGCATCGTCCCCTCTGACAAGGGCATGTATGGCTGCCGCTTCCTCTCCGACAACTTCTCTGGCGAAGCTCTCTGGGAACTGGAGGTAGCAAGTGCGTGGACTGACCTAAGGCCCTGCAGGGGGGAGGGAGATCCAGGTGCTTTGCTAAGTAGAGGTGGAGTCACAGAGAACAGAAGAACGTTGGTGATTTTTAAAAAACATAAAAGCTGATGGATAGGGCCATTCTCAAATGAGCACACAAAACAAACAGTTCACCAAAAAACACACAAATAGCCCTTAAACATATGAAAAGGGTCGGGTACAGTGGCTCAAGCCTGTAATCCCAGCACTTTGGTAGACCGAGGCAAGCAGATCACTTGAGCCCCAGAGTTCGAGACCAGCCCAGGCAACATAGGGAGACCCCATCTCTTAGCCAGGTGTGGTGGTGCCTGTAGTCGCAGCTACCCAGGAGGGTGAGGTGGAAGGATCTGGCTGCAGTGAGCTTGACTTGCCACTGCACTCCAGCCTGGGTGAAAACTGTGTCTTGAAATATATATATATATATATAAAAAATATATATTATATATTAGTATGTTATATATTATATATATTTATATATCATATATATGATAAATAAATATATAAAATATAAAATAATGTATATTATATAATATATTATGAGTAACAAAATTACAGTGAGAGAAAGGCAAATCAAAGCTACGTCAAAATGCAATTTTTTTTTAGCTGTCAGACTAGGAAAATTTCAAAAGCTCTTCCACGTACTGTTGATGGAGCTATGGAGAAGCAAGCTGTCTCGTACTATGTTAGTGGAATTCAAAGTTGGAAAGCTCCAGGACAGGGGAATTTGGTAATACTTAAGAGGACTAGCTGTGTGTCTACCCTTTGACATAGCAATCCCACCTCCAGGAACTTACTCCACCTCCGATACCTCCAACATGAAAAAAGCATATGTATGAGTTAATCTTTGTAAAGCTTTTTAAAAATAATTGCAAAATCATGGAAACCACCTAAATATCCAAGCTTAAAAGCTGAGCATGCTCTATCCACCCAATGGAGTAATCTATATTATGCATCTGAGACAACGATGAGGTGGTCTCTGAATGGATGCGGAGTGATTTCTAGTATTGTTAAGAGAGAAAACTAAAATGCAAGGTTCAATAATATACACTTGCATTGTAAGAAAGAAGGAGAAACATTGCAAAAGGGAACATAGGAAGGATAAACTAGAAATTGATGAGATTGGTTACGTAGGGTGAGGTGTGATGACATGGAAAGGATGGAGCTTTTTTCCTGATACACATTTCTATACAGCACTGGCATTTAAACCACATTAATATTTTGCATACTCAAAATATAATGCTAGTTCCACAAGGATGGAGAGATAAGGGAGTGTGTATAATGCAGGCACTAGAGCTCTGGGGGAGTTCAAGAGAAGGAGAAGAGTCACAACTCTAATTATTAGAATTTAGGGTGCTGCTATTCTTCATTCTAGGGAAACTGTCCCTTTCCTAACATGATTAAATGGCAGGAGCCCTTCCCCCACCCAATGACCCCCTTCACATTTCCAAATGTCCCTCAGGGGTATTACTGTCCCCATATGCTACCACTGATTTAGACTGTCATTTCCCATCCATGGGTGGGGAATGTCAAGCCCACGCACATCTTAATAGCAGTCACACTTCATGATGCTTTATAGTGACTACAAATGGTGAACAGTGGCATGAAGTTTATGCGTGATTTCTCAGAAGGAGCCTGATCTTTCCCACTCCTCCTGCCTCCACCAGGGCTGGGCTCAGACCCTCACCTCTCCCTTGAGGGCTTCCAGGAAGGAGGCATTCAGCTGAGGCTCAGATCCAGTGGCTGGTACCCCAAGCCTAAGGCTCAGTGGAGAGACCACCAGGGACAGTGCCTGCCTCCAGAGTTTGAAGCCATCGTCTGGGATGCCCAGGGCCTGTTCAGTCTGGAAACATCTGTGGTTGTCCGAGAGGGAGCCCTCAGCAACGTGTCCCTCTCCATCCAGAATCTCCTCTTGGGCCAGAAGAAAGAGTTCGTGGTCCAGATAGCAGGTCAGTGGTTGTTAGCTCACACCCATCTTCCCAGTCCTCATGTCGACACACACATTGGCCCAAAGGCAGTCTATAAAGACACAATGGCACTGTGCCTGTCTGTGTATAGGGTGTGTTGGCCTTGACACCTGAAAAGTCAGCCACTTGGATATTAGGAACACACTAAGAACACTACTGAGAACCCAAACAGTGGGTGAGAGAGGCGCCAGAGAGTCCGCCTTTCTGTGCCTAAGGCCATACACTAAAACCCATCAACTCTGCTCATCAGAGGCATCATGGGAGCCAATAGATTCTCAATGCTGTCTCCCAAACAGTATGTATTGAGTTTCCACAACATGACCCCAGTCCCTACCCTCAGGTCCCCATGCCAGTGGGGGATACAGACAATCAGCAAAAGAAGTGCATTCTGTCACATCACGTTAGAAGGTGATAGGTGCGGCCAGGTGCAGTGGCTCACGCCTGTAATCCCGGCACTTTGGGAGGCCGAGGCGGGTGGATCACGAGGTCGGGAGTTCAAGACCAGCCTGGCCAAGATGGTGAAACCCCATCTCTATGAAAAATACAAAAATTAGCCCGGCGTGGTGGCAGACGCCTGTAATCCCAGCTACTCGGGAGGCTGAGGCAGGAGAATCGCTTGAACCTGGGGGCAGAGGTTGCAGTGAGCCGAGATCTGCACTCCAGCCTGGGTGTCAGAGTGAGACTCGGACTCAAAAAAAAAACACAAAAGAAGAAGAAGGTGGTAGGTGCTGTAGAGAAAAATGAAGCAGGCTGAAAGTAGTGGGGCATGTCCACAGATTACAAAAGGCATGTCCGGGAAGTGGGCGTGTAGGCAGTGAGCTGAAGGCAAGGTCATATTAAAGTCTTATTATGAGGCAGCCACCAAAGGGTTTCATGTTCATGGTTCTAATTGTTTTACATTTTGAGGACAAACCCAACATACGGGCCATTTTTCACATGAGTCCAAATAAAAAGCTATTTTATTATAACAGAAAAGAATCTCCCCCTTTGATATAGTCGGTCAGATACAAGCCAATGCACACATGTTCTCAAGATAAATGATAACTTGTCTGCAAGCAGGAGGACCTGGCAACACCTGGGAATTGGGATGTCCATCTGTGTGAGCCAAATGTCTTTAACCAAAGGAAAAATCAAGCATGTGATATGTCTACAGCAAGCCTGTAGTTACAACTTGGAGCCACACGGCTAAGCTAAACTCCCATGAGACAGGGATCTCCACGGCAGTGCTCTCTCTTTTACGTTTACATTTCAAACAAGTGGCCCTTAACAAAAACATTCTTGGGTTGTAAAGAAAGAATTGATACATTTTCTAAGGAAAATGAACTAAGAGAGGGGAAGAGGAAAGAGTCTTTCTTTTTGCACCAGGAAAAAGCCAATATTTTCTTTTTAGCTTTTAATATAAATCTTAATTATTGATATTTATTATGAAACAAGTTTATATATAAATTTTTAGATGGGTAAATGCTTGCATGCATGGACCCCTTTACAGAGGGCATTATTTACATGGATACCTTTGGGAAGGCATTCTGGTGGTGGGAAGGGCAAAGCCAGGGGCCTGAGAGGGAAACCTGCCGGCTGCTGGCAGAACAGCGAGGAGGCCAGAGGGTCGAGGGAGAGGGTCACAGGTCAGAGAGATAGTCCGCCCTGAGCCCTTGCTCTTGACCCCAGGCCATTGCTTCACACACCATCTGTTGTGAGGACCAATCCATTGTGACCCAGTGTTTTTGTACCATACAATAAAAATGCACTGCTAGAAAAACAAAATTAAAAACCACAGTCCACTGATGTCACTTATAAGCCAGACACAACAGAACAAATGCCATCTGATTCCACTGCTGTGGGATTACCTAGAGGAGTCAAGGCCACAGGGATGGGGAGTACACTGAGGGCACCAGGGGCTTGGGCCTGGGAAGAGGAATTACTGTTTAATAAGTACAGAGTTTCAGTTTTGAAAGATGAAGAAACTTCTGGAGATGGGCGGTGGTGATGTTTGCATGACGTGGTGAATGCACTTAATGCCCCTGAACTGTACACTTAAAAATGGTTAAGATGGGAAATGTTACGTATATTTTACTACAATAAAAAAATTTTTTTAAAGATCTGAGATAAAAGCACCATTTTCTAATAATTAGATGACACAGACAGAAAGTTACTCTATTAAACTGCCACAGGGTTTGTGACGGGCCAGTGGGTTCTGCGCGTCCCCGCCGGCTGGTGCTGTGGGTGCTGCCCCAGGCCACGTCCGGCGGGGGCGGGTCCCCCCGGGGAGCCGGGAGGGAGGTGGGAGCTGCGAGGCCGCGCGCGCGTGGTTTCGTTCTCACTTCTTCCAAAAGCGTGGTAAGATCCCAGGTAGAAGCCGAATGTTTGCAGACAAGCGCGGATTGTGGATTAGACCGCGCGGGTGCCGGGCAGGAGCCCCGGACACCCCCCGCCAGCCAAGCCCCTGGGACCCTCCCGCCTTCGCACGCGGGGCAGGAGCGGGAAGAAGCGGAGCGAGGGCAGCGCTGTGGCCGCAGCAGCCTTGAGCCGGGCTGGGGCGCGGTTCCCTCCTGCCCTCCCTGCGGCTGGTCCCAGCCCCTCCGCTCCCACCTCGAGCGCGCGGGGCGGCCGCTCCACGCCCATTTCACAGCTTCACCGCCCGGCGAAGGTCCCTCGGGAGGTTTTCCCGCACGCGGCGGGCAGCGGGTCTGGTCTGTCGGTGTTCGGCGGCGCCTAGACCGACACGGCCCCGTGGGGTGTTTTCCAGACGTGTTTTTACCCGGAGCCTCCCCGTGGAAGGGCGCGTTCGTCGGGACCCTGGCGGCGCTGCCGCCGCTGCTGTTGGTCCTCGCGGCGCTGGCGCTGGGCCTCCTCCAGAAGCAGCGGAGACGCCGAGGTACCGGCGCGGGGCCGCCCGAGCGGGCTGTGCTGGGGAGCCGTGGGGCGGGGAGGGCACCCGGCCGGTCCTGGACCCCGGGGCCTGGGGGCGCCTCCTCCCAGGACGCGGCGCGGGAAGGGGCTGGAAGGAGCAGGGGGCGCGCGCTCAGCCTCTCCCCTCCCGTTTTCCCTGCAGAAAAGCTGAAGAAGCAGGCGGAGAAGAGACAAGGTGAGCGGGGACACGGCGTTCTGCACCCACCTCCCTAAGTGCCAACCCGCCGTAATCCGAAGGCTCTGGATCCCATCACAAGGGTTTCTTCCAGCCCGAGGTGTCAGGGCGGCCACCCGGGAACGCTGGTCAGTGACCCCGGTGGGGGAAAAGGGAAGATCGTTCATATGGACAGAAGCGGAGGTGCTGAACAGGTGCACGTTCCACACGGGGGCTAGTATGCAGATGTCAGGGCTGATGGGCTGCTGTCGATTACACCCTCGGAGCTTGCTTAACGTTACACCGTACAGAGGGAACAGTGACCAGGGTCTCTGCTGCCAGCGTCATTTCGTCCAGGTTTTCATAAAGCGCAGGGAGTCGGGCCGATGCCTAACATCTCAACACACAGTCAGGAAGCAGCGGTCAGGCACCAGAGCAAACAGCCGAGTTACGTGAGGCAGTGTCCAGGGCTTAACGTTTCCCCCGAGCGTAGTAAATTTGGAAGGCTCCCACATTCATTTTCACGCTAGCAGGAGGGAGGGCGCTGGGTCACCCTCCTATGGAGAAGGGGAGCCAAGGGTGCGCACTTCCCCATCCCCTGCCTGGAGCCTCACTGTCCAGCCCAGCCTGGGCCCGCAGACCACCGCGGGTGGGAGTGCCACATCGGAGGTGAGGCCTCAGTGTTCATCCATCTGTTCTGTCTGCCTCATTCCCCAACCTGAAAGTCTTTCCCCTTTTCTTCATCTTTTTTTTTTTTTTTTTTCTCTAGAGAAACTCACTGCAGAGCTGGGTAAGTTCTGGGTGTGGGGCCACAGTGCTGCCTGTCAGCCGGTGGGGTGGACCACTGTGCCTGTGCAATGGGAGGAGGGGCTCCCTTTGGACGGCGGCTGGCAACTATCTAATTCTAAACCATCCCTGTGAGCCTCCACCTCTTCCCTTGCTAAGGGGCTGAGAGGATGGCTGCCTGCCACTGTGCAACTGCCTGAGACCCTCTGGACAGACCCTACCAGTTCCTCCCCTGCAAATTAGACAATTCAGTTGAAATTCATCATAAAACGTTTACTGTCTCTGGTTCATCTTCGTAAAATATCCTTCTCTTTTTAATGCAAATGGCACTAGGAAGGGTGGCACCTTTAATTTGCACCAAAATGGAAATAATTTCTCAGATTCACTTTTCTCCCCAGAGGGACTCACAGACGTGAAACCATCGGATGTGTCTCTGTAGAGAGGAAGAGAGAGTGAACCCAAGGGAGGGGGAATGGAGGAAAAGGCCATCATGGTGTCAGGGTTGGGGGGCAATTCAGATGAAACTGTAAGGTTGGGGAAGCTTGTCTTGCAGTCTACCTCGCCCTTCAAGGGGAATGAAAAAAAAATAGCCCTAATAAGTCATTAAAGCTATAGTCTGAATTGTAAATCATAACCCTATAGCATGAATGCCTCTCCCAGGAGCATTTACTTTTGAGAGCTTGACATTGGGTGGACAGATCAAAGGAATGCATTTTTAGTAGCAAAATGTCAGAGTCCTTGGTATTTGGTCAGGGGAAATAATTGGGTGTGATGTCCTTCCAGTCCTTCAAATAACGCACCCCGTGAGTGACCGTGAGGCTCACATAGGCTGCGCTCAGTGCCTGCACGTATGTGGGAGTTCCGCCCCAGGAAGCCCGTGATTTCAGGCAGAAGGAACAACCTGAACCCTGGGAAGAGGCATGTCAGTACTAAGATCTGGTTCCCCTTCTAGGCTGTGTGCAGATTTCCACCTTTGAGCTAAGATAGGATGAGGCATAAGGGTCCTGCAGATGGGCCTCTTTTTGAGGGCAATGAAGGGGCAAAGATGAAGCTGTGAAAAAAAAAATGAAGCTGTGATTAGCAATGGCTTAAGGCTAAGGAAGCTCCTCCCAGTGGCCTGTCTTGGGAAGATGGTTCCACCCATCTGCAGGCTGATGTTTTCTTTGTGTGTTCTGCTTGCAGAGAAGCTTCAGACAGAGCTTGGTAAGTGACCCCTCTTAGAACTATTTCTCCTCAGGGCCGGGCCCAGTGGCTCACGCCTGTAATCCCAGCACTTTGGGAGGCTGAGGCGGGCTGATCAGGATGTCAGGAGATCGAGACCAGCCTGGCTAACACTGTGAAACCCCGTCTCTTCTAAAAATACAAAAAATTAGCCGAGCATAGTGGCGGGCACCTGAGGCAGGAGAATGGCGTGAACCCAGGAGGCGGAGCTTGTAGTGAGCCGAGATCGTGCCACTGCACTCCAGCCTGGGCGACAGAGCGAGACTCTGTCTCAAAAAAAAAAAGAAAAAGAAAAAAGAACTCTTTCTCCTGATTCATCATTTTGCATCTGATTCCCCATATATCTTCTTCTCATCTCCCAACCAGGTATGATGCCCAGGCAGGACCTCTGCTGGCTATGTGGGTGGCAGGAGAGAGGGGAGGGGAGGAGACGGGGTGGGTACAAGATGTGATGTGTGAGCAGGGAAGCTTGGGGTCCTGATGTGCTAATTTCCTGTTTTCCCTTGGTTGCTTCAGACTGGAGACGGGCTGAAGGCCAAGCTGGTGAGTGGAACCCGTCTCTCTCTGATCCTTCCTCATCTATATCTGAGCACCCCGGTCCAACTCACCCTGATTAACCAATCGGGCTTCATTCTGGTTGCATTCTGTGGCCTCACACAGCATGTGTTAATCTGTGTCACTGGGTAGAGGTTATACTCTGTCCTGAGGACTAAGTGTACTGCAAACCACTAGTTCCAATCCTGGTTACATATCAGAGTTACCTCGACTCGTGGTGCCCATCCTCCAAAACTCAGACTCATGGTTCTGGCATGAGTGTGTTGCTGTACATGTAAATACTTCTCTGCATACCTCCCTCTATTCACCCATAACGCAGACAGTCTAATGTATATATTTTGTATATATTCTTGCAAAATGTGAATATCGACTTATGCATATGCCTCTTAGTTCATGTAAGTGATATTTATGGTTCTGTGTGCTGTTCCTTGCTTCTCCCACGCATCATCATGCTTTAATACCCATCGCTGCCACTTGTGTGCATTCAGTCTGTTTTCCCTCCTTACCACAGAGTGCTTCATTTTAGCCAGCCACCCTCCTGGAGAAGGTATCCAGGCTGCCTCTAACTCCACAACAACACTGAATGCACAGACTCAAACGTGTTGCCTTACGGCGCTGTGTGGAGATTCCTCTGGGGTATATAACTAGGAGGGGGACTGCTGGCCCATGGTGGGTATGTCACTAAGGGGATAGTGGGATCCCCTGAAGGCAGTGTCATTATCCTGCCACCAGCCATGCAGTGAGATTCCATGTGCCCACATCTCATGTGAGCCAGTTTTCTAAGTTTGCCAATCAGGGGGGGATAAGTGATGGCTCATTGTTCTTTAGCTTCACAACCTCTGAATGCTGAGAAGATTGAGCATCTCTGCATATGCTAGTTGGCTCTGGGGGCTTCCTCTACTGAAAACTGCCAGCTCACATCACATCACTGACCCATTTTTCTTATGGGATTGCTGTCTTTTATTATTAACAGGACTATTATATCTGTGTGTGTGTGTGTGTGTGTGTGTGTGAGAGAGAGATATTAATCCCTTGTGGGTAAACATCGTGAATTCCTTCTTCTGTTGTGCCATCTGCCATTAGCTTGGTCCATAGTTCCCCTTATTGAAAAGGAATTATTAATTTTGATAAAACATAATCCATCAACTTTTTACCTTATGGTTTGTGTTTTTGAAGTTTTGTTGAAGAAGACCTTCCTCACACTTAGGTCACAAAGATTCTCTTACACTTTCTTCTAGTTTTTTTCTTTATGTAACTACAAAAACCTTTCTACTATCTTTATGTTACATTTGCATCTTTAATCCCTCTAAAATTTGCCATTTTATGAGGTGTTGGGTGAGAATCCTGTGATTTTTCTCCATATAGTGAGTTGGGCTTACCAACGCCATTTACTCCAGCATTCCAGGTGGCCACTGATGTGGGGAACCACGTTGGATGCACATTGGATTCCCATCTCTATATGAGTTTGTCCATTGGCCACCTGTTACATCGTTTTTACTGCTGTGGCTTTTGTAGTAGCTGAAAGTACAAGTTTTGCTTCTCCATTTCCACTTCCTTTTTTAAGGTGAATGAACGTTTTTAAAATATAAATTTTAGGATAAATTCATAAATCTCCCCAAAAAATCCAGAAGGAGTTTTACATAGGATTGCTTTGAACTTACAGACAAACTTAGGGAAAATCAACATCTTTGTAGAACTGAGATATTCCACGCAAGAGCTGTTGTGTTTAAAGCTTCGCCAGTTATCCTGACACAAAACCGGGGCAGCAAAGCCTTGCTGTAAATATCTGGAGCTCTGAGAATGTCTTGTGTTGCTTTTGCTTTTGTGACCTGGTGATATCTTTGTTGCAAAACAAAACAAGATAAAACACAACAGAAATCCACTCAGATTGATTCACACTAAGAATGGAGGCATATCAGGAAAAGACAGGACATCTAGAGGGTATCTTTGGGGCCTGTCAGGCTCAGCTGGGCCTCCTGGGCACAGCCTGGCCGGCCAGAGGCTGAGGCTCCACTTCTGTCTCTCAGGGCATCCAGGCTGCTTATAGTCTCTTTACCTACGCGCTCCACTCTCCTGCTTTTTCCAGCAGAATTTCAGCCTGTATGTAGCTCTGGTATCAATGACACAGGCCTCTACTCAATCTAAACTTTCTCAGGAAAATACATGGTGAGCCCCAAGACCAGTCTGGATTCAAACCAGTTGTCATGGTGGGAGTGGGGTCATTCGATCTGCATGCATCCCTCATGCATCTGGAGACTTTGTTAAGGTTCCAGAGTTACTGACTGAGATTTCTGAGCCTTTTTCCCCTTCTCTGTTTGATTTCAGAGTGGAGAGCAGCCCAAAAATACGCAGGTAACTGAAGCCAGGAAACTGATTTGTTTTGGTTTGGCTGGATCTTTAAACAGAAGGCAGGTGGAGAGATCTGAAATTAGAGGACGGGGCTTTCTAGGAGCCAAGCGTGGGGCCTGCACACACAGACACACACGCACACTTGCAAACATGCCACACGACACATATGCCTGCATGTGTATGCACACACACGCGCACGTGAGCTCCCAAACACATTGCTCGTCGGGGTTACACTCGGTTTGTTTCCATCTAGCTTGGGGCTCCTTGCAGGCGAGAGTGCAGAGTCTGTAAGGAAACTCCCAGATCCTCTGACAGAAGGGGTCCCCTAGGTTCCCATCTGTCAAATGGGATGGGGTGTTGAAATGTGGGGCACTGGACTAGATGATCTCAAAGGTCCTTATAAAATCCTTTTAAAAACTTTTCTTAATGACTGTATGTGGAAAAAAAAAATCCAAAAATTTCTGTAAACTGGTGCTCAGCGCTCTCCTGATTATGCCAAGGTCACACAGGGTGGTGCCACCAGCAGGAACTAGAACCAGCCCATAGGTCCTTCCCCTTGACAGGGACATGGCTCCCTCCCCGCCAATACACTTCCTTTGCTATCTCTGGTATGGAATTCAGGGACCTTCCAGTTCAGGAAAGGACAGGATTCCTTGTCACTATCAAACACTCAGGAGTGACTTACACACGCCACTTCAGTCCTGGGGAGGGGGTTTGCAGGGCTGAGGGTCGGGGTAAGGGGTTCATTTCATTGATTATTCCACCAAGAGAAACTAGAGGTTTGTCCGTCTTGGGGAGGACACGGACGGGGCCCAGACCGTCCTGGGCGGGCACTGACGCTGTGGCTCTGCGCAGTGGATGTGACTCTGGATCCGGCCTCAGCGCACCCCAGCCTGGAGGTGTCTGCGGATGGCAAGAGCGTGTGTTCCCGCGGGGCGCCGCCAGGCCCGGCGCCCGGCCACCCGCAGCGGTTCTCGGAGCAGACGTGCGTCCTGAGCCTGGAGCGGTTCTCCGCGGGCCGCCACTACTGGGAGGTGCACGTGGGCCGCCGCAGCCGCTGGTTCCTGGGCGCCTGCCTGGCCGCGGTGCCGCGCGCAGGGTCTGTGCGCCTGAGCCCGGCGACCGGCTACTGGGTGCTGGGGCTGTGGAACGGCTGCGAGTACTTCGTCCTGGCCCCGCACCGCGTCGCGCTCCCCCTGCGGGTGCCTCCGCGGCGCCTGGGCGTCTTCCTGGACCACGAGGCCGGACAGCTGTCCTTCTTCAACGTGTCCGACGGGTCCCACATCTTCACCTTCCACGACACCTTCTCGGGCGCGCTCTGCGCGTACTTCAGGCCCAGGGCCCACGACGGCGGCGAACACCCGGATCCCCTGACCATCTGCCCGCTGCCGGTGAGAGGGACGAGCGTCCCCGAGGGGAATGACAGTGACGCCTGGCTGCAGCCCTATGAGCCCGCGGACCCCGCCCTGGACGGGTGGTGAGGCGCCCTCGTGGCCGCAGGACTGGCCCCCGGGAGGCTCCCTGGATCCCAGGCCAGCGCTTTGCTCTCCTGCTGCGTCCGAAGGGAGCAGGTGCACCAGCCAAAATGTCAGCGAGGGGGACAAAGAGAGGGGCCTTTGCCTACGTAGATGTGTATGTGTAATGCGATTTTCTTCAAGGAAAGGAGACAAGTCCAAAGCGTATTTGTGGATTGTGGGACTGAGCGAATGAGTACAAACATATCCACGTCGCTGAGAGGGGAGTGCCCACGGTGGGCGGTGGGAAAGAAGCCAGCATGGAAGAAAGAAGGGAGAAAACTTTGGTGACTGCATTAAAGGGATCAGTTAATTTGTATAGTTTTATATTTTTTGTATATGTTTGCTAGCTCTAAAAAGGTCGAGATGCAGTAACACTTCGTAAGCAACGAGTTCACCTAAGTAAGGCTCAGATCCTAGTTTTAAATACCATTTCCCGTTAAAATGAAGTTGGAGGAACAGCTGCTTCTGGGGCTGCGGCAAAAACTTCAAGGTGAGCCCGGAGCATTGTGTGTGGTAAAGTAAAATAAGCGCTGAAAACGTGACGGCAACATGGCAAAAGGGTAGAGGAGCCAGGCCGAAGGGGCCTCGCTGACCAATTGTGGGACAATTTGAACATCAGGATGAATAATGACAGGAGAGATTCTAACACACTGAATAAAAACATAATCCATGAGTTCATGCTGATACTCAAATTTCTTTTTAAAAAGAAGATACAGGAAGGTTTCTTTTGGAGGTGAAATCTAATTATTGGTGAGAGTCTTTTGGAGAACAGGGTATTTCCAATCTCAAAGCAGTAACCTTATACACTACTTATAAGTTTGAAAAGGGAAAGGTTACCTTTACAATGGAGACATCTACCAGATCATCCAAGTGATTAAATTTAACGTCATCAATGATGGAACCAAGGACGTTATTAGTTTGACAATTTGGGAAACTGAAACAGGAACAGGGTATCACTGGAGAAGTGTTCTTCACCCCCTGCCCCCAAGACAGTCTCTCTGTCGGCCAGGCTGGAGTGCAGCCTCAACCTCCTGGGCCCAAGTGATCCTCCCACCTCAGCACACAACACCATGCCCAGCTCATTTTAAATGTGCTATAGAGACGGGGTCTCACTTTGTTACCCAGGCTGGTCTCAAACTCCTGTGCTCAAGCAATCCTCGCACCTGGGCCTCCCAAAATGCTGGGTGTACAGGCGTGAGCCACTGTGCCCGGCTTCGTTTTCAGAGTGAGACATTTATACTGTGGCTGGGTAGGAGAACATTCTTGTTCTTAGCAAACATACTGAAGTTTTTAGATATTAATTACCACAGTGTCTGACACAGAATTTCAGTGACCACGTGGAAAAATATAGAATATAAAGAAAGAGACAAGTCAAATGTAGCAAAATGACAACACTTGGTGACTCTAGGTGACTGGTTGACAGATGTTCATTGTACTATCAATGCGGCTTTGCTGTGGGTTTGAAATTTTGCAAACTGAAAGAGTTGGGTGGTGGGGAAAAGGATACACCAAAAAACTAAGTGATTATCTTTGGATGGGAAAATGGTTGGTAATTGTACTTTTAAAATGTCTTCTTTGTATTTTTTAACATTCAATAATGTATATGTATCAGTTCTGTAATAAAGGGGAAAAAGCTGTTTTTTTAAAATACTCATCTTCAAAATCATTCATTTGAAAGGAGCTATAATGAAACTGCTGGACGATCTCCTAGGCCATTGTTTCAGAGTAAATGAATATGGCTCTCCTTCCCTTCCCCTTAATCCAGGCAGAGCTTTCCTTGCCCATCTTGTTTGAGAGGGGGAATGAGGAAGGGAGACTAGTCCACAGCCGAGCTTTCTAACTGGTCTTTCCTCCTTCTTCCCTTTTTCCCTCTCTTTTCCTCTTCATGGGGACTGAGATTTCTACCAGGGCCTTTAGCACCAAGATGGGAATGGATGGGGCAGGGACACCTCTGGGGATGAGCTTTCGCCCCACGGGCCCAGGAGTTTGGTTACACACCAGAGGGGGGTGTGCAAATAAAAAAATTCACTAAGTGTGCTGAGAGTCAGGTTTCTCTATCAGTGAAGGGAAATACGAAATACAGAAAGGGGAAAGGAGAGGATGAGAGTAACTCTGAGGTGGACTGGAATGAGAGGTATCAATGTGAATGTGTGGGTTTTACTGTATGTAGAGAGGTGGAATGCACACAGACACGTGGACAGATAAATAGATGTGTGTGCGTGTATGCAGACCATTCCCAGCACTTTTTGAAGGCTTAGCAACAATAACACCCCAGTACCAATGGGCACACCTGGACCCAGAACTTAGTTTTTAGTACTATTTTCAGTAAAAGGAATGAAGTCTCCTTGGAGAAATGGTTGAGTCCAAGGCTAGGGCAGGGAAAATACAAGGAGAGCCTACAATACCCTATACCAGAAAATAAGGAAGTAGGTTGGACAGAAGAGCCACGTCAAACGGATTTCAATGTCAGTATATGGATTTTGAACCCCTGAATCAAATAGGAATCCATAAGTATGTACATTTCCCCACTAATAAACATATATACATACATAAACAAATTCATGGAGAGAAGAGAAAGCTCTGCCCTACAATAGGAGTCTCAAAATATTACTTCTTAACTCATAAGTACAAAACACGTACCAATTAACGTTACAGCAGAGGAGGCTGGCAGACGCCACCTTAGCCAAATGACAAAAGTTAACATCACCAGATGGGAAAACAGTTTACATCACATTCTTCCTGATACAATGGAGAATACAAACGGCATCACTTTGGAGGTATTCCTGCACCCAAAAATGCATAAATCAGGAGGAAACACCAGACAAACTGACTGGTACTCTTCAAAAATGTCAAGGTCATGAAAGACAGGACAACACTAAGGAACTGCTTCAGACTAAAGGAAACAGGACAACTAAATGCAACAAGTGACCCTGGATGGGATCCTGCATCTATGAAAAACATCACTGGGCCAGAGAAGTTGGCTCAGGCCTGTAATCCCAGCACTTTCGGAGGCTGAGGTGGAATGGTTGCTTGAGTCCAGAGAGACAGAAGGGGAGATTATTGGGGAATAAAAGGGCATTTTGAAAGAGGTTTGTGGATTAGATAATAATATTGGATAAATGTTAATTTCCTCATTTTGATGTAGAAGAATGTTCTTAAGAAAATGCACACTTACATATTAAGGGGTAAAGGATTGTGATGTTTATACCTTATTTTCAAATGGCTCATTAAAACATATAGTAATATAAACAAAGAGAAAGAGAGAATGATAAAGAAATGCAGTGGTGTCTGATAAATGTTTAATAACTGGCTTTCTGAAAAAAAAATATTGAGCCAATTTCCCTGGTGCAAGTACTCCCACTATGGTTGATTTCAAACTGAAGATGTGACACCACTGAGGGCAGACTTGGAAGTGCCTTAGTCAGCTCTCGCAGCTGTAACAAGATACCACACACGGAGGAAGTGCCTTAGTCAGCTCTCGCAGCTGTAACAAGATACCATACACAGAGTGGCTTGTAAACGACAGAAATTTATTTCTCACAGTTTTGGAGGCTGGAAGTCCAGGATCAGGTGCCAGCACAGTCAGGATTGGTGAGGGTTCTCTTCTGGGTTGCAAACTGCTGACTTTTCTTTGTATCCTCACATGGCAGACAGCAAGAGAGTTCTCCAGGGTCCGTTTATATTTTTGTCTTTTAAATTGAGACAAGGTCTTGCTGTGTTGCCCAGGCTGCTTTAACTCCTGGCCTCAAGTGATCCGCCTACCTCAGCCTCCCAAAGTGCTGAGATTACAGGCATAAGCCACCTCACCCAGCCCCCACCAGGGTCTGTTTTTTTTGTTTGTTGTTTTTTGTTTTTGAGACAGAGTCTCACTGTGTCGCCAGGCTGCAGTGCAGTGACGCGATCTCAGCTCACAGCAACCTCCACCTCCTGGGTTCAAGTGATTCTCCTGCGTCAGCCTCCAGAGTCGGTGGGACTACAGGCACGCACCACCACAGCCAGCTAATTTTTGTATTTTTAGTAGAGACGGGATTTCGCCATGTTGGCCAGGGTGGTCTCGATCTCTTGACCTCATGATCTGCCTGCCTCAGCCTCCCAAAGTGCTGGGATTACAGGCGTGAGCCACCCAGCCCCAAACAGGTCTGTTTTTATAAGTGCATTAATGTCATCATAAGAGCTCCACCCTCATGACCTAATCACCTCCCAAAAGTCCCACCTGCTACTACATTGCATTGGGTGTTAGGATTTCAACATGTGCGTAGGGCATGGTGGAGAGGCACACATTCAGACCATAGCAGGAAGAGACACCTATGATCAGCTCTCATGAGATGCCAGCTCCAGACACCACTGTTTGTGCAATTCTAGAGGGAGATTGTAATTTGTTTCTCCATCAAGTCAGATAAGTGCATTTTAAGCTTATGAAAAGATTCTCAGTCACCACTTGGGAGAAAGCTATTCCCCTTATTAACACATGATATTCAGAAAATGGAAGTTTTATCTTCTAGAGTCATTTGCATTAGTGTGCAAATATTTGGTGTTCTTACTCATGAATGTTTTTGTGATAACGTTAAAAATATGTTTCCTCTCCATTTGTAGTTATTATTCCTTTAGGACTGTATTTATGTGATAAATAAGAAAAGCAAACATTCTCAAGAAGCTGGGCCAAACCATTGTCATCTCTGTGGATCCAAGATGACAGAACAAGTCCAGAGTCCCGCAGGCAACTGCACGGCAGCTAAAGGTGCATGGGACCAAACTCATCCTCTCCCCAGGAAGCCCTCGGCCCCCAAGAAGGGAGACAGTTCAGCAGAAGAACTGAAATTGGCCACCAGGTTGACAGGACCAGTTATGCCCATCAGGAACGTCTACAGGAAGGAGAAAGCCTAAATCATCACCGAGGAGGAGAGCTCCAAAGCCTTTGCTCGTCTCCGCACGGCCTGTGCCAACACCTGGCTCTTCGGCATATGGAGAGCTGATGCAAGCTGCAGAACAGGATGTTGAAAAGAGAAAACAAATACCCTCCGGGGACTTTAAAAAAAAGGGAGGGGGGCCATACCCAGCCTTAAACTGAGAGACCTGAGACATTCAGGCATACATTTTGTGAACCTTGAAGGCCCGGCGGGGAGGCCACCCAGAAGGCTGGAGCATGCAGAGTAAAAACCCACGTTTCCCTCCTGCAAGCGGCCCCATGCAAGTGTATACAAATAGCACATGGCGGATGTCCTTCTCCCTACCGTTCACGTCTTCCATGCGGCTAACCCTCAAAAGTAGGAAAAGGGTGAATGCAGCCCTTTTGTGTGTATCCCTGTCCAGTGTACAGAACACACCAGTGCTGAACCTGGTTGGGAGGCTTCTGCTGCTTGAGAGCGCCTGAGGATGGGAAGCTCATTGGTGGCAGTGTTATGGGAGCTCTGAGGTGTTGATTTTGCTGGTGTGTCGCCCGGAAACCTCTGTGGCCGTGGCACTTACCCAAGTTCTTGTCCTGCATCCTATGCAGACAAGTGAGGGGTGAAGAAAGGTTTTATTTGGTGTTCGAACAGCTCAGAGGAGTGGGTAGCTCCTCACTGTAGGCTGGTTGCCCATGGAGTGTTCAGTCCTCAGCAGAGAGGACGTCCCGGAGAGGGTGGCTCCTCTCCACGGGCAAGTCATTTGGATGTCTCTGCAGGTCTCTGAAGCTCTCAGCAGAGAAAATAGCTCCTCTCTGCCGGCAGGTCTCCGAAGCTCTCAATGGAGAGAATACTATTCTTTCTCCAGCTGGTCGTCTGTACAGTCGTCTCTCTGCCCTCTTCGATCACTGGTGGTCCTCTGGCCTGCTCTAGCTGGTCCTGGGACTTTTATAGACCTTAGAGGGGAAGAAGTGCATGCCGACGGGTCCATGGGTGGCCATGGGCGGGTCCAGAAGAGGCACCACGAGTCCCCACTCAGGTCCGCAGGACTGGCAGCCCAGCCTTCAAGGCCCTCCCTGGCCTGAAAGTGGGACCTTTCCACAAAAAGATATGTAACATTTTCAATTCTCTATGTCATCTGTAAATTGTTACAACAAATCCAGGTAGACTGCAGTATATGGAGACTGCATAGTGTGAATTCTAAAGTTAAGAAAAAAACAATAAAATAAAATGCCAAAAGACAAAGATTTATGCTGAAAAAATCAATAGAGGTGATAAAATAAAATACCAAACAATTTTGATTAGTCCAATAGGATGCAAACAGGAGTAACTGTGTTTTTTTAAAAGGGTACAGATATGTAGAAAACAAAAAGCAAATGTTAGATTTAATCTTACCAGAAAGATAGCTATAATGACTAAAAACCAACTAAACACTTCAATTGAAAAAAAGAGATTGACAAACAACTCACTTTAGAAATAAAGAACTGATAGGGCAGTAAAGTAATAGAAAAAAAAATACACCTTGCAGAAAGGTATTCCATGTGCATGGATACACAAAGATAGCAGGGTTAGCTATACTTATATCAGACAAAATAGCCTTTAAGTCAAAAACTGTAAAGAGATGAAGAAAGTCATTATGTAACAATATTTCAACATTAAGAGGATATAACAATTATAAATATATATGCACCCAAAATTAGAGCACCTAAATATGTAAAGCAAATTTAAAATAATTTAAAGGGAGAGATAAACTAAAATGCAATTGTAGGAGATGACTTTAATACTTTTTTTTTTTACTTTTTGTTTAGAAACAGGGTTTCGCTCTGTTGCCTGGGCTGAAGTGACACAATCATAGCTCACTGTAACCTTGAACTCCTGAGCTCAAGCAATCCTCCTGCCTCCAGCCTCCCAAGTAGCTAGGACTACAGGCGTGTGCCACCACCATGCCTGGCAAATTTTTTTTTTTTTTTGGTAGAGACAGGGTCTAGATATGTTGTGCAGGCTGGTCAACTTGAACTCCTGGCCTCAAGCAATCCTCCCTCCTAGGCTTCCCAAAGTATTGGGATTACAGGTGTGAACCACCAGCATGAGCCTGGCCAATATTTCACTTTCAACAAGGAATAGAACATCCAGACAGAAAATCAAAAAGGAAAATTGGCCTTTAAACCAAGTTGACCTCACAGACGTATACAGAACATTTCATCCAACAGCGACAGAATACACATTCTTTTCTGGAGCACATGGAACATTGTGCGGGATAGATTCTACGTTACAGCACAGCGTAAATTAAGAAGACTGAAGTTACATCAAGTGTTCTAATCACAATGGCATGAAACTAGAAAATAATAACAGGAGAAATCTTGCAAAATGCACAAATATGTAGAAATTAAACAACCTGCTCCGGAATAACAATGAGCCAAAGAAGAAATCACAGAGGAAACAAAAAATATCTTGGGACAAATAAAAATGAAAACACAATATGAAATGGAAAAATCAGCCGGGCGCGGTGGCTCACGCTTGTAATCCCAGCACTTTGGGAGGCCGAGGCGGGCGGATCACGAGGTCAGGAGATCGAGACCACGGTGAAACCCCGTCTCTACTAAAAATACAAAAAAATTAGCCGGGCGTGGTGGCGGGCGCCTGTAGTCCCAGCTACTCGGAGAGGCTGAGGCAGGAGAATGGCGTGAACCCGGGAGGCGGAGCTTGCAGTGAGCCGAGATTGCGCCACTGCACTCCAGCCTGGGCGACAGAGCGAGACTCCGTCTCAAAAAAAAAAAAAAGAAAATGGAAAAATCACAAGAAGCAACCTAACTTTACATCTCAAGCAACTAGGGAAAGAACAAACCAAAGCCCCACGTGAGCAGAATAAAAGAAACAGTAAAGGTCAGTGCAGAAATAAGTGAAATTGAGACTAGAAAAACAGCGGAAAAAATCAATACAATTCAGAATTTGATTTTTTGAAAAGATAAGCAAAATTCACAAACCTTTCCCTAAGCTATAAAAAAAGAAGACTCAAAATCAGAAATGAAAGAGGAAACATTACAATTGATACCACAGAAGTAAAAAAAGATCATAAAACACTACTATGAACAGCATCTAATCAGATAATCTAGAAGAAATGGATAAATTCCTAGCAATATATAATATACCAAGTATGAATCATTAAGAAATAGAAAATACAGGCTGGGCATGGTGGCTCGCGCCTGTAATTCCAGCACTTTGGCAGGCCAAGGCAAGTGGATCACTTGAGGCCAGAAGTTCAAGACCAGCCTGACCAACATGGCGAAACCTCATCTCTACTAAAAATACAAAAATTAGCTGGTGTCAGGGCACATGCCCTAATCCCAGCTTCTTGAGAGGCCAAGAAATGAGAACTGCTTGAACCCGGGAGGCAGAAGTTGCATAGATTGTGCCACTGCACTCCAGCTTGGGCAACAGAGCATGACTCTGTCTCAAAAAGAAGAAAGAAAGAGAGAGAGAGAGAGAGGAAGGAAGGAATGAATGAAGGAAAGAAGGAAGGAAGGAAATAAGGAAAGAAAGGATGGAGAGGAAGAAAAGGAAGAAAGGAAGAAAGAAAATGTAAAAAGTATAAATGAGTAAGGAGATTGAATTAGTAATAAAAAGTTTCCCACCAAAGACAAGCTCAAAAACTGATGGCTTCACTGATGAATTCTACAAAACATTAAAGGAGAATACCAGTATCTCTGAAGTTCTTCCAAAAAATTGAAGTGGAGATAGAATTTCCAAACTGACTTCATGAGACCAGCATTACTCTAATACCAAAGCCAGACAAACACACTGTTAAACTACAGGCCAGTATCTCCAATGAACATAGATGCACCAATTCTCAATAAATACTAGCAAACCAAACTCAACAACACATCAAAAACATCATATGAACAAGTGGGAATTATCCCCAGGATAGACAAAACAATCCATCTGATACCCCACATTAACAAAATGAAAGATAAAAACCACATGGCTATCTCCGTTGATGCATAAAAACTATCTGACAAAATTTAACATTCATGTTTTCTTCAAAAAAGCTCAACAACATTGGTACAGAAGAAAACTTCCTAAACACAGAAAGGTCATTCATGAAAAGCCCACAGCTAGTACCATAATGGGGAAATAGAGTAAGATCGAGTGCAAGCCAAAGATGCCCCCTCTCACCACTTCAACACAGAACTGAAAGTACTAGCAACAGCAATCAGAAAGGAAAAACATTTAAGTTAGAAAGGAAAAATTAAATTACCCCATTTGCAGAGAGCATGATTTTATATGTAGAACACCTTAGACTCCAACAAAAAAAAATGTTAAAACCAATGAATTCCATAACATTGCAGGGTAAAAAACCAATATACGAAAAGCAATAGCATTTCCATACATTAACAAACTATCTGAAAAAGAAATCAAAACCACCACTTGCAATAGCATCAAAAAAATTGAATACTTAAACTTTTTTTTTTTTTTTTTGAGATGGAGTCTCGCTCTGTCGCCCAGGCTGGAGTGCAGTGGCACGATCTCGGCTCACTGCAAGCTCCGCCTCCCGGGTTCACGCCATTCTCCTGCCTCAGCCTCCCGCGTAGCTGGGACTACAGGCGCCCGCCACTACACTCGGCTAATTTTTTTTATTTTTGGTAGAGACGGGGTTTCACTGCGTTGGTCAGGATGGTCTCGGTCTCCTGACCTCGTGATCCACCGGCCTCGGCCTCCCAAAGTGCTGGGATTATAGGCATGAGGCACCATGCCCAGCCTTGTATACTTAAACTAAGAAAATGAAGTATCTGCACACCAACAACTCTTAGTACATTAATGAAATAAATTGAACACACAAGTAAAAAGATATCCCTCAGACAACATAACTGAAGTGTGAAGAAGAGTTTTATTTAGTGTTAGAACAGCTCATAAGAGTGGGTAGCTGCTCACTGCAGGTGGCTACCCATGGACTGCTCAGCTCTCAGCAAAGAGGTCCCGGAGCGGTTAACTCCTCTGCACAGGTAAATCATTCAGACATCTCTGCAGGTCTCCGAAGCTCTCAACAGACAGCAGGTCCTGTCCGCCGGCAAGTCTCTGTGGCTCTCAGTGGAGAGTACGCTTCTCTTTCCAGCTGCCCGTCTGTCCAGCAGGTTCTCTGCAGTCTTCGCTGACTGGTCATCCTTGTGCCGGCTCTGCCTGGTTCCGGGACTTTTATAGACCTTAGGCGGGAGGAAGTGCATGCCGATTGGCCCATGCGTGGCCATGGGCGGGTCCAGAAGAGGCACCACGAGTCCCCACTCAGGTCCGCAGGACTGGCAGCCCAGCCTTCAAGGCCCGCCCTGAAGTTCCATGTGATTCTTCTAGGGGCAACTTGGGGAGTGGCAAGTACTCCTACTCCATCCCCTTGGAGGGCAGGGAATCGCCTCTTTCCTTGAGCACCATACCCAGGGCCGTGGTGACTCCCTCTCCAGCCTACTTCCCACCCCCAACCCCTCCCAAAGAAATGAGCTCCTCTTTGGACCGCTTTTTTATTTCACATTTATTTCTTTTATTTGTATTTTATGGTCAGTGCAAACAATTCCATAAAGTAAAAACTTATGAAGAATCAAAGCATGATTATTTAAATTCAAAATAGACAGTCAATGCAAAATAATACAAGTATAAAAGTGGGTTCATTTGCACACACAGCAGCATGCATTTCAACACATATGTCCAAGGATGGCAAATGGTTTTTTATTCTCTTGAAGACTGTGACAACATCAGATACTACAATGAATCTGTGTTCACATCAGCCAAAATTTGTTTCTAAAAACACTTTTTCACATTTAAACTACTGTCAAGATATGCTTTCCAGAATTAAGCCTCTAGTTTCTAACATCTAATAACTGATACAAAGCTGGGTATAGTGGCTCATGCCATAATCCCAACATTTTAGGAGGCTGAGGTGGGAGGATCACTGGAGGCCAGGAGTTCAAGATCAACCTGGGCAACAAAGCAAGACCCCATCTCTGTAAAAATAAATAATTTTTTAAATAAATAAGAACTGATCTAGAAAGTGTTCCAAATGTAACTCTTCTGGTTATTAAAGGTTAAAAAATAAGTATTTTCAAAAGTAATTTAAAATAATTGTTTCAAGTTTAATAATGCTGGTGCTCTTCCACCCTAACTCCAGGATGGGAGCCTTCAGTTTAGAATCTGTAGGCCAGGGCCAGGCCTCGCAACAACTCCACTTCCTTTCTTCTTCCTTCCCAGGATCTTTGTCTACCCTGGCTCCAGGCAGTGCAGTGTCTGGGAATTGTGCTGCTTCCAAGGCCCAGAATTCAGTTCATCAGAGGCCAAGGCTCAGGGGGCCCTCCACACTGATGAGACTTAGGGGACTCCTCCTCTAGCCAGCGGACCCCCGAGTACCGGCTGCCACAGTCCACATCAGGCCGAGGACCTCTCACCTCTGTTCCCAGTAACAAGTCGAAGATTTTGTAGACAAAGGTCCAAAACCACGTCATTGCTGGGGCCCCACGCAGTGGCGGCTGTGGCTGCCTCCCTGAGATGTTCTCCAGTCCTCCCGTGGAGTGTGGCCTTGGAAAAGAGCTGGTCAGCAGGGGCTCTGGGGGAGCCCTGGAACTGGGAAACAGGGAAGCAGCAGGTGAGCTGGGCAGCACTGGCATTGGCTGGGTCTCTGTTGGGCCCGAGGCTGGTTTTGGAAGGGTGAACCCCACGCGAGCTGGAGCCCAACTGTCATCTATTACTAACCTGAGAGCTCGTTGTAGGGCCAGAGACTTAGTGCATCTGACCACAGCTTCTAACTGTCACCTTCTTGCTGAACAAGTTGCTCTCAGTGTGTCAGAGAAGCAGGAGATCATGAAACTCAGCAAGGTCAGTGCAGAGAAAATGCTGAAGTATAATTAGGTTTCTCTGTTGACCGCCATGGGAGGGAACCTCTGGCATAGTAAAAAGGCATCCTAGACTTCTGATTTTTGCTCTGCCATATGAAGAGCTCAGCGGCATCACTCTCACACTTACAAGAAAACAACTGAACAAACTAAAACACAAAGGTGCGGGAAGGTTGTCGGGGGGAACACCCTACTGGTAGAAGAACAAGGATAAGAATTATATCAGAATTCCTGTCATAAACCATGCAAACAACAAGTGAGTAGTGAAATATTTAAAGTGTTAAAAGAAAAAAAAAATGCCACCCTAGAAACCTATATTCAGTGAAATTATTCTTCAAAAGTGAAGGAGAAAGTAGGATTTATCCTTGGGATGCAAGTTTAGTCTAACATATGCAAATCAATCAATGTGATACATCACATCAACAGAATAAAAGGGAAATAGGCCGGGCGCGGTGGCTCACGCTTGTAATCCCAGCACTTTGGGAGGCCGAGGCGGGCGGATCACGAGGTCAGGAGATCGAGACCACCGTGAAACCCCATCTCTACTAAAAATACAAAAAATTAGCCGGGCGTGGTGGCGGGCGCCTGTAGTCCCAGCTACTCGGGAGGCTGAGGCAGGAGAATGGCGTGAACCTGGGAGGCGGAGCTTGCAGTGAGCCGAGATCGCGCCACTACACTCCAGCCTGGGCGACAGAGCAAGACTCCGTCTCAAAAAAAAAAAAAAAAAAAAAAAGGGAAATAAATACCAAATCATCTCCATAGATGCAGAAGAAGATTTGATTCTGGCTGGGCGCAGTGGCTCACGCCTGTAATCCCAGCACTTTGGGAGGCCGAGGCGGGCGGATCACGAGGTTAGGAGATTGAGACCATCCTGGCTAACACAGTGAAACCCCGTCTCTACTAAAAATACAAAAAATTAGCCGGGTGTGGTGGCGGGCACCTGTAGTCCCAGCTACTCAGGAGGCTGAGGCAGGAGAATGGTGTGAACCTGGGAGGAGGAACTTGCAGTGAGCCGAGATCACGCCACTGCACTCCAGCCTGGGCGACAGACCGAGACTCCGTCTCAAAAAAAAAAAAAAAGAAAAAGATTTGATTCCGTACAAGGCAAGGATCCGTACTTGCCACTTCTAGTTAACACAGTGCTGAAAGAACTAGCAATAATAGACAAGCACAAGAAATAAAAGGCATCCAAATCGGAAAGGAATGCCGGTGCGATGGCTCACACCTGTAATCCCAGCACTTCGGGAAGCTAAGGTGGGCAGATCGCTTGAGCCCAGGAGTTTGAGACCAGCCTAGGCAACATGATGAAACCCTGTCTCTACAAAAAAATTCAAAAACTAGCTGGGCATATTGGCACATGCCTGTAGTCCCAGCTACTCAGGAGGCTGAAGTGGGAGGATCACTTGAGCCCAGGAGGCAGAGGTTGCAGTGGGCCAACATTACGCCACTGTACTCCATCCTGGGCAACAGAGCAAGACCTTTTCTCAAAAAACAAACAAAAAAACAAACAAATAGGCAAGGAAGAATTAAGTTATCCCTGTTTGTAGATGACATATTCTATATGTAGAAAACCCTAGGGACATCATTAAAAAATGGTTAGAACTAAGAAATAAATTCAGTAGACTTGCAGGCTACAAAAATCAACATAAAAAATCAACAGCATTTCTTTTTTTTGAGACGCAGTCTCGCTCTGTTGCCCAGGCTGGATTGCAGTGGTGAGATCTTGGCTCACTGCAACCTCCACCTTCCGGGTTCAAGCGATTCTCCTGCCTCAGCCGCCCGAGTAGGTGGGATCACAGGTGTGCACTGCCCAGTTAATTTTTGTATTTTCAGTAGAGAAAGGGTTTCACCATGTTGGTCAGGCTGGTCTCGAACTCCTGACCTCATGATCCACCCACCTTGGCCTCCCAAAGTGCTGGGATTACAGGTGTGAGCCACTGCACCCAGCAGAAATCAACAGCATTTCTATTTATTAACAATAAACTGTCAAAAAAAGAAATCAAGCCATTTACAATAGCTACCCCCCAAAATACATAAAAATAAATTTTCCCAAGGAAGTGAAAGATCTGTACATAAACTATATAACATTGATGAAATAAAGACCACAGAAATAAAAAGATATCCCGTGTTCATGAATTAGAAGAATATTGTGAAAATTATTATACTATCCAAAGCCATCTACAGATTCAATATAATTCCTATAAAATTCCAATAACATTCTTCACAGAAATAGAAAAAAAAATCCTAAAATTCATATGGAATCACAAAAGACCCCGAATAACCAAAGGAATCTTAAGCAAAAAGAACAAAGCTAGAGGCATCACACTATCTGACTTCAAAACATACTACAAAGCTGTAGTAATTAAAACAGCATGGTACTGACATAAAACCAGACATATTGAACTGACTAGAGAGCCTTGAAATAAGTTTTATGTATTTACAGTCAATTGATTCTCAACAAAGATGCCAAGAACTCACAATGGGGAAAGGACAATCTCTTCAATAAATCATGTTGAAACAACTGTATATTCATGTGCAAAAGAATGAGATTAGACTTTATCTCTCACCATATACAAAAATCAACTCAAAATGAATTAAAGATCTAAATGTAGAACAGTGGTTACCAGGGGCCGAGATGTGGGAGAAAATTGGGAGACATTGGTCAAAGGGTGCAAACTTGCAGTTATATAAAATAAAAAATTCTAGATATCTAACAGACTGTATGAGGACTACAATTAATACTGTATACTGAAAATTTGCTAAGAGTAGATTTTAGATGCTCCTACCGTACAAAATGTAACTATGTAAAGTGACGGATGGGTTCATTTGCTTGACTATAGTAGATCATTTCACTATGTTTGTATATATGAAAACATCATGTTGTATGCCTGAAATATATACAATAGAAAATAAATAAAAATTTTTAGAAAATGAAGGAGAATTAAGGGCTTTCTTGGACAAACAAAAACCACACAAACAAAAACTGGATGAATTTGTTGCCGGTAGACCCATATTGTAAGAAGTGTTAAAGTTCTTCAGAGAGAAGGAAAATGTTATATTTCTGAAACTTGGAGCTACATAAAGAAGGGAAGTGCGTTAGATAAAGAATAAATGAAGGTAAAATAAAACCTTAATTTTTCTTATTATTAATTGACCTAATAGATCACTTCAAAATAATAATAGCAAAGTGTTCTGAGTAAATATAGCTTATGGATAAGTTAAATGAATGATAGCAATGTGAATGCTTCTTTTATAAAGTACCCACACTACCCATGAAGTGGACTTGAGAATGGATTTAAATTACTTATAAACTAGCCAGGTACAGTGGCTCATGCCTGTAATCTCAGCAATTTGGAAGGCCAAAGCAGGAAGGCTGCATGAGCCCAGGAGTTTGAGACCATCCTGGGCAACATAATGAGATCCCATCTGTACAAAAATTGTTTTAAAAAAATTAGCTGGGCATGGTGGTGCATACCTTAGTCTCAGCTACTTGAGGGGCTGAGGTGAGAGGGCTGCTTCAGCCCAGGAGTTCAAGGCTGCAGTGAGCTATTATTGCAGCACTGCACTCAAGCCTAGGTGACACAGCAAGACCTTATCTTAAAAACAAACAATGAAAATTACCTATAAATTAGTTGCAAAAGTATCCTGAAAACCCTAAGGAATCCTTAATTTTTTAAAATAGAGATAGGGTCTCACTGTATTGCCCAGGCTGGTCTTGAATTCCTGGGTTCAAGCCATCCTCCTGCCTTAATCTTCCAAAGTGTTGGAATTCTAGGCATGAGCCACCAAACCCAGCCTAAATTATTTTAAAAAGAAGTTTAATTGCTATGCTGAGAGATGAGAGAAAATAAAATAATACAAAATGCTCAGTTAAAACTGGAAGACAGAAGGAAAGAAAGCTTTTTTAAAAAAGAAGCAAAGAACAAGTGAGTGAATAAAGTTACAAATGTGGTAGACATTAATCCAACTATACCAATAACCACTTTAAATATAAATGGTTTAAATACACCAGTTAAAAGGCAGACACTCACGGAGTAGATAATGAGACTCAACTACATGTTGTCTACAAGATATCCACTTTAAATATAAAGACACAGATAAAGAATAAAGGGATGGATGAAAATATATAATGCTAACACAAATCAAGAAAAGCCATATTAATGGCTGGAATAGCCATTATTCCAATATGGCTGGAATAGCCATATTAATTTCAAACAAGGCAGACTTCAGAACAAAAATTATCAGTGATAAATAGAAGCATGACATTACAAACAGGTCAATTTCCATTAAAACACAACAATTCTTAATGTGTTCCCCTAACAAGAGATTGTCCAAATACATGAGGCAGAAGGTAATATGTCAAACGACTCAACCATAGTTGAACTCAACCATCAAACAACTGAACTTGACGATTATAGAATATTCAGCCACTGACAGCAGAATACACATTCTTTTCAAGTTTACATAGAATATCCAGAAAATAATTCACATTCTAGGCCATAAAAAACACCTCAAAAAATTTAAAAGAAAAATATACAAAGTATGCTCTTGCACCATGATGGATAAAAACTAGAAATCAGTAACAGATAGCTGGAAGTTTCTCAAATATGTGGAGATTAAATAAGACACTTCTAAATAATACATAGGTCAAAGTCTCAGGATAAATTAAAAATGTTTTCACCTGAATGAAATATGAAAATAGAACTTACTAAAATTTATAGGATGTAGTGAAAGCAGTGCTACAAGGAAAATTTATAGCATTAAATGCCTATATCAGAAAGGAACAAAGATCTAAAATCAATAATCTAAGCTTCCATCTTAGAAAACTAGAGAAAAAAGCATACTGTAAGCCTGGAAAAAGCAGAAAAAAATAATAAAAATTAGAGCAAAAATCAATGAAATTGAAAACAAAGACAAATAGCAAAAAAAAAAAAAAAAAAAAAAATCAATAAAATCAAAAGCTGGTTCTTTGAAAAAGACCAGTAATATTGGTAACTTACAGCGAGGCTAACAAAAAATAGAGAAAGGACATAAATTGCTAATATCAGAAATGAAAAATGGGACATTACTACCGATCTCAGGGACATTAAAAGTATAATAAAATATGTTCAACAACTATGCTCACAAATTTGATAACTTAGATGAAATAGACTAATTCCTTAAAAGATACAATCTACCAAAATCCACACTAAGAAAAGAGACTATATGAAAAGACTCATATGTATTAAATCAAATCAAGGCCAGGCAAGATGGTTGACACCTATAATCTCAGCACTTTGGGAGGCTGAGGCAGCCAGATCACTTGAGTTCAGGAGTTCGAGACCAGCCTGGCCAACACAGCAAAACTCCGTCTCTAATAAAAAATACAAAAATTAGCCAGGCATGGTGGCATATCCCTGTAGTCCCAGCTACTCAGGGGGCTGAGGCAGGAGGATGTCTTGAGCCCGGGAGGCCGAGGCTGCAGTGAGTCCTGATCGTGCCACTGCATTCCTGCCTGGATGACAGAGTGAGACCCTGTCTCCAAACAAACAAAAAACTATGTAATTCATGCCATCACCAGGCTAAGCAAGAAAAATAATATGATCACATAAATAGATGCAGAAAAGCATTTGACAAAATTCAACACCTAGTTATGATACAAACTCTCAGTAAACTAGGATGGAGGGGAATTCCTCAAATTGATAAAGAATATCTGTAGGCACAGCATGCTGGTTCATGCCTATAATCCCAGCACTTTGGAAGGCCAAGGCAGAAGGATTGCTTGAGGCCAGGAGTTTGAGATCAGCCTGGGCAACATAGAGAGATTCCATCTCTAAAAAGACAGACACACACACACACAGAAACATCCACAGAAAAAAAACTAGCTAACATCATACTTAATGGTTAGTGAGAACCTAGGTGTTTTCTCCGTCAGATCAGGAGCAAGGATGTCCCCTACTATCATTCTTATTCAATATTGTACTGAAGTCCTAACTAATGGAAGAAGATTTTGAAAAGGAAATTACAGCTATACAGATCGGGGGAAAAAAAGAAACTTTCTTCACAGATGACATGATTGTCTATGTAGAAAATACCAAAGTATTGACCAAAAACTCCTGAACTAGTAGATGATTATAGCAAGATTTTTTCTTTTCTTTTTTTTTTTTTTTTTTTTTTTTTTTTTTGAGATGGAGTCTCACTCTATTGCCCAGGCTGAAGTGCAGTGGCTTGATCTTGGCTCACTGCAACCTCTGCCTCCTGGGTTCAAGCGATTCTCCTGCCTCAGCCTCCAGAGTAGCTGGGATTACAGGAATGATCCACAACTCCCAGCTAAGTTTTGTAATTTTAGCAGGGAACAGGTTTTACTATGTTGGCCAGGCTGGTTGTGAATTCCTGACTTCAGGTGATCTGCCCGCCTCGGCCTCCCAAAGTGCTGGGATTACAGACATCAGCCACTGCACCAGCCAGATTATAGCAAGATTACTATGTAGTGAATTATCATAATTTTATGTTGCCTCAGCACCCATTTTTAAGGGAAGTTTAACTTTCCTATGTCAGAAGGAGAGCTCAGTCACCCTTGACACAGTTTTCAGGTTCTACATCTCCTCCCAGTTCCTCAAGGTGGTCAGTCCAGATACCTGCTGTGCACAACTGCCTCCTGGTGCCCACCTCCGCATGGGACAGCTACATACAGCCCACTCGACTAGCCCTGCCTACTCTGTGTCGTGGGATGGATGGCTGCACATGAGATTTCAAGTCATAGCGGGTACCTTCGGACTGCTTGCTTGTTTAATTATGCTCATCAGAGGCCTTACTAGGTGCCTGACTCAGGTTTCTCCAGTAGCCTTTAGTGTCCCTGCTACTCAAACAGCACCCATGATAAGGCAGAAGGTCTAATGCCTAGACATTACAGGGTCAATTTCAATGATATTGACACAGCAGAGGTTGCCGCCTACGTATTAGAAGTAGAACACCACACCCTAATGACCCAAGCCAGTGGCCAGGGATAAAAACCTTGGAGGAACCTCTTCTGCCTAGTTGCCTGGGCTCCCCCACTTTCCCACCGCTTCCTTTAAATGGACCATTCAGGTATTTGCCCTTGAACTTAAAGCCACCCACACTGTATTCTCCAACATACACTTCTAATTTCTGCATTCTTTCTCCCTGCCTGTACTCCCTAACCTAACCGCTGTGTGGGGGGCCTCCAAGCATGTCATATGCTACCAGAACCTATAAGTAATAAAATCTTTATTTCTATTTTGTGTCTCTCCTCATCATTGAAGGGTTGCTCTCCATCTTAAAGATCATAAGTTTTAAAATACAGGATACAAAGTTAATAAACAAAAGTCAATTGCTTTCCTATATGCCAGCAATAAACAATTGGGATTTAAAAATTAAAAATACAATAACACTTAACATTAGCACTTAAAAAGTACTTAGTAATAAATAAAAAAAAATGAGTACAAGGTCCATATAAGGAAATCTAATGAAATCAAAAAAAGTTCTAAGTAAATGGAAAGATATTCCATGTTCATGGATAGGAAGGCTCAATCTTTTAAAGATGCCAATCCTTCCTAATTTCATCTACAGATTCAATGTAATCCAATCAAAATCCCAGCAGGTTATTTTGTAAATGCTGACAAACTGATTCTAAACATTATACGAAAAGGCAAAAGACCCAGGAGAGCCAACACAATATTGAAGAAGAAACAAGTTGAAGACTAATACTACCTAAAGGCTTACTATAAAGCTACAACAATCAAGAAAGTATAGTGTTGGCAAAAGAATAGACAACTAGATCAATGAAGAAGAACAGAGAACAAACAGATCCACACAAATATACTTAACTGATATTTTGACAGGAATTAAAAGCAATTCAACAGATAATGTATGGTCTTTTCAAGAAATGATGCTGGAATGTTCAGGCGTGCATGTGCCAAAAAAAGGAAAAAAAACATGAATCTAGACACTGATCTTACACCTCTCACAAAAATTAACTCAAAATGGATTATAGACCTAAATTTAACATGCAAAACTACAAAACTTTTAGAAGACAACCTGGGGAAAATCTGGGGAAGTTTTTCGAAGCATGATCCATGATCTATGAAGACAAACTGGTATGTTGGACTTCATTGAACTTAAAAACTTCTGCTCCGCAAAGACATTGTTAGGAAAATGGAATGACAAGGCACGGACTGGGAGAGAATATTTGCTGAATACATATCTAATAAGGCACTTGTATCCACGAGCAATACTAGCACTTTGGGAGGCTGAGATGGAAGGTTCACTTGAGCCCAGGAGTTCAAGATCAGCCTGAGAAACATAGGGAGAAAAAATTTTTTTTAAATGTTCTGTGTGTGGTGACACTTGCCTATAGTCCTAGCTACTCGGGAGGCTGAGGCAGGAGGAACACTTGAGCCCAGGAATTGGAAGCTGCAGTAAGCCATGATCATGCCACTGTACTTCAAGCTGGGAGAAAGAGCAAAATTCTGTCTCAAAAAATAAAACAAACAAAAAAAACCGAACAATAAGAAAACAATTCAATTAAAAACTATGCAGGCTGGTGTGGTGGCTCACACCTGTAATCCCAGCACTTTGGGAGGCTGAGGTGGGAGGACTGCTTGAGCCCAGGAATTGAGCAATTGAGCTATGATTACACCACTGCTCTCCAGCCTAGGCTACAGAGCAAGACTCTGTCTCAAAGAATAAAAATAAATGATCAAAAGATCTGAAGAAACATCTCACCAAAGAAAATGTACAGATGGCAAATAAACATATGAAAAGATGCTTGATATCATTCATTATTAGAGAATTGCAAATTAAAACAATGAGATTTCACTACATGTTAAAATGGCTAAAATCTAAAACAATGACGAACACCAAATGCTGACAAGGACACGGGGCAAGTGATAGTCACCTGAAAAGACAGTCTGACAGCTTTTTACTCAGCTAAACATGACCTTACCATATGAACCAGCAATTATGCTCCTAGGTATTTACTCAAATGAGTTGAAACATTTGCCCCCATAAGCATCTGAACGTGAATGTTTACAGCAGCTTTATTCATAATTGCCAAAAACTGGAGGTAACCAAGATACCCTTCAAAAGGTGAATGAATCAACCCATTGTGCTCTGTCCTCATAGTGGAATATTATTCAGCGATAAAATTAATGATCTATCAAGCTATGAAAAGACATGGAGGAACCATAAATGCATGTTACTAAGGGAAAGAAGCCAGTCTAGAAACTGCATACTGTATAGTTTCAATTATACAAAATACTGGAAAACGCAAAATTATGGAAATAGTAAAAAGATCCGTGGTTGCCCCGGTTCAGGGAAAATGCAGGGATAATAGGTAGAGTGCAAGAGATGCTCTGAGCATTGAAACTATTCCGCATGATACTATAATGGTGGATACACGGCATTTTGCACTTAGCAAAAGTCTTTGTAAAAAAAAGAATAAACCCTAACGTAAACCACGGAGTTTAGTTAATACTTGTCTAGTTAATACTAGCGTATCAACGCAGGTTCATCAATTGTAACAAAAGTACCATACTAATTCAAGATGTTAATAATGGAAAGCTGGGAGTTGGGGGAAAAAAGGGTAAATAGGAACTTTGTGTACTGTCAGCTCAATTTTCTGTAAACCCAAAAGTGACCTAGAAAATAAAGTCTATTAATAAGACAAATGGTAGCCAAATTTGGGGAAAGCAGCTTTCCAAAAGCTTAGAGGAAGGAGGGCTAGGATCCCATGGCCCCATACTCACAACCACTCATAAATAGTTCCAGAACTATGGGAAGAGGGAGTCACCACAGAATTCTGAGAGAAACATGGCAGTGATTCTGACTGCAAAGGGGGAGGAACTGCAGGGAGCCACGTGGCAGCTCAAACAGCTCTGAAGAATCTGGCAAGGCAGACACAGTGCCACTGGCCGCACCAGACCTCAGACACCGCAGAGGCACCGGTGGACCACTTGGATCCTACCGTCAGAGAAGAGGCTTCACCTAGCAGCAGGTACTTGGCAAATCCATCTGTTTCAGGACTTAACTTGTGTTCCCAAAGCCTAGAAAGCATCAGGCCCTGTGCCTGGGGGCCAAGGATCCAGTGTGAACACGGACGAGACAGCAACTGCTGAAATAGCAGGAGCCTGCGGGCTGGGAACTGGGGGGTGAAAGGTGCACAACGCAACAGGATCCCTACCTGAGCAGGGGACCGAGTGGGGACAGAGACGGTCCTGGGAGGACGAGAGGCCTGAAGAACGAGGAGTTAGCTCAATGGGGAGAAAGTGCCAGGGACAGGGAAATGCAATCAGTGCCGGGGAGGCAGGAAATGCAGAGAGAAGCTGAAGTCACAGCAAGGCTGGACTAAGAAGGTCGTGACCCACAAGAAGGAAGCCAGGCATTCCCTCAAGGGCAACAGGAGACCACGGAAGATTGGCCACACTCACAGTTGGAATCAGACTTTGACTTTTGAGCACTCTTTCAGAATATAGAAGTTAGAACATGAACTGGCTGGATGTAAAAAAGTGAGTGTGGGGAGATGGGTTAGGTCATTTCTCAGGCTTGGCAACAGGGGATAGTGGCTTGGAGAGGGTGGCAAGAGGAACTAGGATGTCTAAGCGGCGTTGCAAGCCTAACCTGCACACAAGTAGGTCCCTGCTGCTCCCTCCCCCAGCCAGCCCGCTCCCCCCCAGCCAGCCCGCTCCCCCCCAGCCAGCCCGCTCCCCCCCAGCCAGCCCGCTCCCCGCCCAGCCAGCCCGCTCCCCCCCAGCCAGCCCGCTACCCCCCAGCCAGCCCGCTCCCCCCCCAGCCAGCCCGCTCCCCCCCCAGCCAGCCCGCTCCCCCCCCAGCCAGCCCGCTCCCCCCCAGCCAGCCCGCTCCCCCCCAGCCAGCCCGCTCCCCCCCAGCCAGCCCGCTCCCTCCCCCAGCCAGCCCGCTCCCCACCAGCCAGCCCGCTCCCTCCCCCAGCCAGCCCGCTCCCTCCCCCAGCCAGCCCGCTCCCCCCACCAGCCAGCCCGCTCCCCCCCCAGCCAGCCCGCTCCCCCCCCAGCCAGCCCGCTCCCCCCACCAGCCAGCCCGCTCCCCCCACCAGCCAGCCCGCTCCCCCCCAGCCACCTGCTCCTCACCCCTGTGGGTAACGGTAACTCACGTCATTCTTCCCGTTGCTCAGGACACACACGGCCTTGGTGTCACCCTTAATGCCTTTGTCACACCCCAATCTAGACTGTCGGCAAATTCTGCCAGCTTTACCTTCCAAATAAGTTCAGGAGGCCACTTCTTATCACCTGGTGCAAGACACCATCATTTGCACCTGGATTGCAGCACCAGCTCCCACCTGGTCTCCCAGCCCACCTCAGGCTAAATCCACTTTGATGCACCGTCAGAGCTTGTGGGATCCCTGACACCTTAAGCCTCTGTAGAATAAAGCAGAATGGCCATCACCTCATCCCAAAACCACTCAGGATGCACGCTGGGCAGTGCTGCCCAGATTTACACTGGGGAGTTGGATAATTCTGTCTGAGGCACAGCAAAAGGCCTGTCCCTTGGCTCCAGTGGAACGTGTACTCAAATCCTACTCTGGGCGCCATTCTACTGCCTTCCTGCCACCCTGAGGATGTTCAGCTGGTTTCACAGCCACGTGAAACTCTATACTGAATCCCAGCACGTTCCTCTCCAATTTAAACCACTTTCACCAGGGATTCTATTTCTGCTTTCAAATGGGGCCCTTGTCCCACCCAAGGGCTGTCAACTGACATGTTTTATTTGCAGGCTCAGCATCTCCTCCAGACTGTGGAGTGGGATGGGCCCCCTCCAGCAGGGCGCTGAGCCACTGTGTGAGTTGACCAGTCACAAAAATACAGCTACCTGTGCTCCCCCACCAGCTCACTCCCCCACCTCCCACACACACAGGCACGAAAGGCAAACGTTAACTCAGGCCCACTGAGTTCCAGGCACTGGGCACCCAGACGAAGCTGCTGTCAAGGAGCTCCCAGCCACAGAGAGACAGCAAGAAACTCAGTAGGCAAGGCTCCAGGACAGGTGGCGGGTGGGAACAGCCAGGGCACGCAGAGCTTAGGAAACACCGGCAGCAGGCGGCACTCAAGCCTGGTCTTCACACTTAGGGCACATCCATACCACGTGAGATCTTGTCATAAACACGGATCCCAGGCTGCACCCCAGATACTTATTCAGGCGGTCTGGGGTGGAGTCCTGGAACCCACAAGTGTAACAGGGCCTGGGCGAGTCTGACTCAGGTGGACTCTGTTAGAAGCTGCAGGGAGAAGAGTGAGGGGCTGAGAGTCATCACCACTGCACATTTCCTCACAGTTCTGGGGAGCTGAGGGCAGCGGGGGGAAGGTGCGGAAGTGTAGACAGGGAAGAAAGAACAAGGCCGAAGGGCAGCCCTGCTTGACAGAGGTCCGGATGTGAGCCCTGGTCTCTGGCATGACGTGCGAGTGAGGATATTGTGTGCCTCCCAGTGAAGACTGTGAGTGGCACCTGATCCTCCCATTACTTTTCTGGAGCAGATTGTTGCTTCTTTCAGCTCACTCAGTTCTCCATTTGCACCTGTTTCCCAGCTGCAATGCAACACGAGGCTCCCTGACTTCCAAATCCAGTCTTCCACTCCAAAATGGCCTTACTCAGCGCCCCCGCCAGCTGCTGCTCTTTGAGCTACAAGGACTCCTGCCCATGTCGGTCCTGGGGGATCAGTGCTAAGGGCTAGTATTTACTTATCTATTGTTAAATCTGCTGTATGGAGTTTCAGAACAAGAATCAGAAAATCTCAGGAGCTGCCAGGGCCAGACGATGGGCTTGAGGTCAGAGAACTATTGGGTGTCAAACCCCAGGGAAAGGACTCTCCCTTCCCCTTTTCTTCCCTCCCCTCCATTGGAGACTTTTCTGCCCCAGGAAAAAGAGCTGAGGAAGATGCCTACTGCCCCTGCTAGTCAGCAGCGGCAATAGGGCTCTGCGTCCAGTAAGTGGAAGGTGAAATAAAGGCAACGGAAACTCGGTCCCTGGATCATGTACCCAGAATGCAGGATGAGGTCTGTGCTGTTGGAGAAAGGTGGACCGATTACAAGGACAGCAGAAGCAGGGACAGGAGGAGGATGGGATGGATATCACCAAGGAGAAGCCTTGAGATGTGAGGGCTGAAGGCCAAGGACAAGAAACTGGCCGCGGGGACTGGGAAGAGGTCACAGGACAGAAGAATGTGGTTTTGTACTTCCCTTAGCTCTTCCTTGACATAATGTGTGATGACTGGGCTTTTCTCTCCATTTGTTTTATGCATCGGTATTTTGATAAACAGATATTATGTTCAAGTACCAATCTTTGTGATTTCTTTGTTAATTTAGAAATGACCTTTTAGATCATTTGTTTAGAATGATCTTTACCTATCAACTGAAGGCTAACATATGCCTCAGCTTACTTGCTTACTACAGATTCTTTATTTTTTATAAGAGGTCTGTTTCTGGCTGGGTGCATTGGCTCACACTTGAAATCTCAGCACTTTGGGAGGCCAAGGCAGAAGGACTGCTGGAGGCCAGGGGTTCAAGACTAGCCAGGGCAACATAAGGAGACGGCCCCCCACCCCATCCCTATCTCTACAAAACATAAAAAAAAATTATCTGGGCTTGGTAGCACACGAGAAATCCCCCAGAGTCCCAGCTACTGGGAGGGGCCGAGACAGGAGAATCTTACAGCCAGGAGTTTGAGACCAGTGTGGGCAATATAGTAAGACTTTGTCTCTGAAAAATAAAAATAAAGAGGTCTGCTTCTTCTCTAAATAGTAAGCACATTATTTTAATATTCATCATGTTGAAAAATATTGGAAAAGAGAAAAGCACCCCTGACAATTCAAACCTGGCCTGGCACTCTCAGCCAGGCTTTCCACAGGAGCACACCAAACACCAGACAATGCCACTCTGTAATTGTGACGAAATGAGGAAAAAACAAGATAATCTGTAATGTTTTCTGAGCACCGACAGAAACAAGGTCACTATGCAAGCCACAAAAATATTAATACCACAAGTCCCCCCCACCCCCGACCCCGGGCTAATGTGAGTGGCTCTGGTCTGCCCCCTGCTGGACAGGATTTATCGCCACACCCATTGTAGAATCAGCCCTGCTTCTCAGGAGCGGGTAACCTAAGCAAAGCCCTGCGTCCTTCAATGCCCCCCAAGATCACTAACAAGAGTCCTAACCCCACACTAAGCCTCCTCTAACGCTCTTTTACTGAGATGACCCACAGTGCCCATGGGGCGAGTTCTTCCTCACCGCAACAAGGAATAGACTCAACTTGTATCATTCATTATTATATAACGAATGATGACGATATCATTCATTATATATAACGAATGATGATGATGATGATGTCATTCATTATATAACGAATGATGATGATGTCGTTCATTATTATTTTTTTTTTTTTTTTTTTTTTTTTTTTTTTTTTTTTTTTTTTTTTTTTTTTTTTTTTTTTTTTTTTTTTTTTTTTTTTATTATATAACGAATGATGATGATATCGTTCATTATTATATAACGAATGATGATGATATCGTTCATTATTATATAACGAATGATGATGATATCATTCATTATTAGAGAATTGCAAATTAAAACAATATAATGATATAATTCATTATTAGAGAATTGCAAATTAAAACAATGAGATTTCACTACATGTTAAAATTTGCAGTTACAGGTGTGTTGCAGGCAGCCTCTGGCAAGAATCCAACAATGTTTTATTCTTATTTTTGAGACGGGGTCTCTGTCACCAGGTTGGAGTGCAGTGGTACGATCACAGCTCATTGCAGCCTCTGCCTTCTGGGCTCACATGATCCTCCCACCTCAGCACCCCCAAGCAGCTGGGACTACAGGCATGTGCCACCACACCTGGCCAATTTTTGTAGTTTTTGTAAACACGAGGTTTTGCCATGTTGCCCAGGTTGGCCTTGAACTCTTGGGCTCAAATGACCCACCCATTTCAACCTCCCAGTGTTGGAATTACAAGCATGAGCCACCATGCCCAAGCTATGCTTTCTTATTCTAGGGTCCTGCGTGTTCTTGTTTCTATTTCTAGTTTTTCAAAATATTGTTTGGTTATGTATTCCAGCATTGGCATCATACCTGACCTGACATCTATTTCCTCCTCCATATCAGGCACAGGTCTGGGGCTTGGGATATGAGTGTAAAAGCGAAGACAAGAATCCTCCCCTCATAACAAACTCCTCCAGCGTTGTTGCATGGAGAAGGAAATAGACAAGGGCATGGGAGGCCTACTGTAAAAACTGCCAAAAAATGTGAAAAACCCCCTCCCCACACATTTGTGCCAACAAAACCTGTTAAAGCTCTGGCATGAGGGAGGTAGGTCCACCCAATGCTCCCATCATCTCAGGGCCCGGCTCACCCCACCCCTGGCCTTCCTGAGGTCTGTCCCTTGGTGCTGAGGCCTTGCCCCAACTAGGGAAAGTGCCTGTGGTCAGACTTCCAGTTTCTGGCCCACCACAGAAGGAGCCTGGAAGTCATCACTTGGTCCTAACAACAAGTAAAAAGCTGAATAGACTGAAAAAACCAACAACTCTTCTTAGATCCAGAGAAATGAGGTCACAGGGCAAACCACTGCCTCCCAAGTATGAGAGGCAGACAGGCAGACACAAAGAATCATGACTTACCAGAGCAGAAACTCACGGGCACCAAAGCCACAGCAGGAAGACAAAACAGTAACTGAAGAATTGCTGGAGGCTCCCTGTAGACGAGTCTGAGAGTTGAAATCTCCAGGGGGCCTCAGTCATAGGAGGCCCTACACTGTAATGCATTTCACCTCCAGCTCTACCAGGTTCTCAGTGAAGATCGCAGAATAATCCCCTCCTAATTACAGTAGGGGGAGGGGAAACGTAGCCGTTTTGAAACACACACGTTCTGCTTTTCACCCGGCCTGTCCTCAAGAAAAACTACTTTACCGGAGGCTAAATGACCTGGGGGAAGAGAAAATACCCACCTCCGGCCCCCTCTAGCCCTCCTGTCCCACCTATGAGTGGGAAGAAACTGAAAACCTGTGGTAATTCATGGCCCAAGGGCACAGGCTCACTAAAAGTCTGAGACCTGGGCTGGTCCCAGTGGCTCACAACTGTAATCCCAGCAATTTGGGAGGCCGAGGCGGGCGGATCATGAGATCAGGAGATCGAGACCATCCTGGCTAACACGGTGAAACCCCGTCTCTACTAAAAATACAAAATATTAGCCGGGCGTGGTGGCGGGCGCCTGTAGTCCCAGCTACTCGGAGAGGCTGAGGTAGGAGAATGGCGTGAACCCGGGAGGCGGAGCTTGCAGTGAGCCGAGATTGCGCCACTGCACTCCAGCCTGGGCGACAGAGCGAGAATCGGTCTCAAAAAAAAAAAAAAAAAAATACAAAAATTAGCCAGGCATGGTTGCACATGCCTGTAGTCCCAGATACTCGGGAGGCTGAGGCAGGAGAATCACGAACTCACGGCCTCCCATTCCCCAAGCAGCTTCTCCTGCACGTCCCCTCTCAGAAAATCGTGCCAGCGCATCCCTGCTGTTCCACTCCCATGCCCACTGTCAACGCCAGACGGTTCCGCTGCCACTGTCACGTCTCTCTCCGGTCGCCGCTACACCCTCTCTCGGGACCCCCATGTCCACTTACACTACCACATCCGGCGTGAACACTGCCTTTCCTTGTTTCTTTCTTTTCTCTCTTTCGACACAGCGTCTTGCTGTGTCTCCCAGGCTGGAATCCAGTGCTGCAATCATAGCTCAGTGCAGTAGCCATTCTCACGCCTCAGCCTTCCAAGTGCTGAAACTTCCTTTTCTTGTGCGCTCATACCCATTACCAAGCTCAAAGGGACGCACGGAAGAAGTTCAGAATTCTCATGAGTAATAAAATACCGCCGTGTGTCCTGACTAATTATGATGGCAGAGAACATTTAAGCCGGTTTCCGTAGTGTAGTGGTTATCACGTTCGCCTCACACGCGAAAGGTCCCCGGTTCGAAACCGGGCGGAAACAGTTCTACTTTTCACTTCATTGCTTCAAATTTATTACACTGAAGACTGTCCTAGAACACCCACCGCTATCACCACCCGGTTAAGGAGAAAAGGCTATCAAGGGTATTTATACCGTTGCCTTTCCGCCGCAATCATTGGCACCTGGGAAGAACTGAACCCACCTCACTTGCTGTTGACACCAGCGCGACGAACTCCCCACAAAGCCCGTCCAGTGGATGGATGCACAATGCCAAATGGAATTCCCGATGCCCAGAAAGCGTGGGGCCCAAGGCGAGTTCCTCCTTTTGTAACCCGTGAAGAGACAAAAATGGGGGACGGGGCTGTGGACTGAAGGACGGACGGACCCCGCGGGCCGTGGTTCTCCCCCGAGGCGCGCCCTGTGCGCTGCTGCCTGTGGAGTGCGGCGCGGCGGCTGCAGGACTACGCGGCCGCCCGGCTGACGGGTCTGCCCTGGTTTATTTCTTTTTATCTTTCTTCAAAGTGAGAGTGTAGGAGGCTTCCCCTCCTCTCACGCCGCCTCCCCAAAGAGGGCCGGCGCAGGTGACTTTCTGAGTGGCCCCCAAAGCAAATCCCGAGGCCTGCGCTTCGCCAATCGTCTCTGCCAGGGCGCTGGTGGAGCCGTTTCCCAGCCGGTGCCTCTGGCCCAGCGAATCCTGCTGGAAGGCGGTGGTTCTGGGATGCCCTGTGGATTCGCCCTAACGCCTTGTTGTCTGAGGGACCCTAGGGATGTATAACGAAGGAAAACGTGTGAATGCCTTCCAGGACAAAGGTAGCGTGGCCGAGCGGTCTAAGGCGCTGGATTAAGGCTCCAGTCTCTCCGGAGGCGTGGGTTCGAATCCCACCGCTGCCAGCTTATTGTGATTTCTTCTTTTTGTCCCCGCATGAGTTACAAAAGGAGGATTCGTTGGAACTCGCCTTGGGCCACACCCTGGATTGGGGATTCCATTTGGCAGCGCGCAGCAGTCCAATGGACGGGCTTTGTGCGGAGTTTGTGGGAGCCGGCTCCATTGTCCACAGCAAGTGAGGTGGGTTCAGTTCTCCCTAGGTGCCAATGGTTGAGGCAGAAAGGCAACGGAATAGATACCCTCTTCCTCCTTAACAAGTTGGAGATAGCGGTGGGGTGTTTTAGACTAGTCTTCAGTGTAATAAATTTGAACCAATGACGTGAAAAGTAGAAGTTGCTTCCGCCCGGTTTCGAACCGGGGACCTTTCGCGTGTTAGGCGAACGTGATAACCACTACACTACGGAAACCTGCTTGGGTCCTCTGTGCCATCACAATGAGCCACCACACAGGGCCGTATTTTATTTCTCATGGTAATTCTGAGCTTCCTCTATGCGTCCCTTTGAGCTTGACTAATGGACATGAGCACACAAGAAAAGGACGTTTCAGCACTTGGAAGGCTGAGACGGATGGACGGCTGGAGCCCAGGAGGTCGAGGCTGCACTATGATTGCGCCGCTGCACTCCAGCCTGGGAGACAGAACAAGACCCTGTCTGGAAAGAAAGGAAAGACAGAAAAGAAAAGAGAGAGAGAGAGAGAAACAAGAAAAGGAAGTTTTTATGCCCAATGTGGTGGCAGAAGTGGGCATGGGAGTCCTGAGAGAGGATGTGGCGGCGACCGCATAGAGAGGTGATGGTGGCAGTCGCGCTGTCTGGGTTCACAGTGGGCTTGCGGCTTGAACAGCAGGGGAGCGCTGGCAGCGTTTTCTGAGAGAGGGGACATTCGGGAGAAGGTGGAGGCCATGAGTTTGGGTGTGGAGCTGGAGCTGGTGGGCCTGGAGAAATTGGAATGGAAATGCCAGAGTAAGTAGTCTCTTCCATTAGATGAAATACTATTTTTATTGTTCCATTATTTGCAAGAACTCTAGATTATCTAAGCAGCCACTGCTGTTGGACATTTAGATTACTTCCCTCCCATCACCAATGTGCAAGCCGTATGGGAGCCACCATTCTGTCAATGTTTGGTACTGTCCATTTATTAATATTTTTTTAACTTCTAGCCATTCTTGTGGCTCTTATGGTTTACATTTGCATTTAGCTGATGAGGAATGATCATGAGCACGTGTTTAGGGACCATTTGTTTATCTTCCTTTGTGAAGTATATCTTTAAATATCTTGTCCATTAAAAGCAAGCACAAACAAACAAAAAAACCAACAAACAAACGCAAAAGAACTGGCCTGGCGCAGTGACTCACACCTGTAATCCCAGCACTTTGAGGGCCGAGGCCAGCAGACCACTTGAGCCCATGAGTTTGAGACCAGCCTGGGCAACATGATGAAACCCCATCTCTACAAAAAAATACAAAAATCAGTCCGGCGTTGTGGTGCACACCTATAGTCCCAGTTACTCGGAAGGCTGAGGTGGGAGGATTGCTTGAGCCCAGGAGATTGACCCTGCAGTAAGCAGAGACCTCGCTACCGCACTCCAGCCCGGGCAACAGAGCAAGACCCTGTTTAAAAAAAAAATGAAAAAAGTCCAAGTGCGGTGGCTCATGCTGCAATCCCAGCAGTTTGGGAGGCTGAGGCGGATGTGCGGTGGCTCACGCCTGCAATCCCAGCAGTTTGGCAAAAACTAGTTGGGCATGGTGGCACGGGCCTGTGGTCTCAGCTACTTGGGAGGCTGAGGCAGGAGAATTGCTTGAACCAGAGAGATGGAGGTTGCAGTGAGCCGAGATCCCGCCACTGCACTCCAGCCTGGGCGACAGAGCAAGACTCCGTCTCAAAAAAAAAAAAAAAATCTAAGGCGAGAAAAGCTTCTGTTGACGGGCGCTCGGGGCTGCAGGAGGGTCGTGGTGTTGAATGTGCTGGCCTTCTGCAGGAGCCGCCTGGGCGGGTCAGCTCCTGCGCTGGCTGTCAAGGTGCGAGTTACACAACCCCTGGAGGTGGCAGTTCCTCGTCTGTAGAATGCGGTGAGAGCAGCGCCTTTCTTCCAGGTGGGTGACGAGGGTTAGAGCAGTTAACACACGCACTAGCACTAGGTAAGGCTGAAGAAACACTCCCTGAATCTACAGCTGTGCCAAGGCAGCTCAGTTCCAGGCCCAGGGAACACGGCACGAAGGAAACAAAACGGACGGATCCTGCTCCCCAGAGGGGAAGGGTGGGGGTGAGGAACAAGGGAAGACCGAGGCCAGGCAGGCGGACAACGGTGGACGGCACTGCGCGATGGAGAGGGGCCTCCGCCCGGGGAGACGTGGAAGAGGCGGCGCGAGGGCGCACGGGGCTGCAAGGGAAAGGCGGGTGCGGGGGCTGCAGGGGCCGAGCGGGAGCCTGGGGGAGGCCCGTACGTACCCCCAGCAACGGCAGGAGGGAGACAATCCTGGATAATGGGCCCGTTTGCCGCAGCCTCGGCTTCTGGTTTGTGTTCAGGAAGAGCCCGCGCTCAGCCCCATCTCAGCGACTCCCAGGAGCGAGCCCAGGTCGCGCTGGACCCTCTCCTAGTCCTTGGCTCCCGCCTTGGGAGCAGCGGCCTCGGCCCGCCTTCCCAGGGCCCGCTCCTCCCTCCAGGGCTCGTTAACCGGAAAGTTTCCAACAGACGTTCAAGGAACCGCCTCTGGGCTGCCGCGGAGCGGGGAACATCCCTTGGGAACAGCAGCGCGTCCCCTGGTCGCTCCCAGGAACTTCCCGAGCCTGTGAATCCGCTCGTGGGGATCCCCCAGACCGACGCCGCCGCAGCTCACTCGCTGCTCGCCCGGGAGACGACCTGGAGCCTCGGCTGCCGGCCCGAAGCCAGGGGTCCCCTGCACCTTCTTGCAATGGCTCCACGGATACCCGCTAGGCGCGCCTGAGCGCAGAGCGACGCCGCTGTCACCTCGCAGGAGCCGGAACTGTCTCTTTCTGCTGGACCTCTCCTCTGCCAGGGGTGGCGGTGGTACCGTCGCCCTAGTAGCCCCTACGCAGCCCTAGACGCCGCCTCCCTGGATGGGTCAGCTATTGGGGAGCATCCTCTCAGGACTGGTCTGAGCACAGAGAGAGCCTGCGTGCTCCTTGGTTTCCCGAAACCCACCTGAATGTAACTCTGTGTCCTGGATAGGGTGACACTGGAGCTCAGAGAGGGACAGAGGTGCTGAAGGAGTTGAGTGGGGGTGGTGTGGTGTCTTCCCTCTGGGGGCTCACGCAGGCTTTCTGGAGAAGGCGGCCTCTGAGCAGATGGGGCTTCAGACCCAGCTCCCTGTGAGCTGGAAGCCTGTGTGGGCAGCAGCCAGCCGGGCACCCTTTCACCTGTGTCTGGGAGGCCGCACTGGGCTTGGGTTTCCTTGAGGTTTCACCCTGGGCATGGGCCTGGGAGTGCCAGGGCCGTCTGTGAAAACGTCTGTAGGAGTTTCCTCCGGCTGCCAGAACAAAATAGCACAGCTTGGGGCTTCAACTGCAGATGGTCATTTTCTCCCAGGTCTGAGGCTGCGAGTCCGAGATCAAGGCATGCGGTGACTTGTTTCTGCGGAGGCTTCTCTTTTTGGCTTGCAGGTGGCCGCCTTCTTTCTGTGTCCACACACGGTCTTTCGTCTGTGCACATGCACCCGTGATGGCCCTGTGTGTCCACATTTCCTGCTCTTATAAGGACAACTGTCTGGTGTCAGATTGGATTGGGGTCCACCCTAATGACCTCATTTTAGTGTAATCGCCTCTTTCAAGGCTCTGTCTCCATATGCAGTGACATTTTGACGTCCTGAGGGTTGGAGTTCTGAGCTATGAATTTTCGGGGGACACAATTCAGCCCTAGCAAGGTCTTAAGGCAGAGTCAAAACTGCAAAGGGAGGCTCTGGCGGCTTTCACAAGTGGGACCATCCTGTGTCACCTTAGGCTGGAGGAAGGAAGTGATCTTCTGGGGCTACTCGGCTGGTTGTTCTGATGCATCCAGGAGGAGAAATCAGGTTAGCTCCGCCTTTGCCAACTTGGAAATCCATTTGGACTCAGTTGCACTGTTGCACAGACCTGGAGGTTGTCCCAACCTGGACCCTGGACAGTTTGGGGACCTGCTGTGTGACCACAGGCCAGCCATCCCCATCTCTGAGACTGTTTTCACATCAACAAGATGAGAGGGTGAATGAGATGATCTCTAAGGTTCCTGTTGGCTCTCAACTCTCAGCTTTCCTGTCATTGATGTTCATCCTGTTTCTAAGATCTCTGCTGAATATCCTGCCCTTCAGCAGAGTGAGTGAAGGCCAAGGTAAAGAGCCAGTTTGCTGGGATGTCCTTCGTACAGGTGGAGAAGGTGGCCCATGTGACAGAGATGGGGCACTCACCCCCAAACGCCCCCAGATATCAGCAAGTGGTCATGGAATACACTAAGAAGCATCTACACAATGGAAAATCTTGCAGCCCCATGACTAAGGAAAGTTACTTGTATTTTCACCAGTCCTTGGAGACCCCTCCGCAGGCAATTAAACCCCCAAGGGAAGGAGCCTCCTGCGAAGTTGTTTGCTCATCTCAGCTGTGCTGACAAACCAGACTTTCCCTTGGGGAGGTGAAGAGGAAAACAGGACGATGAGGCAGGGACTTACCAATTTGAGCCCTAGCTTCCTCTCCTGTAAAATGGGCATAATATTTTCACCACAGAATGTTTTCTGTGAGAATTGAGCTGAGTGGACAATCTAAAATCATCCACAGTAGGCCCTGGGTGCCACCTCCCTCCACCTCTCCAAAGTCTGAAGCCCAGCAAACACCTCCCTGGGGTTTAGTCTAATCCTCAGGCCCAGTTCTGGCCTCTTTTCTCTCTGCCTTCAATGGAGATAATTTTTTTCTGTGAAAAGAGAATTCTACTGCAAATATGTGCAAAGGGCAGGTCCAGAGCTTGGAAGGATGGATACAAGTCCTGCAAATAGTTCAAACCAAAATACTGAAAATAAGTTTTCAAATAGCAGATGAAATTCTGTCGCCACACTCCAGTCTTCATTCCCCGAAGGGGAAGCGGTTCAGCCAGTTTTCTCCTTACAGAAGCTGAGCTGACACAGAGCGGCACACACTGCTAGGGCAGGGTGAGGAGACAGCAGGCTCGGGGAACTTCCACTGAATACACAAGCAAGCAAAGCTCTACCCTGTCCCTCATCATCTCAAAGACAATTTGTATGCTGTTAATACGTCTTTATGACGTTTCCAGTGTGAGGAGTAGATATTCTCTAAAGAGAACTGTAAAGGGTTCTTCTCTGTCATCTCTAAGTTGTTCATCTAAGACCCTAGCGTTGGGCTATAACTGGTGTGAGACATCATGTAAACATCATACAGGTGGGAGCTACGTGTCTATACATAGATCATAGAGTGAAGTCTCCCAGAGTAAGCACAGAATAAAACATTAGCAAGGAGAGTTAGGAGGCTCAGCTCAACGTCTTCTTCTAGTAGAAGTAATTCCAATTTTATTTATTTGGGGGTGGGGCCAGGACGAGCATCGTCACTGGGGGTAGGGGGCCAGCATGTGCATCGTCAATGGGGTGGGCAGCCATGTGGATGAGCCAAGAGATTCCAGTGGGGAAAAAGGAGACGAGGCCGAGATTGATGATCTAGAGGTGCCCGCAGCCTCACAGACCCAGGTGCAAGCACAGCCCTGGCTCACACAGCAGACATGGGGGTGGGGATGTCTGAGTGTGCGCATAGCAGGGAACAGATAAATGAACTTAATGACGTGGATAAGTTTAAAGGCTAAAGAAGGGCCGTGTGCAGACCAATCCTGAGCAGAAATGAATGCAGGAATCCAGTTAGCCCCTGCTGAGAGGGGAAAACCGGTGTCTCAAACTCAGGACCTAGAGTCAGGTGATCAGGAGGAAAGAGGTTCCAAATAGGACCCAGATTAGGAACCTCCTCACCCCCTGCTCCCCCCAGAGACCAGAGTAGAGGGGGCGGCGCACAGGCAGCACAGCCTTCAACCCCTGGTTTCCCCAGAAGACGCTGTGGGCATTTGACCAAGTGACCTCAGAGGCCCCCTCCAGGACACTGTGACAGTTTATACCAATCTGCACTTTTGCTCCTTAAGCTCCTGTCTTTGAGGGCCAGCTCAAATGATGACAATGGCTTTTATGGCCAACTTACCCAGACTCTGTCCTGAGAGGAGGAAGCAGGGCCCCGTCTACCCAGGGCCCTCCCTGTCTTCTGAGACACCATGTGGGTCCGTCTGAGACAGTGGCCAGCTTTGCCCCAGCCCAGAACAGCTGAGCCAGCGGTGGAATGACTCTGATGACAGACAGCTGTGAGCTCCTGCTGTGGCCCAGGCCCAGGGCTCTAGGGGGTCAAGGAGGCAGGAAGAAGAGCCATGCCAGGGGGGATGCTGGGAGGCGTTTGGGGGTGAGTGCCCCATCTCTGTCACGTGGGCCACCTTCTCCACCTGTATGGAGGACATCCCAGAAAACTGGCTCTTTATCTTGGCCTTCACTCACTCTGCTGAAGGGCGGGATATTCAGCAGAGATCTTAGAAACAGGACGAATCTCAGTGACAGGAAAGCTGAGAGTTTAGAGCCAGCAGGAACCTTAGAGAACATCTCATTCACCCTCTCATCTTGTTGATGTGAAAACAGGCTCAGAGGTGGGAGTGGCTGGCCTGTCGTCACAGAGTGGGTCCCCAGACTGTGCCCAGGGCCTGGGTATGCATCGCTTCCAGAAATGTGTAAAGCTGGAAATGAACCCAAATGGCTTTCCAAAGCGGCAAAGGCAGCACCAACCCAGTTTCTCCTCCTGGATGCATTGGAACAACCAGCCAAGCAGCCCCAGATCACTTC